>NC_065444.1:30017011-30642011 GCF_917563875.1 Diabrotica virgifera virgifera
CGGATAATTCAAAAAACAAAATTTTAGTGATGTCTCCGGGATAATATGACAGGACTATGAAACAAAATCAGCTATTCCATTTTTCTACAGAATTTTTTAAAGTTAGGAGAAAATACAACGCTTCCATTCTTGAAAATCTTGAAAATCGGAGCACAAATAATAAAGTTATAAACTGTCAAAGTTGATCAAAAATTTTGGGTGGCGGAATTTTGTGCCGGTAAGTGTATTTTTACTGTTAATGACAAGGTCGAGAAAAGAGTAAAAAAATTACGCAAGCAAACCAAGTAATCAACTTCTTCTTCATCTTTCTCAATTATAGGCAAATCGCCTGGTTTATCTTTATCTGCTTTCCCATTGCTCAGATAATGGCTCCGTATCTTTCTATGCGACCCAATAAGGGAAAGTGGGGGAATGGTGTGCACTTAAGCAGAAATCGATTCTATTGTAAATTCTTTAAATCTATCAAAACGGCTAGTATGTTACAGTAAGCTCTACTTATTCTACTTTGAATATTTAAAATAGGTTTTAGAGAAATACAAAGTACTAAAGCAGAATATTAAAAAACGAAAAGAATTGCCTTTCCCCATCCATGAGGGTAATTATGCGCACGGATTGGTAAATGGTGCGCACTGAATAATGTTTTTATACAATTCTTTAAATATTGTTCTTTTCTGTTTTCCAGCAAATACATGTCCGTAAGTGCAGCTGGTTTTCTGGGGGTGGAATGAAACTTTATCGATAATATCTGACAAATCAATGTCTGTTACATCAGACTACTCAGGTGTTAGCTCCTTTTGCACTCTCTTCTTGTTTTGTTTACCTTCAAGTTTTTTTTCTGTCTGGTGAGATATCTAGCGATTTTTTAACAAATCATTTTTGAACAGTTGCCTTTCTTGCTGCTTTCTGTTCCTCCTTTCTCTTGATATTCATCACGCAATTTCATCTTCATTGGTGAGCTTGTAAGATTTTTCGATTGTTCGAGATTTTCTTTTAATTTCTGGTTTAACGCGTGATAGATCAACATGAGTGGAATATAATTTTCTCCAGCACTCATGCAATAAACGGCCATGATAGTTCTTCCACCATCAACAAACAGAGCCTACATTTGTAGCTCCTTTAGGTACATAAACCCGTTCGTTGTTTTCTTGAAGTCGATCTTGAATGTCGAAAGTTCTTATCGTTTCCCTTATTTTTTTGCCGACATTTCTGATTGCATACAGAGGATTTTTTAAATCTTCGTTAGTATATGTAAGAATCATAGATTTTCTAGTGTAGTTTTGAGGCCTCTGGAAAGGAAAATGGTAACTTTATTATTTACTACTTCATTGTTTGTGGGGAAATCATGCGCACTATTACCCCCTTTACGATTTAAATAGCAAACGTCGTCAAAAACAAAGCAAACTACTAAACCATATAAACCAACAGATGCATTAAAATGTACGGAAAACAACATGATTTAAATCAATAGTAAGCTCAAAGCAACTTAATAAAACCTACGAACTTAGCGTCTTAATTTTTGGAGCAGAAAAACTAAAAGAATTCTTGCGATTTTCAATAACAGGATATCACTTAGTCCACGTGCAACATTCGACTGAAGATAATGGCGACAACCGTTCACGAGATGATCCAAAAGGTATATGACTTGTTGAGTTCTTAAAATCATCCACAGAATTTGAAATACAATGCAGCGCACGATTACCCGCTGCGCACCATTCCCCCACTTCCCCTTATCCGATATTCTAATGGTGATTTATTTTAAACAATTCTCATTACCTACTCTACCTTCTTATATTCTGTTGTATTTCTTCCAGTCTTTTATTCTTATTAATTCTTCTTCTTATTGAGTCATCTTATTTCGAAGGTTGGTGATCTAAATGGCAATTATAGCTTTGGAAACTGCTGTACGAAATATTTCTGAAGATGAGCAGTCATACCGTCTCCTCAAGTCTTTCAGCTACGACACGAGTTCTGGCCTTTTACTGAGCTTTTGACCTTTCAATATGATTTGGAGTAGGTAATTTATATTTCACGCCTGTAATTTATATCTCAACGCCTGAATGTATTCTATCTTTGTTTCTATTGTGGATTTTTCAGTAGTCTTTTGATTTCATTTCTCTGGTGTAGTTTTTGAATTATACAGTCTGATTAATCTATCGTATAGACATACTGCCATTTTTGCTGCTTTTGCTTATTCTCGCATCGGCAAAACCTGATAGGTACACACCTAAATTCTTAAATTTGATAAATACTCCATTTAATTCAAGCTTCGGATAAAATAACAACGGAGATGACCAAATCTAGGGGGGTACAATGACAACCGATATTATGACAATAAACCAGAGATGGAAAGTTGAAAGAATACCAGAAGAATGGAAGATCGCGTTGATACTGCCCATATTTAAATCTGAAGATAAAAGGGAGTGCAGAAACTATAGAGGTATAACGCTCTTGTGCTTGGCGATGAAACTGTACGAACAATAAATATTACAAGAAAAGTTGACAAAAATAATTGATACAATATTAGCAGAATCTTAAAGTGGCCTTAGAAAAGGAAGAACTGGGCAAGACCATATCTTTACTATTAAACAGATCATTGATAAAACGAAACTCCAAAATAGGATAAACATATTTTGAGTTTATAGATTTAAAAAAGTATTTAATCTCATTCCTTGGCAAAATTATGGTCGCTCCTGAAACAAAGAGGAATAATAACAACCAAATTAGGGAAGAATATCGAATGTTTATATAAAAATACGACGAATTGTGTTATAACTAGAAACCTCAAGTCAGAAAATTTTATAACAAAAGATGGTCTGTCAGGAAGGGGGACTAAGTCCAACATTGTTTACGTTATTTATGGACGAAACAATTAAGAAATGTAGTCAGAGAACAAAACACCTATTTGTAGGACACTACAACCTGCTGAAATATCAGAATGTGCTCATCAATATTGTGCAGACCAGAGGATTTATTGTATTATATTCTTACCGCATTTCTTTCTTATAGGCTTGGTGGAGATATTTCTATTTCGACCGTTATACTCATTTTTTCCGTTGTTTCCATCATTTTCATCAGTGACATTCTGGACATACAGAAGTTCTTTAAAATACTCGGCCCATCTTTCTATTATTTTATTTTCGGCGGTGAGCATTTCTCCATTTTTATGTCACGAAATTGGGTATCCTTATATAGAACCCTCTCTTATGTTGTTTTACTTTGATTGTGTCTATGTTCTTCTACCTTTTCAATTTGTTTTTGTAGATATTATCTCTTTTTTGCCTTAGGGTTCTTCTAACTGCGGCTCTCTCTGTTGACTTATATACGTTTTTCATCTAATGGGTTCGACAGATAATACATTCTTCATTTGTTTGTTTCTTTTACGGCTCTTTCAGATTCTTCACCCAACCATTTTTTTCTTTTTTCTTCTGATACATTTCACTGTTGCTTTTGCAATAGTTCTTTCTATGGAGTGCCATTACTAGACTTGGCAAATATGCAAATAAAAAGGTATGAAATATGCGCATAAATATGCAGTATTTTACCCAAAAATATGCACGTTTATCTAGAAAATATACATGTAATTAAAAAAAAATATCTACAGTATTTTTTATTTACAATATCTCCACATGGCGTATTAATTAACATGTATATATTTTACTAAGCTAATTAATTAAATATTTAAGTATTTTATTAACAAATAAATAATTGATATTATTTCGAATTGTGGTAACAATAAATAATATTATCAAATGCTGTTCAAAATGTTCTAACAAATACTAATGGCTTCTATCTGATTACATAGAAAAACTTCTTTCAATATTAACTGATGTAATTGGGGCATTGTTCAAATTTACGATAATAGTTGGTTCTAAATTAAGTGCTTCAAAAAATGTCCCAGCTAGTACTTGAACCACTTGAGAAAGAATCTGGTAATAACCACTGTTTTTTTTCCATGGTTGCTTTAAATTTTTGAAAAATTTCCTATCCAATATGTATTACTTTTAACGTTTTGAAACAATGATTTAAATTCTTTTATTTAAAATGTACTATCTAACAATGATAATTATTATTTGGAGGATTCTAATTGAGTAATAGTTTTCTGAACAAAACTATAGCATAGTATAAAGAGGGACAGTAGAACCACTCTCCAAAAAATTGGAAGTAAAATCTGTAGTCGCGCATGGCGACCGCGCAATGTTCTTAGTCGCTTTTGCCCCACTCTCGCATTGTTAGTCGCATAAAAACGTACGGGTTTTAACAGGGAAAACCCGCATCCACCACTGGTGAATTATCAATTACTGCCGGTATTACTTGAGATCAAAGTGCCGACAGAGAAGTGGTTTTACTGTCCCTCTTTATACTGTGACTATAGTTTGACTTTATGAATGGCACCATGACACTGAACTGTCTATTTGCGGCATTTTCAAAGCACAATAATTATTCACAATTACGAAGACACGTGTTCACGGCTTATTTTACAACAAAAGCGAAATAGGCCGTCAAAATAAAAATTTTCACCTAGAGATATAAACTGGCTGTTTTTGGAACCTTTGTAACCAAAACGTGACAAAACTGTATACATATAAGCCGCTCTTTTATTAGTTATATCAGTTACTACATTCAGGTACCCAAAATTTGAATATGTACCAAGAGATTATAAAACAAAATTAAATATTGAGATTTCCAAGCAACTTGTTACAGTAATATAAAAATATATGTATAATTACAACCAAAATTTAAAATTATATGCACTTTATGCACACTTATATAAAAATATGCAAAATTGGAAATTTTTGCATTTTTTATGCATTATATGCAAAATATGCAATTTGCCTAAGTCTAGCCATTACTGATTTACATCTTCACTTTCATTTATTTCCAGTGAAATACTGTCTTCCAGGTACATCTTCTTCTTCCAGTTTCGCCACATTTCACCTTTCGATCTTCGTCTGTTTATCTATTGTTTGTGCTAAAATTCTTGATTTTATTGTGTTGATTTTATCAGGTATGTGTAATAAAACAAGTGTTTCGAATATTATATTAATATATTTAAATATTATGCAAAAGTTTTGTTTGATAGAAATAATTATCTCTAAACTTCTGTATGCTAAACCGCGCAAAACAAAATAATACAGAACATGAAAGATCAAATAAATAAACACCTAAATTTTGTAATCAACCGTTAAGTGTAAAAAAGAAAATGCGTAATCAAATCACTGAATGAGATTGTTCATTTAAATTTGTTTAAGTAAAAAGTCATGTGATAGATTTAAAAATCAACTCGAAAAACAAATTATCCATTTGAGCATATCGCACCCCGCTTCAGAAGTGACACAACTCTAAATTTTTTCATTTTTTGTATTTTTGCGTTACCGATTCCAAAAAAACGACTCTATATACAAGAGAAACCACACACGTTAACTTCACTTAGTTTTCCTTAGATGGCAGTAGTGTCACTTCTACAAAACTGGTGGCTACGCTAGATGCCAACACCTGAAGTGACACATCAAAAATTAAATCAGTTGATGCTCAACATTTAAGGCGATTGTATGCATGAAAGTGCATCATTTTGAATTGTGTCGTTTCTATTGATTAAGTCCGTTTTTTTAGTATTAAATACGTTGTATTTCTAAAAGAAGGTAAATTTTGGTTTATGTGCTTTAAAACATAAAATTTATTTTTATTATTAAATAAATTCAAACTAAACAGTTTTCCTAAGTTTCTTTTCATTAATTTGTTTAAAATTGTCCTTTGCGCTCTATGTAATTTTTTTGTGGATTATTTTATGTAGTTAGCGATGCTGAAACTATTTTGAGTTGTGACATTTCGAAAGCGTAAAAGGTTACCTACTACTTGTTTTATTAAGTTTTTACTACTAAAAATACTAAACTTTTAATACGACAATTTTTTAATACTAAAAATAAGTAAAAATTGAGTTTATATGAAATTCACTAAAAATAACTGAAGTTATATAAGTTTTAAAATTTGATCGCAGTAACCTAGGAATTCTTTATATAAAAACAAAGTATTCTGCAAGTGAATTTACTGAAATAAATTTGCTTTAAAGACCAATATAAAAATAAACTAAACATAAAGGAGAGCAAAAAGGAAGATCTTTATCGCTATTACGTAGATTTTTTGGAAAATTTAATTATCATTTTTCACAATTTTAAACTTTAAAATAATGTTAGTTGTTAGTCGCAATGTATACTTTTTAAGTTTAATTATAATAAAAAAATACTTTTTAAATATTATAGAGTTATAGAGTAGTATAGCGACACGCTTCATTTATTATTTTTTTAATTGCTAATTTTAAATATTAACTTTCTTTTTTAAACTAAAATAATATGGGTCATTTAAAATTCACAATTCTTTCTATACGAAACCTGATGGTAATGGCCTGTTCAGTCTCAGTTTAAAAATTCCCCATTAAATAGTAAACCTTATGTCCGTAAACCTTAAACTCAGACCTTATGTCAATGAATCACTTTTTGAATGCATTAGAGGACGCTTCTTGACAGAAATGTTTTCAGCTTTTAAAACATCAGATAAAGGGGCAGCCTCTTTATGTCGATAAATTAGTCTTCAACGTAAAACCACAGACATGTGTTTTTTTCAGTATAGTCACAGCAACCACCCGGCGCGGAGACACCCTCGCAAAACAATAACAACCCTCTTTCGAGAAATATTCACGCTATTTTACCGACACAAATAAATAAATATTACTGTTCGTTGTTTTTACACTTATTTTAATTTACGGAACAGTATTATCAGCTAATGTAACACCTATCTATATTAGCTGTTTTTATTTTTTCGTATAAAATATTAGACACTGATTAAAGTAAATTTATCACCAAATCGTTCAAATAAAGTTAACTGAAAAATGTCACAACTCTAAAGTATTAGGGGTGGGGGTCAAATAATTTGGAAAACCACTTTCATATTTTCTTAATGCCGCAACAAAGAGACAACAGAGTATACCATATATACATTATAAATTCAAAATACAACAGCATAATAAAAAAAGATTTTGAGCTCTTCTTACTTTGCAATAATAATATTCAGTTTTCAATTCTATTAAATTAGAATTTATTCAATATTGGTATATTTTGACTTAGGTCACTGCTACAGCGGGGGTGCGATATTTAATTTAATATATCAACAAATGGACCAGTAAATACACAAAAATATTCTCAGGTAATTCCACTTATTACACTATCTACAGCTTACATTTTAACAATGCGTTATTTTTTTGTACCATATAAACTCAAAAAGTTCAAATGAAGCATTTGTTCTTGGAGATGATAAATAAACCCGTAACAATAATCAATTATCGTGGACAGTAAGAGAAATCCAGTTTGGTCAATTGTTTGTGATGAATCAACATTTGTCCAAGAAGGAAAGACAATACTCTCTTAAAATTAAAAACAAAATTCAGTAAATAACTAAAATAAAGTGTAATTACCATGTTTATTAACAAACTGTGTCAACTGTATAAAAAGCTACTTTTGAAATGTTTTACCAACAAATGAGTAGGCGAGATACAAAGTGATGTAACGCACATTTTTCAATATTCATGAGAAATTTCTCAAAATTCAAAAATATGAAGAGTGTAGAATCAAAACTCGCTTTCTACATCCATGGTCGCAATTGAGTTGTTTATATTTTCTGAATTTGCAAAATGCATAAGGAAAAGAAAAAGTTTTTCCTGTAGCTGGCTGTATACCATCACAAAATTGGAAAAATCCTTTGTAAAAGGTATAAAAATTCTATTAAAATCCCTTCAAATGCTACATCACAACAAAACGTTTTCGATTTTTATAAAAAATCATCATCAGTGTTGATGATGGACTAAACTGGATGCTAGCTGAGGCACAAAAGAAAAATATTCGGGTAAAAACCCTTTAAATATAGCATAGATGCGTTAAAAGTGCATACTTTAATAAAATGCCTTATGGTGGTCACATGGCAATTGAGTTGTTTACATCCCAATGACTTAATGGCAACTGATTGTTGCCAGTTGCCATTAAGTCATTGGAATGTAAACAACTCAATTTGGATCCCACGTGTTGGGAAATTCTTTACATTACCTTAGGGCATTATCCTAGTTGCCATGTGACCATCATAAGGCATTTTATTGAAGAATGCACTTTTAACGCATCTATGCTATATTTAAAGGGTTTTTACCCGAATATTTTTCTTTTGTGGCTAAGCTAGCATCCAGTTTATCTAACTTTTTATAAAAATCGAAAACGTTTTGTTGTGATGTAGCCCTTTAAAGGGATTTTAATAAAAATTTTATACCTTTTACAAAGGATTTTTCCATTTTTTTTCTGAATTTACTTGTATTAAGTCTGTTTTAGACTATTACATAAAATGATATAAGAAAATGGTATACTAAATTTTGTCACAATGTAAGACAGAAAACAAAATCTGTTAACAAAAAATGTTATACAAATTAGAACATGTCCTATTTGATACCAATTATTAGTACACAGGCATGCGCAGTTTATTTTCGTTATATTGTCACATTGGTTTTTTAAGGTTACCTTTTCTTTTAAGAAATGTTGCAATGGAAGCAGCAGATAATAATAGAGTTTTCTTATCCATCATAAAATAATATCTTTGTAATATAAAATATCAAAGAAAAAACTAACTATACTAAATTAACAATGAAGATGCAGTAGAAATAAACAAACCAAAACACGTTAAACGCTACTACGAGCACTCCAGAATCATTATTTACAATGTACAGTGCCGGCAAAAAAAATCTTTACATTGCCAAATAAATCACCAAATGTGAAGACAATTTGCATGCGTTCTGTCTGCCCTTGGAGGGAAGGGTAGGGGAGATAGCGTACTTGCGACGGCAATTATCTGTAGTTTACGGACCACTTTGCTTATTTAGGGTATTCTGCGCGTTTGCATTGTAAACAGTTGACTTTGTTTGAGTAGTCAGTGTTAAACTTCGTCTCATTTACCTCATAAAGTTTGAGATCGTCAAATTCTAACTTGAATTGACAAATATGGGTCAAAAAAACTCGTCGAAAGAGGAGAAGGTTCATGCTTTAACATTACTGGAGAAAGGAGACTCTGTAATTACCGTAGCACGTGATATTGGTGCTTCAAAAGGGGCTATTTATCAACTGAAACGTTCGGCGGCAAGGTTTCAGTTGATAAATAGCCTCTCTTGAAGCACAATATCACGTGCTACGGTAATTACAGAGTCCCCTTTCTCCAGTAAAGTTAAAGCACGAACCTTCTCCTCTTTTATGAGTTTCTTTCGATCCATATGTCAGTTCAATTTAGGATTTGACGATCTCAAAGTTTACGCAGTAAATGAGACGAAGTTTAACGCTGACTACTCACACAAAGCCAACTGTTTACAGTGTAAATGCGCAAAATACCCTAAATAAGCCAAGGGGTCCGTAAACTACAGATAATTGCCGTCGGAAGTACGCTATCCCCCCTCCCCTACCCTCCCCTCCAAGCGCAGACAGAACGCATGCAAATTGTCTTCACATTCGGTGATTTATTTGGCAATGTAAAGATTTTTCTTGCCGGCACTATATACATTGTAAATCCCAAATCATGATTTCCAGAGTTTATACATTATAAATTATGATTCGGGAGTGCTCCTGGTATCATTTAACGTGTCTTGGTTTGTTTATTTCTACTGCATCTTGATTATAAATTTAGTATAGGTTAAATGTTGAGAAAAATGAGGTTAACGCATTATTAAAAGAAAAGGAAGAAGAAGAACATTAAGGTTAACAGTACATAAAAATATAAAAAAGTACTTTTTTAGCATGTAATACGCAAAATCACATTACATATTCTAATACGAAAATGTGACGATGTAATACACAAAACTTCTTGTATTGATATTGTATACAATCATTTCATATAAATTTTTGTTATACCATTTTCCGTTAACAAAAAAAGGTATAGTCTAAAACAGACTTTAGTTTGATTAAAAAATAGGTTTACCCAATATAAATTAAATGTTAAAACAAAAATTTTGAATAAAACCCGTCTTTCTCCAAAGATGAAACCTGTATTTCTCCAACCGACCAATAGGAGGCTTGTAAAGTGGGTGGAGAGGGCTCACTCAGATTTAATCACTCTATTCATCTGATGCAATGATAGTGTTTGTTTACTTTTATCAGCCATCAACTTCTAATAATAATTAGTTGCATAGCTCTTTTCTTTAAAAATGAGCAGTATTTTTTAGTTATTAATTTGTTTCTTTTAGAGATTTTTTTAAAGATGTAGGGACATACAACAACCGGTTTACATGTGTTTTATTGATTTCGAAAAGGCTTTTATTGATTTCGAAAAGACCTTTGACCGAGTTATCCATGACATATGTCTTGCAACAGGTGGGAATTGATGACCAAGACCTCCGTATTATCAAAAATTTGTATTGGCATCAATGTGCAAACATACTAATTGGTTAAAACACGATGAAAGCAGTGGAAATGCTACGCGGAGTGAGGCAAGGATGTATTTTATCGCCTCTACTTTTTAATATCTACTCCGAATTCATTTTCAAAGAAGCCTTAGATGAAGATGCAGGCATTAAAATCAACGGAATTAATGTCAACAATCTCAGATACGCAGATGACATGGTATTGATTGCTCCGATGAAGAAGACTTACAACGACTAATAAACAGGGTGACCGAAGCATGTGATGAATATGGGCTAAAACTTAATACTTCTAAGACAAAACTTATGGTTTTCAGCAAAACGAAGTTACAACCAATGAACACCAGAGCGTATATTAGCTATTTGGGCGCCAACGTTAACGATAACTGGGATATAAATAGAGAAATAAGAATACCCATTGAAAAAGCTGGAGCCGCCGTCTATAAACTAATACCGGATTTACACTCAGTCCTGTTGGACAGGGAAGTGGGCAGCGTGAGAGTGTAAATAAGTCACTCGCGCTGCCACTGCACGGCGCTCCCCCAAAAGTCGGTTTTTTGGGACGAAAGTCAAAGGAAAGGCAGCGCAAGCACGAGTATGTGTTCACATTCAGCCACTCTTTGAGTGGCTGAGCGGCGTTTGAGTGCGAAAGGACGTATTATTTCGTCGTTTCTAGGGTAACTACTTAGTGGTTTTTATATTATTTTGTAATAAAACGACCCTATTAAGCTTCGCCCATTTTTTTACTAATTAAGCAGATTGTATATAACTAATTGAACTTCGAAAATCATCCCAGAAACACGATATTATAGTCCAAGAGGCAGCGCTGAAAAATTTCTCTGAATTTGCTAAAGCTAGTTATTTCACAGTTGATTATTGTGTAGAAAAACATACTGCGGTCTGTCAAGCGAAACGTAGAACAGGTGGTACTGACAGCTTGTCAAAGTTGCTTACCTGCGGAGGTAATTAAATCCATTTACTAAGGCTGCAAACCGGTACACACATTCTAAATTGAATATAAATAAAAGTTATTATAGTCGGTCAGCTGTATGACGGGACAGGGCCGGTCGGTCGACCCCAATGAATGTACAGGGTTATTCACTATATTTTGACCCCCTCTAAACAGCTTTATTTACAGAATTAGAAAAAAATGTAAAATACAAAACTTATTCAATTTTTAAATTATGATTTTTTGACATATATATGGTACTGGGACGTCATGCATCTGGGCGTGATGACGTAATCGACTATTTTTTTTAATTAGAATAGGGGTCGTGTGTTAGCTCATTTGAAAGGTTATTTAATTCCCTATTCAGTAATATAAACATTAACATGATTGTTTATACAGGGTGTTTAAAAAAAATTTTAATTAAATTAATTGTTTAATTAATAATTAAATTTTTTTTGGACACCCTGTATAAATAATGATCTTAACGTTTATATTACTGCATATAGAATTAACCTTTCAAATGAGCTAGCACACGACCCCTATTCTCATTTAAAAAAAATAGTCGATTACGTCATCACGCCCAGATGGATGACGTCTCCAGTATGATATATATGTCAAAAAATCATAATTAAAAAATCGAATAACGTTTGTATTTTACATATTTTTCTAATTCTGTAAATAAAGCAGTTTACAAGGGGGTCAAAATATAGTGAATAACCCTGTATATTCATTGGGGCCGACCGACCGGCTCTGTCCCGTCATACAGCTGACCGACTATAATAACTTTTATTTATATTCAATTTAGAATGTGTGTAGTGATTTTCAGCCTTAGTAAATGGATTTAATTACCTCCTCAGGTAAGTAACTTTGACAAGCTGTCAGTACCACCTGTTCTACGTTTCGCTTGACTGACCGCAGTATGTTTCTCTACACAATCACGGTAATTAACTGTGGAAAAACTAGCTTTAGAAAATTCAGAAATGTTTCGGCGCTGCATATCCGTCTATTATTATCAATAATAATAAACGACAAATATTAATTTAGGGAACAAACAACAATAATTTCGTATTGTGTATTCCATTATTTAAATTCACTAAAATATAGAACAATTAATAAAAAAAGCGAAATAATAATAATTATTGCTCATACTCAATGAATACTTAGATCTAACAGCACAGTTTGTCACAATAAAAAAAATTGGTGAGCACTTAGATTTCCTCACCTGGAAAGCAGTAGCTGACCAAATTATCATCATCATGGCATTTTGGCCTTAAATCTTGTAAAAAAGTATACCCCGCAAAAATAAAACATCGGTGTTGCTACAAGGTGAAAACACCTACAGGGCTAAAAGTAAACTTGTGTAAAAAGTCCATTAATAAAAAGGCAAAAACTTTATAATTCTTTCAATTTCGAACTTATTATAATTCCTAAATCAAATTGAGTAAAGTACGAAAAACAAGACAATGTGGAAACACTACTAAAAACATTATGAAAATGTCTGGAGAGGTATTAGAGAACTGCAGTTTTATCTTCATATTATCGACAATGGAAATGAAGACAATGATAATAAGGAGGATAATGAAGTCTGTGATCCCTCAGAAGAAGTTGACCCATTTAGAGCTTAATATGCACTTTTTATAACTAAATTAAGGTTTTCGTGTTTGTAAAACGAAAATTGAAGAGAGCTAGTTTTGATTCTACACTCCTCATATACAGGGTGTCCCCGAAAATAGTGTGTTCCTTAAAGGTATAGGTAGAAGGCACCATGTAGAGCAAAAAAGTCTTATAACATTTTTTTCTAAATGCAACTGTTTGGCTAAAAAACCAAAATACATTTTGGTATGCAAATTGAAATCTAACAACTATGTATACAAAAATCTAAACATAGACAATCACAATTCAAAAATAGTTGCAGCATTTTAGCGATAAGTATTTACATTAAACCCTGTCTTCATCCTAAACAAACAAACAAATTCTTGTTTTGTTGGATTTTCAAACATGGGGTGGTACAATTATTTTGCAGGTGTACCTGTCTGACCTACATTTGTGGTGTCAATAAACTAAATCACAAACAGTTCTTATACAGTGACGCCAAATTAGTTAATTTTAATGAAAATAAAAGTTCGCTTACATGGTGAACAAATGTATTTTTTTTGGAAACGGTAAAACTTTAGAAAAAAATGTTATAGGACTTTTTTGTTCTACATTGTGTATTATATCCATACCTTATAGGAACGCACTATTTTCGGGGACACCCTGTATTAGGGAGACTTAATGCCAACTTATAATGATGATCTCTAGATTTTATCTAGTGATGATGTCTGTCCTTTTAACATCTAGATGGTCATGAAAAAATTGAATTTAGCTTATATAAATAATAAAAGCAACAAGCTTTATTTTCCAGAATGACAAGTGGCTTACATCCCTTTGGTATTGACTCTCTCAAATATATAGTAAAACTCATCAAAGCAGTGTATGCATTTTCTACCTCCTATGTAACGTGAAATTCCCGATAAACCTCACGTCAGAAAGTGACTAGATTTCTTTAAAAAAGCGATACCTGTACACGTTTAAATTTAACAAAACACCATTTGAATCCCTAAACTGTATACCACACGGCAATTTCATTCAGTGATATTCACTAATTATGTACAATTTTTTTAATCAGCGGGTCTTTTCTCACTGTGTTTTTTCGTATATTCTTCAGCGTTTTTCGTAAACTTTTTCTTATCCTTAATGTATTCTTCTGCTAAGTCTCCTCGGAGTGGATGTTCAGGTTCTGGTTCATTAACGAGGGCGACCAAAGCTTGAATAACTAAAAAAATATATTTTTTTTAAAGAAGAAATAAGTACTTTGTAAAATTATGTTTGATAGTATAATAATAATAGTCTCCCGTTTTATACCGCTATCGGGGCTTTTTGATTATAGCAAGGTAGTCTGCTATATCTAGGGCCTACGGCAGGGGTGGGCAATTACTTTTAAGCGCGGGCCAACAATTAATAGTGACTCACGCACTTTTTGGAAATATATAAACAGTCGCAGGAAAAATTATGATGTACCATGCCATTTATATTTAGGAAATGATCAAATTAGTTCTGGGGAGGAAGCTGTGAATTTATTCGCCAAATTTTTTTCTAAAGTGTTCACTGACCACAATACTATCCCCCCCCCCCCCACAATATCAATTTGAAAATGCTTTTAACATGAGTTCATGCTCTTTTAACATTAATACTATTTATGAGAGTATTCACAATTTGTCTTCTAACTAAATTTTGGACCTGATGGCATTCCTATCCTATATAACTATCTATTAAAACAATGTGTTTGTACTATGTACATCTAAGCCATTGTATATACTCTTCAATAAATCTTTACAAGAAGGGGTTTTCCCTGATTGCTGGAAACGTAGTTACGTAAAACCTATATTTAAATCTGGTTCAAAGTCAAATGTTCAAAACTACAGAGCAGTTTGTACTTTATCAGTAATTCCAAAATCATTAGATTATTTAGTTACTAAGCAGCTTACTTGTGAATTCAGTAGTATTCTGGTGAATGAACAACACGGTTTTGTACAGGGTAAATCTACAGTAACTAATTTACTTCTTTATCACAATGACATTGTTATTGCTTTGGAAAACAAGTTACAAGTAGATTCCATCTATACTGACTTTTCTAAAGCGTTCGATAATGTGAATCATAATATCTTACTTACGAAACTTACAGCATATGGTATTTCTGGAAGTCTCTTTGATTGGATGCAAAGTTACCTGACTAATCGAAGTCTAAGTGTAAAAATAGGATGTTTTCTTTCTAATGCTTTTACAGCTACATCTGGAGTACCGCAAGGCTCCCACTGTGGCCCCCTTCTATTTAATTTGTTGTTGAATGATGTTCACTCTATTTTTAAGGAAGTTAACTTTTTAATGTTTGCTGATGATGTTAAAATATATGACTGTCAATAACGAGGATAACATTTTTCAGCTTCAGTCACAAGTAAATGATTTTTATGAGTGGTGTGGTAGAAATGATATGGATCTTAATATTAATAAATGCTTTTTAATAACTTTTGCTAGATCCCATTCGCCTATTCACCATCAATATTTTATTAATAATACTCCTGTCACACGTGTGAACGAAATTCGGGATTTAGGTGTAATATTTGATTGTAAATTAACATTTTACTCTCACACTGACTATACTGTTTCGAAGGCATTTAAGATGTTGGGTTTTGTATTACGTTCATCAAAAGATTTATCAATTCACATAATACAAATCTTATATTGCAGTATTGTGAGATCAATTATTGAATATGGTTCTATTGTCTGGTCACCTAGTTATGCATATCAAATCCTAAATATTGAAAAGGTTCAAAACAAATTTTTACGTTTTGCAGCTTTTAAGATGAGTTTAACAGTTGGAAATTATACTTATGACAATATATTAATGAGATTAAATTTACAAACTCTTGAATGCAGAAGAGTCATGTTGGATATTTGTTATCTTTGCAAAATTATCTCTGGTGTTATTAACTCCGAAGAATTGTTAAGTCTTGTATACTTTAATATACCTGCTAGATTGACACGAAATCCACAAATATTCAAGAAACAACGGCATGCTACAAATTATGGTAAATATGCACCAATTAGTAGATTGACCCTGTATGGAAACAAGTTTAGTCATCTAATAGATCTGTTTGGTTCTTCAGTTTCCTCTATTAAACAAGAACTCGGGCGTCTTGAATTTTGAATTAAAAAAAATTAAATAGATTTAACTGTTATAATTGATTCAGTTGTTTTCATCATTTAAAAATATTTTATATTCTTTTTGAAGATATTCTTCTTTAGCGACGAATCGATTGAGGGTAAAATTGTACATCAACCACGCGCCTGCGCACACTGACAGTATGTAGTTCATTGCTAATCTTTCAAGATAGGTATGTATGTATCTGTAACCGTGCAAATAAGTCATTAAAAGAATATATTAGTGGTTTTAGGAAATGTATTATTTATTATAATTCTTGTGTTTTTGGATTTGTGTTTCCCTGTAGTAAAATAATAAAATATGTAGACATAACATTTTTACAGTTTGTCGCCGTGTTGTGTAATTATATCCGAAACTTACGCGTCAATTCAAGTGGCTCGATGGCGCAGTTGGCAGAGCGGTGGGACAGAGAACGGAAGCACACGGAAGGTCGCGGGCTCCAATCCCGGACGATTCACACTTTTTTCTATTTTTCGTTATTTTAATAAAAAAGTTTTGAAAGTGGTAGATAAGAAAGTTAGTTTAATTTTTAAATAAAATACAAATAACCTTTTAAGTATATTTACTTCGTTTAAATTACCTATATAATAGAAGAATATCTTCTTACGTGCGTACAAAGTACACACACATTCTTTTTTATTTTTTATGTTTGTGTTTTATACTTAGTTGTAGTTTTACGTGTATCTAAATTTTATATTTTCATTATTACGACAAAAGCTCTGCTTTATTGTATTTTGTATGTATTGGGTTTATCCCGTTAATAAATAAATAAAAAATAAAAAAATGACATTTTCAAAATGTCTCCCGGGCCGGAAGACTAAACTGTGAACATACACTGTGCACCCGCCAATCTTTTTGGTGGAGTTTTTTCCCTGCACTACCGAAGAAATTTTTTTTACACAAAAGCTATAAGTATCATTTTAAAGCATTTAAAGACAAAGAAATTTTATGAATAATTTTTCAACGGGCTGGCTTTTGCCCACCCCTGGCCTACGGTATACAAGAAAAGTAACAGGGTCAGTGCTACGCTTCAACCACCTATTATTACCCTTGGTTTTACCCAAGGTACTCATTTTATTCAGGCTGGGGCCTATAGACATTTAAAAATGTCTAGATGTTCTTCCTGGCGCTGGGTTTCGAACCTCTGCCTACCTGTGTGGAAGTCAGACATACTACAGCCTGAGCTATCCGGGCCCTCAATAGTATAATAAACAAATTCTAATTAATTATCTTTAAAATCAATTTCCCCGACATTTACATATAAAAGAATGGATATATGGATGGGGTGAATCTAGAGCACCATGTTAAGATATTCTTAAGTAACCTACCTTGATCTGTTTTAGTAGCAGGTTTCCAATGCTCAGCACTTATGATTGGTAAACATACTTGTCCTTTTTCATCTATGTTTGGATGGTAAATTTTTGTTTTAAAATTTATTTTAGGTGGCTTAAAAGGATATTCTGCAGGAAAATTTATTTCTATTTTAAAAGCTCCTTTATTGTAGGGTGGATTGTCCTAAAATAAATCAAAAACAGATGGTAATCAATTTGTCAAGAAAACTTATAGTTATAATACATGTGATCAAATGTTACAGTTTTTATAATCATAATCAAAACTATAATGTAAAAATTAGATTCATCTGTATAGAGAGCAACATTAATTTAATAAGTTCATTAACATTTGTAAATTCTCTAATTACAGTAGAACCCCGATTATCTATGTGCAGTTTATCCGGGCTGCGGATTATCCGTGCTATGATTATCTCTTCTACTGTACTTCTAAGTGATTAAGAAAATTAATTAAATATTCAATTGAATATATAAAATAAATTGCAAATGAAAAAATATTTTATACACATTTATTTATATCTAAATTCCAAATATTTATTTATTTATTTAAAATGACTGATGAAGTTGTCAAACAGTTGTAAAACGTAAAGGAAGTTAACTAGATTCAAGACTAACTAGACTAGGGTATGAATGAAAAAAGTGAATAATTAAATCTATATTTATATAAACAATTTATATATTTTCAACGAAAACTTTTCGTTTATAAATTCGCAAAAGTGTGTTATTGCGTTGCCGCTCCTGCAATACTCAGATCAGATTTATCGATGGATTCTTATGTAGTTTTTTCTTCTGAATCCAAATCTGAAAACGACATTTCGATATCTCTAACCGTCTTCATAATCGCCCTCAAAGTCTAAAATGTGTCGTCACAATCCATTTATTTTCTTCCAACACACTACACCTCAGCTCAAATCGTTGATAGTAAGTAGGCTAGTTTTTGAATCTCGATTTGTTAAGCAAAGCATAGGTTATTTACATTATTTGAGTTTGACACTTCGTGAATGTCAAACTAAATTTTAAATTAAGTATTAATAAAATATCAATGACATTTGATAGTGAATTTAATTAGGTATTATATAAAATAAATAAGATGTACAAAAATACAATTTGAGTATATTTTAAAAGCAATAATTTTATTAACCGCTTTAAAAAGGTTTATACGAGTATACGTATGGACTGTTCCATTCGTTATGAAATGAAAACTGTTATTATAGTCGGTTCGCTAAACTCGACACAACTGGCTAGTGATTTTAGTAGGTAATTTTTTGTTTTTTGCGAATTTTGCCAAGATTGGCAAAATTACTAATTATTTAGTACTTCTTAACTATTTAGTAATTATTTTTTTTGCCAAATTGGCAAAATTATTGACTAAAATCACTAGCCAGTTATGTCTGAGTTTAGCGAACCGACTACATGAAATAATATTGTTTGCAATAAAAAATTATGGTCTGATATGTGCAATTACGTCCTTCTAATGGAAAAAAATATTTGAAGATTTTTCTTAAATTATGGACACCAACAACATTTTCATTTATAACTCTTTTATTTTAAATTTGACGAAGAAAAGTTATTCTTCATAAAAAGCTCTTTGTGGTCTAAGATTTATGATGCAACCATCATATAACATTTTATTAATTTTATACGAGGTATATAAAAAATATGAATTTCGATCAAGAGTAAAGTGCCTTTATAGTTCATAAAATTTACAATAGAATGATATCGATACATCAGTATCAGAGTGCACCATCTCAAAAAACTTAGTTCTTCACAAATCAACTTTAACTTATTTTTTCTGAGGGCAAATATTTTTAATCTGTTGTAAATAGTCCATTTTTTTTTCAAATGGAACAATATTTTGGAAATAGATGTTTATTTTATGGTTCTTTTAGATGATAATTTTTAATTATTATTTTTTTAAAGAATTAAGATTTTTTTTGAGTTGGTGCGCTATGAAACTGTCAACACGTGATTTTTTTAATAGTTAGTGCGTTTGGTATAGGGTATTTGTATGGAAATCAAATAAAAAATTTTAAGTATTTATTTATAAAATAAAATTTATGGTACCAAAAATTATAATAAAATCAAAATTATTCCGAATTGTCACTTTCTTCAGCAGCGGCAGCTGTGGCAGAGGTTGGTAAGTTCTGGAAAAACTCGCAGTGAATTCTGGGTATTAGCAGAGCGACAATAAATCACGTTTTTTAAGTTCTGGCACACCAGGAGGTTTATTATAAATAGAGAGGACGAGAGATGGTTCTTCATAAGCCACTCTTGTTCTATTTTGTCGAATATTTATGACCTTATATTTTTTATCAAAATATGATTTCTTATACATTATTTTGTATGGCTGGTCTTTCTCAAATCTTAGAATTTGCATTTCGCTCCATTTTACATTTTACTACATTTTACTTTGTCTCCGGCTTCATTTACAAAATTTTTCCCCATTTTTTGTAAATTTTTTACTTCATACACTTCGGCTGTTTCTTCTGTAGTTTACGGCCGTCCAGTTTTCTTAGCCAAGCTAATTATCGGTACCAGTTGCGATGGAATATAGAGCGGGTTTCCCTTCAGGTATCTTTTTTTTCTTTTTTTATGAGGGCATGCATCGCATCAACCTCATTTTGAGTATGCCCAATTTGCCCAGCTACTAAGAATTTGTGGGTTATGCTTTTTATTGGTAGATTTTGACAGCAATACAAAAACAAGCTAGCAATGAACTTGTTTTTGTTTTGGCCCGGGCAATTATCAGAATAAAATATTCTGTGCTCATATTGAGCTGCGTGGTTCTTTAGATACTACCAAAGACACGTATCTATTTCATTCACACCTCTGTTTGCGATACCTTCGTGCCACAAAAAACTATAGCCATGTTTATGGGAAATATCAAAAATAGTGAAGTTGTAACATGATAGCCGCCACATATAAAAAAATCACTCCGATTTCCTGTTGGTAGTGACAATACAGCTTGGAGATCGAAGCAACAAACTACAGTATTTCCATCTTCCTTTGAATTATTGATATCTAACTCCTTCTTTAGCCGACTCTGATTTTCTTCTGTAATATGTGCATCATAATTAAGTTGTTCTAATACTTTTTCATCTGCTGTTAGATTTTGAAATGAGTTGCAGAAACAAAACTGGTCCTCTTTTGGCTGAAAAAAAGGAAATATTAAATTCCGTGTTAAAAATCATGGTGTAGTAATGGAGTTTTACGGGAATTTTCTGTTCTTCTCTACATTTTTCTTGATACATTCTGTACATAGTAGCTAAATTTAGAGATCAGTCTTAGGTACTGTTTGTTTGTCCTTGCTCTGCAATAATGAGAATCAATTAGTGGAAAAGATTTGATGTGGCACCTCACGAATTCTTTTTCATCATCTAGCACCCTTGGTCGCCCAGCATTTTCTTTTCCTCCGCGATTGTCATTCTGTACAAACCCTAACTCTGTTTTTTTTCATTGCGGTAATTATTATCCTATTTGAAATGTTTAAAGTGTTCATAAAGAAAACCTTACATACTTTTTAAAATTTTTCACCTCAAAGTAATAAGCTCTATTTTCACTTCTAAGACTCCCTTCTTTCTTAAATTGATATTTTGGCCTAACCGGCATTACACTTTTAACTATAAAATCTCGCTGCCTATTTACATCACCAAGTCCCCAGTAGTTTTTTAACAGTTCTTCTCTTTCTGTATCACTAATTTTTTCTGAACATTTTATTTTGCAACGGTCAGTGCAAGCAGCTTTCACGGACCGTGCAGCGTTTTCGTTGCCTTTTTTATTTTTATTAAAATCGCTCGAAAAAGTTGATCAACTAATATCACCTCGTGAGCACTGGTGTTATCTATCTATTGAAAACTTGTGTAACCACAAATATATATAGAAATAATTGCATGGTAGATACTTACAGCATCATCACTATGTCCACCACGTTCTTCCATACATCCATTTGCAACTTTTAACATATACATTGTTCTTTTGATCCCTATCTTTTTCCATGGCTGAATATTCATTATGACGTTACTATCTTAGTTTTCCACGCATATTATAAACTTAAATTTCAATTGTTTTTCACGTAAAGTATATTTATAATCATACACAATATAAAATAACTTCCAAAAGAGGCACCGAACACCTTAAATACAGAGAATACTCGCACGAATGACAATGAAGATTTGAAGATGCAGATTTTGTAGGTATTAACCGTTTCATACCGCACCATTATCAGTTGGTAGCTGACAACAGTTCTACCGATCAAGTTTCATTACGCACTATTTCACATGATCCGGTATGAAACTACGACAGTGTTAACAAAATATTCGATTCTGTAGGTATGTTAACAAGTAAAAAATTTTTTTTATGGTGTTGGAATTTTTAAATGGTGAAATTTGAAACTGATAAATAAACATCTTTTAACCATTTCCTCATACTTATCTCAATATTGAAAAATTTTGAGTTGGTGCACTCTGATACTGATGTATCGATATAATTGCACATTAAAACATAATTATTAATTCTAAACAACTTTTCATAATAGCAATTTTCCATATTATGAATTTAAATACGTAAATAAACAAAGTTTTCGTTATGATAATGCATTTTCAGCTTGTTTTAAATAATGGCAATAAATAAAAAGTAAGAAGAAAATTCTAGAAGCTGCTTTTAATAATCTTTCACTATATCTTGCAATACAAATTAAATTTATTTGGTAACATTTCCAACACTTTTTTAATAACTTTATTTAAGTAATTTAGTTACTGACTGTTCTAATTTTGTAGCAAATGACACATGTACAAGCTTGTATAGTGATTTAAAAATGAAAATGAATGGTAATATACTTAGGGGATGGGTACCTATTTTCGGCTGCAATTCTATTCAAATGGGGATTCATTTTTTTCTAATCCTGAGAAAGCTAATAAGTATTTTTGAAAAATTTAAACGCAGAATGAAAGATTACGTTCTTACCGAGGGCCGAAAGTTCCTGAAAACTTCTAATGATTATTCTAATAAATTACAGGGGTGAAAAACTAGAGAAAATGTAGTGTGATTTTTAATTTCAAATATCTCATTCAAAAGAAACTTTTTATTTATTCTTAGGGACTTTCGGCTCTCGATAATAATTTAGTCTTTCATTCTGAGTTTATATTTTTTTAAAATATTTATTAGTTCTTTCAGGATTCGAAAAAAATGGACACCATGTCCGTGGTGATATTTTCCAAATCGAACATTCACTATCTTCATACAATGCACTGAGCCAAATAGAAGCACAAGTCAGTGACAGTTTTAAATATTTGACATGGCATCGGGAATATTTTGAGTTGTTGATTAAATAATATTGATAGTGTATTTGATAAATAATTGATTTAAGACGTGAACTTAATAAAAAGTTATTTATTGTTTATTATGGAAGATCCAAGCAGGATATATTCATCAGGATATATTCTGAGATCCAAGTATTTTTTTGTTAAATATGTTTAAAATTGTAAGCCTTCCATAGTAACAATATATTATTAAAAAATCAGTTTAACACTCTTCCTCTTTTCTCGATTGAGTATTAGTTTTTGTTGTACATATAAATTATTACAATCACTGAATACATAGTTAGTGAAAAAATTAACAATAGTAATTGCACAAGAGCTCTAAAATTCTATATTAATTTTAGAGATCGAGTGCAATTTGTTGCGATTATTTCATGAATAAAACTGCTCAAAACCAAAATTTTATTGTAATTTATTTATGTAAGTACAAATTAGTACAGTAAAACACACAGTTGTTATAAATATTTTACGGTTGAAAGTCATAGCCAGGGAGGTAGTGTCAAATTTGACCGGAGCATTTTAGCATGGCTGGTTTCTTTTTATTTAGGTAGGTGTTTCAAAGCTTATTAACAAATGATGTGTCAGCTGGCCCAAAACCGGGGATTTTAGTCAAGAAAAGGTGAAACATGAAAGTTGATTGATCAATGCTACAGCTTAAATATCAAATATTTATATACGTTACTCAGAAAATTTAATGGATTTGCTTACTTGGCTCCTACGTTTCACTCAGGAGATCGGGGTTCAAATCCTGGCGCGGAAAATTCTTTTTGTTTTTTAAATTGACATTTTATTTTGAAAAATATTTATTTTTATAATACCACGTTTTTATTATTTATACGAGACAATATAAAAAAATCTGTATGTCTTTTATAAAATCGCAAACTAGGCATTTTTGGTCATAATATTATGATTGATCTTAATAAGCAAATTTGTTGTACATGAACCCCTGAAGGTTCCTGAGTGGGTAAGACCAACAATCTAAGTGAAAAGGGAGATATTATTTGTTATTTTTTGGACAAACTGTTTTTTTCTTAATTTTATATGTTGTGGAACCGAAAGATACAACCCTAAATTTTCACTTTTCTATCACCAACCCCCATGTTTTAATAGCAATCTAAATATTTCCCTATTCTCTATAGTAAATAAAAATGAATGTTTGTCTGTACCTATGTCCCTTATAGAATCGCAAACTATGCATTTGGTAGAAAAAAGTATAGGTACGCAATATTTTTTAGTATTTTTTGGCTTTCTGGTAATTTTAGGTATTAAACATTCAAACATTATTTAGTTTTAAGGCGGTACGAAGTTTGCCGGGTCAGCTAGTTATTAATAAAAAAGTATTAACTTTTTTAACTCTATTAATTATTAAGTATATTAAGTATACATTATTAAGTATTAACTCCTTCCTGGGTTCATGTAAGTACAAAAACTTTGCTTGAGGTCATCATATGATTAAATGCATAGTTTACGATTCTATAAGGGACATACCTACAGACAAAAATTCATTTTTATATGTTATAGAGAACAGGGAAATAATTAGATTGCTATTAAAAAAATGGGGGTTGGTGATAGAAAAGTGAAAAATTAGGGTTGTATGTATCTTTTGGTTTGACATCACATAAAATTATGCAAAAAACAGTTTGTCTAAAAAGATAAAAAAATGTCGGGAGGGAGGTGGGGAGACCAACCCCCTCTTTCACTTAGATTGGTCGTACTAACTCAGGAAGCTTCAGGGGTTCATGTACAACAATTTTGCTTATTAAAGTCAATCATAATATTTATGATCAAATGTATATATGCTATTTCATAAGTTCTATGCATAATTCTATAAAAGACATAAAGATTTTTTTATATTGTCTCGTATAAATAATAAAAACGTGGTATTATAAAAATAAATATTTTTCAAAATAAAATGTCAATTTAAAAAACAAAAAGAATTTTCCGCGCCAGGATTTGAACCCCGATCTCCTGAGTGAAAGGTAGGTGCTAAGTAAGCAAGTCCATTAAATCTTCCGACTAACGTATATAAATATTTGACATTTAAGCTGTAGCATTGGTCCATCAACTTTCATGTTTTACCTTTTCTTGACTAAAATCCCCGGTTTTGCGCCAGCTGACACATCATTTGTTAATAAGCTTTGGAACACCTACCTAAATAAAAAGAAACCAGCCATGCTAAAATGCTCCGGTCAAATTTGACACTACCTCCCTGGCTATCATCACTTTTATAATTTTTAAAACATTAATTGTCATTAATGTCACTGAATGTATTTTTTCATAGCAACGAAGGGCATCTGACGTAATATACTTGACGACGGGAAATTATCAAAAATTATCAGTTAAATTTAGATTTATGTAGCTTTCTATTGGTCAGAATCTCCTATGAATGAAATAATCACGTTTATTAACTGAATTAATAATTTGCAATTATACTTTATTTATTTATTTATTTATTCACGGGCAAGCCCTATTCCGATATAAATTTTACAGTGTTCTAAATTATATAACATAATTATACAATTATATAACATTAATGTTAACCAATTATATAACATAAACTATCGTAATATAACATATAACCAAGTGGTTTGAGAAAAAATAACTCTATGAGTAATACAGTTACAAAAAAGAAAAAAAAAGAATAGGATAACATTTGGTCAGTACAATTACAAACAAAAGATATCACCTAAATCAATTCGGAAATGTTGTAAGGTATAACGGTTTTAAGTTATCTAATACATACAGGTCATGTAACACTAATCACAATACAAAAGCTCTGGCCGAAAATATTAAAAAGTTAAAAAGTTAGGGAAGAAATTAGGTTTTTAAAGCGGGAAACTGATATATTAAAAATTTCGAGGTTATTTAATGAGTTAGCTAATCGAAGAGTTCTAGGAATAAATGTGTTGTAAGAATAATTGAATCTATGAAAAGAGACATAAAAGGTTTGCACCTGCCTAGTCGAACGACTGGGGACAAATAGAGATATTTTGGAGAGAAGTTCGGGGCAGCAGAAGTATACAAATAACAGTTATCCAAGAACATTCAAAAGCCATCTCTTTAAAGTTAATGATGACATTGGCAAGTAGAATGACATTCTAGTAATGTTTACTTACATATCCATACCAGTGTGAATTTTACTACACGTAATTTGCTGTGTAAAGACAGAAAAAGTAGGGGTAACAGTAAAATATTTGCGAATTATGTACCGATGGCCTTAAGCTACCAACATTCTTACATATGCCTGGATCATTCAGGCTATCAGGTTTTTAAGTATCTCTCTATAAGCTTTCCTTTGAAAAATTTGACCTTGGTAATTTTTGATACAAATTTTCATTTTTTGAGCATAATAAAACTTGCTCTCTACGAAGAAGGGGCACTAACCCATTCCAGAAAAGGTGATTAACTCTTTCAGGGGCAATGGTGCCCACAATGTACCACAAAAAAATTGACTGAAATGGGCAGTGGTACACATTTTGTACCACGTCTACGTTGATTTTAACTAATCCTGCCAACTTAAGGTAAAATTTGCTGTAGCATTTATGTCCCTGAAAGAGTTAACAAAACCTTGTAACCTAAGTTTATATACCTAAGAGACTGATAATTTCCGCTCTTTAGACAAACGTTTTCAAACTTCTATAAAATGGCTCGGGATTCAGTTTTATGAAAGGAGGCGGGTCAATTAAATGATGCTGGTCTAAGAAACTGAAGATTTTAGCTCTACAAACTAAAATGTTCAAAAATTGTTTATAAAGTTGGCCTTCTCAGCTTTACAGAAAAGGGGGCGGAGGCATTGAATTTCATTAGTATAAGAAGCGTTTCACTTAAGTACCCAATTTCTTAGCTAAAAATCTGATTCTCTAAGAAACTACTACATATACAGGGTGTAACAAAAATACAGGTCATAAATTTAATCGCATATTCTGGGACCAAAAATAGTTCGATTGAACCTAACTTACCTTAGTATAAATATGCACATAAAAAAAGTTACAGCCCTTTGAAGTTACAAAATGAAAATCGATTTTTTCCAATATATCGAAAATTCCTAGAGATTTTTTATTGAAACTAGACATGTGGTACTTTTATGGCAGGAGCATAACCCCCCCAAACTGTTGTGTATGTTCCAATTAATTTATTATTGTAGTACCATTAGTTAAACACAATGTTTTTAAAACTTTTTTGCCTCTTAGTACTTTTTCGAAAAGTCAGTTTTTATTGAGATATTTTGAATATTAGTCAAATCCACCACATATTTTTAAATGGATAAGTACGATTATGGAGACTTGGTAATCGAATGAAAATTTATTTATAATTTACATTTTTAGGCATATTTTGAACCATATTAAAAAAGAAGCCACATCTTGATAAAAGGTGCCTTATCGAAAAAATACTAAGAGACAAAAAAAGTTTTAGAAACATTGTGTTTAACTAATGGTACCGCAGTAATAGTTTAATTGGAACGTACACAAAAGTTTGGGGGGTGTAAACGAACAAAACCCCTATAAAATTTTTATGTAAACATATTAAAAAAGAAGTCGCAAGTCGATAAAAACTGCATTATCGAAAAAATACTAAGAGGCAAAACAGTTTTAAAAATGGTGAGTTTAACTAATAGTACCACAATAAAAATTTAATTGGTACGTACACAAAAGTTTGGGGGGTTTAAGGGAACAAAACCCCCATAAAATATTTATGGGGTGCACAAATTTCACTATAATTTTTCTTTTAGATGTTCTTGCCATAAGAATGCCACACGTCCATTTTCAATAAAAAATCTCTAATAGTTTTCGATATATTGGAAAAAATCGATTTTCATTTTATAACTTCAAAGGGCTATAACTTTTTTTATGTGCACATTTGCATTAAGGGCACCCAAAGTCCCATTTAACGACAATGTTAACATTATGTCACATAGCTCTGCAACCAAAGACCTAATTTTTGTTTTATTTTGAAACTACATGCATTGTTTAGTCCCGCGTAGATTTTTGTAAAGTTAGAGTGAAAGAAACATTTATTTTAAATTTTTTTAAAATACTCTTACAAAAAAAACCCAAAAAAGTTTGGATTTTATGTTTTATTTTACTTGTTTTTATACATTTTTCAATAAAACTTTACGCGGGACTAGACATTATCTATCTACAACCACTGTAAAAATTTGGACCTTATATCATCTAAGAATCCAGAGATATCTGACATCAAAAGTTAAAAACCTAGTATTCGGGAAATCGCACAAACATAAAACACTCTAATAGGTTATAAAGCTACTGGTACACGGTAAGTTGAGTGCAAACGTTCAGAAAATAAATAGTTTCGTAACCATGGATATTTTGTACTATAATGTGTTATATATCGTTGAAAAGAGAAGATTTCAGAGAATAATTTTCAATCATAACGCAAAAAACTTAAAAAAATAAATTTTCAGACTTTGGGTCCCCTTAAGGTAAGTTAGGTCCAATCGATCTATTTTTGGTCCCAGAATGTGATTTAATTTATGACCTGTATTTTTGTTACACCCTGTATATTACATATACATACACAAAGATTTTAAGTAGGTATTTGGTATACCTACTAGATATTTTTAATATTGTAATTAAATATAGTCATATTTTATCATACTTACAGGAACTATAAGTCCTTGCCATGTTAAAATGTTCGTTTCATCCACTTGAATGTCACGGAATGATTTTAATCCAGAATTCCTAATATCGCCTAGTTCCTACAAAAATATAAATGATACAACTTTGATCATGATTTTCTTCACCATTTTGAACAAAATCTGAACTAATAAAACAAATTAAACAATAGTAACAGTAGATAACTCCTAATGAGGGTGAAAAGTATCAATGTATGAAGGGGTTATGGTCCTCTATGAAAGAATTGAAATAATAGATGTGTCTCATTTTTATCTGAGTATAGGGACCAAGAATTCATACCTTGATGAATAGACAGGTAGTGAAATGCAAATTTAAGATTTACCCTAGTGGTATTTAGTTCGTTGTTTGTTTGTTTGGTTTGCAAGTATTAGAAACCAAGAATACAGGAGTAACCATAGTTAGTAATGAGTAGTCATGTAGTAGTCATTACTACATGATTAGTCATGTAGTAATTTAGTAATGGAATGGGAATCTCTCAATGACGAGACAACATTATACACTTTATGTTTCGCTGATGACCAAATTCTGATTGCTCAGGATCATGACAACTTGAGTTACATGAGGCGGAAGCTAATAGAAGAATATAATAAATAGGGTTAGAAGTCAACATCAGGAAAACCGAAGCCATGTGTATTGGAGGGACAAAGCAATTCATTACATTAGATGATGGAGTAGAAATTAAACACTGTGATGAATACAAGTGTCGGGGCATGAAGATAACTCAAAATGGAACACTCAAAGCTGCTGTAGAAAATAGAAACATACAGGGTAGAAAAGCCATATCCATGATGAACAGCATTCTGTGGCACCAAACAATATTTAAAGTGAACAAAAAGCTGAACAAAAAGTGAACAGCAGTGATGACATAAAAACAAAACAACTAATATGGTACAGCCATCTACAGAGAATGCCAGATGACAGGTTCCACAAACAGATTTTGGCGTGGAGACTACAAGGGAGAAGGAAAAGAGGAAGGCCGAAAAGAAGGTGGAGGGAGAGAATTGAAAAAGAACTAGAGGAAAGAGAAATCCTTCCAAGTCTATGGTCAAACCGAGAACGTCAGTTAGGAGTCGGAAGGCATCGGAGAACACTGTAAACCGATAATAGTAGTAGTAATTTAGTCATAACTTTTTTAGAAAACAAAATTTTGTGAGAAATGGGTATTTCCAATCAGCAAGCCTTTGTTAGTTCAGCCCTGATGTTTCTTTAAACATAAAAGGACTAATTATAGACATATATAAAACTAATCACTTCACTGATTTTGATATACAGGTTGAAATTGAGGATTAAGGGTAAATAGGAGTCAACATAAAGGATTAAAATAATGATGTCACAATCTATGCGGATATGTTAATGATATTATTGGAATATGACCTCACAAAAGGTTGTAAAATTACTTATAGATTTATAGTTAGCAAAAACATCATTTAATGACTGGCAAGATAATCAAATACCACATGCTTCAATTTATACAGAATTTACTTACTTTTTGTAATCGTCTGGTGGCTGCCATTTTGCTAACCTTCGGCAGTTCAAGTCTAAAATATATTTACAAACTTATGACAAATTAAATAAGAAAACGATTAAATTACAGTTAATTTAACCATTCATTAACAACAACACTTATAATATAGAGTTTCTTTCATCACTATAAATTTTTTGTTCTAGATCTCAGAAATTTGACACTTCTTGCTGACAAAACACCCAGAGCCATCTGACAAGAAGAGTGACAAGCGACAAGGAGGTGGTCGTAGTCGGTGGCTCTACTACCGCCAACGTGATTTTAACTTCTAACGGAATTATATTTCATTCAAAATTTAAAAAGTGCTACAAAATTAATTGAAATACACAAAATTAATTGAAATATAATCACAAAAAGTATCGCATAATTTTTGAAACAGAAAAACAGTTTAAAACATTTTTTAATTTTTAGCAGAATTATACTACTCGTCTATCGTCTCCTCTTACAAACCCATAATGGTAGGGGAGCAAAGTATGCTAAATGTGCAGTCACTCGAGCGCTTTGGGGACCTATTGGGTTGTGAAGAGTAGGTCCTAAAACCAAAAAAAGTTAAGTAAAGTTTTCTATTTTAGTGGAGGCTTGCCGTTTTTTAAATTTAATTTTCCATTTCCAACAATCGTTTTTTCCCATTATAACGCCATCTATCCATAATTCGAAAAAATGTTTCGAATAAAATTTACTTATTTTTATGTAAGAAATCCAAATCTGCAATAAAAAATGAGGGCTCCTATTTAATATTTTAAAGTAACCCCCCACTCCACCTCCGGGGGTCGTGTTTGATGCCATTCGATAGATTTTTCAAAAATATTGAATAAGTGTATTTTACAGTTTTTCGATCTGATGTTTTGAATTTACCCCCCACCCCTCTCCGTGGGTGGTCGTGTTTGGTATCATTCGATTTTTAAAAAATATTGAGCACATATTTTTTAGTTTTTCGATCTGTCATTCATTTCGTGAAATATTCGCTTTTTCTTGTGGAACTTTGGGACTTACTTACCCATTTCCTTAAGCCCGGCTCAAATCGTCAGATTTTTGAAATATACACTCTTTTGCATGTACTTAACTTACCTTATCTTAATCTGACAATTTCGAGTTTTTTAAGGATCGATTTTTTTTTCGGGCCCCCCTTAACGAACTGCCCATATGATAATCTGACGCGCTCGAGTAACTGCAAAAATCCCCGCTTGGGCTCCCCTACCATAACATTTCAAGTGGAAGCGTGTTTTTGCCGAAAAAAAAAACAGTAAACAAAACATTGTTAATAGACCGGGCAGTATCGTCGCCCCCGCTAGCATTCGATTTTTTTGCAAAAACTTACTCAAAAAGAGGTCAACATATCCACAGGGTGCCGGGTGGTGCCGTGGTCGAAAAATTGTTTAAACAATTTTTTTTAAACAAATTCACAAAAATAATTTTTTCATTTCGAACAATTTTTTTTAGATATTTTGGCTTATTCTGAGCAAAAAAGGTCTCCTGCCATTTTTTTCTAAAATTGATTGATGAAAAATGCAAAAATGGCCATTTTCATGGCTTAATAACTCTATTAAACATTATAATTATGAAATTCAAAAAATGACAAAATCAAGTTTCAAATCCCTTCTTCAAGGTCCTGAAGCGATTTTTGTCATTATTTTATTACAAAGCTGTTATTTTTAATTATTAACAATTAGCGCTATAGTCCAGGATGTATTGTCGCCCCCGTTAGTGAAATTATTCCGATTCCATTTTTTTGCAGAAAGTTACTCAAAACGAGGTCCTTATAACATATCCACAGGGTGCCGGGCGGTGACGTGGTCGAAAAATTGTTTAAACAATTTTTTATAAACAAATTCACATAAATAATTTTTTCACTTCGAACAATTTTTTTAGATAGTGTGGGACATTCTAAGCAAAAAAGGTCTCTTGTGATTTTTTTCTAAAATTGATTGTTGTCGAGTTATACGCGATTTAATATTTGAAAAATGCGAAAATGGCCATATAACTCGACAACAATCAATTTTAGAGAAAAATCACAAGAGATCTTTTTTGCTCAGAATAACCCAAATTATCTAAAAAAAATCTTTCACAATAAAAAAATATTTTTGTGAATTTGTTTAAAAAAATTGTTTAAACAATTTTTTGACCACGTCACCGCCCGGCACCCTGTGGATATGTTATAAGGACCTCGTTTTGAGTAAGTTTCTGCAAAAAAATGGAATCGGAATAATTTCACTAACGGGGGGCGACGATACATCCTGCGCTAATTGTTAATAAGCAAAAATAACAGCTCTGTAATAAAATAGTGACAAAAATCTCTTCAGGGCCTTGAAGGAGTTTGAAACTTGATTTTGTCATTTTTTGAATTTCATAATTATAATGTTTAATAGAGTTATTAAGCCATGAAAATGGCCATTTTCGCATTTTTCCAAATTTTAATCGCATATAACTCGACAACAATCAATTTTAGAAAAAAATGACAGATTTTTTTTGCTCAGAATAAGCCAAATTATCTAAAAAAAAATTGTTCGAAATGAAAAAATTATTTTTGTGAATTTGTTTAAAAAAATTGTTTAAACAATTTTTCGACCACGGCACCGCCCGGCACCCTATGGATATGTGATAAGGACTTCTTTCGGAATAATTTCGCTAGCGGGGGCGACGATACTGCCCGGTTTATAAAGGAGACTATTTATTTTGGACATTATTTGTGTTCGAAAATTTGATCTGTGCACTATGTCTGCTTGAGTTTTCAATGAGATGGTGCGTTCTTCAGCGTTTCAAGAGCTTTAAGAGAAAGTGGAGGATAGACCAGTTCCAGGATGTCCCAGGTGCACGAACCCCTCAGATGAACGTTATTTACATCTGCATACTTTGCGACCACATCATGTTACAGCCAGAAAACTGCAAAATGATCTTTCTACGCAGCCCGTAATGTTTGAATAAGTGCTAATTCGGTTAGAAACAGATTAAGGGAATTTGGAATCAGAGCCAGAATGCCTGTTACTGCTCCACTGTTACCGAGGGCACACCGTATGGCACGTTTAAGTTTTGCACCAGAACTCCACTTTTTATTGATGAGTCAAGATTTACACTTTGTGGATCCGACACTCCAAAGTGTCCTGCTGTGTTATTACAAACGAGGCTCTGACGACCGAGTATAAACTATATAACCCTATAACATCTTGCAGGAAGGAAATGTCGTTGCCATCTCCAGGACCTCTATCCCCTGAGGCTTGTCTGGAAGCTTCAGTCTGCAGCCTCGGCACCAGACTCGGGTGCGGAAGGCCAATAAGCAACCCATCTAAAATTAGATCTTATTACTGAAACTTTGGTAGAAACAAACCGGACGGACCAAATGTTGACGACTCTAGCATTACCGAAAACACGGACATGATTTGGTCGCTGAGCTGCTAAAACCCTGTATGAGATTTCTTAACTAGCCGAGGCAGTAAAAAAATTAAATATATATAAACTAAGCTTTGTTGGTCTATCGGAAGGAAGATATGATTATGCAAAGGTGAACACCATACACGAACAGGAGAACTCCTATTATGCAGTGGCAAAGACAATGGAAGTCACTAGAGTAGAGTGCGTCTTCTGTCTTCTACTCAGTAAACGAGTCAAAAGAAAGCCATTCTTCATGGAATCTGATTCATGATAGATAGAAAGTCAGATTCTATACCAGATACTGTAATATAAGAGTTACTCAGTGCCATGCTCCCAGGAACACATCTCTCCATGCAGATTAAGACATTTTCTACGAACAACAACTAGATCAAACGACCCAACAATTAAACCAAAGGCAATATGCTATAGTGTTGGAGGATTTGAACGCTATAAAGTTGGAGAAGACAACGAGAAACTGTAATGGGCTTGGGAACGATGAGTGAAAACGGAGAGCGCTTAACAAGTTTTTGTTTCAATCATATCTTAGATTATTGGTGAAAGCATCTTCCCACATAAAAATATTCACAACTTTACATGGACTGCACCTGGTCATGCAAGACAAAATCAATAAATAGACCACATATCGCCATATCAAAAAGATGGAGATCTACCCATCTTGCCCAGCAAACAGACCGACGTGTTAATTACGTGAATTTCTGGTACATTTGTCACCAATATACGTAAATTGCTTACGTGAATTTCACGTGAAAATTTGGTTGGAATGTCACATTGAAAATACGTCTTTAAATTACGTGAATAACTCGTCTTCAATAGACGTGTTATTCACCTTAAATACCAATAAAATGTTTCGGGAAATTCACGTTGCAAATACGTGTTGATCAACATATCTTTCGGTTCACGTAAATAATTCGACCTTAATTAACTTACTAATCATGTAATTATTATCCTCATATGACATAAATAAAACAAGCCTATAAAGTATTAACAATGTTTATTTTAAAAAGTAGAATTTAGAGACTTTAAAACATTTGTCTTGTATAATTATTATACAAGATAATGAACCAAAAATGCTACCGACCTAAAGACGCATTAAAAAATTTGCCAACACAAAACACAACACAGGTCACTTTTTATTTTGACGACACTTCAACCCTCGAGCAGTGAGGTAAACGTTAATACGAAAGGCATTATTATATAAATAAACCCGCCTAAAATAAAACGAGGGAAATAAAGCTCTTCACGTTTCACTTTCACTTTTTGTTGTGAGGAGAAATGTGAGAAGCTGATATTAGAGAATTAGAGGTTATGCTCATCGATTATAAAAATCGATTATTTTTAAATTACAGTTAAACTATTCTACTTACTTTAAATTAGTATTACATATTTTCTTTTTGTTTTTAAATTTCTTCTGCTATTACCTAATTGGTCTTACTAAAAATCTATTTCAATACCAGAATAATATAAAAAAATAATCCTATCGAAACGTATCTATTATTCGATAAATCGATTAATTTAGTTTTCGAACCAACTATGTTAATCACGTATCGTGGTCACGTGATAGTATTTAAAGGAGGAGAAAGGCTTGGTAGTACGTCATCACCGCGCGCGATTTGAAAATTAGACTCGACATCATTTTAGCTGTGATATTTTTAAAGAAAAAAAAAAATAGCAAAAATAGCTTCAAATCAAGGTTGGATTGAAATAGTTATGCTAAATGATTTTAAAAGCGAAATCATAAACTTTTTGTTTAAATATTGTATTATTTACATTACTTTACGTGGAATACATCTAATTTTTCGACGTCCATAAAATACAGGGAGTAAAATTCAAGCTATACGTATTTAACCAACACCGTTGTAAAATTTTGTTTTCAAAAATATTTCTCAAAATTTAACCAAAGGAAGTTATTTCTGTTTCGTGATTATTACGTGAAATAAACGTACCTTTGCGATGTAACCGACATTCACACCTATGATAAAAAACATGTACAATATTCGTCATTATGATTTTATATTATTCTAATGTCAAACATGTATAAAGGAATCAAAAATATATTGGTGAATGATTTGGCACTGAAATACGTTTTTTTCCCGTCATAAATCTCCGAGTTACGTATTCGTTGAAATTTGCCGTAAATTTAACGTAATTATCACGTAACTGGGCTCAAACCTGTTTGCTGGGTGATGTATGTAATAGAAGAGGAGCAGAGATCGCAGGTGACCATCATCACCTAATCGGTACCATTAAAATCAAGACGGCAAGAAACGAAATAGACCGATATACAATTCAGACCAACTAAAAACACCCCTAGGAAAACATATGTTTAGGGAGGAACTGGAACTCAAAACAAGGGAACGTAAGGGAAATAGCTAAAAGAAGATATCTTGCAAGCAAGAACTGTAGAAGAAAGAGCGATTAGACAACAATAATATAAAACAATAAATAAAGCAGCTAAAAGCAATGCAAGAAGAGACAAAAATAATGTGTGTGTACTTTATACGCACGTAAGAAGTTATACTTCTATCATAATATAATCTAACTTCATATTATGATTTCAACGAAATCAATATACCTATCTACTTTAAACAGTTTCTTGTATTGTATTTAAATATTAAACTAATTTTAGAAAGAACAAAAAGAATACAAAAATAAAAAAAAAGATATGACTTTGTCGGGTCCGAACAGGGGACCTCTCGATCCCTAGGTGAATGCTCTACCGATCACCTACCACCGTTTTTGTATTCAGTCGATCATTTCTCGGACATAATTAAAATCACGGTGACAGATACATTAATTGAAAATAAAAATTTTCAATAATAGGTACTTATTAGGAGGAAGCCAAATCCACAGATATAATAATTATAATAAATATATTTACTAAAAACACTAATAATATATTCTTTTCACGCACACCTTATTTTCGCTACATAAGGGAATGTGCGCATGCGCCAGGGAATGTAAAAATTCACCCTTGTGCCTAAAGAAGTATAACTTCAAAAAAGGTGGGCTGAAGAACTGGCAAAACAAGCAGAAACAGCTGCACTACACAATAACAGAACTAGAGAGCAATAGGTACCAAATTAATAGACAACTAACAAAAAACGGGCCCAACTGTTCGAACATTGTAAGATACAAGACAGGTAAATTACTTACTACAACAGATTACCTAGTCAAACCTAGTAGAGAGATGGAAAGAGTATCTATTTTCAGGAGATACTAGCAATTTGGTTTGTCCTGTTATAAAGCTGTTGATGACAATGATGTCGAAACGCTGTAACAAATATCAAGAAATATTGGTCGAAAGCAATGAAAAGTTATTTCAATTCAACAGAAAAATTCCAATGAAGCTGAAGGGAAAATTCTATAAAACAGCCATAAGACCGGCTATGATGTACGGAACTGAATGTTGGGCAGTGAAAAAGAAAGAGGAACAACGAATATGCATGTGGCGGAAATGAGAATGCTTAGATGGATGAGTGGAGTGACAAAGAAAGATAAAATTAGAAATGAGTATATTAGGGGAAGTCTAGGTGTGGCACCAATTGATGCCAAAATGAGAGAGCATATGTTAAGATGGTTTGGTCATGTTCAACGTCGAGACGTTAATCACCCAATAGGAAGAATAGCTGAAGTGCAGATTCCTGGAAGGAGTAGGAGAGGAAGACCAAAGAAGACCTGGGGGGAGACGATAAGGCAGGACATGTTGGTAAAGGGGATTAACATTGATATGACCCAAGATAGAATTGTGTGGAGAAATGCAATTAGGGAAGCCGATCCCGCATAGGGATAAGGCAAAGAGAATGATGATGATTGGTCGAAACCCAAAGAAAACTAAAATAATTAAACCTATTTCTGTACCGTGGAGGTAAACAGTCGTAACTCCACTTTTTGCCGAAATGGAGTTAATACCACGCTCTTGTTATCAGCTTTTCATAGCATATTGTGGCAAAAAATCGTACATCCAGCGTTATTAGTTGCCTAGATAAGGCGTTTAGAAACAATAGCAACTCCATTAGTCAGTTGAGGTAAACAGTAGTATATATCCCATAGAGGTATATATTAACATAGAGGGAGCCTACCTTCCGCGCTTCCTGACGACAAGATCTCATGGACTGGTTTGCTGCATCTCTTTCTAACACATTGTATCGCAAATCTATGATGACATTCAGTGTGAATATAGGCACGGAAGAAGAGGACAACTATAGCAGCTTTACTATGCGTAAGAGTGAAACAGCACTAATCCAAATAAAAAAGATGGTGCCGTCACTTCGCTCTGAATGACACTCTCTCTATGCTAATATATAACTCTATGATATATCCATAGCAACTCCATAAATACGTGCGTATATTAGATAATATGCTCATAGAAAAAAGTGTTGTGTGATTTGGTAGAATGCGATCTTACTCTTTAAAAAACATGTCACGTATTTCAGCGCCATCTCAGCACCTGGTTAAATGGAAGGATACTACAAATCTGGCCTCCACATAAGTGGTCTGTAGCTTCGACATGATAGGTGTGAAATTTTAAACGCTCTTGTTGTTGATTGGATAGGAAGGGTGCCACAATCTAGCCTCCATGCTAGGTAGGTAGCCTCCATACGGTACTTCCAATATTTAATATTTTATTCAATTGGACAATAAAGGTAAAACACAAACAACTTTTGTTTCTTACTTATTTATTTATAAAATAATGTGACATTTTACATAGAAATATGAGTATTTAATTTGGATTAAATAAATGTTTACTTGTTGAACTTTTCCACCGTCTGCACACAACAGCTGAACGGAGCCATTAGACCTAACAACAAAACGCGAAATAAAGTGTGTATTTTAAAACTGTTGGATAAACAGTACCTACAATCAGAAAAACTTACCTTTAAAAAGATACACGATTACAAAATAACAAAAATATCAAAAAACACGACTGAATATCACAAAAAACACATCACATAACCGACCATATAAAATAACTGAACGACAACGAATCAACGAACGAACGAACACGAACACAGATTCACAGATAGCGCAGGATTTGTCAAAAGTCATGTTCCACCAATCACAATGCCGACATCAGCGCCTCTGACTAAACGGAAGGAAAATAAATACGATTACATGTTTTTTATTAGAGTTAGCGGGGCATGAATATCATGAATATCATGCCCCGCTAACTCTAATAAAAAACATGTAATCGTATTTATTTTCCTTCCGTTTAGTCAGAGGCGCTGATGTCGGCATTGTGATTGGTGGAACATGACTTTTGACAAATCCTGCGCTATCTGTGAATCTGTAATCTGTGTTCGTGTTCGTTCGTTCGTTGTCGTTCAGTTATTTTATATGGTCGGTTATGTGATGTGTTTTTTGTGTCACCATAAAAAGCTGATATTCAGTCGTGTTTTTTGATATTTTTGTTATTTTGTAATCGTGTATCTTTTTAAAGGTAAGTTTTTCTGATTGTAGGTACTGTTTATCCAACAGTTTTAAAATACACACTTTATTTCGCGTTTTGTTGTTAGGTCTAATGGCTCCGTTCAGCTGTTGTGTGCAGACGGTGGAAAAGTTCAACAAGTAAACATTTATTTAATCCAAATTAAATACTCATATTTCTATGTAAAATGTCACATTATTTTATAAATAAATAAGTAAGAAACAAAAGTTGTTTGTGTTTTACCTTTATTGTCCAATTGAATAAAATATTAAATATTGGAAGTACCGTATGGAGGCTACGTACCTAGCATGGAGGCTAGATTGTGGCACCCTTCCTATCCAATCAACAACAAGAGCGTTTAAAATTTCACACCTATCATGTCGAAGCTACAGACCACTTATGTGGAGGCCAGATTTGTAGTATCCTTCCATTTAACCAGGTGCTGAGATGGCGCTGAAATACGTGACATGTTTTTTAAAGAGTAAGATCGCATTCTACCAAATCACACAACACTTTTTTCTATGATGAATATGCTTTCGTATGCGGTAGTGGTAAACAATCGTAGCTCCATTTTTATATTAAATGGTATTTTGAGGGTTTTAAAACGGGATAATGAAAAACAAGAGTTCTTTTTTGTTCCATTGTGATTTGGTTTTTGCATTTTTAAATACGGAATATACTATTTTTGTAATCACTTACGATTTTTATTTTGCATATTATAACCTGTTTAAAGACATAGAGGTAAAAAGTCGTAACTCCCACTATTATACATCAGGTAAATAATTTCTTAACAATACTAATACCCAGTAATAGATTTGCATTTACATAAATATTATAATATACCAATAATGTTGAATTGACGTAATGGAAATAATTTTTTTTTATAGTTTATTGACTAGTCTGTATGTTTTGCGCTTTCTTGCAAATGTATACATTGTGGATATACGACTGTTTACCTCCACGGTACAGATTTGTAGAAAGAACTTTTTTTATTAAATTTGAGACTTGAGATAATTCTACTGGACTACGGGCTTGAAATGTATTTTGCCTAAATACGTGATTGATAGCTGCTATGTTGCAATGTTGCCGCAATTAAAGTACCTACCTACATAAAAATAACGTTTTATTAGTCTCGATTCGTAATACTTTATTTTTCATTAAGTTTTTCCCCTTTTCGAAGTAATTCCACTTGAATGCCGTCTAGTCCAGGAGCTTTATGATTTTTTTAGAGACAAAATATTGCTGCCCAAGTTTTAAGTAATTTGTCATGCTTAGCATACATCTGGCAACATCTACTTGTAAAAGTTTCAAATTTGACATTTAACGATATTTGTTTATAAAATACAAACGGAAATCATTTTTTTTTCAAAGTTTTCAAAACATTTTTTTATAAATATAATATACAATTTTCAATTTCAATACTGTATTATGGATAATTGACTTAGTTATACAGAATGTCTTTAATGTCATCTCCATATTTAATAAGATTGCAAGAGTTAAAATTATGGCAAGGAAATTATGACAATTTATTGCAAAAACAACAAGAAAATTCGCAAGAATGTATAGATTTATCAGATATTGATTCCCTGGATGGTGTAACACCAATAAACGAATCAAAATCTCCAAGAGTTTCGAAAGATATGAATTGTGTTGATTTGGACAGACAAGTTATATTGCCCACTACAAAACCCTTTAATGAATTGCTTGAAGATAAACTTGCAGATGACCAGCCATATTTACCACCAGCCAAACGAAAACAACCGTTTTTAAAGAAAGGAGCAGGACTAGCAAGATACAAGTTAACTCCTAATCTTAAACCATACATGTCCAAAACTAAAAGTAAAATAACAACTCTTAATAAAAACCAAGACAAAGATAATTTGACTAGTGAAAACCTAAATCAAGAAGAACAGCCTATAACACCTTTAAAAGTACCCGAAGTTAGTATTAGATGCAAAGCTAAGTGGACTAAAGTTGATAACGGGAACGAGGGTTTTGTAAAACAACAGGATGAGACTAAATTTAGTTCAAACTATATTATTGAAAAAGTAAATGAATTATTCTATAGGTCCAATCATTGTAGTGGTGACAGTCAAATGTAAGTAAACATTTCAAATAATTTCTTCTTTTGGTATCATTGCCATCTTCTTTTGGCAATTCTAGTATGCTATGCCTACGTAGATGATGCCATACTTATTGCAGAGAGTGAAGTTGACCTTTTAGAGACTTTTATATGAATTTAATGTAATGGATAGAAAGTTCATCATGATAATACAGTCGACCCGCTTATTGGAATAGCCTTCGTGACAAGCAAAAGTATTCCTATAACCGGGATATTCTAATAACCGATCATTCATGGCTAGTAGAAATGTTTCTGGACCTCAAATTTGTATACCTTAAACCGGGATATTCCTATAACACTGGTATTCTAATAAGCTGGTTCGACTGTATCACCTAATAAAACAAAAAGTGTGGTAATCTCTAAAGATCCAATAAGGTGGAAGCTGGAAATCAACAGCAAAATAATCCAGCAAGAAAGAAGTATCAGCTACCTGAGAGTACTAATGCACAGAAGTTATGGAGATACAGAAGGGGAAGTTGCCCAATAAATAAACAAAGCAAACAGAATAGCAGGATGTTTTAAACACACTATCTGGTACAACACACATCTACGGACAGAAACAAAGGCCAAGATTTATAGGACAGTAGTTAGGCCAATTATGACAAATGAAAATAGTCCGAGATATCACAGGCAAATCATTATGGCATTGGCAGCTCGTGGCTTTAGAGACAGAGTCGGCAAGGTTTTTTGTCTCCTCAAATAGGCATACCATCTAATTAAAATGCTTCAATCCATATATGAGATTTTTATTTTTTACAATTTGATAAACTTTAAAAAACAACTTAAAAAAAATAACAGATGCATTCATTGAAACCAGGAATTATACCGATTTACACAACAGTAAATTATTACCAATTTATAAATTTCCGTATAAAACTTTGATAAAAGCCAAGAATCATAATTCCTAAATATACAGAATCAAATCATTTAAATAATATTTTAGTAAAATCTATACTGAGCGACTTTGTGGATTACACAGTAATTTACACAGACGGTTCTAAAAATCAAACAGGAGTAGGATGTGCTATGTATGTGCAAAATACCCATCAACATAATAATTACAAATTATCTAGTATTAGTAGTATTTTTACAGCTGAGATTATAGCCATCGAAACAGTTCTAGAATGGATCAATGAGAATAATATTGAAAAAGCTGTGATAATAACAGACTCCAGATCTGCAATATATGCAATTGAAAACACTGATTTTAGTTCATACAAATCAAAAATTTTATGTAATATAAAAAATAATTTGTCTAAAGTGGAAGTAGTATTTATATGGTCAAAAGGGCATGCCGGTATACTGGGTAATGAGAAAGTGGATGAGTTGGACAAAGATGCAATAAAAAAAGGTGAGATCTTAACTCAGATCTTATCAACAGATGCAATAATGACGTCAAAGCTAGATTAATAGACTAAGAGCCGCTATAGGTGAAAATTCTTAATCATTTTAGGCACGACGGGACCCTATAACTTAAATAGTAGAATATAAAAGAAAACGTTTGAACACTGTGCCGTCACTTTTCAGTGGCACATGCGTCTACAGTGGCGCATCAAACTTTCCACTTATGGACGGGATACATAAATTAAAAAATACCCTCCCTAATTACCAGAATTTAATTTTTTTCATTTTTTTAAGTTTTATGTGATTAAGACATAAGATTCATCGTAATTTTAACCCACCACCCCCTTCTCCCTGCCCCCACCATCAAAAACTTTATTTTTCGATTTTATTTTTTTTGGTGGGATGCAATCAATTTTAAAATGTCAAAAAATTTACACGCATAGTTAAGGGTTTTATAAAACACGTCTATTTTTTATAGACCTGTAGGTTGAGTGTACATAACATCAAAAAAATTAAAAATTTTTTTTTTTTGAAAAAAAGTATATAACTTTTTTTTGGGGATATCTGCAGATCTAATTTTTTCTTAGTTTTGTGTATTTTATCAAACACTATATTTCTAATTTTTTTCAGATTTTTCTGTAACGTTGGTCACCTTCAAAAATCCAAAAAACTGTTTTTTAAGGGGGTTTTGGGGGGTTTGAATGTGTTTTTCTGATTTTTAAATATTTTAAAGAACTCAGTTACTTCAAGTTACATATAACCTATAAAAACAAAATTGATTTGATATATTATGAAGTCTATAAAATAGGGAAAATCCCCCAAAACCCCCCAAAAAACAGTTTTTCGGATTTTTGAAGGTGGGGAGACTTACGGAAAAATCTGAAAAAAATTTAAAATATAGTGTTTGATAAAACACACAAGATTAAGAAAAAATTAGACCGGCAGCTATTCCTCAAAAAAAGTTATACGATTTTTTGAAAAAAAAAATTCTTTTAATTTTTTGAGGTTATATACACTCTACCTATGGGTCTATAAAAAATAGGCATGTTTTATAAAAGCATCAACTATGCGTGTGAATTTTTTGAAATTTTAAAATTGATTGCATCCCACCAAAAAAAATAAAAACGAAAAATGAAGTTTTTGATGGTGGGGGCAGGGGGAAGGGGGTGGTGGGTTAAAATCATGATGAATCCTATGTGTTAATCACATAGAACTTAAAAAAATAAAAAAAATTTAATTCTGTTAGTAAGTTCTGTTAACTTTTAATTTATTTATCCCGTCCATAAGTGGAAAGTTTGATGCGCCACTGTCGACGCATGTGCCACTGAAAAGTGACGGCACAGTGTTCAAACGTTTTCTTTTAGGTTCTACTATTTAAGTTATAGGGTCCCATCGTGCCTAAAATGATTAAGAAATTTCACCTATAGCGGCTCTTAGTCTATAAATAAAATATGGAAAAAACAATGGAAAAATATTTCAAGCATATCAAAAAATTTATATTTTTCTTTACATCAAGAACTTCCTCCACCACTAGAATACATATTTAAGTATAACCTGCTAAAGCAAGATATTTCTACTATCGTCAGATTAAAAACTCGACATGGAAAATATGAGGCACATCTGCACAAATTAGGAATAGTTAATTCATCAGTCTGTTTTTGTGATAATGTTTCGATTAGGATTTGAACCATATTTTTTTTGAATGTAAAATTAACGAGAGATATATAAATCAATTATATTACAATTTACGACAAATACAAGTTCATTTTCCAATTAGTATAGAATATCTACTAAGTTGTCATAAAATGGAAATATTTAAAGTACTCATAAACTACTTGAAAGAAACAAATATAGTCATTTAAGTGAAATACATAGGTATAAATATAACAAAACTAATAAAATGAGGTAAAAATAAAATAAAAATCTGTGGCTAACGGACCCGCATCCGCATCCAAGCCATTTTTTCACTCACACACACACACACACAACTTAAAAAAATTACAATATCAAAAACGACGTAAAACTACTAATTTCATCCCGCATGCACTGGCAGGGTACCTGTCCTACATACCTATTTTACGTGCCTTGCTACTCTGCTGTCGTCTGCCGATCATCACCGATCGGCAGATTGAAATTTGCCGGACTTGCCATTCAAGTGAATACAGTGAAATGTATAATTGGTTGCCTATCGACTAATATTCCGTAGATTCTTATCATGTAAATCGTCATATGTCGTTATAATCGTCTTAATAGATAGAGTGACAACCTGGATATCTGATGAGGAGGCATCTGAAGACTGAACAGGCGCGAGTTCATTAAGGAAGCAAGTAATAATAAGAAGAAGGCATCGTAATCCTGGATGGCCCTTTGCATATCCATTCAGACCTCTCTTATGCGCTTCTCCTCCTTTGTCTTATATTCATAGTTTTTAGGTCGTCTTCCACATCATCTAACCATCTCGTTCTGGCCCTTCCTCCTTTTCATCTTCCTATCCTTGTATTCCTTGTCGTTTTTGTATCTTATCTTTGAACATCCCAGCTGTGCGGGCCTCTAAAAATCTACCCGATCTTAAGACAAACCCCCAAGATTCTAAATTAAATAAAAGCCTTTGTACTTTCATCTTCTATAATTAGCTTTAAGTCAAAAGAGTTAACAGCTTGCAAAATATTAAAGCGAAAAATAAACAGTATATCTCTAAAATGGATAATTATAACACACCGCGTATAATTAAAGTGTTTGTACCGTAATCCGGAATTTCGACGTGCATTACAGTATCTTCGGAACTTACGTATATTTTACCGGCCGACGCGGAAATATTTCCGATGCTCTTCGTTCGGTATCTTGAAAAGTTCTCTTACAAATATGTGTTTTTATTTACGCGGCTCGGAAAATCCGATCACCCGTATCTTGTATTGTCTGTTCACATACTCATACAACACTCTGATTCTCGTTACACATTTAGGTAAATTCTTCCCATCATATAAGCGATTCTGCTGATTCAACAAAACAATATGATATGTATCTGACGTAATTATTATCAAAACAAACCGATAAGTGGAAGAAGGTTGCTGTGCCCATATTACGAAAATATTCACTACCCAGCGCTTTTAACAATTCTCAATAACTAACGGTTTTGTATACAGGGTGCACACAAAACAAGCAACACTTAATATGATATTAAAAATGGCTCGAACACCAGCCATGACAGTCTTTGACTTTTCACAAATCTTACGATATCGTACCCTTTATTTAATTCATTAATTTCATTGTTTCTCCTGATTCTCCATGCGCTGTGTTCCTTTTGCACCAGACCATATGAAGGGTCAGGGGGAAGAACAATGAATATCTATCTGGAAGCATTTTAGGTAAAGTGAAAAAAAGTTACATATTCATCGTTTTCTTCCCTTGCATCCAATCTTCTGATATGTTTTTAAGGCAATTATCATCGTTATTTCCCCTTGCCCATTCACAGGCTAATTCACTTTCTAAGCTAACAAATTGCACAAGAATCTCAAAATGACCAAAAATTAACATTCATTGTTTTTTTCCTCTTACCCTTCATATACTTTTCTCAGTATCTTTCTCTCGAATGTCTTGAGTTGGACTCCATATTCAAATAATTTAGGCCTCAGTTATGTATCCTCTATTACACTGAGTATTACAATAGGTATCTTACTATTTTGATTGGAAATAAGCCATAATTTTACATTAAAATAAGTTTATTTGACATTTCGATTTTCCTTCGGAAACCTTTCTTTCTTTCATAGTAGATAGCTATATTGCTTGCACATACCTTATACAGTGTGTTTGCTAACGAATGGATCATATCTTAACCTTAAAATAGGTTAAAATAGGTCGATTTAAGCTAACTTATTTTATTACGAAAGTTGATAACAACCGAAATATAGGGTGTCAAAGTTAAACTTTTATTTTGTTTATTCTTGAATATTTCCTGACAGGCATGGTATAACAACACGAAATTTGGTAAGCAGGGTTTTTTGGGACGAGAAATCTAAATTCGCCACCAAAAATTATGTATTGTATTATCCAGAGGGCGCCACATACGTCTTTCATGCCTTCATTTAATATGTTCAATATTTTTATTACCCACTCTACATAGTTTACATTTATGTACAAGATATACTAAATTCATCTCGCTAAACTCAACCGTTTTTGAAATATTCGCATTTTAAATCTGCGATGCAACATAATTTTTTGCATATCATTGTAGTTATTTATTTATTAAGCGCAACAGGCCTTGTAGGCCTAGGGCTAAAATGTTTACATTTCTGATTACATAAATAATATAATAAATAACTTAGTATAACTTACATAACTTATAAAACTTGTAAATTTTATTTAAATACACTTCAGTCTTTTTATACACTCCTTCACCACCTCTCTCCATCTCCTTCTGTCCAATGCTAGTTCTTTCCATCTCTAAATGTTACTTTTCTTCAAGTCTTCATATACACTGTCCTTGCATCTTTTCCTTGGCCTGCCTTTCCTCCTCTTTTGTATTGGTCTTCGTGAGAGTACCATTTTTGGCATTCGTTTACTTCCCATTCTCTCTATGTGCCCCAAGTATCGTATTCTCTGTGCTTTGATCGTCGTCGTAATGGTTGGCTCTTGATATAGTTCTTCCAATTCTTTATTGGTTCTTCTTCTCCACTGACCTTCTATTTTCACACCTCCATATATTGCTCTTTGCATTTTTCTGTCCCATCTTTCTAATAGGTCTGTTTCTGACTTTTTGAGCACCCATGTTTCACTTGCGTATGTTACTGTAGGTCTGATAACAGTCTTATAAATTCTTATTTTTGTTTTTCTTGATACGTATTTGAATTTCAATAATGTGCGTAATGCTCCATATTTTTTATTTCCTTTAGCTATTCTTGCCTTTATCTCCCCTTTTTCATGACCACTTTCATCTATTTTGGCTCCCAGGTAAATAATTTCTTTGGCTCTTTTGAACGAGTATGTTTTTTCTCCATCTATTTGTACTATGATGTTATTCTCTTTTTCTTTTTGGATCTCTCCCATTATCATATACTTTGTCTTTTCTTCATTTATTTTAAGTCCGAATTTTTTGGCTTCCGTTATTATGTTTTTCATTAACTTTTGTAGTTCTTTTTTGCTTGTTGCTAATAGCGTCAGATCATCTGCAAATGCTATGCATTGGTGGCCGTTTTTAAATATCGTTTCTTGCATGTTTATTCTGCTTTTCCTGATTATTCCTTCCAATGTTAGATTGAATGCCATTGTTGATAGTGGGTCTCCTTGTCGTAATCCTTCCTTGGTTTCAAACTTTTTGGATGTATACCCTTTATTATCCAGAGGGCGCCACATACGTCTTTCATGCCTTCATTTAATATGTTCAATATTTTTATTGCCCACTCTACACATATTACCACTACATAGTTTACATTTATGTACAAGATATACTAAATTCATCTCGCTAAACTCAACCGTTTTTGAAATATTCGCATTTTAAATCTGCGATGAACCATAATTTTTTGCATATCATTGTAGTTACACCTGAAAAATAAACTTAAAACCATAATAAATTCCAAAAAATTTATCACAAATTCTTTCAAATAGAATTTGCGATGCAATGACATAAATATGACAACTTTCACAATCATTATGGTTTTAAGTTTATTTTTCATTAATTATATCTATTGTATGTAACGACAATGATATGCAAAAAATTATGTTGTATCTCAGATCTAAAATGCGTTTATTTAAAAAACGGTTGACTTTAGCGAGATAAATGTAGTATATCTTTTTTAAATAAAAATAATAAGAAAATATAAAATTTTGATTAAAAAAGTATGTAGAGTGAGAGATAAAAAAATTGAATGTATTAAATGAGCGCTGAAAGACGTATGTGGCGCCCTCTGGGTAATACGTCATCTTTGGTGGCGAATTTAGATTTCTCATGTCGGGAAATATTCAAGAATAAATAAAACACCTAAAAGTTTAACTTGGACGTATTCAGGTTTAACTTTGAAGTATTTCGGTTATTATCAACTTTCATACTAAAGTAAGTTAGCTTAAATCAACCTATTTTAAGCTCAGGAATCTAAGTTTAAACTATGGCCCATTAGTTACCAAACACCCTGTATATTTAATTTAACCGTAAACTATTTAAATGTTGATAATTTTGAGTTCAATCTTCTTTGTTATGTCCATGGTTGAAGTAGTATCTTCATGCTTATTAAAATTATATTTAAAAATCTTAAATTTTAGGCACAATTCTTCTAAATATGATAAAATTGAAAAAGAAGATTTACCAGAAAACTTATGTAGTGATAGATCAGCTAATGAATTAAAACTATTTGAAATGTTAGAAGAAAAAGCCAATCACAGCAGCTTCTTATCAACGAATACCAGTATAGTAAAGTTACTAACTAGTACACCAAGTAATAATAATTCTCCTAAAAAGGTGCCAGTCAGTGAAGATTCGAATTTATACCAAGCACTCAAAAGTAATACTTCAAAACTTAATAAAGTTTTAACCAGCCTGAAATTTTCATCACAGAATAAAAATGGATATTGCACAGGTAAATAACAATACACTTTTTAATTTCATTAGTATAAACTGTTCCTATAGTCTAAGATCCGAATATAGGTCGACCTGCACCCATCTGCTTTCCAGATGAAACTTTTTTTTTTATTAAATTTTATACATATACCCCATTCCACGAACATACGCCTGTTTTGGATTACTTCGACAACGAATATTTTACTGTGCAAAATAAGAAGAACGAAAGTAAATTGCAAATTACATTGTTGTTTATTGGAATAATTATTAGCGCCATTTACTTTCGTACTTCTTATGTTGCACAGTAAAATATTCGTTGTCGAAGTAATCCAAAACAGGTGTATGTTCGTGGAATGGCCCATAGACAAATACGACTTGCATGGGTTGCCTGTCAAAATCGTATCCAGAGGCGGCTCTAGCCCATGTAGCGCCCGTGTGCAGTCGATGCCCTGGCGCCCTTTGGTAGACGGGCAGTCAAAATGGAATAGTCTAATAGGTACCTACCTAGTTCTTGTACATAGGGTATTAGGTACTGTCAAGTCCTTTGTACTTAAAGGACGTAAGTATTTGTAATGAAATAATACTCGATGTAAAATACTTTATTTTAAAGAATTATGCACATGGTTTCCATTTTCTATCGCCGTATTAAGTATCTGACAGCTGTCGTTCAGATGATAGTAGTACCAACCTACATTCATGGTTAAGGGAGTTTTACACGAACATAACACCTCCTCCCTTGACCATGAATTACAAAAGTTAACTAGAAGTAAAAGTACTTACAAATTCAGTCTGGTAACAGGTTTCCTTACTCTAGTGGAACGCCTTAAAATGGGTTCCTCAGTTTCAGTTTGAGCCCCAGGTACACTATTCGAACTTTCCATATTGTTTGAAATTTCGGATTCATCAGTAATCACTTCGGTAGGTGGTGGTGAGACACTGTGCTCTGGAATTGATGCCTCCCTCGGAATCAAATTGTGAGTAATGGTATCCGGAATGTAACATGTTGGATTATTTTGAGATGGAGTATATTCCCCAATTTGCCGTATTTGGTCTACATGACGTTTCCATGTTCTACCATCATCTAACTGAACTAAATAATGCAATAACCCTAATCTGAGTACAATAATGCCAAATTGCCATTTAGAATGAAAATAATCCCTCACGGAAACCCTAGTTCCTATATCAAAGTTTCTTAGACTCATATCAGTATAGGTAACTCTATCACTACATGAAGGTTTAAGTAAATCTAATCTATTCCTTATTTGTCTTCCTAACATAAGTTCTGAGGGACTTTTACCTGTAACTGTATGTGGGCTTCTGCGGTATTGCATAAGTAGCTTACATAATTCAAACTCCCTGTCATTTCCCTCACTTCGCATAGCCCTTAAACATTTTTTCAGTATTTGGACATATCTCTCTCCCTGTCCATTAGTTGCAGGATGGTAGGGTGCAGTAAATTTTTGTGTAATTCCATTATCTTTCATAAAAGTTCTAAACTCATGAGAGTCAAATTGTCTACCATTGTCTGTAACAAAAACTTTAGGAATACCAAAAGTTGTAAAAATTTTTCGGCAAATTTCAATAGTAGTTTTTGTAGTAGTATTTTTTGTAAAATGAATTTCAGGCCATTTACTGAAGGAATCTACCAATATAAAATAATAACCTCCATTGAAAGGTCCAGCGTAATCAGCATGCACTCGTTCAAAACAAAATTTTGGTGGTTCCCATATATGAGAATTATCTTTAATTGGGTTGTTCTTGTGCTTATTGCACTCTAAACAATTTTTACAAAGTGACTCAATATCCTGGTCTATGTGAGGCCACCAGCAATAACTACGAGCTAAAGATTTCATTCTAACTATTCCAAAATGTGCAGTATGTAATTCTGTCAAAATTTTATTTCTCAATTTAGTAGGTATAACTACTCTTTGTCCTCTCATAATAACATCAGATTGTAATGAAAATTCAGCTTGATTTATATTGAAGCTAAATCGTTTATCAACAGGTTTTCCTGTTTTTAACCCAACAAGTAATTTTTTTAAGGTATGATCATTTTTTGTATGAAAAGCTAGATCTCTAATATTTGTAGGCAAAGTTTCAATTTGATTTATTTCAAAAATATCTGGCTCATCATGTGTGAAATTTTGTTCTGATTTTATAGGTAGACGTGAAAGTGCGTCAGCATTGAGATGAGAATCTGTATTTTTGTAACGAATGTCATAATTCAAACCTTGTAAGAAAATTGCATAATGTTGCATTCTTGTTGCACTTAAAACTGGTAGGCTTTTATCAGGTGCAAAAATTTGAACTAACGGTTTATGATCAGTGAGCAAAGTAAATTTCCTAGCACATAAATAATTGTAAAATTTTTTTACTCCAAAAATTATGCTGTAAGCTTCTTTGTCTATTTGTGAGTACCTTTGCTGTGTAGTAGTAAGAGTTTGAGAAGCAAACTGTAAGGGTCTCTCTGTACCATCTGGAAAGATATGTGAAAGTACTGCACCTACCCCATAGGGTGATGCATCAGTTGCTAGGACTAATGGTAAATTTGGGTCATAGTGACATAAAACATTTCTAGAACAAATGAGTTTTTTTGCTTTGTCAAACGCAGTTTGACAAGTATTCGACCATTTAAAATTGACATTCTTTTTAAGTAAATTATTTAATGGTTGTAAAATTGTAGAAGTATCTTTTAAAAAACGTCTGTAATAATTAATTAGGCCACAGAAACTCCGAACTTGAGTTCTGTTTGTAGGTATTGGAGCATTTGCAATTGCAGTTACCTTATCTGCACTAGTAGACACACCCGTTTTACTCATCTTATATCCACAGTAGTTAATCTCGTCTTTGAAAAATTCGCTTTTATCCAAATTTATATGTAAATTATGTTCAGATAATTTCTTTAAAACTTGTTCAAGTCTTTGTAAATGTAAGGTATTATTTGGAGCTGTAATTCTTATATCATCCTGAAATATTGAAATACCATCTATTCCTTGTAGCATTTGCTCCATTAAACGTTGCCATTTGGCAGGAGCACTAGCAATTCCAAACATTAATCGATTTGGTTGAAATAAACCTTTATGGGTGTTTAATGTAAGTAAATGTTTCATTTCATCTTTTATTGGCAAGTGTAAGTAAGCTTTCGTAATATCTATTTTTGTATATTTGTCCCCACCTGCTAATTGGGAAAGTAGGTCATCTGGTGTAGGTAAAGGGTATTCATCCACTTCAATGCAAGGGTTTAATGTGATTTTAAAATCACCACAAATGCGTATGTCCCCATTTTGTTTAACTACAGGAACAATAGGAGTTGCCCAGTCCGAAAATGCTACTTTCTTTAAGACTCCCTGATTTACTAAGGACTCTAATTCTGCCTCAACTTTAGGGCGTAATGCAAAAGCTATAGGACGGGCCTTACAAAATTTTGCTTTAGTACCAGGTTTTAGATAAATTTCAGCCTCTAACCCTTTTATTTCACCAACTGACTTTTCAAATAAATGTTTATATTTATCTAACAAAGTTGCAATTTCAAAATTTTCATGAAGAATTGTATTTACCTGATGTAAATTGATTTCCAGAGCATGTATCCACTCTCGACCAACCAGTGAGTAGCCATCACCATCCACCACATACAACTTTAGAGTGTGCTTTAATTCCTGGTGCTCAACCTCCACTGAAACTAAACCTAAAACATTCAAATTATTTTTGCAGTATGTAGTTAATTTAACATCCGATTTTTGTAATTGTAATGCAGGAAAATATTTTTCAAATATATTTTTATTTATGATTGTAACAGCAGCGCCAGAATCAATTTCAAAATTTAAAATATTACCATTCACTTTTAAATTTATAAAAAATTTATCTTTGCAATTTCCAGCATTTACTTCTAAGACCTCTTGAGCAGAGTTTACTGAATTTACTTGCCTGTGTGAATTTTGTTGTGCCTTTAAACAAACTTTTTGAATGTGTCCGACGTTTTTACAAAAGTTACAGATTAAATGCTTTTTATTACATTTATCGGCTAAATGCGAGGTGTCTCCGCATCTATAACAAGCCCTATTAGGGTTATTTGACATTGTAGAAGTATTATTAGGAGAGCTACTATGATTATTTACTGTATTATTATCATTAAATTTACTAGTGTTTGTATTTTTATGAGAACTTTTTGCTTTCGCATTTAAAACATTTATACTAGCCTGATTGTAATTATTGTTGTGAGAAAATTGATTACTATCCTTTTCTGAAGTTTCCATGCTTGCTGCAATTTCTACGGCTCGGTCCAAGTCCAATCCCTTTGTTTCTAATAGTCTGGCTTGAATCCTCTTTGACTGTAAACCAAAAACAAACTGATTTCGTATAGCACTTTTTAAATATGTGGAAAAGTTGCAGTTTATGGCAAGTTTCTGTAGAGAATGTAGGTATTCTTGTATACTTTCGCCTTCTGCTTGTCTTTTTGATTGAAACCTAAATATTTCAGCAATTTCAAGTGGTGCAGGGTTGTAAAAATTATCCATTAACTTAACTGTATCCTCATATGACTTGTCTTCAGGGACCTCTGGAGCTAGTTTATCACACAGTGTATCGTATGCTTCCGACCCCATGTAATGTAGTAAATAGGGCAATTTCATTTCCTCTGGAATTTTAAAAACTTTGTATGCTCCTTCCAGCCGTTTTACCCACCTGGACCATTTTGTAGCTGTCTGGTTAAAAGGTTCAACGGAAAACTGGAATGTAGAAACTTGTGTAGACATTACTGGAGCTGTAGCAGGTGCAACTATCGCAGTTGTAGTCGAGGAACTCGTGTTTGTACCGGCTGTAGTTGGAAGCGTTGTAGTTGATGTAGTGTCTGTAATATTTGTATCCATTATCCTCGTCGCCAAATGTCAAGTCCTTTGTACTTAAAGGACGTAAGTATTTGTAATGAAATAATACTCGATGTAAAATACTTTATTTTAAAGAATTATGCACATGGTTTCCATTTTCTATCGCCGTATTAAGTATCTGACAGCTGTCGTTCAGATGATAGTAGTACCAACCTACATTCATGGTTAAGGGAGTTTTACACGAACATAACAGGTACTCTTATAATGTGAACAAAAATCCAGATGCAAATAGTGCAATATTAAATGATGTCGGAAGCCAATAGATATTCACGGCGTCAGAACAACCTACCCAAATCTGTTAAAAATATTTAATTAAAAATGAACTTTTTATTTATGCGGTAAGGTTGAAAATTGGTTGAGGTTACTACATACACATTACATGAGGCTGAAATACATACTATGTATTTTCAGTATTACTTAAGAAACCAACAACAAATTGTTAATATGGATAATTTTTGAGGAGGTCTGACTCCGCTGAAAGTCGCAATAATTGTGGTAGTCTTCTTCGTATGGTGCCTGTCCGTTCCGAATGTTGGTGATCATTCTGGCTATGATGAATTTGTTGGTTGCTATACGAAATAGTTGTGTTGAGGTCTTTCTATACCATGCTCTCACGTTAGCAAGCCAGGATATTCTTCTTCATCCTGGGGCCCTTTCTCCTTCAAATTTTTTTTTTGTAAAATGCATTGGAGTAGCTCGTATCTGCCTCGATTTCTCATTATATGTCCCAATTACTGCAGCTTACGGGCCTTCACGATGTTGACTAAATCTGCGGTTGTGTTCATCCTCCGTAGTACTTCTTCATTGGTGACTTTGTCTGTCCATGGTATCTTCAGGATCCTTCTGTACAACCATACCTCGCAAGCCTGAAGTTTCGATAGAGTTTCTGCCTTCAATGTCCACGTTTCTACTTCGTATAGACGCACTGAGTACACTTAACATTTAACGAGCCTTATTTTTGTTTTTAGGGTGAGGTCATGGCTCTTAAACACAGAGCTAATAGTCAAGAATGCACTTTTTGCCTTTCCGATGCGACATCTAATCTCTTGAGTATTGTCCCATGACTCATTGATTATAGTTCCCAAGTAGTTGTATTGCGAGACACGTTCAATTCTCATTTGGTTCACATACAGATTTGCTCCAGTTATGTTTTGCTTGCTGATGATCATTAGCTTGGATTTATTGGTGTTTATATCTAGTCCATATTTTCTACTTGTTTCCGTTATTTTGTTCATTTGAAGCCCTTATATGGTATTGGAAAACACTATTGTATCATCTGCATACCGCAGGTTACTGAGCTTGATTCCATTTTTATTGAGATGCCTTTATCAATATCTTTTAGAGTTTAGAGCCTCTTCAAAAATGTGCTTTGAGTACAGATTGAACATCAGCGGTGAAATTATGCATTCCTGTCTCACTCTCCTTAAGATTTTGACCTGTATATTCTCCATCTATTCAGAGTACTGCTGATTTATTCCAATACAGGTTAGCTATTATGTTCAGGTCTCTTCCGTCAATCCCTGTCCTCTTCAGCACTTCCATCAGTTGTTCATGCCTGACTCTATCGAAAGCCTTCTTTTAGTCAATCAGGCATGCAAAAACATCACAGCTGACATCTTTACATTTCTTAAACAACACCTGCACGCTAAATAAAGCCCCCCTCGTACCAACAGCGTTCACAAATCCAAACTGATTGGGCGCAATTTGTTCTTCGCATTTTCGGTAAATTGTGGTAGTAATAAAAAAAAATCTTCCTTTTAAATAATTTTAATCAAATGAAAAGCCGCTTTACTTTATATTTACATGTTAACTTAAATAAAATACTTAATCCATTCCGTCAAAGCTTATTTCGCAAAATTATCCCGCGACACCTATACAAACGCCTTTGAAAATGCCCGACAAGTCCCAAGCAATTTGAACTTTATAGGTTCCACAACAGATTTCGAAACCATTGTCGGTATGTCTTCAAACGAATCAAAAGATCGCCGTCCGTCCGTTGGACGGACAGCCGGGCGAGCGGCAATCTATAAATCGCGCTTAAATGCCAATGTAATTTTTCATTAATCGTTTTAAAGCATATTTTATGTTGAAACAAAGTAAAAGACCCGCTCTTTGGTGATCGGCTCCCCCAACATCCCGTCGCCCGTGTGCACCGCACACCCTTCACAATAGGTAAAGCCGTCTCTGATCGTATCATAGCTATCCTTAAAGGGGGGGCCGTAGGGGTTGAAATCAATATTTCAAACACATTTTTTTTTAAATATGGTAGAATTATTTTATTTTTAAATTAAATAAGCATATTCAGTACAACTCATAGATTTCAATTTGTTTGTTTCAAGGAAAAATATTGAAAAATAAGCCAACAGTGGTGGATTTTTAAAGACACCTAAAAAAACAATGAATTTTGCGGTGGACATCAGAACACATCATTGGATCATGGTAAACAAAAAATTCAAAAATATTTTATTAGCTTCTGAGTTTTTTGAGGTAACGCTGTCGATTTTTGTTTAGTTTTATCGACTTTTGACTTTTTGATATCACTCAGAAGTCAAAACAACGATTTTTTGCTAAAAAGAGTGAAAATAAACATATTTATTATTGTTAAACAAAAAATAAGCGTAAAACAAAAATATATCGACAGCGTTACTTCAAGGCATGTCTAAAGAAAAAATATACAAAATTCTAGGTGGGCCGGTCAAGTAGTTTTTAAGTTACAATGTCTACAGTCTTTGAAAAAAGCAGTTTTGAGGAAAAAGCGTTTAAAGTATTGTCAACTTTTATTTTCAATTTTTTTGTCTGTCAAATCGTACAATGATGCACACCAGAATATCTTTTTGAAATCGCGGAGTAATTTACAAAAGAAAATGAGAACAGCTGTTGACTGTTGTTCACTACGTTCAAGCGTGCTGGCGCGAACCTGGATATTCAACACTATCTCCCTACCTCCCTACTTTCGACTCGCTTTGCAGCAAGTTCGTGCCAGCGCGGTTTAGTGTACTGAGAAACGGTCAACAGCTGTTCTCATTTTCTTTTGTACATTACTCCGCGATTCAAAAACATATTCCGCTGTGTATCACTTTACGATTTGACAGACAAAAAAGAAATTGAATTGAAACGAAAAAAAGTTGACAATACTTTAAATGCGTTTTTCTCAAAACTGCTTTTTTCAAAGGCTGTGGACATTGCAACTCAAAAACTACTTGACCAACCCACCTGGAATTTTGTATATATATTTTTTTAGAAATTCGTTGAGGTAACGCTGTCGAGATATTTTTTTATTTATACTTAGTTTTTGTTTAACAATAAAAAATATGTTGATTTTTGCCCTCTTTTGCAAAAAATATTCGTTTTGACTTCTGAGTGATATCAAAAAGTCAAAATTCGATAAAACTAAAAAAAGTCGACAGCGTTACCTCGACAAACTCATAAGCTAATAAAATCTTTTTGAATTTTTTGTTTACCGTGATCCAATGATGAGTTCTGATGTCCATCACAAAATTCATTGTTTTTTGAGGTATCTTTAAAAATTTGCCACCGTGATTATTTTTCAATATTTTTCCTTGAATTTTTTTTGAAGAATCTATGAATTGTGCTGAATATGCCTATTTAATTTAAAAATAAAATAATTCTACCATACTTTAAAAAAAATGTGCTTGAAATATTGATTTCAACCCTTACGGCTCCCCTTAAGGATAGCTATGACACGATTTTGATAGGCAACCCATGCTAGAAATATTTGTCTATGTATGAAATTTAATAAAAAAAATGTTTCATCCGGAAAGCAGATGGGTACAACAGGTCGACCTATATTCGCATCCTGTACTATTAGTATCAGCTGTTCCTGGTAATCAAAAAAATATGTTTTCTTCTGTTTCTTACTTAAAATTTATCAATCTATTCATTGTTGTAATCTTACTCAGGATGCAAATTATCCTTTCACCACTTTGCCAGCCTTCTTTATTTGTGGGTTCCAATTGAATTTCCCTCTAGCACATGTTTGAGTAGTAGGTATATATCCATTATTCTCATGTGACCATACCATTGAAACTGTTTTTGTCTTTCCTCAATCTTGCTACAAATTGCACAAGTTTTTTTTCTTTCTATTCCATATACTATAATAGATGCTTATGTAAAGAAACCGAAATATCCTTTCGACTTTATTCGCTGTATATAAGTGTGTCACCTGCGTATCACAGGTTACTGATTTTTCTGCCTCATATAGTGATTTATCCATCTTGTAAAATCTAGTATCTAGTACTTGTCTCATTAGCCAAATATACAGGGTGTTTGGTAAAGAATGGGCCATAGCTTAACCTTAGATTCCTGAGCTTAAAATAGGTCGATTTAAGCTCTTAGTACGAAAGTTGATAATAACTGAAATACAGGGTGTCGAAGTTAAACTTTTATTTTATTTATTCTTGAATATTTCCTGGCAGGCATGAGCTAACAACACGAAATTTTGTAAGCGGGGTTATTTTGGGACGAGAAATCTAAATTTGCCACCAAAAATGATGTATTACCCAGAGTCTTTCAGCGCTCGTTTAATATGTTCAATTTTTTTATCCCCCACTCTACATACTTTTTGAATTAAAATTTTCATTCTCTTAATATTTTTACTTAAAAAGATGTACTACATTCATCTCGCTAAACTTAACCGTTTTCGAAATAAACGCATTTTAAATATGCGATGCAATATAATTTTTTGCATAATATCATTGTAGTTACACTCGAAAAATAAACTTAAAACCATAATAATTGTACAAGTTCTCATATTTATGTTATTGCATCGCAAATTCCATTAGAAGAAATTTGCGATGCATTTTTGGAAATCATTATGGCTTTAAGTTTATTTTTTGGGTGTAACTACAATATTATGAAAACAATTATGTTGCATCGCAGATTTAAAATGCGTTTATTTCGAAAACGGTTAAGTTTAGCGAGATGCATGTAGTACATCTTTTTTAAGTAAAAATATTAAGAGAATAAAAATTTTGATTCAAAAAGTATGTAGAGTGGGGGATAAAAAAATTGAACGTATTAAATGAGCGCTGAAAGACGTATGTGGCGCCCTCTGGGTAATACATCATTTTTGGTAGCGAATTTATATTTCTCGTCCCAAAAAATCTCCGCTTACCAAATATCGTGTTGTTAGCTCATGCCTGTCAGGAAATATTAAAGAATAAATAAAATAAAAGTTGTTTGACACCCTGTATTTCAGTTATTATCAACTTTGGTACTAAGGTAAGTTAGCATAAATCGACCTATTTTAAGCTCAGGAATTTAAGGTTAAGCTATGGCCCATTATTTACCAATCACCCTGTATACATACTATTAATCCTAATCTGATATATATTTTTTAATTTGCTTAGATAATCAATCAAGAAAGTCATCAGAATCTGATTCCTCATGTAATGAAAAAACAAGCATTTTGTCTTCAAGTTTTTATAGTGAATTTGAAACCACTTTAAGAAGAAATGATGTAGATAAAGCTGTTAACACTGATTTTAAAAGTGACGTTGGTTGCTCAAATTGCATTGAACTGGAGAGTCAGATTGACAAATTGCAACAAAAATCCTCTAATTTGGTCGTAAGTAATATTACACATTCTTTATTTCTAAAACTAGATCATTTCTTTATAAAAATCGGGATACGCTTATTCTGAAATATCGAGGTTTCAAATTTTATGCTTGCAATGTTGCCAGATTTACCATTTTTTTGATATCATTAGTCACTTTGGTTTTAAAACTTCACAGTGCCAAATATAGTTTTGAGGTAATATAGTAAATATAGAATGCTGTAATTTTGAGATTAATAATTAATAAAGCTAATACTATAAATAGCTAAAGTTGACAGATAACTAAAGATGGTTTTTAATGAAAAATAGCGGATTACTGTTTTAATGAAGAGGGACTATGGCGATATAAAAAGATCTTATCAAAGAATTATTGAAGAATCCATATTAATTTCTAGAGATACATGGAGAAATCTAATGGACGCATTCTACCATCGTCTAGGATACTGTCAAATTAACAACGTAGGACCATTTTTAGTTAGTATAGTTGTTATCTATTTTATTTCTTGTCCATTCATACATTTAAAGATTTCTGCACAAAATTACTTCAATCATATTGGTACTTTTACATATTCAATCTTCATCCAGCCTCAAAAGTCCACTGCTGAACATAGGCCTCCTCCCCTCGTTTCCAACCCCATCTATCCTGCGCCGCTCTCATCCAGTTTTTATTTAGCTTTCTTAAGTCGTCAGTCCTTCTTGTAGGCGGTCGACCGACGCTTCTCTTGTCTCCTCTTTGTCCAGCGCCCATCTGTCATTTTGGCTATGTGTCCTGCCCATCTCCACTTCAACCTGGCTATCCTTTCGATGACGTCAGTCACCTTTGTTCTTCTCCTGATTTCTTCGTTTCTGATTTTGTCTCGCAGAGTTATTCCTAACATTGACCGCTCCATTCTTCCCTGCGCGACTCTTAGTTTGGTAGCCGAGGCTTTAGTTAAGGTAAGTGTTTCTGATCCGTACGTCAAGACTGGGAGGACGCACTGATCAAATACCTTTCTCTTTAGGCATGTGGGCAACTCACTTTTAAAAGTTTCTCTCAGTTTTCCAAATGCTGCCCACCCAAGGCCGATTCTTCTCTTCAGTTCATGAGTCTGGTTAACCCTGCCAATCATAATTTCATGTCCCAGGTATTTATATCTATCTACGAGTTCTATTTCTTTCCCACCAATACTGATGTTCTGGTTGGGTACCAAATTTGTCATTATTTTTGTTTTCGAGATGTTTATATTTAAACGTACATTTTCTGTAGCCATAACGAGTTCCGGTACCATCTCTCTTGCCATACCTAGATCCTCAGCTACTATGACTATATCATCGGCGAAACGTAAGTTGTTTAGATATTCTCCATCTATTTTTATTCCCTTTGTCATCCAATCCAAACTCTTGAAAGCATGTTCTAAGACTGTATTAAAAAGTTTAGGTGACATTGGGTCTCCTTGTCTAACCCCCCGTTCTTTTTTTATGCGATTACTGTTAGTATGTAATTTGACGGTGGTTGTTGCCTGTAAGTATATTTTGTAGAATAATTTTGTATACCTATAATCTAGCCTGCATTCTTTAAGCGCCTGTAATATGTTGCTAAGCTCAACTGTGTCAAAGGCTTTGTAAAAATCGATAAAAACCAGAACTAGAGGTTTATTGTATTCCACTACTTTCGTACTTTCTCTATTAGGGTTTTTATACTTTGTAGATGGTCATTTGTTTTTTTTCATAACTTTTTCGGAATCCTGCCTGTTCTCTTGGTTGATAAGTCTCTAACTTTCTTTCCATTCTCTTAACTATTATTCGCGTAAATAACTTATACAGTATGTCCCTGTAAGTTGTATCCATATGGAAAACTTTTTTATTATTAATTTTACGAAAAAAAGTTATTCTTCATAAAAAGCTCTGCTTGGTCCAAAACCTAAAATTTAACCATCAAATATCAAATTTTATGAATATTATACGAGGTATGTCAAAAAGTTTGAATTTCACTCAAGAGTAAAGTAGCATTATTTTTCACAATATTGAAAATTGCTATTATGAAAAGTTGTTTGGAATTAAAAACTATATTCTAGTATGCAATTACATACTTATAATTGAAAATAAAATTTTTTTGAAAATTTTTGGATAACTAACATTATTTTCAGTTATTTTAATTCAGATAACTCTTTTATTATTAATTTTACGAAAAAAAGTGATTCTTAATAAAAAGTTCTGCCCGGTCTAAAACCTTAAACACAACCATCTTATGTTAAATTTTATCAATTTTATACGAGGTATGTCAAAAAATATGAATTTCGCTCAAGAGTAAAATACGTTTATTATTCACAATAGCGAAAATTGTTATTACGAAAAGTTATTTAGAATTAAAAACTATGTTTCATTATGTAATTACATCCTTTTAATTGAAATATTCTGAACTATAAAGGTACTTTACTTTTGATCTAAATTTATCTTTTTTGACATACCTCGTATAAAATTGATAAAATTTCATATAAGCTAGTTGTATTTTAGGTTTTAGACTATCCAAAACTTTTTATTAAGAATAACTTTTTTTCGTAAAATTAATAATAAAAGAGTTATCAGAATTGAAATAACTGAAAATAATGTTAGTTATCCATAATTTTTCAAAAATTTTTTTTTTCAATTAGAAGGATGTAATTGCATATTAGGATATAGTTTTTAATTCCAAACAACTTTTCATAATGGCAATTTTCAATATTGTGAAAAATAGAGCTAACTCTTGAGTGAAATTCAAACTTTTTGACACCTCGTATAATATTCAAAAAAAATTGATATTTGATGGTTAAATCTTAGGTTTTGGACCATGCAGAGCTTTTTATAAAGAATAACTTTTTTCTGTAAAATTAATAATAAAAAAGTTTTCCATATGGATACAACTTACAGGGACATACTGTATAAATGGCTGAGGAGGCTAATCGGTCTGTAATTCTCTAAATTGTCTTTGTCTCCTGCTTTGTGTAATAGAATCATAGTAGCGTTGTTCCAGTCTGTTGAAATATTGGCGTTGTGAAGGCAGATGTTGAAAAGTAGTTTAGTTTTTTCAAGTAGTATATTTCCTCTAATTTTTAGTGCTTCTGATACTATTCCATTTTCGCCTGGGGTTCGATTATTTTTCATTTTCTTCAGAGCCTCTTTGATTTCTGATTTTGTTATATCGGGCATTAAATCTGATCCTTGATTTAATACCCCAGTTTTTACTGTAATTGGAAGTTGCGTATTGTCATCTTCTTTTCTTGATTTGTATAACTCTGTTTAGAACTCTTCGACTATTGTTAATATTTCATCTCTGTTTGTAGTTTCTTCTCCAGTTCTGTTTCTTAGTTTGTTGATTTCTATTTTTCCTTTTTGTACGCTTCTCTTCAAAACTTTCATGTTCTTATTTAGCTCTATTGCTTGTTTTGTTTTTTCTACATTGTAGTTTCTTATGTCTTTTCTTATTGCCTTTGTTATCGTCTTATTTATTTGATTTAGCGCACATATTGTATTCAATATTAGGTAATAATTGATTTTAATAAAGGTTTTGTTTTAGTCGGCGAACTCAAAACTTGATCAACATGTGAAGGAGTTAGAAAGACAATGTGATTTACTGAACAGCGAAATGAAACGATCAAGAAATGATTACGAAAAAGACGTGGAAGATATACAAAAGGAACTAGAAGACGAAAGAAAAAAGCTTGCGCGAGAAAAAGCCCTTGTTGATATGTACGAATTCTATTGTTTACCGATAACACGTTGTGAATAGAGTATCCCAATACATTTTGTGAATATTCTTTTAGGTACATAAAGGATCTTCGACCTAAGAAGAAAGAAAGTATGGAAATAGAGAATTTGAAAAAGGAATTATTGGAAGTAAAGGAGTTGCTTAAGTTAAAAGAAACAAAAAATGGGACTACGCAGGCACGTTTGAGAAATCAGATAAAGCAGCTTGAGAAAGATAACAGCGAGCTCAAATCTTCAGTTGAATATTGGCAAAAGGAAAACGCTAAGCTGAATGCTGCTCAATTGGTGAATAGAAAAGCTGAAACGAGGATGTTGCAGCAAATCAGTAGAAATTTAAACAGGTCAGTTTTTATAGCCTTTCGTGGCAACTTTATACAGTACGTAAATCGTTCAGCTGGACATAGGGAACATACGTTGTATATATTTAGATACATAAATACATACATTGTATTATATTGAGATACTTGTGGCAACTGAGCTCTCTCGATGACAATATGGTTATAGCATTAAGGGCACAAACCATACATACTCTAGACGGTCCACGGCCATGTTAATCTTTCGGATCGAATTAACGCCATCTCTTGATTGGAATGAGAACTAAATTGACAAATTATAGCACAAACCATACATACTCATAGACGTTTCACTTAAATTATCAAGGTCAAGACAGCAAATTAGTTACCATTCCAATCCAGAGATGTCGCTGTCAGTCAATCCTCTTGTCATATTTAACAACTGACAGTTGACAATTAAACTAATTTGTTATTTACTTTTTATTTTACAGTTTGTGGCTTAATTATTTTATTATAGTGGTGTTACGTTTTTAATTAGATTTAATCACAATTTTATTCAATTGTATTAACCTCCTTTCCGTTTTATGAGTAGAATTTTTAGTTTACATTGATCATCCCGTGTTGTGTTTCTCCACATTTAAAAAAACATTATAATCGATCCTGAAACAGTTTATTCCAATAGACAAGTGCGTCATCAACATTTCCGGCCTATATATTTTTGGAAGTTTGTAAAAGATTATAAGGTAATATTTATCTAAACAATCATCCTACAAGATTCTTTCAAAAATTTCCATTCAACTCAATATCAGTGCTTTCACGTGACACATGGCAGTAGTGTTTAGCATTTTGAAAACAAATTGGAATATTTGAAGTTTTCAGTAAAATATTGAATAAAACATTTAATTGTCTTTCTGTTGTTTTAATTTCCTGCGAAATTTCATCAAAAATCCCGCAAAATTTATAATTTGAAATTCCCACCTAACTAAAATTTGTCAATTTAGTTCCAATTCCAATCAAGAGATGGCGTTAATTCGATCCGAAAGATTAACATGGTCGTGAAACGTCTATGAGTATGTATGGTTTGTGAATTATAGTTATTAAACAAAAACTACTATTACGTGGGTATTTCAAACTATAAGTTTTGCGGGATTTTTGATGAAATTTCGCAGGAAATTATAACAACAGAAAGACAATTCAATGTTTTATTCAATAATCATACTGTAACTGAAAATTACCTTAAAAGTTCCATCTACATAAAAAATACGTCTTGTCTAAAAGTTTCGGCTAAAGTTATGGTAGTAGATAATCGGGGCTGAAATACCAATATAAACAAAAATCATAGTTTTACTGAAAACTTCAAAAATATTCCAATTTGTTTGGATTCCATTTGTTCCAAATGCTAAACATGTGTCATGTGAAAGCACTGTTTTTGTAATCAATCATGTTTAATATTTAGTTGAATGAAAATCTTTGAAGGAATATGCTTGTTTATATAAATACCTTTCTCCAGAGTCTCCCATTCTCAAGAAAATGAATTTATTCCAACTCAAACGTCCTCACTGTATTTGTTTATAAGCCAAAATATTGTTTATAACTTAAAACAGTGCTGAGGCCGCTTAAATAATCCGATTTTAATTCTGTAAAGTGTATTAGGTAGGTAGAGAACTTCTTTATATGTAAAAAAAATTAGCAGACTTCTAAATTGTCTACTTTTTCTTCAGAAAGTTTTTAAAAAAATTGAAATTAAAAAAAATTAGATTACAAAATTATTCTGCAAAATCTATCAGGTCGATTTTAATGAAATTTGGTGAACGATTTAAGTATTTTGTAAGAATTTTCTAAGCGAATTACGAAAGTTCTAAGTACAACCAAAGTGGTTGAAAAACATTGAATAAAAATAGTCTTTTTTTGCCCCTATTTTCTATTTATTGCTATTTTGCAGAAAGGGTAATCATTTAAGACATTTTAAACCAGTCGCATATTATACAAAATTCAATTATCTTTATTTTCTTTCCCTACGACTTTGTTCCAAAATGAATCGTTTTAAAGTTATATGCAATGAAAGTAGAAAAAAATCGATATTTTTCGAAAGTTTTAAATATTTAAATTTTTTTATTAATGTTCCGGGCATATTTGAGAAGGAGCATAAGTCAATTATAATTATTGAAGTTGTCACCTAACTTTATCTGCAAAAATCCGAATGCCACCTCGCACATCTACCTCAAAACAGATCCGTCCTGGTCTAATAATCGCAGTATTAAAAACAAATGTTATATTTGTTATATGTATTGTTATGATCTGCTTTTTATTAATTTTATATTAATTATTATTTATCTGATTAATTATTTAATTGTCGCAAATCATACATAAAAATGAATAAAAAATCTCAGGGTGCCTTTTTATACTATCAAAAAAAAATCTAAATTATCTCACGTTATACTTATCTTCTCTCGTGGGTTCAGTATCTCTTAGTTGATCCTAATCGGGATAAAATAGGGAAAAGAAATAAAGCAAAATATTAAAATAGACATACAGAATTGTCTTTTATTTGTCAAAATCAATACTCTAAAATCTATCAAATCTAAAAACCTGTGGACACTGATGTACGAATGAAATCTTTACCACTTAAATTTATTATAGTTAAAAAAAAAACAATTTATCGGTTTGTTCCCGATGACTTTGGTAAAACAAACTAAACAAAACAAATTTATGTATTCGCAAGATTAGCTATACTTCCTATTTACTTTTAGAAATATTGGAATTTTAATTCATATGCCTTTTACTCAAAATTTTAGTTTCCGAACATAAAAATATCTTTCACATAAGTTGACTGACCTTTTGCTTCACTCACTCTGATGTCTTCTCGTGACCCAAAACAGCTCTCCCTCGTTGACTATGTTAAAGGCTACTCATCAAAGCCCTCTCCGTTCTCCAGCTTCAAAACTATCAGCATACCAACACCAATTCTCCAACAAGCCGGGCCTCTTTTGACACGTACTCGATTCAAACAAAACTCCAAAAATTCTCTGCTCTCCTTCTCACAATAATACAGAATCAAAGAGGTATTTCGTCTCAATTTGATCTGTCTCTCGTTCCACTTTTCAACACTATTCTCCACTATCAAACAACCATTGGTATTTGCTAACTACTTATCCACGTTATAAACGTCGACCGCTCCTCAGCGCTGCCAAATAACATACTGACTTCTTTTTCAAACTCTCTCAATCATTCAAACTACCTTTCCCCTTCCAACTTGCCAAGAATCAGAAACAATCTTTTCCATTCGACAAACAAAAAGTCATTTTCAAAATTATTCCGACCACCCTAATTACTTTCGGGGAAACTCTACAATATTTACTCGGGTTGAAACAAAGATATTAACATTCCAAACTTTCTTTTAAATCACCTTTTCTAGAAAGTGATAATTACATCTACCAGTGGATTCTATAGTTCTCGTAATAAACAATCTATTTCCATTTTAAATCTAAATACATCGTCCTTTTCACTTTAATTATTCACAAAAGTCTTTAGTGGTTCATCGGAAAGCTCATTAAAAGAGAAATCCACTTACGTCCAAACTAAATTCTAATAAATATTTACAGCTCAATATACAGGGTGTATCAAATTTATGTGCCCGCGTTATTTAAAAAAAATTTAATTTAATTTTCATTTTGCTTTTGATTGATAAATTGAAAACACAATAGTATATACTGGGGTATAATGTACCTACAAGAATAAGATTGTATAAGAACGTTTAATATATAAAGATAGACTTTTAGTCTGAACAAATTATAAAAAAGGCCATTTTTGAGAAAAGTTGTTTAGCAGTTATTTTAAGTGTAATCGAATCTTAAGATTGCATAGGTATGTTAGTAATATCGATTTGCAAAGTCCACAGAAAGCATGCTATTTTGTTTAATATTATTTTTGTATCCAGTATTTACACAGATATTTTACTATTTACTTTTCAAAACTTTACTTCAAAGCGATTTTTTAAATCCACCTTTATGTAATGTGATAGTATGAAAGAATTGAGGATATTATGGCAACGGTGTCATATGTCAAGCTTGGAACTTAGATCCAATGCTAAAATGCGTGCATAAAGTTAGGTTAGGTTATATTTTCAAGGCATAATCGTGCAACATGTCCTTTCTTTCTATTAAAAAATTATTTAAACCAGCCATTGAAAATAAATTTAAATGTAAAAATATTTTAGACTAGACAACAACACAATTACCACTATCAGCTAAAACTATCATGACAGCTGAAATGACCTTGAAATGACAACAATAATTCGTATACGAGCATCACGATTCGAATGGTTCATACCCATTCGAGTCGTCGTATACGAAAAAATTCGTACACGAAGTATTCGAAAATAGAAGACACCGGATTTCAAGCGAAATTCTTCTAATTTCGTATGCGAAATATGCTCGAATGAATTCGAAAATAGGACCCCTGAGTTGAAACGAGTCTTCTTGTTTGTCATAGGAATGTGACGATCACGCCATACCCTGTTTAGTCCAGTCATTGCTGCTCTTAGTAATTGTATGCGGCTGAGAGTTTCTTATTAGTATGTATTTGCCTTTGAGTGGCTCCCCATTTCTTTTAATGCTTCCTTATTAGCCACTTCTGATCCTTGTTTCTTGCAGCATCTTTGGTGATGCCACACAATGGTTCTGAGCCTACAAAGTTTTCTTTCGAGTCTTGTTTTGCCAAAAAATCTGCTTGTTCATTCCCATGTACCCTCTCCATGACATCCGTATTAAAGACAATTTATTGTCTTTTGCCAGGTTGTTGAGGAGATCTTTTTGCAGTACGTCATTATTGAGTGGGTTCTTTAAGACCAGACTAGCTGATTGGCTATCTGAACAAATATGTATTCTCTTTGCTTTGGGGTTTCCATTCAGGATTTCATCAATGCAGGCCATCAAAGCAAACATTAGCCTGACACACAGTTGCATGCTTACCCAAAGACTTCTGACCCTAGTACCATCGGCAGTTTTAGATCCATTAGTAAACCATATTAACTCCCCATTAGTTAGTATTTTTGTTTTCTAGATCATATCTGAGTTCATCTGAAAGATGGATTGATTCCTTAAGTATTAGTCCAGGAACTGAACTTTTTCACCTCGCAAGTAGTGGATAGTCCAAGGACCAAAATCTATATGATGCCGAAAAACGCTTTAACCATGGAGATGGTTGCCACCTCATCTCGGAGGTGGAAATTTTTTATTATATTTTGACCGCAAAAGTTGATAAAAACGTTCATTCTAAGCAAAACATGTTCTATACATTTTTTTATATCGAAAAATTCAATGTTTTTCGATTACTTACTCATTTACGATTCACTCAATTTTTACCATAGAAAAATTTTTTTCAAACCAAGTTCTTGGGAATTAAGTAACCTACAATTTAATATTTAAACATTTTTTCGCATCTTTGATGCTAATCTTTCTATTCTGAAGAAAACGGCATTTTTTACCAAACTACAAAAATTCGTTATTCGATTTTAACTACAGTTTTTTTAAAAACTATTCATTCTAAGCCAGTCAAACTTCTAGGATCTATTAATAATACATAAATAAAGAAGAATGAATACGGCCAACGACTAAAAACACCGCTAACTTACATTATTATGCTTCCAATTGGATTTCTCCTTTTTTTGTTCAAAAAATATATTGATTTTTTAAATATAACTTTTTATTTTTTGTCAAAGAAAGTGGTAAAAAAGAATTTTGTAGGTTTTTACAAGATCTATAAGGCTATTACTATTAAATTCTTTTAATATTCTCAGTCGCAAAAAGAGGTGACTTTGAAAGGGTTGGTAAAGGTGGTTTTTGCATGTTATTACAAGTTTTAATTATCAATAGCTCACTCAGTTTTTGCCGTAGAAAAAATTGTTGCAAACAATGTTCTTGAGAATTAAATAAGCTACAATTTGATATTGAAACATTTTTTCGTGTCTCTGATGCTAATCTTTCTATTCGGAAGAAAATGGCATTTTTTACCAAACTACAAAAATTCGATATTCGCTTTTAACTTCATTGTTTTTTAACGGTCAAACTTCTAGAACCTGTTAATAATACATAAATAAAGAAAATAAGGTCAATGACTAATTTTAATTAGAGTGGTGATTATGGGGTTGATTCCGATCACTTTTTCGCTGAAAAAAAAATAGGGACTGACATTCTTTTCATTATCATTTTTCACTTAAGTCACTTAATTTTTGAGCTAGAGACTTTTTTTATTTCTGTAGATAGATATGTTTAAATACTTTAAATTAGTTTCAACAAGTTATCCTCGAAAAATGCATAGTTTTCCCGTCTTTTGACTTTGAAACTACAATATTTAGCATTTGAGGAAGAAGAGCTAACATATAATAAAGTATAGTTCGATTACTATTGGTCTTAAAGAAAATAAAAAAAAAGGTTTTGTTAATTTTTTCAAAAGGTACATTTTTTAAGCAAAGTTGTTTTGATAAAACGAAAACTTTTTGAGTTATTAGCAGAAAACTGATTAAAAACATTAATATTTTCGATATAAAACCAACACTTTCGATAGCGAATAAATCGAAAACTAATAATTTTATAAAAAAAATACATAGAACGTTTTTTGCTTAGAATAAACGTTGTTATTCTACCAACTTTTGCGGTCAAAATATAATTAAAAATTTCCACCGCAACATATAGATTTTGATCCTTGGACTATCCACTACTTATTCTCAAATTTTCAAGTAAATCGATCCATTCTGTAAAAATTGCGAGGTTTTGTCCTATTTTAAGCTTCATTACTTGGACTATAAATATAGTCCCAGTAGAATGTGTGTGACTATTCAATGCATAATTCGGTTTTCGAATATTGCTTTGCTTTAAAATAATAATATTTTAGATTAACTGAAGAAACGATTAAAGACGTTGATAATTCCAATTCACCTACTAGCGGGAAAAAGGAAAACAGCAAACTTCGAAACAGAGAAAAGGGAAAGAATGTGGCAGAGCTAAAAGAAAAAGTAGTAAAAGGAATACAGGTTCAGGTAAATGTATACACAGTTTAAAAAATTAGTATTCACATTATGATATCTAGATTGATAGCCGAGTATAATTAGTAACTAACTAACCTTTTCGACGTAAAATTGATATTATTATTGTAATAACAATAATTAGGCTACCTTACTCGATATTTCTTTTTATTCCGTTAGTGCATCTTTTCCGTTTAGTTAGTGCAGAGTTTTCTTAATTGTGAAATATTTCTTCCATAGATTTTCTAAGAATTTCCATAAGAATTCGTTTATAGTATGTTTTCACGGATGTCTGTTTTACTCTATGGATGTGAAACCTGGAAAGTGACAAAAACCCTTACAGACAAACTGCAGGACTTGGATAACAAATGCCTACGAAGAATTATTGATATTTTCTGGCCTAACATCATCTGAAACGAAGATCTATTACACCTGACCAAACAAAAGGGGGTAGAAACACACTCCAAAAAAATAGTTCCAGTATTGCAGAGACTGCCCTAGAGTGAAATTCCCAAGGAAAAAGAAAAAGAAGTCGCCCAGCACAAACTTGGAGAAGATCAATCATGGACGACATAAGAGGTCAAGGAAAGTCTTGGAATGAGATGAATGCTTTTCGATGGCGCGTTTTCACTGAAGCTCTATGCTTCACTTAAGAGTTCAAGAACATTATATTATACACTGGGGTGCAAAATTAACCGTACACCTTAAAAATCGGTTATTTTTGATGTCTCAAATTTTCTAAAGCGGTTGTCCGATTTAAGTGATTTTTAATTGTGTTATAGCCTTATTCTTTAACAATATCGCTCTAATAACATTGATGCTAAACAGGTAAATTTTCATTGTATACCGGGTGTACCAATGAAACTGTGTTTTTTTCTCAAACTTCGCATCACCCTGTAAAATATTTAGCATTTATAAAATACTCCAATTAAAACCCAACTATAGCCTCATGTTTTCTCAACATTCTGTTTTTTGATTCATTCTCTTATGTTGGACCGTAAAAAAGTTAGGTACTTTAACAATTAGCCATGTTTTTCATCAATACAGGATGTTTTTCAATAAGTATATCAAACTTCAAGGGGTAATTCTACATGAAAAAATAATGACAGTTTGCTTTATAAACCTATGTCCGCAAATGCTTCGTTTCTGAGATAGAGGGTGTTGAAATTTCTCTTACAAAGTGAAGATTTATGTATTGCTTTAAAACCGGTTGAGATATGCAAATGAAATTTTGTGGGTTTTAAGATTTTTTTATTGTACATTTTTTGACATACAAGCAGGAATTTAATATTCACCATTGGCGCGCATACGGGTAATATGACGGCTCATATTACCCGTATGGGCGTCAATGGTTAATATTAATTTCTTACTTGTATGTCAAAAAATGTACAATAAAAAAATCTTAAAACCCACAAAATTTCATTTGCATATCTCAACCCGTTTTAAAGCAATAAATAAATCTTCAGTTTGTAAGAAAAATTTCAACACCCTCTATCTAAGAAACGAAAGATTTGCGGACATACCGTTTATAAAGCAAACTGTCATTATTTTTTCATGTAGAATTACCCCTTAAAGTTTGCCATACTTATTTAAAAAAACACCCTGTATTGATGAAAAACATGGCTAGTTGTTAAAGTACCTAACTTTTTTATGGTCTAATGTAAGCGAATGAACCAAAAAAGAATGTGTGTGTACCTTGTACGCACGTAAGAAGTGATACTTCTATTATATGATTTCAGCGAAATAAAATATTTTTAACAGTTTATTTTTATTTTATTAAATATTAAACTGAGTTTAATAGCTACTTACCACTTTCCAAAAATCCAAAAGTTAAAAAAAAAGACAGCAATTGTCCGCATTTGAACTCGGGATCTCTCGATTCGTAGTCGAATGCTGTATTACCAACGAGGCTACGAAAGCATTGTTATGACGGTTTCTCGGACATTATGACAAACCACGGTAACAAATTGACGAAGTGAAGTAATAAATAAAAATGTTTTAATAATACGTATTACCTTACTCCAGAGGAAGACAAATCCAAAGACACAAAAATTATAATAAATATATTTACTAAAAACACTAATATATTTTTTCCACACCTTTTTTGGACTGATACATATAACTTAAAAGATTTAGGAATGAACAACGTACTGTCTCTATGCGCATGCGCGCAGTATAATAAAAATTCACTCTCTATCGCGTCTAAAGAAGTATAACTTCAAAAACAAAATGTTGAGAAAACATGAGGCTATAGTTGTATTTTAATTTCAGTATTTTACAAATGCTAGAATATTCCACAGGGTGATGCGAACTTTGAGAAAAAAAAACACCGTTTGATTGGTACACCCGGTATACAATGAAAATTTAACTGTTTAGCAACAATACTCTTACAGCGATATTGTTAATGAATAAGGCTATAATATATTAAAAAAATTACTTAAATCGGACAACAGGTCCAAGAAATTCGAGACATCAAAAATGACCCATTTTTAAGATGTCCGGTTAATTTTGCACCCCATTGTATGTTTTCACGAGAGTTGCTTCTCATCATATGGCCAATATGCCAGCTTCCCGTTTCGTTTAGGTCGTATTAAGTAGCATTTTTGTGATTCTCTCATTGTCCATTCTCATCACATGTCTAATGCATCTTATTTTTGTCCTTACAGAAGGGGAGGGGGGTCTCGAAATCTCGAAAAGACATCTCAGTTCAGGACGACACTTGGTTGACCTTAGTGCAGGATTCTTAGTCTTCATAGTCTCAGAGTTTTTTTCCGATGTGCTTTAGAAGACCTCTCGTCGCCGAGTATATTTTCCCATACACTCAAAAGAACACATGGTTAATTTATTTCTTTTATATTCACCAAAATATATTTGTGGGTAAACATTCATCAGACAGCATAAATATAATAAACTTTTTTTCAGGAGGATTTACCTGAACAGAATAATTACGACAAAAGAACAAATCCTCCGCTAGAGATTATATATAATAATGATGATTTAGATAAACAATGCGAATCATCTTTAGGATTAGTTGACAAAGACGTAACCCAGAGGGATAATCTAAATTTATCTAGGAAAGGTAACTTTATTAATTTCGAAATTTTGATAACTATACACTTGTTCAATTGAAATACATCTTTGGTCAGGTTAACCTTGGAAAAAATAATCACTCAATTGACGTGCTGAAATGCTAGTTACAGTAGGAAAAATGAAAGATCACCCATATAAAACACGCTATATTTTCCTGTGACCGTGTCACAAAAAAAATTGGCCAGCGCAAGAACATGTAATAATTATTATAAACTATTCTTATAATAATGGTACTGGTTCATTACTTTCTGGAACATAGAAAAGATGAGTTTAATAAGATCGTTCATGGGTTGTCTTTCATTTTTCCGACTGTATGTTTATAAAAGTCACACTGATCAGTTTCTGCCATTTGTATTTAACTGTGATTTTATGTATTGTGACTTAGAAATGACGTTTGTTGTTAACTATTCGTCCAAATAGCGTGCGGCCAAGTAGAGTTCAATCTTTTGCGGTCAAGGTCATGTTAACATTTTTTTTTCGACTATGAAGGACCCTTGCTCATAGAGTTCGCAGAACCTAGAGTACATATCAACGAAAACCTGTATAATGAACTTTCAAGCTTCATTAAGAAATATGACGAAAACGTTCAGAGAAGCTCTCACATGATGTCATTCTTCTGCACGACAATGCTCGGCGTTATGTCGTCAAAGTAGTGAAACAAAGTCAACAATTAAAGAAATGGGGAATATTAGAGCGTCCACCCTATAGTTACGATTTATCGCTCTCCGATTGTCACATCTTTGAGCCACTAAAAATGGTGTTAACAGGTAATGGCAGCAATGGAATATGTGCATTAAATATACTGGTAATTGTTTGTAGATATCTAACAAAAAAAACACTGAAAATGTTTGTTTTCTATACTTCCACAATATTTATTATAACTATGTGACTACAGCTGTTTCGGCAGAGTGCCTTTCTAAAGTGATTTAGTATACTATGGGTTTGCCTTTTTAAAGTCTTTAACTGAAGAGGTTGAGGAGTGGGGAGCTGTTTGTCTCGAGTTGGTCATTCAGAATTATATCTGTATTTTTGAATTTATTAATTTCCATAGATTCTAATAAAGAGAGCTTAAGGCCTTTATTTTGCATATGCAGAATTTGAAACTCTTCATTAAAAGAATGATTATGATCTAGAAGGTGAAGTGCGTATGTAGAAGTGTCTGTTTTTCTATTGTTGAAAACCCTTTTGTGTTCTGCTATCCGTTTGTCAAAAGTTCTGCCAGTTTGACCGATGTAAATTTTCGGACTGTCACCACAAGTTAGTTTGTAGACACCACTCTGTAGTTGTTTTGTCTTTCGGCTCTTATTGTTCTTAATATATTTGCTTAAGTTGTTGTTAGTTCTGAAAGCTGTGTTATTACTTTCTTTTTTATGTATCTGACTATTTTTGTTGTTATCTTGCCAGTATATGTGATAGAGCAGAAGGTACTGGGTTATTTCTGTGGTGGTGGATAGACTAATTTCAGGGCTTTCTTATGGAGTTTTTGGTTTAAAATTTTATTAATTGTTTGTTCGTTATAGCCATTGTTTACTGCTATTTGTTTAATGATGTTCAGTTCTATTTCGAAGTTATTTTTTGACATGGGAATTTCTGTCAGTCTATGTATCATGCTATGGTAGGCTGCTAATTTGCTCTATCACATATACTGGCACGATAACAACAAAAATAGCCAGATACATAAAAAAGAAAGGAATAACACCAGCTTTCAGAACTAACAACAACTTAAGCAAATATATTAAGAACAATAAGAGCCGAAAGAGAAAACAACTACAGAGTGGTGTCTACATACTAACTTGTGGTGACTGTCCGAAAACTTACATCGGTCAAACTGGCAGAACCTTTGACAAACGGATAGCAGAACACTAAAGGGCTTTCAACAATAGAAAAACAGACATTTCTACATACGCACTTCACCTTCTAGATCATAATCATTCTTTTAATGAAGAGTTTCAAATTCTGCATATTCAAAATAAAGGCCTTAAGCTATCTTTATTAGAATCTTTGGAAATTAATAAATTAAAAAATACAGATATAATTGTGAATGACCAACTCGAGACAAACAGCTCACCCCTCCTCAACCTCTTCAGTTAAAGACTTTAAAAAGACAAACCCATAGTAAACTAAATCCTAAATCACTTGAGAAAGGCACTCTACCGAAACAGCTGTAGTCACATAGTTATAATAAATTTTGTGGAAGTATAGAAAACAAACGTTTTCAGTGTTTTATTGTTAGATAAAATGAACTTCCATCAAGAAACGGTCGAATCCATCAATTATTGTTTGTAGATATGTTTGCCCAAAATTTTTTTCTGAATCAAAGATTCGTTTCAATTGAACAAGCATCGTATTTACTAAAACAAGCTTTTTTGATGTAGTTTTAACAGAACAAGTGTTTCCCGATGGATCGAAGGAAATAAAATTCGCAAACGGTACAAACAAAACGATTTCACCTGATGGTAATCTAATTTATTTCCAATATGCGAATGGAGACTTTAGGGAAACAAATCATAGAAACCAAACTCAGAAGTACTACTTTGCCAGTAAAAGTGTATGGTTAACAAAACACGCTGATGGCACACAAATTACCGAATTTCCCAAGTAAGTCATTTTCTTATATTTAATTTATACAGGGTGCGGCATCCGTACGAGGAAGTCCAATTATTACTCTTTTCTCCGAGATACGAAAAAAATTATTTAGCTAAAAGTTGTGACATAGAGGACCATAATTTACAAATATTTTCAAATAAGTATACAGGGCCTTGACAGGGTGAAACAAACTTATCTTTTTTTAATGGAGCACCCTGTATATTTTTACATTTTTGGATTCTCCTTAATATTTTATTTCTTGAAATATACTCACGGACAAAAATATTGCATATGCATGTGGAATGAAATTATTTGTGCTGCTATCCTTAGCCCTCCTGCACATATCATAGGAATAGGATGTATTTTCCGAATGCGTTGTTTTAAAGTGTAAAGTATCATATAAATGCTATTCTCGGATGCTTATTTCATAAATCTTTGAACTTTTAGTGGTCAAAAAGAAGAAAAGTTTCCGGATGGTAAAGTTCACGTGAACACCATAGACGGCAGAATTTTAATTAAATACCCTGATGGATCTGAAGAAATAAATAACCCAGATGGCTCTAGAGTGGTAATTCGAAAGGAAGAAAAAATAATATATCTGCCTAACGGTCAACGAGAAATTGAAACTCCACAATTTAAGGTAATTTATTTATTTTATAAAATAAATATAACATAAATAAACAATAAAGTTTCAAATTTTGAACGCTCTATATTTTTTTATATAAAAATCGGCGCTTATTCGTGTCAAATTTCAATACGATACGAAACAAAACTTCAACCAAAACTCGAATTAAAAAAATTCGTGTTTTTATCGTAGTCTTAGAATAACCACCGGTAGAGACGTTTTGTACTACAATAGGGAACTTGCATAAAATTTTCTTTTATATTCTAAGGGTCGATTTCTCATACCTGCGTTAATCTATGGTTCAGTTGAACCGGGTTCACGGGTGATCTCCGGTTCTGTTTGGAATGCATTTCTCATTACGCGTTCATGTCAGTGCTCGTTCTACTGCTTTCGAGAAATGCCAATAGATGGCAAAAGGCAAAAAACTGTCGCCATTTTGAACTACCTTTTTTATGCTGTTTTTGAATAAAGTTAAATTTAAGTATTTATAGTCAAATAGTCATTTTAATAATTATAACAAAATATTATAAAAACACAAATAATGTTATCGTTTATCGTTAGGCTTAATTTAATAAAATAGGATATATTTATATTATGACAGCGTTTCGTGTTAATACAACGCATGCGTAGTCCATGAAATCATCTGAACTGAGTTCTGAAATCTTTGAACGGCCGAATTCGACCGTTCAAGCATCGTTCAAGTTTAAACTGCCATCGGTTGAACGGGAATTGAGAAAGATGATTTTGACTTTAAACTGACGTTTACTTAAAGTTCAGGTTAAACTGGAGTTGAACTCGATATGAGAAATTGGCCCTAAGGGTCGATTTCTCATACCTGCGTTAATCTATGGTTCAGTTGAACCGGGTTCACGGGTGATCTCCGGTTCTGTTTGGAATGCATTTCTCATTGCGCGTTCATGTCAGTGCTCGTTGTACAGCTTTCGAGAAATGCCAATAGATGGCAAAAGGCAAAAAACTGTCGCCATTTTGAACTACCTTTTTTATGCTGTTTTTGAATAAAGTTAAATTTAAGTATTTATAGTCAAATAGTCATTTTAATAATTATAAATAAATATTATAAAAACACAAATAATGTTATCGTTTATCGTTAGGCTTAATATAATAAAATAGGATATATTTATATTATGACAGCGTTTCGTGTTAATACAACGCATGCGTAGTCCATGAAATCATCTGAACTGAGTTCTGAAATCTTTGAACGGCCGAATTCCACCGTTCAAGCATCGTTTAAGTTTAAACTGCCGTCGGTTGAACGAGAATTGAGAAAGACGATTTTGACTTTAAACTGACGTTTACTAGAAGTTCAGGTTAAACTGGAGTTGAACTCGATATGAGAAATTGGCCCTAAGGGTCGATTTCTCATACCGATCATAGTTAAACTCTGTGACGTCACGGGTCGTTTGGACAATTTTTAAATAAAGAAGACTTTAAATTTGTACTTTTAAGTTATTATGAGTTTTTGAAGCGTGAAATTTTGTAAATCTCATTTTTATACAAAATTTAACATTATTATGTAATAAAAAAATGTGCAAGTTTCCTATTAACATTAGAATTCGTTTTGGCATATTAATTAATTAAACGCTTTTCTTTAGTTCAATCGTTTGTGTCAAATCTTTGGACGTTAATTTGACTGCCTTTTCTTCAATGCAAATTACTAAAACTTTGCAGACATATGCATTCGCCGGAAAAATACACGAATAGTCAATAAAATATTTTTTTATGTTTATTAATAATTGTTTAAATAAAAACGATTTTAACGGAAAATGCTTAAATTCTCTAATTTTTTACAATGAAGAAACTTAAAACTTTTACAGATTGTAGCTAATTATATGAACTATACATAATTTCACTTTTTAAGTTATGCTTCATAAATAAACAATAAAGTTTCAAATTTTTTGCAGATTCCCACTACTTTTCATGTTTGTACATAATATGTTTTATACACATTTTAATAAACATGACTGTATATTTTATTGTTTGAAAAGTGTTTGAAGAGAATGAATATTTTTTTATTTTTTGCTTTTTAGTTGATTTTTTATATTTTTAATTTTAGTCACTCGTAACTAAAGAAAATCGTTTCTTAAATTTTTTTTTATTTTTAATGTTATTTTAATTTTATAAAAAGAACAACGTTCGCTTATTAACATTTAATTTTACCATCACATTGTTTACAGAAAAGGGAATATCCCGATGGCTCCTTTAAAATAATTTTTCCCGATGGCACCCAACAGTCTAGGTACGCTAATGGAAGAGTTCGTATTAAAGATATGACAGGAACATTGATAATGGATACCAACGTTGAAGAAATGAATTAGTGCAAGCAATATTATTATTTATTATACCATAAGTGATTTTTATTTATTGATTCTAAAAAATAAAATTTATTTTGATATGATTTAGATACTTTTTTTTACAAGACACAAGATTTTAAAAAGCTTGGTCTCTGGGGATACTTACCAACACTATGGGATATACGCTTTACAGACGATCAAGTAATAATGGCTCAAAATTATGACTATATGGCACGAAAATTAATTGAAGAGTATAATATATGGGTCTAGAAGTAAATAAAAAGGAAACCGAATACTTGTGCATTGGAGGAGAACAAAAAGATCTATCTCATAGTAGACGATAACACCACGATAAAGCAATGCTGTGACTACAAGTATCTAGGTATCACTATTTCGCACGATGGAACATTAGGCAAAGCCATAAGAGAGAGAAATACGTCAGGGAGAAAAGCCATCACAATGTTAAACAGCATTTTATGGGACCAATCCATTAGCAAAGAAAATAAAAAAAGAGGATATATGAGACTATAGTAAAAAGTATCACTTTATACAGCTGTGAGGTATGACCACTGAAAGAAAGAACACTGGCAACGCTGAGAGCCACGTAAATGGATTTTTGGGAGAAGAGCCGCAGGAAGATCAAGAAGAGAAAGGATTACCAACGAACGCATTAGAGAAATAATGGGAATCAAACGAACAATCACGGATGACCTAACAGCAAAACAACTTATCTGGTTCGGACATACACAAAGAATGGATGAACACCGAATACCAAAAGAAATATTAAAATGGCAACCAGAAGGAAAAAGAAAACGAGGTAGACCGAGAAAAAGTTGGAGCGAAGGAATAGACAAGGAGCTGAGAGAACGAAACAGAAGAGAACCTATGGAACAACCGGACGAAGTGGCTATTTGAAGCCGGAAAATGGCGGAGAACGTTATAAACCGATATGTAGTAGTAGTAGTACATATTTACTAAAATATAGTTTGGTACTCCTCCTTTGGCGCATTGTAATTGTTCTGACCTTTTACTTATGATAGACTTATCGATAAGCTGTTATCCGCTCCGAGCATCGCTGGTATCGCCACCTACCCAGGATTACTAGTATAACTTTTACCGGAAATTTTCTGGAAAGAAAAAAGTGTTGCCTATACTTTGTGAGTTTCGCTGGTATGGCTGCTATCGCCATCTAACGGTTGACTAGTGTTCCTATTTCGGCCGGAATTTTAAAGAGGACAGTAGAAAAGCAAATAATAAATGTTTCAAACTTATTATTTAATTCTTATCGTGTAATATTTACAACGTAAAGAAGTAATTGGTTTGTAATCGATCATTAATAGCAGTAAGTACAGAATTTATTATTCATTATGATTATTTTTAAGATTTTGCTTATCGTTTTGACGTTTAAGTTGACAACTAATATTAGAAAAAATTTATTCTGCAAAAAAGTATAATAATTTAATATAATTATAGTTTAATACTTCTTAAATATTAACTTATGAATGACAGTTAACGGCATCCTACGTTTGCTGTGATTGGTCGTTATCTTCACGCATTCAAATTTTGTTTCAGGATAGGATTATAAAATTGAAACCGTCAAAATTCGAGAGTGTGCTAACTGATCCTTTAGCTCAAATTTTTCTACCGTTTTAAAATTAAAATTGTGTTTACTTACTTTTTTCTAATTGCATCAATCCATTTTTGTCGTTGAATCACATTATGCTTAGCGACAGGAAAGTTGTAGAATACACAGTTACTATTGTAACCAGTATTTCGACACTCTTTAATACAACAACTTTCGTGAGACATTTAAAAGCTATAATTATGCAACTCTTAATGCAGAACGTCAAAAAGCAAATTTCCAGTCAAGGGTTTACAAACTTGTCACTACTGGCGCTCGCGAATTTTTAATTATCCCCTCTACCTACGAGCTCACAGCGTATAGTGAATTTATAAGACTTATACTAAATTTCAAAAGACATGCAGTGCATGCAAACGACAATTTTAGTTGTTAAAAGTCATGGTTTATTTGAATAACCAAAAGTGGTTATTAAAATAAATCAAATAAAATACTATATTTTACTTCTAATTTTTATTTGCATTATTTTGACTATACAATCTTTGTATTGCATTTAAAGCTGCAGTTTCTTTTGCCGTCTTTATATTTTCACCCCAACCTAGAACATAGTAAATTTGTTGTATTTGGCGAAAATTCATTTCATATATAAAAACTAATGTTTAAATTCCAACAAAATGTATTAAGCAATCAAGAACATTTTGGGAATACCTTGGAACAAGCTGGAGAATTGTAAAGAAATATAAATATACGGTTTATTAACTTTTATAAGGCCTTCAATAGTATTAACGAAAGCGTGGAATATTCTGAAACTATATGGACTACCACTGAAATACATAAATCTGATCAGATTATTTTACAAGAGATACAGAGCCAGACTGAAACATGCAGAAGAAATGGTAGAAGATATAGGCATACAAAGCGGAGTTAACCTTCCGATGACTAACCTTTTTTTGTTACACGGATGACCAACGGGGGTAAAAAATGACTCCAGGTCAAAAATGACCTGAAATGAATGTTTTCAGCATTTACCTCTTCATCTAACAATACATCCTCGTTTTCTGATACTATTTCATCTTCTATATCATCATAAAAATCGCTAGCATTAACAATTTCCTGTAACTCAGCCCCAGTAAGATATTTGCAGGCCATATCTTATATGTACACAAAATACTAAGAAACTATAATAATATACGCCAGGAAATAATAATAATGACTAACTCTAGCAGACAGGAATGTCATGATTCGTACATAACAGGCACCACAGTCTAAAAATAGATTTTGATAACGCGCAGTGTAAAACTACTTGGAATTCCACATAATAGACGGTATTTTACTAAACATCAACTTCAGAATATATTTTTTATTCGTAAAATATAGGGAATTTTTTTTATTTCGAAATATGAGGATATCTAGAATGATATTAAAGTCAAATAAAAAAATAATGAGTTAAAAATTGAAAATACTTTTGAATTAATACGCTGAAAACATACGCTGGGGTCCAAATTTACCCCCTTGGTCATCCGAAGGTTAAACAAGGATGTATGCTGTCCATAATACTATTCCTAATCATAATAAATAGTTGTAGAGGAACTGTAACAAGAGCTCAAGAAAGAATTGGCATAAGTTGCAGAGGTGGTAACAGAGATCGAGAAATAAAAAATACTTGTAGAGATTTTAAAGAAATAAGACAGAAGAGGATGTGCCAATCAGCCATCTTTCACTTTTGGCTAAGAATCGCAAGAGTGCCCAATTCTCTATACGGAAGGAAGGCAGTAGAGAGAATCATATCTTTAGAATAAATGAGTTCTTGCTTGTTATAAGTAATAATTTACCAGAAGATGCATCTTTAAGAATGTGGATGTTATATTTGTATATCGTTTTTACTAAAACATTAGAATGAATAAAGGGAGTGTTTTTTGAGTAGCATATAAATCATTTAATATTAAAAAACTATTTACCTAGTCCCAATAATTTTTTGTTACTATACAATCCAACTTGGAAACAAGCAAGTATAGTATTAGAAGCAGATTCATTGCATAATCTTGGTTCAATGGCAGTAATTCCCCTTTCTTTTAACAGTTTTGTTAGATATTCGTATGGTTCTTTAGGATCCCATATTTCATATACATCTTTTCCATTGAGCTGGGTCAAAACTAAATCTTTTACAAAATTTTCTGCACGAGCCACATCTTGGGACCTCTTCAAGGCTGCTACTACTGCTTTAAATGTATTACTGAGAGTATTTTTTGAAACAGGAAATTCCTAAAATATTATATACATGAAAGTAGTTCATGTTTTGTGCTAAAATTATTACAAAACAATAGTTATAAACAAAGTGTAGGTTCGCATACGCTCTTTATTGATTTTAAATAGGCCGATGACTCCATCCCACGAAATGGACTATAAAAAGCAATAAAAATCACTAGGAATACCAGAGACAAAATTAGTTAAAACGATGCTAATTAATACAGCCAATAAAGTCATGATAGAAGGAAAATTCTCAAATCAATTAAAAGTCAATAGAGGATTAAAACAGAGGGATCACCTGTCAACAGACTTATGTAACCTAGTACTAGAAAAGATAATTAGGGGAGTCAAGATAAAGTGCATATATGTTTTGCAGATGCCTTGGTGTTTCTGATATGTTCAAGAACAGAACTTCGAAAAATGTTCACAAAATTTGAAGTACCTAGAAAATATACATGCTGACTATAAATCAAGAAAAAAAAAACAAGTACATGTATGGAAATGAGAGGGGAAAATGCAGAAGAAAATAAATGGATCACTCTCTGTCTGAATGAGTGATAGCATAAATTTGAGAAGGTAACATCATTTCAATACATTGGAGTAACAACAGTTACAAACAGAGGATGTGAAGACACACAAATAGATAAATGATTAATTCATAGTGACATTAAATACGTTGTTGAAGGCAAAAAACATGTCCAGGGCATCCAAGATTCGAACTTAAAATCAATAGTGAGTCTAAAGGTGTTGTATGGGCCATTCCATGGATATACGTCTGTTTCAGACCATCACAACAATGAATATTTTAGTGTGCAACATAAGAAGTACGAAACTAAATTGCAAATTACATTCTTGTTTATTGGATTAGAGCCATTTCCTTTCGTACTTCTTATGTTGCACACTAAAATATTCGTGGTCGCGATGGTCTGGAGCAGACGTATATTCGTGGAATGGCCCATATGCATGTGATACTACTTGGACAATGAACCAGAAAGAAGAAAAACGCTAGAGATTTGGAAGAGGAAAATCTTGAGAAAAGTTTTTGGTTGTTTAAAGGAGACTAATATAGGGAAAGGCTCAGAAGAAAAAACCAGGAGCTAATGGATAAGAGAACCAATATAACACAGAAAATCAGGACACAGAGAGTTATATGGTTGGGACATGTTTCACTAATGCCACAAGAAAGAAATACCCTAAGAGTTTGCAAGCAGGAGAATAAGGGAAGAAAAGAAGAGGAAGACTACAATGGTTCCAAGTTCTAGAGTTTTTAAGTCTAGATAGTATTATTAGCCTACAAAAATTAGTAATGTTAAATTGTTAAATGAGTTTTCATGTATATCTTTATGCCTCATGCATATATCTTACTTCTGATAAAATGATGTCTTTTAAACCAATATGAACACCAATATGTGATAACATCTCTTCTGTTGTTAGATATACAATCAATGCTTTAGTTATATCATCTGGATAAGTTTTACTCAATTCTTTCTTTAAATAATTATTTATAATTTTTTCTCCCTCTTGAATCAATTCATCATTGTGCTCTAGTTTTTCCACAGCTACACCTAAAAATTTATAATTGTTTTGACATTTTTTGAATTCAAAATACTCTATACTAAATTTACAATCAAGATGCAGTAGAAATAAACAAACCAAGACACGTTAAATGCTACTAGGAGCACTCCCAAATCATAATTTACAATGTATATACATTGTAAATCCCAAATAATGATTTCCAAAGTTTATACATTGTAAATTATGATTCGGGAGTGCTCCTAGTAGCATTTAACTAGTAAATTTAGTATAGGTACTATGTTTTTTAAATTAAAGAATTAAACAGTCATTTCTTAGGAGAAAGTTTGGTAGTATGCTGCCAGATTTCCATAACTTTAGTTATTGATAGAAAAAAAATGACAAAATAGTGCAGTAGAGCATCGATTATCTGAATGTCGATCAACTGAACAACGGCTGATCTGAATTCCCAACAAAAGACAAAAGGGAAAACTATTTCTGGCCCGATTCTTTCTGAAAAATCAGTTCAATTCAATGAAAAACTCGGAGGACCATTAAATTTTCAAGCAATTATATTTATGCTGATTAAAACAATTTAAATCAAGACAGGGCATTTGTGAGCTTCCAATGTAAGGAGAAAAACTGTTGATTTATCAGCAGAAGAAGCAGAAATCAAACTAAGGGAGTTATTAAAGGAAGAAAATTATGTCCTCCAAAACATTTAAAATGCAGATGAAACTGTGCTTAATTGGAAAGCATTACTTTGAAAAATTCTTGCGTCACATGGTGAATTAGCAGCACTTGGCCCAAAATAAGCAAGAATTGTACCACTGCCTCAGCTTATGCTAATGCAACTGACAGTGACTGCCATACCTACTGTTTACACTTTGCAGAAGAGTGCTTAGAAGAATATTACAATTTTCATGGAATGGTTTATAGGAACTTTTATGCCCTCTGTTAAAGCCCATCAATTAAAACATGGAAAAAGAGAAAAAACATGCTTCTCGATACAGTAAAACCTCCGTTATCAAAATAATTGGGGGAAAGGCAGTTTTGGATAACAAGAATTTTGGTTAAAAATAACATTCTTTTGTATTCTTCTTGTATCAAATTACATAGTATTGGAGAGATATAGCTGCAAAACATCGTTGTCAAAGGAAAACACAAAAGAAAAGAAATTACTAAACATGTTAATTTTCCTTAATTTTATTGCTTTGTTTAAATTTACTTTTTATTGACGAAATTATTGAAACTGTCAGCCATGTCGGTTAAACGATGTTTCAGTTGAAAAGGTTTTGGTTAACAGAGGTTTTACTGTACTTGATACTGCTCCAACTTATCCATCACATCAACCCATGCAACGAAGACTATCGTAACTCAAAAAACGTTATACTTGACTTACTATTATGGTATTATTATTCTTTTTATGCTTTATTTGGTGGAAAAGTATGGTACATCAGGTATGAATTTTAAGGCAACCAGTAAAGCATTTGCATGTGTATAGTAAGTTTACTGACCCTCACTCCTGCAATCGAAAACTATAGTAAGTTGAGTTACTGTAGTCTTCGTTACAAGAAACAGCGGAAGGTATTCCAAGTTTGAGTTAAACCGTTTGACTTAGGTACTATAGTTTTCTCTAGTTAGACTCTAATTTTAGTTATTCCAATTAACTATAGAAATATTTTTTATTATAATTTTTTAAATATAGTACTGTTTTGCTTCAAACAAAATTTAGCAAAAAATCTGTTTTTTGTTATGTTTGATCCGTGAAATCCCTTAAAACCTTTTATACATAATATAACAGAAATTTAAATTTGTAAGACGCATTTCTTCCAAAGATAACGTCATTTACTGTCACTAAGTCTAGAGTAAGTATTATTTTTTCCTTAATTGGTTCGACAAAAACTATAGTAAGTCTACAAGATTTAGCGAAAAAAATGTGTTTTTTGTTGTTTGATTTGTGAAATCCCTTAAAACCCTTTAAATATAATATATCAGAAATTTCAGTGTGTAAGGATTATGTGTTCTAAAGATATCGTCATTTCTTACAGCGAACTCTTTGCGAAAAATTTTCAAACGCGATTATCTCAATTCAACCAAAATTGAGCTAAATAGTCTTTGTTGCATGGGTCGACATGACAGCTTAGGGGCTGTTCAAGTATTACGTAACACAGGTTGGGGGGAGGGGGTCAAAAATATTCAAAAATTGCGTTACGTATTAGTTGAACGCCCCATTATGGTGCGTTACCTAGGGGGAGGGGGTCAAAAATCTTCAAAAATCGCGTTACGTAATACTTGAACGCCCCTTAAATGAAAAAGATGATTTTATAAAAGTCATGTTTCTTCCACCTAATATGTCATCATTATTACAGCCCATGGATCAAGACTTTATTGAGACTTTAAAACAGTATTATAGCAAAGAATTGTTACATAAATAACTTTTGGAAAAAGAAGGGGAGAGAGAAGGAAGCCTAATAAGAAATCATAAAAAGATCGATTTGAAAGATGCGTCCTACATCATTGGATCAGCACAGAACATTTTAAAAGAGCAGAACTTGTGCCTGAAATGATAGATACCTATGCTAAAAAACTCAATTGCAACGAATGTGATGATGAAGAAGTTCAACAATAGATGGATTTCAAAGATGATAATAATTGGTATTAAACTGTGCATAAATCTTTAACAATTTCGAAGCCCATGATGCATAAGTAGCGTCACGAAACTTTTATCAAAGGTATTTATGACACCTAAGTGGCATCAGTCTTACTGTGTTACTAGATGAACAATTTAAGTGCGTGGTACCAGCCAAATGGCGCTTGTTCAAGATGGACACTGAACGTGTTAAACAAAACAGTCTTGTTACCTTCATTTTGTGCCTTAAATTCTGCTAAATTTGCGTATTCCTTTTGTACTAGTGCTCGTTTTAAAATGCTTCTGTCCAACTCTTCCCCTAAACGTTTACCAAATGCAAAGAGTTCAGCATTGTAGTTCCATTCCAAGTAACTGGATCTAGGTCGTTCTGGCTCTGGTCCTACTTTATCCCTTCGCCTTTGAAGTTCTCTTAGAGTCGGTGCTACCCATCTACTTATATTACGACAACCTGGAAAGTAAATGTTTTCAAAAGACAAAACAGACAGTAGACTCATAACACAGAATGCTATATTAGGTATATTGTAAAGTTAAACTCAGATTTCCAGATTTTTACCTGTTGGCCGAATGTAATTTACATACAGAAATAAGCACTGATTCTTTAAAAGGCTAGAATGTTTATAAAAAGACATTTTTTCTTAATTTTTATTTTTATTTAGGTTATTTAAAATTTATAGGTTAGATAGAAAAAATTATGACAGATCATAAAGAAGAAGAATCTACATTGCGAATTGTGTAGGCAGTCAGTCATATAATGTCGCACCTGCAATTTAGGCAACACAACTTATCATGTTCCTTAAATACAGTCCATTAAAGGTGCGCTTACACGGGCAACAATAATTGCTCAATATTACTATTGCTCAACATAATTATTATGAGCAATAGTGGTCGATTGTGACGTGATAAAATATAACGCAATTTACACCAACGGCAACACATATCGATTTGGAAAAATGTTTTTAGATAGAATAGAAATAAGCGTATGTGGGTGCGACGCATTTAGCAAAGACGGAAGCAAACTTCACTGTAAAAATAGATAGTTTATTCAAAAACTTTACTAGAATGACCCCAAGTGATTTTGAATTTCTTTTGAATAAAACCCATTAATTATTAAACAGACGCGCCCAATATGAGAGAATCAATTCCAGCGGCAAAAGAAACAGACCATAACCCTTCGATTCCTTATTGTCACTTGAGATTTACACAAAATAGTAATAATTTTCAAACTCCAATCCGAAAGAAGTCCATTCATCTTTTTTTCAGCAAGCGATCTTTAAAATCGGAACTTTTTTTATCCCACAAACAAGGATGCAAGTGAACTGCAACAATAAAGTGAACAATATTTTCATTGTTCGACGAAAATACGACGTAATATTAAATGAACCAGGTGCAGCCACAATTCACGACAAATCAAAGCAGACGACACTCGCCCCACCGGTTTGGCGCCGCGGTACTTCCACTCGTCCCCTATACAAAATATAAACAAATTGCCTTGGATTTCTGTACACAGTGGTTATTCGGAAATTCGTCTCGGAGATATTGAGCAATATGGAATATGTATATCGAACAATTAAAAGCAATACCCTAGCTAGGAAACTAATCATTCTAAGCCGATCAAACTTCTAGAAACTATTAATAATACATAAATAAAGAAGACCAAATCAGGTCAATATGACTAATTTTAATTAGAGTGGTGATTAGGGAGTTGTTTCCGATCACTTTTTGCTGAAAAAAATAAGGACATTCTTTTCATTGTAAGTCACTTAATTTTTGAGCTAGAGACTTTTTTTATTTCTGGAGATAGATATTTTTAAATACTTTAAATAATTTCAACAAGTTATCCTCGAAAAATGCATAGTTTTCCCGTCTTTTGACTTTGAAACTACAATATTTAGCATTTGACGAAGAACAGCTACCATATAATAAAGTATAGCTCGACTACTACTGGTGCTAAAGAAAATTAAAAAAAAAACAGTTTTGTTTATTTTTTCAAAAGGTACATCCTTTTTAAGTAAAGTTGGTTTGATAAAACGAAAACATTTTGAGTTATTAGCAGAAAACTGATTAAAAACATTGATATTTTCGATAAAAAACTAACACTTTCGATAGCGAATAAATCGAAAACTATTAATTTTATCAAAAAAATGTGTAGAACGTTTTTTGCTTATAATGAATGTTTTTACAAACTTTTGCAGTCAAAATATAATAAAAAATTTCCACCCCCGAGATGGTGTGGCAACCACCCCCATGGTAAAACCGCCTTTTGGCATCATATAGATTTTGATCCTTGGAATATCCACTACTTATTCTCAAATTTTCAAACAAATCGATCTATTCTGTAAAAATTGCGAGGTTTTGTCCTATTTTAAGCTTACTTGGACTATCATGGTTTAAAAATATTAGAGACTGGACCAGCCTTGATTTAACATCTTTGTTTAGAGCTGCATTGGATAGAGACAGATTTGATAATGTAGTCACTATCCTCCACTAAAGGAGACGACACCATAAGAAGAATGATGTAGGTACATTAGGAACAACTTTGACTCTATTGACTAGGTACGTATAAACTGAAATTTTCTGTAATTTTTTTATTTATTATATGTGTCGCTTCAGCTACTAATGGTTATATAGTAATATAGTGACATATCGTTTTACATTGTATTAATTTACATTTATTACAGCGCTACATTATTAGATATTGCGCCAATACAGCCAATCGGCCACCTTCCATATTGTTCAAAAAACGTAAAAATGCGCCAATAGAAGGGGCACCACCAACATGCGGGGGAGAGTTTAATATGTGTGCGTGATTTATCAATTCTAACCTGATTGGCACCACTTATATTTTGCTTCATCCACGTTGTTATATGTTTGATTTCTTTTAATTTCGATAAAAAAATTCCTTAAAATTTTGTAATTACATTATTCATGAGAATTAACTTGATGGAAAAGAGTTAGATGGGCTGTATCGTCGCCCCCGCTAGCGAAATTATTCCGATTCGATTTTTTTGCACAAACGTACTCAAAAAGAGGTCCTTATAACATATCCTCAGGGTGCCGGGCGGTGCCGTGGTCGAAAAATTGTTTAAACAATTTTTTGTAAACAAATTCACAAAAATAATTTTTTCATTTCGAACAATTTTTTAGATAATATGGGTCATTATGAGCAAAAAAGGTCTCTTGTCATTTTTCTGTAGAATTGATTGTTGTCGAATTATATGCGATTAAAAATTTGAAAAATGCGAAAACGGCCATTTTCAAGGCTTAGTAACTCGATTAAAAATTATTATTATGAAATTCAAAAAGTGACTAAATCAAGCTTCAAATCCCTTCTTCAAGGCCCTGAAGAGATTTTTGTCATTATTTTATTACAAACCTGTTATTTTTAATGATTAACAATTAGCGCTATAGTTAGGGTTACCATACTTTCGGATTTCGTCCGGACAGTCCGGATTTAAAAGACATGTCTGGATTGGCGTCCGGATATGAGAAATGTCCGGATTTTTGCTTTACTAAAAAAAAAAAAAAAATGGAAAACACTTGGCCCAACGCACGGTAGGAAATTTCATTTCAGGTCTAAAGTATGTTAAAACATAGATGATATGTATTTTAAACTGGCAGAGATTTTCGATGTTAGTTGCATATTGTAGCGAAACACCTGTACTTTTAATTATGCCAGATACATTTCGCATATATGTACTATCGAACAAGCGAGATCTGGCGCGTGACCTTGTCGTATTGTGCATTTATCGCTGTGTATTTTCGGGCAAGGTCAGCCGCCAGGACTCGTTTGTCAGATAGTACAATGTAGAGGTAACAACACAGTAAAATTCACATTTTACATTTTCTACAACCCCTTGGACTACCCCTGTCCGGATTTGGCCTTAAGAAATTATGGTAACCCTAACTATAGTCCAACTGTATCGTTGCCCCCGTTAGCGAAACTATTTCGATTAGATTTTTTTGTACAAACTTACTCAAAAAGTGGTCCTTATAACATATCCACAGGGTGCCGAGCGGTGATGTGGTTCAAAAATTGTTTAAAATTTTTTTTTAAACAAATTCACAAAAATAATTTTTTCACTTCAAACAATTTTTTTTTAGATAATTTGGGTCGTTATGAGCAAAAAAGGTTTCTTATCATTTTTCTGTAGAATTGATTGTTGTCGAGTTATATATAAAATTATTATTATGAAATTCAGAAAGTGACCAAATCAAGCTTCAAATCCCTTCTTCAAGGCCCTGAAGAGATTTTTGTCATTATTTTATTGTAAACCTGTTATTTTTAATTATTAACAATTAGCGCTATAGTCCAACTGTATCGTCGCCCCCGTTAGCGAAACTATCTCGATTAGATTTTTTTTGCACAAATTTACTCAAAAAGAGGCAAGGGCGGATCCAGGACCGATTTTCGGGAGGGGCCATAAACTTTTTTTTATTGGGGAGGAGTACCAGAAGTACGGGGGTAATTTTTAAAAATTAGGGTTACAATGGTGAATTTCAAGTCACTTTTCACACACTTTGAGAAGTGCCTTAAAACTCACCATTCCTGCCATAGTACCGATTCCTACACATTTCTTCGGATCCAAGTGCAGTTCTTTCAACAAGTTTAATACTATTGTTTCCAATGCTTCTCCTGCCAGGCCTTGTTCTTTCCCTCTTTCTTGATTTTCACTAATTATTTTTAGGTTCTCATAATCGTCAATGAATTTGACAAAGTCTTTACGAATGTTGTTATTGCGTATGTATCCCAAATTTAGAGAAAACTGTTCCACGTGGTATACGTCAGTCGTTTCGTCAAATATTATTTGTTCAATTATTTCTTCACCACATGTTATTAATTGATTTTGACTGCTGCTACTAATGCATGTTGCTCAGGAAGATGCTATGGATAGGTGTTATTTAAGAGTCTTATCTCCTGATGCGATTTTAAACCTTAACACTGTGGTGCTAAGGCAAAACCCGATATGTCAAAAAACGTGATTTTGCAGCAGATGAGTTTAAAAGTTCGCGGTGTTGTTGTAATAGTGGACATATCGGAAACAGTTTTATTATCTACTGGTTACATGGATGCGTTTACCCATGTAGGGTTTTGTCATCACATTCTTCATCGCTCAATGTACATATTCGTATTAAAAACGAAAAATACATAATTTTTGACATATCGGGATTTGCCTTAGTGCCACAGTAATTCCCCTCATTCCTAGGTCCAGCATCTTCGTCCAGAAGCATAAGGCCATCATCACGATGGTCTCTTAGAGGAATATTTTGTCGACCTAAGAACACTATAGACCCTACTATTGGTCGTAGTCTTTCTTTATTTTTTGTTTCTGTTTAGACCTCTGAGAGTATATCTGGTTAATGACTGACATTTGAGGGTTGCGATAACTTTTTAGAAAATCCAGCTCAACCTGAACGCACTCCTTATGACTCCGTATTTGCTCATGAGTTTGGCGAAAGATGTTAAAGGTTTCGTGACAAGGCTTTGGGTGGTCATACCGTTATTGTGACCATATTTGAAGAGTACAGGAGAAAAACAACGAATGTCACTTTTTCACGAATTTTGGCTTTTCTCGCCAAGTGGTAGCAAAAACTGAGTACTATCGACTAGACTATCGATTCAGAATAATAACCAGAAAGATCAGTCTATATAAATTTTTTAAGAATTTGTATCCAGTCGAAGGAACAAGATTGTCCGCACGCCACTGGACAAAAATAAGGATTGTTAGCAGTTTATTTGTGCATTATTAAATTAATAAGTTAATATAGATTAATACTATATTAAGATTATAGACTAACAATTGCTAGAATTCCGCTAAGAATCTCTTAAGTAGTTTTTAGATATCATAAGAATTAAACCTTTATTGGTGTTTTGTTTATCTCAATATGTATAAAATGTGACATTCCCTGTTTTTCCCCTGTACTCTTCATTTTTTATTAGAAAAATGAAACGCAATATTTGTAAAACAACAATTCCTTTTGACTGTGCGAAAATACCAACCAACTCCTTTGTTCTAAGTGCTAGTTAGCGACCCAAGTAACGCTTCACTTCTTTTTTATTCTTTGTGTGTATAGAATATGGAAATTTAAACGATTTTGATGGCTGTCAAGATCGTTCTAACAATTGGCACTCTGTAAAATTATCAACATTTTGATTTATAAAAAACCCAAAAGTCATTCTTAAAGCTTCTCCGTTACTTCAGTTCTAGTCCAGAAAACGTATTTATCCCCTGTTTAGTACATATATATGTGTTTGAAATTAAAAACATTTGAACTGCAAAAATTTAAATTTATAATATTCTAAATTCTCGGAGGGGGCCATGGCCCCCATGGCCCCCTCCCTGGATCCGCCCTTGAAAAGAGGTCCTTATAACATATCCACAGGGTGCCGGGAGGTGCCGTGGACGAAAAATTGTATAAACAATTTTTTTTAAACAAATTCACAAAAATAATTTTTTTACTTCAAACAATTTTTTTTAGATAATTTGGGTCAATCTGAGCAAAATAGGTCTCTTGTGATTTTTCTCTAAAATTGATTGTTGTCGAGTTACACGCGATTTAAAATTTGAAAAATGCGAAAATGGCCATATAACTCAACAACAATCAATTTTAGAGAAAAATGAGACCTTTTTTGCTCAGAATGACCCAAATTATCTAAAAAAAATTGTTCGAAATGAAAAAATTATTTTTGTGAATTTGTTTAAAAATAGTTATTTATGAAACAGTTCGTGAAGTATGCTTTTTGCGAACGCACACGATATTTAGAGCACGAGCGACAACAGAGCGAGTGCTATACATAGTATACATCGCGTAAGTTCGCAAAAAGTACTTCACGCACAGTTTCATACAATATTTTATCTACGATAAACAAATAAAAACACTGTAACTCTTCGTCATTGTGATTCATTTCTATTCTACAATTTTTAGAACTTTGACATTTAAAAATCCTAACTACTTTCAAACCACAAAACTGTCAAAAATTTTGTTGTAAGTCATTGCTCATATTGTCATCACCATAACAACGCAAAAGTTAAGGATATTCGATTATATGAAAGTGTGCCAAAAAACCCATTGAAAGTGTGCGAAAAAGTAAATCCCATTTAAAATACATTGTTACTTCACGCACATTTTAAACCCTTCACACACTGCTATCTATAATGACAGTTTTCACAAACTAAAAACTTATGCATAATATGACATAGAGTAGATAAAATTGTTTAAACAATTTTTCGACCACGGCACCGCCTGACACCCTGTGGATTTTTTATAAGGACCTCTTTTTGAGTAAGTTTGTGCAAAAAAATCGAATCGGAATAATTTCGCTAGCGACCATACAGCCCGGTCTAAGTACCTTTGACAAAGTTTTGCAGTTTGAGGCTCTCTTGTGGTGCGGTTTACTTCACTTCAAATTTAGCAAATATTATGGAAAAATCCTAAAAACTAGAATTTTATTTTTCATCAAAATGAAAATACATTTTTGCGCCACGTAATCTTCATATCAGCTCTTTTGTATCTGGAATATTGTGTGTATCACTTATTTTTATCGGGTTTAGCCATTTAATACCTAATACGCGTATTCAATAGCTTATTAAGTTTTCGTACCTCGGCATATAAATTTCCGGATGTTATGACATTTAACAAGAAGAAATATGTACATCAAATCATTAAGGCGACAATGTAAAGTATACGCAATAATAAATGCCATCTACCTACCCATATTATGTGGTAAGACTGTAATTAAGCTACTCAACTGAAACCAGACCGGAGACTGTCAAAAAATATTGGAAATAACAGTGATGAAAATAGTACTTTGAATTACTGGTACATCATAGCATTATTGATGAAACGCACACAATAATTTCGCATATACAATGGCAGAGCATATATCTTTTTTAATTATGTCCATACATAAGGGCTTTTATTAGCTCAGAGAATTAGAGATTTCACGCAGTAGAAACGTAGCTTAAATTTTACAATGGATTTAAAATGTTTTTAAAATTAAAAATTTTGACTTATTTCACTTTAACGCGACCGGGATGAAATACATGACAAGAATAACTGGAGTTACGAAGTTTGAAAGATTTAGAAATGCAGATAGAAGAAGAGAGTTGGAGCAAGAACCGATAATGAAGAAGATCGAAAATAAACAATTGAACTGGTTTGGCCACATAGAGCTAATGGAGCAAAACAGACTAACAAAGAAGGTACATGAATCAAAAGACGGAAACAAAAGAAAAAGGGAAGGCCGAGGAAGACATGGATAGACCAAATCCATGATATAGGTGAAAAGAGGGACATGAATATAAGAGATAGGAAGAACCTGGCCAACAATAGAAATGCATGGAAGAAATAGATACGTGGAGGGACCGTACATCCCTATATCCGACGCCCTAAAGGACACTAAGAACTATGAGAAAGAAGAAGAAAACTTATTTATGATCACTCGGAGAACGTCATTTTAAAGCTTTTTTACATACGACAGTTACGTACCTTGAATTTTGTTCTACCTAAATAGGTAGGTATCTTACGATACATTGAAGACGATGCATTGCAAAAATGACCTCTCACTGCATTGTCATTCGATTCAGCAAAAAGTTCCTTGCATACGACGTCGTAAAAGATTATTTCAGTTTTCATTCATCATTCATAAGTTCATCACGTGTCCTACGTATTCCAGCGTTAAGACACACCACGAAAAAATTAAAATACTGGATGCATCCATTTATAACTATTATGAATAGCAATGTAAATCACTTCAAGAGAAAATATGAGATTCATATTTTGTGTTTTTTGGGACGTCTCAGCTCTGTGGCTTTGATCTTTGCGTTGCTACAACGTGTCTTTCTTCTTCGTCTTATAATAGGGCATAGACATGTTCTTGTTCAATCTCACGGTATTTCCTTGTTATTATGATTAAGCCTATATGGTTTCTCACAATTTTTTCAGGTATAAGCTGTGAAGAGGTCCGTGTAGGTATATAGTCTACGCCAGGGGTGGGCAAATACTTTTAAGCGCGGGCCAAAATGAAATTTTCGAAATGTCTCCCGGGCCGGAGCACTATACCCAGTATGTACCTTCGTTAATGTTTTTGGTGGAGGTTTTTCTCTGCCCAAGAAATTTTTTTGACAAAGATACTATAAGTATCATTTTAAAGCATTTGGAGAAAGACATTTGACTGTTAATAATAATTAATTGTCTTTCTGGTGTGTACATGCGAACAATTTGTTCCCAGTAAAATTACGAAGTTTTTAATATGGTCCATTATATTAAGCGATAACAAGGATCCAGATAAAAAATGAACTTCAGAAATTCGATTAAGAATAGAGTAATCAAGAGCAGCCTTTTTGAAGATGAGAAAATTTCTGAGTAACCAAAGATTCATTCTGCAAATCTAATATCGGATGGAAAATGTTATGTCAAGTCAACCATAAGTTGGCACAGGCTGCCAAAACAAATTTTAAAATAGACGCCAAGGGAAAGAAGGAAGAGAGGAACGCCGAAACAATTCTGGCTAGGCGGCATTCAGAAGGCAATGTCGGAAAGTAACCTTCACCCTAACGAATGCAACGACGGACGAAGCTGGAAACTGACAACCGGAAGACGGAGAACGCTATAAAAAACAGGGATAATAATAAAAATGTTATGTCCACTCTATTCTTCTTTATTGGATTGTTAATGCTGACTTAATGAAAAAGCTGCAAGCTTTTGAGATGTGGCTTTTTAGGGGAATTATGAAAATACCATGGACCGATCATATTACGAACGAAATGGTGTTGCACAGAATGGAAGAGGAACAGAGAACTTTTGACCAGCATTAAAAGGAGAAACACATAATTTGAAATTAAAAATCACACTAAATTTTCTCCGTTTTTTTTTTCACCTCTGTGCTAAACATTATAGAAGTTTTCAGGGACTTTCGGCCCTCGGTAATAATCTAATATTTCATTCTGTGTTTAAATTTTTAAAAACTACTTATTAGTTTTCGCAGGATTAAAAAAAATGAATGCATTACACTCTTAAAAAAATTGCTTGCGTGATTTCTCAATGGGCCGGATAAAGTAAGCAAAAGGGCCGCATCCGGCCCGCGGGCCGGCTTTTGCCCACCCCTGGTCTACGCGAATGCAACGGCAAGAGAGTAATATTATAACCATAGATAAGGTATATATAAGTAGAAATTATAACTAAATCTTCGCTCTGAAAAAATTAAACTATCCGATCACCCCTCTTGTTTCTGTCACCGAGGCCATAGTTTCTAATATGCTCTCCAGCGCTATTATGACCGTGATATGTCGAGTCTCTGTTGCTCTCATCACCTATTGTAAGACATTCAGTGCCGGATTTAGGATACTTGCGGCCCTAGGCCAAATTACCTCGAGCGGCCCCCGATAACTTCACGATAGCATAACATAAATGAAAAGAAATGCCACTAATGTTCTATTATTTGAATATGGTACATAAATAGGCTGAAAAGTTGTATTCACTAATTGAATATTCTTGGTTTACAAATTTGGCTAAAATTCCAAAACAGTTTCAACAACAATTTCTATAATTTGTAGAAAATATACAGGGTGTAACAAAAATACAGGTCATAAATTGAATCACATATTTTGGGACCAAAAATAGTTCGATTGAACCTAACTTACCTTAGTACAAATGTGCACATAAAAAAAGTTACAGCCCTTTGAAGTTACAAAATCAAAATCGATTTTTTCCAATATATCGAAATCTATTAGAGATTTTTTATTGAAAATGGGCATGTGGTATTCTTATGGCAGTAGTATCTTAAGAAAAAATTATAGTGAAATTTGGACACCCCGTGAAAATTTTATCGGGGTTTTGTTCCTTTAAACCCCCCCAAAGTTTTGTGTACGTTTCAATTTAATTATTATTGTAGTACCATTAGTTAAACACAGTATTTTAAAAACTTTTTTGCCTCCCAGTACTTTTTCGAAAAATCAGTTTATATCGAGATATTTTGAATATTTTTCAAATCCACCACATATTTGTATATGGTTAAGTACGATTATGGAGACTTGGTAATAATATGAACATTTTATTTATGACTTAGATTTTTAGATATATTTTGACCATATTAAAAAAGAAGCCACATCTTGAAAAAAATGCCTTATCGGAAAAATACAAAGAGATAAAAAAGTTTTAAGAACACTGTGTTTAACTAATGGTATCACAGTAATAGTTTAATTGGAACGTACACAAACATTTGGTGGGTTTAAAGTAACAAAACCCCCATAAAATTTTTATGTAAACATATTAAAAAAGAAGCTGCAACTCGATAAAAACTGCCTTATCGAAAAAATACTAGAAGGCAAAAAAGTTTTAAAAATATTTATTTCAACTAATGGTACCACAAAAATAATTTAATTTGAACGTACACAAAAGTTTGGGGGGGTTTAAGGGAACAAAACACCCATAAAATTTTTATGGGGTGCACAAATTTCACTATAATTTTTATTTAAGATGTTCCTGCCATGAGAATGCCACATGTCCATTTTCAATAAAACATCTATAATAGTTTTCGATATATTCGAAAAAATCGATTTTCATTTTGTAACTTTCATAGGGCTGTAACTTTTTTTATGTGCATATTTGTACTAAGGTAAGTTAGGTTCATTCAAACTATTTTTGGTCCCAAAATATGTGATTTAATTTATGACCTGTATTTTTGTTACACCATGTATACCTACCTAACTCAAATTAGCAACCAGCAGTTATTTGTAAAAATATTAATATTGCTAAAATTATTATATTATACCTAAATAGCTCAGTAAATGAACGGGAAATACGGCGATACCCGATACCGTGGAATTTTTAGGGGCAACTCCGAATTGCATGAAAATTTGGATGTAGGTTCTACTTCAAAGTTGAATTTGTGCCGTTGGTTGCTTTTACTTGGGAAGTGACAGTAACCCCTTCTTGGGGCTGAAAAAACATACGTTCAAGATAAGACCAAGATAAGACCTTCTTCTTCTTCTTCTTCTTCTTCTTCTTCTTCTTCTTCTTCTTCTTCTTCTTCTTCTTCTTCTTCTTCTTCTTCTTCTTCTTCTTCTTCTTCTTCTTCTTCTTCAGGTGCCATCTCCGCTACCTAGGTTGGCAATCATCATGGCCATTTTAAATTTTGAGGCAGTAGCTAAGATAAGACCGGAAATGGATAAATTGACTGATCATAAGCAACTTTCATTCTACAGTCGAACCCGCTTATTGGAATGGCCTTCGTGCCATGCAAAAGTATTTCTATATTCTTAACCGATCATTGGTGGCTAATATAATATAGTAACGTTCCGGGACCTCAAAATTTTTATTCCTTCAAGTGGGATATTCCTATAAATGGTATTCTAATAAGCGGCTTCAACTGTACAGAGTTTTTTATGTAAGTCAAAACTTTTCGAGTTATTTGCGATTGAAAATGTTTATTTTTCGAGAAAAAAACTACGTTTTTAGACGGTTTTTCGAAAATAACTCAAAAAGTAAATATTTTATCGAAAAAACTATTTTTAGCAAAAGTGTAGCTTAGAAAAAAACAAAAAGAGTTGTGTAGTCGTGAAGTGTATAGATCCATCAAAAGCAAATATGTAGCTCATGAAAAATACGTTTTTATTCGTCCAATTCCAAATCGAATATTTTATCGTGAAATAACCAAAAAATTAAGCACTTTTCGGGAAAAACCCATTTAAATTTTAAAAGGTGTTTAAAAAAAGCTTTATTTTAACTGTTTACAAAAGTCTAGCGTTAAGAATAAGCGAGTTACGCTCAAAAGAAAGTTGGCCCCTTTTTTTTGGTAAAAAAAATCATGAAAATTTCCCCGTGTTTAGCTGGTGTTTTTTTTTTATAATCTACACTTTTGCTAAGAATATTTTTTTCGATAAAATATTTACTTTTTAAGTTATTTTCGAAAAACTATCTGAAAACGTAGATTTTTTGTCGAAAAATAAACATTTTCAATGGCAAAGAACTCGAACAGCATTGACTTACATAAAAAAACTCTATAGAACGAAAGTTGCTTAGAATTATTAGTCAATTTATCCATTTCCGTGCTTATTTTAAACACGCGTTTTTTCACCCCCGAGAAGAGGTGACTGTCACCCCCCAAGTAAAAGCAACCAACGGCACAAATTCCAATTTGGAAGTGGATGGTAAGTAAAACCTAAATCCAAATTTTCATGCAATTTGGAGTTGTCCCTGAAATTTACACTCCAATTCGGTCATTTACTGGGCTAAAATTAGCATTGCAGTTAATTGTTAAAGTTAAATAACATTTGTTTCATTCGATGGGGAAAAGTACAGGTGACAAAAAAGACTAAAAACAGCCGAGTTGAAAAGATATTATAAGTAAAAGAACAAGCCAAATAATATGAACTGTAATTAAATAGTAATAGGCTACGGTACTGAAAACTAAAAATATTAAGAATAAAAAATTTAAATTAAATTAAATTAAAAAAAGGTATTTTTACAAAACGCTGCGGCCCCCTTTTGCTTGCGGCCCTAGGCCGCGGCCTAGTCGGCCTAGTGGTAAATCCGGCACTGAAGACATTATAAAACATCGATTTCATCTTTATCTTTGTCTCCTGTTGGAGCGTAGACCTGTATCAGGTTTAGGCTATTGCGTTTTTTACTTGCATTAATACAGCAATATCTTGATCTGAAAAGGGAGTGTAGTTAAGAAAGAATGGAGTTTCTCAATTTTTTGGATACCATGGCAACCCTGTAACAGAAGAAACAGGACATAAAAAGACATCAACATAAAAGAAGAAGAAGAAGAAGAAGAAGAAGAAGAAGAAGAAGAAGAAGAAGAAGAAGAAGAAGACGAAGAGTTTATATGCTATAAAAGGTAATGATTTACCCTAAAAAATTATAAACTAAACACTATCACTTGAATTTACACAGAAAGACGTTAATTATTTTACGTGAATACATCGCGCGTCACCTTTCAAGCATAATATTTTTTAATATAAAATTAACAATAATAAACAATAATTAAATTATGACTTCATGTTAACAAAGTTCATATTACAATAATTAATTAATCGTAAACCAATTACTCTTAATATATTTTTAAATCTTGATGCTCCCTGTACTATTCACTATTTCTACTTCCCGAAATAAAATATAACAAACATTTGTAGGTACCTTTTTAATCTTTGGATTAAAATTAACATTCTAATGGCAGGGGAGCCCAAGCGGGGATTTTTGCAGTTACTCGAGCGCGTCAGATTATCATATGGGGAGAAACCTTGTACCCTGTAAATGTACCTCTACCATATATTGGCTCTTAACACATGGGAGTTTGTTAAGGGGGACCCGAATCTATCCTTAGAAAAACTCAAAATCGTCAGCATAAGATAAGGTAAGACATGCAAAAGAGTGTATATTTAAAAAATCTGACGATTTGAGCGAGGCGTAAGGAAATGGGTGAGTCACAAAGTTTTACAAAAAAGCGAATATTTCGCGAAATGAACGTCAGATCGAAAAACTAAAAAATGCGTGTTCAATATTTTTCAAAAATCTATCGAATGATACCAAACACAAACCCCACGGAGAGGGGTGGGGGATAAATTTAAAATTTTAAACACGAACCCCGCGATATTTCGCGAAATGAACATCAGATCGCAAAACTGCAGAATAAACGTATTCAATATTTTTGAAAAATATATCGAATGGCACCAAACACGACCCCCTACGAAGTGGAGCCGGGGGTTATTTTAAAGTCTTAAATAGGAGCCCCCAATTTTTATTGCCGATGTGGAGTCCTTATATAAAAATAAGCAACTTTTATTTGAGACATTTTTCGAATTATGGATAGATGGCGCTATAATCGGAAAAAACGATTGTTGGAAATGGAAAATTAAATTAAAAAATGGAAAGTCCCCACTAAAATGAAAAACTTAACTTAACTTTTTTTGGTTTTAGGACTTACTCTTCACAACCCAATAGGTCGCCAAAGCGCTCGAGTAACTGCAAATTTAGCATAATTTCCTCCGCTACTATAAATAATAAAAAGCGTCAAAAAACTGTTAAACACGTTTTTCAAAATTCCTTCCGAATTTTTAACGTTTACCCAAACATTGCAAAATTGACAAATTCATTCACATGTTGCATTGGGTGCAGATCATAAAAAGGCATGTATCCACTATGCTCCGCTCCTACAACTGCTCTACATAGTAGATACATTCGCGCTTACGGATCGTGCAACGGTGCGCTTCAGCGCTCCAATCGGTGGCGGTTTATATGTAGAGGAGCGCATGGCGCATGTCGTATCCATAGGAGCAATTGCAGGGAACACCAAGCGCAAGAGATTCTCGAACATAGTGGATACGTGCCTTTAGGTTAATAGCGGATTAGTACGAGTTTTTATCAAATTTGCAATATGATAGTGAAAAGTTGACACGATTAATTGATTGCTGACTACCAATTAGGTGAATATTATTTGGAATTGCATATTTGTTTGAGAATATAATAGGCCTGTCACTGAGTTGCAACTGAGATCTGAACTCACATTTATTTGTACCTATTTTTCAACATTTCAAATCCAACTTCACACACAAATTTCTGTCCCATCAACTTCCGGTAAACGATCTAATATAAAATTTTTTACGAAATAAAAGGCAGATATCGAGCACTGAATTTTATTTAATCTTGCCCAAGTATACTTTCGCTCCTAGAGCATCTTCAGGGGCATTTCGTTAAGAAAAGGAAGGTATCCTCGAATGTCATTTATTATATGATTGGTGGCAACTTAAATTAACATATATCTAACAAATACATTACACGAAGTACAAACAGATAAATTTGAGTGCCGGTATACTTCTACATTTATTGAAGATGGGAGGTACAATGATCTCTGATGGAGGACATAATATCTTCTTCTTAGGGTGCCTGTCCGTTCCGAACGTTGGCGATCATTCTGGCTATGATGACTTTGTTAGTTGCTATACGGAATAGTTGTGTTGAGGTCTTTCTATACCATGTTCTCAGGTTAGCAAGCCAGGATATTGTTCTTCGTCCTGGGGACCTTTTTCCTTCAATTTTACCTTGTAAAATGCACTGGAGTAGCTCGTATCTGCCTTGATTTCTCATTATATGCCCTAAGTACTGCAGCTTACGGCCCTTCACGATGTTGACTAAATCTGCGGTTGTGTTCGTCCTCCATAGTACTTCTTCATAGGTGACTTTGTCTGTCCATGGTATCTTCAGGATCCTTCTGTACAACCATAACTCAAAAGCTTGAAGTTTCGATAAAGTTTCCGCCTTCAAGGTCCACGTTTCTACTCCGTATAAAAGCACTGAGTACACGTAACATTTAAGGAGCCTTATTTTTGTTTTTAGAGTGATGTCATGGCTCTTGAACACAGAGCTCATAGTCAAGAATGCACTCTTTGCCTTTCCGATGCGACATTTAATCTCTTGAGTATTGTCCCATGACTCATTGATTATAGTGCCCAAATAGTTGTATTGTGAGACACGTTCAATTCTCATTTGGTTCACATACAGATTTACTCCAGTTATGTTTTGCTTGCTGATGATCATTAGCTTGGTTTTGGTGGTGTTTATATCTAGTCCATAGTTCTACTGGTTTCAGTTATTTTATTCATTAAGTTTTGCAGCCCTTGTATGGTATTGGAAAACACTATTGTATCATCTGCATATCGCAGGTTACTGAGCTTGACTCCATTTATTGAGATGCCTTCATCAATATCTTTTAGAGTTTAGAGCCTCTTCAAAAATGTGCTCTGAGTACAGATTGAATATCAGCGGTGAAATTAAGCATCCCTGTCTCACTCCCCTTAAGATTTTGACCTGATCTGTATATTCTCCATCTATTCGGAGCACTGCTGATTGATTCCAATAGAGGTTAGCTATTATTTTCAGGTCTCTTCCGTCAATCCCTGTTCTCTTCAGCACTTCCAACAGTTGTTCATGTCGGACTCTATCGAAAGCCTTTTTGTAGTCAATCAGGCATGCAAAAACATCACAGCTGACATCTCTACATTTCTGAAATAACACCTGCACACTAAATAAAGCCTCCCTCGTACCAACGGCGTTCACAAATCAAAACTGATTGGGCGCAATTTGTTCTTCGCATTTTCGGTAAATTCTATTATGGATGACTTTTAAAAACAGTTTGAGAAGATGGCTCATTAGGCTTATGGTCCTATAGTCTTCACAAACTTTTGGTCCTGGTTTTTTGGGCATAATAAGTATAAAAACATATTCCTAGAACATAATATAAAAAATACAAATAACACTTCTGCTTTTAGATCTCATGCAGTGCTATAATATAGAGCGCTTATACTCCAGCAAAATTGCCTTCCCCTCTATGCCGTCTCGACACCAAGCGATCATTATGACTTTAAACCATAGGTAGTATTGTTGCTCCCAAAAACTTGTGCCATCTGCAAACTTCTTGAAAAAATGATAAACAAAGCAGCTGTAGATTTTTAACCAATATCAGATCGAATATGTTACTTGAGAGTAATGTATAGAAAGATAAGTATCATTCATACATGCAGTACCGGCGCTAGGGTATAAAGCGCCCGCCTGCAAGACTAGTATAGGCGCCCTTTGATTTCTATTAAATTAATATTTTGTATAACAACAGCACAAAAAAACGCTCATTTTGGCGCCCCTCCAAACAGGGACGCTCGCCTGCAGTGCATCCTTTGCAGGCCCGTTATCGCCGGCCCTGCATACATGCATCTACTGAAGATACAAATTTGGAAACCGTGTTCTACAATAGAATATAATAGAATAGAAATATGTTTTATTGTCATGAAAAATTTAACAATTTTATAGACAAAGCTTACAAGAATCATAAATAAAAACAATAACAAATACAAATTGCATAATCTACTTTAAGAAATTTAATAAGTTAAGCTACTGCATATGACACTCAAATATAGATTAAGATTCTACTTATACATAAGAATACTGTAATTTCTTAGTTATTGGTTAAGAAACTCTGCTATTGAATAATATGGTCTTTCAGATAAATAGGCTTTTGTCATTTTACGGAACTTGGGGAAAGATGTTGCAGATTTAAGTTGTAGAGGGAGATGGTTGTATAGTTTTTTGCAGAATATAATATATTTACTAACTCACTGGACGGGATCGGCAAATAGATGTCAAAGCTAGAATTTCTGGTGGAATAGTCATATCTAGGTCTTGCTGGAAAGACATGTAGATGTTTACGAATTAAGCAAACAGTTTCTAAAATATATAAAGAAGATAGTGTTAGAATCTTGTGATCTTTGAAGTAGCTTCTGCAATGTGTTGTTATTCTGAGGCCAAACAGATATCTTATTGCTCTTTTTTGTAATTTAAAAATAACATCGGATTGGGCAGCTGTACCAGAACCCCAAAAAGGAAGACCATATCGAAAATGGGACTCGAACAAAGAAAATTATGTTATCTTGGAAGAGGCTAAATTCATCTTCTTCGAAGCAGATATTGCAAAGCAAGCTGAGGATAGTTTCTTGCTTAACCCGTTAAATAAATAAATAAATAAATAAACACCGATATGAAGGGACCATTAAAGGTTGCTATCTAAAAAAATACCAAAAAACTTTACAGAATCAACGATAATGATCTGGCTGTAATGAAGGGGTAAGGGTTGAAGAGCTCCTTTATAGGATAATGCTACTGTTTTATCTACGTTAAAAGAGAGTCAATTAGAAGCGGACCAGGACTTTATTGTGAGTAGATCAGAAGTTATAGTAGCATGAAGAGTTGCGATATTTGAGTTGCTCCAAGTGATACTGGTATCACCAGCAAAAAGAAAAACTTTTCCATCGATTTTTAAACTAGTGATGTCTTTAATAAAGATAAGGAAAAGTAGAGCACCCAATACTGAACCTTGTGGTACCCCACATACAAAATTTTTGAGACTAGAGTCTGTATCATTTGCTTTAACCAGTTGTTTCCTATTATACAAGAAGCTAAGAAGAGCTAAACTGCTAGTCTACAAGACAATAATTAATGTACCCACAGTAATGTACCTATACCAACTAAACGTGGATCATGAACCAGCAGGAAGAACGGAAAGAAGAGATAAGAGAAAAAAGGTGATCAGGAAAATCTTTGGAGGAATACAGACTGCGGAGAATATTTGGAGAAGCTGAACAAGTAAAGAAACAATGAGATGTATGGAAAACCAATAATTAGGTCAAAAATACGAACCCAAAGAGCTAGATGGCTTGGTCACATATTGCAAATACTAGAGAACCGAAATGTTAAAACAAGACTGATGAAGGGAGAAATGGGGAAGAAAGAAGAGGACGCCCAAAGAAGAAAGGGCTGGAGGCAGTAGGTAAAGTAAGACTTGTTAGAAATGCTGTAGGGAAATGTTGTTAGAAATAGGCGTGAGAGATTGGAGATGAAAAGCAAGGGACCGGAAAAATTGGGGGGAAATAAAAGGTTTCCGAAGCCAAGGGCCTACAAGGCCTGTAGCGGTGTTATAACAATTTTCAACTAAACATCAACGCTTACATAGAAAAACAGTAATTTATTTCATGTGAATACACTGCGCGTCACCTTCCAAGCTTGATATTTTTCAATGTAAAATTAATGATACTAAACAAAAACCCAATTATTTTAAACTTACTATTACATTAATCAAATAGCAAAACAGTAAACCAATTTCGCTGAACATTGTAATTTACCCGTGTATACCGTTTTGCTTAAATGCACTTCTAACGAAAAACCCCACCTTTAGAATAATTCGGTAAAAACGAAAGTAAGTCACCATTACAACCGATTGCAAACGCATTAGGTTAGTCGAATACGACGACAAAGAACAGTTGCACTTGCAGTTTTTCTCGGTGACAATAATTTGTTTTCCTAAATAGAGGGGCACCGTTTGACCAGTTCGTTAGATAGTTGTGGGGTATTCGATAGTTGGTTATTGTCTGAAACAAATTGTGACAATTATTATTGCGCAGAGGAGTTTGAATCAAAGTGAGTTATTTTTTTTTGAAATTTTAATAATTTTTGAATATATACAACAGTAAAATAATTATACAAATTTATTATTTTTAATAATATTTTACGATATTATTTTATTATTAAACGCTTTTATTTAGTTCAATAGTTTGCGTCAAATCTTTAGACGTTAATTTGACTGCCTTTTCTTCAATGCAAATGAATGAAAATTTGCAGACGTATGCATTGGCGGGAACAATACACGAATAGTCAATAAAAAAAGTTTCATGTTTATTAATTGTTTAAATAAAAAAAAAAACGATTTTAATGGAAAACGCTTAAATTCTCTTGTTTTTTACAATGTAAAAACTTGAAACTGTTACGGATTGTATAGCTAATGATATGAACAATACATAATTTCACTTTTTACGTAAATTGTTTACGTTATGCTTAATAAATAAACAATAATGTTTCAAATTTTTTGCCGATTCCGACTACGTTTCATGTTTGTACATCATATGTTTTATACATATTTTTATAAACATGACGATATATTTTAATGTTTGAAAAGTGTAAGACTAAAAAGTAAAAAATAAAAAATATGAAAAAAAAAATTAAGAAACGCTTTTCTTTAGTTACGAGTGACTAAAATTAAAAATATTATAAAAAAATCAACGAAAAAGCAAAAAATAAAAAAATAGAAAAATCTAATACATTCGTTAAAGAAAAGCGTGGGGGAAAACCGTTTATTCGATGAACACGCGCCACGCTTTTCTTTGACGGATGTGGCAGATTTTTTCAATTTTTTTTTTATTTTTTGCTTTTTCGTTGATTTTTTTATAATATTTTTAATTTTAGTCACTCGTAACTAAAGAAAAGCGTTTCTTAAAATTTTTTTTTTTCATATTTTTTTATTTTATAATATATCATAATCATCATCATGGCATCTACCCTCCTAGGGGAGAGATTGCCATCCTCTTTGGGCTTTTTCGATTCGTGTGTTGCGGGAAATCAGTCCAAATTAACAAGACTTGGCGTCTTCTACAATATTTTTCAATAGTACGTTCTTTAAAAGTAAAATATTGCAAAACCTCTAAATTTAAAAAAACCGCTTGGATTGACATGAAATTTGGCATACACATAGCTAACAAGTCAAAGAAAAAAGTGATATTGTGTCGATGTGTGCTTTTGCCCTAGGGGTGAGTTTCACCCCCTTGTAAGTGTTCACCCCCTAAAAATATATGTTCGAAATAAGTCCGGAAATGGATAAAATGACTAATTCTAAGCAACTTTTGTTCTATAAAGTTTTTTCACCAAGTTAAGACTTTTCGAGATATTTGCGAGTGAATATGTTAATTTTTCTACAAAATAACCACGTTTTCAGACGGTTTTTCGCAAATAACTCAGAAAGTAAGTATTTGGTCGACAAAAAATCGTATCAAAAATATAGCACGTAAAAAAGTGAAAAACATGGTGTATATATTAGGTCACTATACCCAATAGAAGCAGAGTTATAGCTAATGAAAAATAGGTTCCAAAAACCAAACCATAGGTTCCATAACCAAAAAACGAAGCACTCTTTTGGGGAAAACTCATTTTAACTTTTTTCAAGTGTTTAAAAAATGCTTATTTTTGTTAAAAAAAAAAATTAGCATCAAAAGTAAACAAGTTACGCTTAAAATAAAGTTGGTCCCTTTTTTTTGGTGAGAAATCGGGAATATCACCCCCTAATTAGCATTTCAAATGAACTTAATTGTTACCACTTCACGAGTTTTTTACTCGCGTATGTATTGATCATATTATGATCTGTAAGTTTCATCGGTTCAAAGTCCTTATTTTGAAAGAGCTGTAGTTAAAAGGGCTTGAACGAGTCACTTATCATGAGTGTATGCAAATTTAGAAACACCGAATCCTAACCAATTTTTGTCTTACAGAAAAACAAAAAAGTACAAAATATTCAGAAAAGTAAATATAAAGCCGACTTTTCTTATTGTTTAAGATTTTTGGTATCTCTAACAACTTTTATACTTTGAAACTTTTTTACTTTGAAAAAAGCATTTTTTTCAAAATTAAAATTATTAAAAATTTTACTTTAAAACCAAATTGACAGATCATATAAACACAACATAAGTAAAGTAATTTGTGAAGCGGTAACGATCAATTTCATTAAAGTTGCTAATTGGGGGGTGATCTTCCTGATTTTTTTGCCAAAACAGAAGGGACCAACTTTATTTTGAGCGTAACTTGCTTACATTTGATGCTAGAAATTTTTTTTATAAAATCAGAAATAAAGCTTTTTTTAAACATTTTAAAAAAGTTGTAATGTGTTTTCTCCAAGGATGCTTCATTATTTGGATATTTCACATTGAATTATTCTATTTGGAATTTTTCGAATATGAACCTATTTTTCATTAGCTATAACTCTGCTTTTGCTAGGTATAGAGACCTAATATATACACCTTTATTTCACTTTTTTATAGGTTATAGTTTTGCTAAGAGTATTTTTTCGACAAAATGCTTACGTTTTGAGTTATTTGCCAAAAACCGTCTAAGAATGTGGTTATTTTGTTGAAAAATGAACATATTCACTAGCAAATAACTCGAAAAGTATTGATTTGGTGAAAAAACTCTATGGAACAAAAGTTGCTTAAAATTAGTCAGTTTATCCATTTCGGGACTTATCTTGGACATATATCACTTTTTTTCTTTGCATTGTTAGCTATGCGTATGCCAATTTCATGTCAATCCAAGCGGTTCTTTAAAATTTACAGCAAAAACCGTGAAAGAATGTAGTATCTCTAACTCCCATCTTCTTAAGGTCCGCAATTATCTGGTTCTCCCATCTCGTCTTCGATCTTCTTCGTGGTCTGCTCGATACTGGTCTCCATTTGGTGATTTTCTTGATAACTGCTTCTGGATTTCTCCTTTCTATATGTCCCATCCATTTGAGTCTCTGTGCCATGACAAATCTGACGATGTCTTCTTTTAAGAGTTATATTATTTCGTTTTCTAAATTCATTATTGCCGAAGTTTAGTGGTAGTCCAGAGAAATAAGATTTTTCTCGTGACACATCCCCCTCCAGGCCGAAACCAAATTTTTTGAGTATATTAGTCTATATTAATAACCTTTATGTTTCCTGCAGCCGATTTTGATGATATGTATACATAGTTATAAACAAATGAAGATAAAAAAACGGTAAATTTTCGCTTTTTTCGTCTATAACCAAAAAGTTAAGCAGTTTAATGAAATTTGAGAGTAAGAATCTTATAAATCGTCTAAAAAGTTTTAATATGGCGTTCGCTGAATATGTCTATCCTTGTTGGTTGCTAGAAAATTGCAAAATAAATCATAAATTTTGAGTTTTTATAAATATTCATAACTTATGTAAAAATTAACTTAGAACCTTCTTATTACACAAATTGCTGAGACTTCTAGTGTTTAAATTATATTTTAAATTTCAAAGGAATTGATCAAATAGTTTAAAAGTTATTTAATTTGTTTATCCTAAATTCATTTTTTTTGGAACACTATAAGTCAGAAAATTATAAGGTTACAGTAAGACTTCTGGCAGTTTATGGAAGAAGAACGTTTATACTATTGACTTAATTAAAAAAAATTACAAAAAGTAATTTTAATCAGTGTAAAATTATTTTGCAAAAACACGTCGATTTTTTGCTTACTTATAAACAATTAGAATAACTTTTAACCGTTACCCGTAGAAAAAAAGTTAGCACCCCCCTCATTTTTAATTCACATGTTTTTGCAAAATAATTTTGCAGTATTTAGAATTATTTTTTGTCATTTTTTTTTTAATTAAGTTAATAGTATAAATTTTCTTCTTTCATAAACTATCCAAAGTATTAGTGTAACTTCATCATTTTCTGACTTATAGCGTTGCAAAAAAAATTAATTTGGGAAAAACAAATTAAATACCTTTTAAATTATTTAACCAATTGCTTTGAAATTTAGGGTATGATTTAAGCACCAGAAGTCTCAGCATTGTGTGTAATAAGAACGTTCTAAGTTAATTTTTACATAAGTTATGAATATTTATAAAAACTCAAAATTTATGATTTATTTTGCAATTTTCTAAGCAACCAATAAGGATGGACATATTCAGCGAACGCCATATTGAAGTTTGTTATACGATTTATCAGTTTCTCACTCTCAAATTTGTTTAAAATACTTAACTTTTTGGTTATAGAGGAAAAAACGAAAATTTACCGTTTTTTGATTTTCATTTGTTTATAACTGTGTATATCATCAAAATCGGCTGCAGGAAACATATAAGTTATTATTATAGATGTCCATGCTACTCAAAAAATTTGGTTTCGGCCTGGAGGGGGTTGTGTCACCAACAGGATATTTTTTTCCCTTATTTCTCTGAACTATTGGCCTGCCATTCTTCGAATTATTTTTCTCTCTAAGATCCTCAATAGTGCAGTCATTGAAGCTTTTTAGCTCAGAAATTTTTTACTATGAACCGATTTACTTGAAATTTTAGAATTAGGGTTATCCTACCCTTAACTTCAAAAGTGATATTGTCCCGAACTCCGTTTTCACCCTGTGGGTGGTTGCCGCCCCTTTTCGGTGGTGGACATTTTTTTTAAATAGCCTCAGATATCGATAGGAAACCTATTTTTAAGCAAAAAATGTTGTATAAAGTTTTTTCAAAAACGTAATACTTTTCAAGATATTGGCAATTGAAAATTCGAAATTTTCTCACGATTTTCAACAGTTTCTTGCAAATACCTCCAAAAATATGCATTTTAACGATAATATTATACTAAATAAAATTGTAGCAGGTAAAAAAATAAACAAATTGGTTTTTTAAGGAGTGTTCTAGGAGCCAGATTAAGCGAGATATTGAAGATCAAAGCCGTTTTTTATTTTGTGTGAAATTTAATCGATGTATTCAATGCCATCTAGCGGAAAGCGAATAAATTTTATGCATGCTAATGAGAAAGGACTTTATAGTGCTTAAAATTAGCTTTAAAATGAGTACTGTTAAAAGTCTTTTGTATGTAAAATGAGTAAGCTGTAATGAAAAAAAGAGGAACATCTAATGGTTTTTTTTTTAAATCAATGGATTTCATAAGTGTCATTTCCACCAAAATTAAAATTAATCGTATTCCATCTAGAATCAACTTTAATATAGAGTTTGATGGATTCTCGCAGTTTCGCTGCTTTGGAACACATACTTTTTGAAAAAATCACGATTTTAAGAAAAAAAATTTTCGAATTTAAAAAAAAAAACCAATTTCTTTTCATAATATGAAAGATATTCAAAAATAATGAAAGATACGTAAAAAAGTTTAATAATAAAAAAATAGGTTTTTTTTCTGACAAAAATGTCTGTTAGTTGTTGTTTGGTTTGTTTATTTTTCATATCACACCAAAATTGACGAAGATATGATTGATTAAAAAGCGCGCGGTAGCGCAACCAAAGTCTCTCTCGAGCCCTTTGATCCTTCACCGTTTCAAAATAAAAGGTTTTTCACTACATATTATACTGGAAAAAGTTGTAGCTCTTTTAATTACCTTTAAAATGGTTTTTTATAAGTTGTGATAGCTTCAAAATTGAAGTAGTTATGACCCAAAAACTAAATCATACATATTCAATGTTTTAATTTAGGGGTAGTTTTAAGGGTTAAAGAACTTGAGCATATGATTTTCCAGCATACCTTTTTCGAGAACGTGGACGTGGAACTCTTCGTGGACATTTAAATCCTTTTTAGTTTATCAAAAGAATTTTTATACAATTTTTAATCGAGGGGTTCATTTTAAGGGTTGAAAGGGGTAAACAATTAAATAATTAAGATAGAGAACGTAAAATATTATTTACTCTATATTTAAGTCTTCTTATCAAGCCAAATTAAGTTTTTGGAAATTTTTTCTATTTAGGGGTTGTTTTTAAGGGTTGAAAGGGGGTTAACAATATGATAATTAAGATAGAGAACGTAAAATATCATTTATTCTATATTTATACCTTTTTATGTCATACTAAATTAATTTTTTGTAAATTTTTTTGATTTAGGGGCAATTTGCAATGATTTTACGGTTTTCAAGGGGATGAAAATGAGTGTAACATGAGGTTATTGTGTTAGAAAACACTTCACAATGTCACTCTTTATTAATTAACACGTTTTCCAATTTTTCCATTAAGGGGTTGTTTTCACCCCTTAAAAATAAAAAGCGGAGTTCGGGTCAATACCACTTTTGAAGTTAAGGGTAAGATAAGCCTAATTCCAAAATCTCATGTATATCGGTTCATAGCAAAAAATTTCGGAGGTAAAAACCTATTTTACGTTTCAATGACTGCACTACAATCTTTCTTCATCTTTCTTCTTTATCGAGCACATTATTTTAGCATCATATAAATGTGATTACTGGTCTAATTGCTACTCTGTAAATTTTCAGTTTAGTATTCTGAGTAAGCTTCTTATCTTTGAGGAAGTTGTTATATTTCCACTAGGTTATGTTTCCGCCCAGGATTCTTTCATTTAAGTGCTCTCCCTTTTCAAACTAATATTCGCCAAAATTTAACCTTGTCACATTAACTGTATTTTTTCTTGAGCATATTAGGTATTTTCTTTTATTTTGATTTATTGCCATACCCCTTTTGCATGTTTCCTTGTACAACTTCGCAAATTCTTCCTTTAAACTGTTTAGGTTTCTGCTAATCACTGCTATGTCATCAGCGTACGCCAGAAGTTTTGACGTCAATGTTATAATTTTATCTTATTTTGGTAGGACTTATTGTTCCTTCTATAACGACATTAAATAGTGACGTTGATAGAGAGTCCAAAGCCGGGGCATCTCAGGCATCTGGTTATTTCTATCCTTGCTTCTATAACTCGGCAGGAGGTATAATTTACCTTTATTCTTCTTTATTCCACATCGACCACGGTACTTATCATCCCTCTTACTTCGCCTCGTGTCTCGGTCCAGACTTTTACGATGTCGCATGCCCGCTCTTTACCTGCTGCTTTTGGGTGTTCTCCTGCGTTGAGTTGAGTGAGATTTCCTGCAGCAAGGTTCTTTTCTTTACGATGTCTTCCTTTGCCACAGCTCTCCCTTCCTCCCCTGTTTTCCTTCCTCTGCCCAGCTTCAGTGATATTCCTTGGTTTCTGCTCTGTCTTATCCTTTTTATATCGATGCTCTTTCTTCATGCGAGGTTATTTTTTTTGCTTCTGTTATTAGATCCACAAATTATGTTTCTTTGCTTTTACTAATGATTATTACTCCATTCTGTCCTCCGGGCTGGGTGTTGATGTTCGCCCACCCTCTTCTAGCTTTTTTGCCTAGGAGCGTGATCGTCATACTCCTTCTTCCTCTTGCAACCTACTCCAGGATTCTCTTCAATGTCTCGACTCCTAGTACTGCTGGCGTGTAGATTCCCACGTTTTATCTTCCTAGCTCCTCCATATTTTGTACCAGTTTCCTGCATGTGTTGAGGAACGTCATCGGCTCGGATTCTTCTTTTTCGTTTGGAAGACGTTTGAATCCATACCTACTTCTCCTTGTCAATCCACGTTTCATCTTTATGGGCAGACATCGTGATTCTCATATTTCCCAGGCCACCATCCTCGTCCACCTCCGTTGGAGCGCATGGTATCTCAGGAAATATACCTTTCATCGTTTCCATGGCTTTTTTGTCAGGTTAATTCTTGGTAACAAAGACTTACACGTCTGCTATTATTTCAGAAATGTCCCCCTCTTTGACTGTAGTTCTCGTGAAGACGTTATCCGGTCAGTCCTCATTTAGGATTGCCGTTTTGTCTGCGATAGTGTCCATCCTCCTTTTAAAATTCTGTGTTCTCTAGGTCAACTTGAATACCCATTGTCACCATCTTCTTAACTTTCAAGGATTCCATGATGGTATGCATGCCTCTGGATGTCGTGCAAACAGACTTCCTTGGAACCTCTTTTTGTTGCCCTTCACTTCCTTGGTATACTCGAAAAACCGATTTCTCAGGATCTCCACCTCACTCTTTCAGACTAGCTTTGTATTTGTAACCTCGACCATATGTAAGTTTCTCAAGTGCAGCTACACTATCTTGAAGGCGTTCCAACTTTGATCTGGTTTTGTAGTTGAGTGTGTCTTACTCTTCTTCCGAACTGGTCGTTTCTGTTCTCTTGTTTAATCTTCCTTTTGTTGATTCCTGTTTTTGCCACTCATCATCGGAGCTGCTTCCGCTGTCCGAACTGCTCGTGCTCCCTTCTTCTTGCTTTACGTTTTCTTTCCCTAGAATCTCCTTCCTTTCATTTTTTCCATCCTTCTGTCTGTTCTCTTCTCCCTCTTTATCTCTTTCTGTTCTCTTTCTTCTTCTCTCTTAATATGCTGTTTCTGTCTTTCTTCTCCCGTTTCCCTCTTATCTTCTCTGTCTTTTTAGTTGCTTTTGCTTGTGCTTTCTTTACCTCCGATTTCTTCCTTTTGAAACGAGTAAGCGATGGACTACCCCAGCTAATTGAAACAATAGTCGAAAATATTACCCCAATCAACTAAGATAGCCATCGCTACACCCTTAGCTTAGCTCAGTCACTCAGGTGTGTGTTCGTCTTGTCCTAACCTTAGATATGAACCCTGAAAATTTAGAATGGTAGCAAACAAAACAATATTTTTAACTAATCATGTTTATTGTTCATAAATATATAATAAATAAAATGACTTAGTAAATTGCATTAACAAATGTATTCAAATTCTTGCCAAAAACTAACAATTCTGGATTATACTTATGACTTTTGGTAGCTGATGGTATCTTCTTGATGTTGAATGGTACTGCTGCTGGTTCTGCAACTGGCTCTGGAGACGTGGATGTTCTAGGCCACCAGGCCTACAGGTGTTGATTGGTTGCAGTCAAGATGGAATGTGGTTGCAGTCTAGATGACATGTCCCTCGTTGTTATATCGCCGGCGATTGAGGATTCCTGAAGCTCCCGGAGGGAGGACGTTGATTTTTATCCCAAAAACTAGAAGAGTAAAACACATATCAACGATCAAGAAGTTAATAACCAAAGTGTGCCAGTCTACCATTCTTCAAGATATAATCAAAAAGAGTAGCAGATGACAAGAACAAATTACTTAAATGAAATTAAGATGAGGAGAATAGTTAAAATTTGATTCACACATAAAAAAAATATAAAAACCAAACACATGATAGAACATTTGAAGGTTAGATATAAAAAATGTTATAAGAAGGAATGGAATGGATGGAATATAATGACTGTAAGAAATTATTAAAAAAAACTATATGTAACTCACCCCAAGAGGAAGATTTTTTGAAATAGAAATGACTTATTTTTGAAGCTGCTCTGCCTTTTAAAACATTACCCCTCCATTTTGAGAATGAGATATGGGGGTTGTCACTGTCTGACATGACAACGAACCTTGAACCGAAATTTGAAATAACGAACATGGAACACAAGAGATGATACAATGTAAATAGGGTTGCCTATTATAAAACGGACGCCAACCAATTTTTAAAGGGGAAATGGGTAAACCAAATAGAAGAAGATAATTATTAATGAAATATTAAAGAAAATAAGATAAAATAATTATTTAAAAATAAAATATCAAAGATGTGACGTTTGCAACGTTACACTTTTCTTCAACTTTTCTCCTCCAGCTTTTCTACTCTCGAGTTTCACCCATTTGTTTTCTTCCCCTCTTCTGTGTTCTCTTTCGCTTCCGCTGCTCTCTCTTCAGTATTTATTGCTTTTTTTCATCTCATTTTTTTTCCACGAGTTGGGTCGTGCTGATGGGTCCAGTGGGGCAGTGTGCCTTTGCCCCTCCAAGGCTGTTTCTTCCCCTCGGGTGGTTACCCACCTTCTAAACCACTATGTTACCCCTGGGATATGCAGCCCTTCGGCACGATGGTGTTACACCTTGAGGTTGGGATGGAGGTATCTTAGGATGATGTATAGTATAGATGTATATGCCCCATGGATATTCGTTTGTTTTTAGTGATTTCCTCCACTGGTTTTTATATTCGTGGATGTTTTTTCTTCAGATATGGGTGTGGGTATCAGGACGTGTATGATAGGTAGACATGGTTATCGTATGATAGTTGGGGGTATTAAGTATCACACAGGTAAAGGCTAGGAACTTGGATAAAAGTCAGCGGACAGCTACTCTGATTTGTCGCCTTTTACGATGAACAGGAGAAGATGTGGAGGTATTTTAGTTGAACGAGGAGGGCATTTCAGATACCTGGATTTGTCACAGTCCATAGGTCTTTTTTTTATTTCTCTAATATATAAGTGTGCCATGTAAAATTGACAGCAACCTAATTAAAAAAAATGGCGTTTATATCAATTTGTTATTTTATAACTGAGACATAGCAATTTTTCAAATGAAGAAATAAATAATTAATTGATGATAATTTTGATATTGTTTCATTGCAAACAAAACTTCATGTTATAAAATATCTGTAGTAACTAGAAATTATATAATTAAAAATATTAATTGGAGTAAATGTTGTCTATTAAATATCAATATATTATTAACTTTTATCAACACGTATTTTCTGTCAGAAATTATTATACAGGGTGTCCAGAAACTCTACCGACAAACGAAGACGGGAGATACCTCAGATAATTTTAAGACAATTTAACCAAATTCACCTAGTCCGAAAATGCTTCCTAAGGGAGCTAGAGCTCTTTGAAGATGGCGTCTTTTAACTAGTTTTTATTAAATACATCCAGAACGCTTCTAGTTAGAAAAACGAAAATTGGTACACATATTTATCTTCCAGAGTTAAATCGATTCCATCTATTGTGAATTTCTAGTACTAATCATAGGCGTCCGTTTTGGGTGGGACAACGGTTATTTTATTGCATAACTTTTTTGTCTTTAACTTTTAAGCTTTTTGATACTGGATTCTTAAATTGTGAGGTATTTTAGTACTAAAAGGTACCCTTGCTTTAAGTCGGTAGGACACACCGTTTTCTAGAAAAATCGATTTGAAAATTTTTCGTTTCCTGAATTTGATAAAAAAATTGAAAATTTGTTTAAAAAAAAACGGTGTATTTTACCAACTTAAAGCAAGAGTAACTTCTAGAGCTAGAATACCTCATAATTTAATAATTTAGTGTCAAAAATGCTTAAAAATTAAAGACAAAAAAGTTATGCGATAAAATAAGCGTTGACCTACCCAAAACGGACACATATGGCCGATATTAGAAATTCGCAATTAATAAAATCGATTCATCTCTGGAATATAAATAAACGTACCAGTTTTCGTTTTTCTAAATAGTTTTTTTTTTGAATTTTTTTTGATATTCAAAAATCGAAACATTTTCAAATCGATCTTTCTAGAAAACAGTGCATCTTATCGACTTAAAGTAAGAGTACCTTTTAGTGCTATAATACCTTACGTTTTAACAATCCAGACTCAAAAATGCTTAAAAATAAAAAACAAAAAAGTTATGCCATAATATAACTGTTGTCCTACCCAAAACGGACGCCTATGACCGGTACTAGAAATTCGCAATGGGTGGAATCTATTTACCTTTGGAAGATAAATAAGTGTACCAATTTTTGTTTTTCTAAATAAAAGCGTTCTAGAGATATTTAAGAAAAACTAATTACCAGACTCCATCTTGAAATAGCTCTAGCTCCATTAGGAAGCATTTTCGTACTGGGTGAATTGGGTTAAATTGTCTTAAAATTATCTGAGGAATCTCCTGTCTTCGTTTGTCGGTAGAGTTTCTGGACACCCTGTATTAAAAAACATAATCGTTTTTCTCACAATTACAAAGATGAAGATAAGCATCTTATAAAATAATAGCATATAAGTATGTACCTATACAGGACATGAAATAATTTAATTACAGGGTTTATAAAAAATTTTAAAAATCTCAAGAGTAATTATTTTTGTGACGATGGTTCTAATGAAGCAATTTGAAAGTTTGCGTGCAACAAAAGAGTTGAAATAGTATAAAATAAAATATTTTAAGAAACGCGTTGAAATTGTAGGGTTTTAAAATTTTTTATTAAGATTATTTTTATTTTTGATAACTGTTTCAACACTACAGTTCGACAAGAAATTGTAGAGGGTGACGCATAAATTTATCCTGATCTACTAATTGTACGATGCCAAAATCAAATACGTCGTTTACTAATAAGAAAATCAAAAAAGTCAATTCCTTTTCTATGTTTATAGTTATACTCGTTTACTCAACACTCTTTATTTTATAACGTTTTGGTTTTCAGTTCCTCAGGTAGCTTTACCTCCGTGGCTGCGTTAGTCGTCGCCCTGAAAGGCAGGGTCTTTTAACATTGTTGCCAAAAAATGGCAACATTTCTCCTGTAGTGATCCTTTCCCAAGTTAACATGCTACTTTTCTAACTTGCTTACATCATACTGAAGGTCATTTATGACTTCTTGTAACCATATAGGTTTTCCACGTTTTCTTTTGCCAGATGGTCTCCATTCCAATATTGAGAATATCGACGTAGTTGATCCTGATCTCCATATATATCGTAGCCATTTTGTGGATTGCTTTTTTATTTTACACACCATATCTTCCTTAATTTCTTCTAGTAGTTCAAGGTTCGTTTATTGTCTAAATTCATTTTTATTTATTAATATTGGTCCTAATATTGCTCTTAGTACTTTTCTTTCTTGGGTTCTAAGGGTTTCCTCTTGTTTTTTGCCATGCTTAGAGTTTCGGCATTACTTTTCCTTCTCTTACCATTTCGTTTAATATTCGTTCCGTTGTTTTTCTATTTTTTGTTATTAGCACAATATATTCAGCGTATGCTGTCCTTCTCTTATTCTGAGGGTACCTTTGTTGATTTTCCTGATGATGTATTCTATGGTAAGATTACACAGAGTTGCTGATAATGAATCTCCTTGTCCAACCCCTTTATTTATGACAAATTCTTGTGTGTCTCGTACTTGAGTTTTTAAACTCACTAGAGTTCTACTCATTGTCGATTTTTATTGTCTTAATTTGTTTTGTATTCCCATTTTTTTCAGAGCTACCATTGATTTTGATCTTTTTATTGTATCAAATGTTTGTTGAAAATCTATAAAAAGCAGTTCAATCTCTGTTTTATATCCATGACCTTTCTCCATAACTTGTTTAACCGTATGTATGTCATCTGTTGAAGACCTAAATCCTCATTGATGCTGTCCTATTGTATTCGTCACAGTATTTTATATGCTGTGTTTAATAGCGTGAATCCCCTGTAGTTATTACACATTTGTTGGTCTCCATTTATATGAATCGTGATAACTTGTCCTTTGTACCACTCTTACAGCATTTTTTTTTCGTCTCATATGTATTTTATTAAATAGTACAATTTTCTTTTCATTCTTCTCCACCCTATTTTATAAGCTTCGTATTGATACCGTCCGGTGCTGAAGCTTTACCATTGCTGCTGCTATTTAGAATCTCCCCAAGTTCCTCTTTTGTTGTTCTGTTAATAATTCTTTAATATAGTTGGTCCAAATTTCTTTAAACTCTTCATCATTTTCTGATACTTTTCCATTTTTATCTTTTATGCCTTTTATATTTCCTTTAAAGATTTTGTTCTGGTTAATAATTTTCTTATAGAATGCTCTTGTGTTTCTGTTCTTACTTTATCTATTTCTAAATATGTTTTAAACTTTTCGCTTGACCTGTTATTTGTTATTTTGTACGTTTAATATATTCATCAAATAATTATTATTATACGTTTAATATATATACTCAAATAATTTTGAAACAAAGGAAGGTTTAAGACAAGGAGACCCACTATCAACGACTCTTTTTAATGTAATATTGGAAGGAATAATTAGAAAAAGCAAAATAAACACACAGGAAACGATTTTTAAAAATGGCCATCAATGTATAGCATTCGCAGACGATCTAACACTATTAACGACAAGTAAGACAGAGCAAAAAAAATTAATGAGAAATATAATAAAAGAAGCAAAAAGTTTGGTCTCCTCACAAATAAGGAAAAGACAAAATACATGATAATGGGAGAAACAGATAAAGAAAAAGAGGACAATTTCACAAGTTAAGATAGAAGGAGAAAATTCATGCTCGTTTAAAAGAGTTTCAGAATTTACTTATCTGGGTGTAAAAATATATAAAAAGGGACATGGGGAAGGCGAGATAAAAGCAAGAATAGCAAAAGGAAACAAAAAGTATGGGGCATTGCGATCATTAATGAAATCAAAATATGTCTCAAGAAAAACAAAAATAAGAATCTACAAAACCGTTATCAGACCTACAGTTTTATATGCATGTGAAACATGGGTGCTTAAAAAATCAGAAATAGACCCTTTAGAAAGATGGGAAAGAAAAATACAAAGAGCAATATATGGAGGCGTGAAAATAGATGGTCAATGGAGAAGAAGAAATAATAAGGAACTTGAAGAACTCTATAACGAACCAAAAATAACGACGGCAACCAAAGCACAGAGAATCCGATATTTAGGACACATTGAAAGAATGGGAAGGGAAAGAATGCCAAAAATGGTACTATTACGTAAGCCAATCCAAAAAAAGAAGAATAGGTAGACCAAGAAGGAGATGAGCAGAGAGCGTATATGAAGACTTACAAAAGAGTAATATTGTGAACTGGAAAGAAAAAGCTTTGGACAGAAAACAATGGAAGGAAGTGGTCAAGAAATGTATGGAAAGTCTATAAGGAATATTAAGTGTTTTATATAAATGAATGTAATATTGTATACAGGGTGTCCAGAAACTCTACCGACAAACGAAGACAGGAGATTCTTCAGATAATTTTATGACAATTTAACCCAATTCACCTAGTCCGAAAATGCTTCCTAAGGGAGCTAGAGCTCTTTGAAGATGGCGCCATGTAATTAGTTTTTCTTAAATACCTCCACAACGCTTCTATTTAGAAAAACGAAAATTGGTATACATATTTACTTTCCTGAAATGAATCGATTCCATCCATTGCGAATTTCTAGTACCGGTCATAGGCCTACGTTTTGGGTAGGGCAACGGTTATTTTACTGCATAACTTTTTTGTCTTCAACTTTTAAGCATTTTTGATACTGGATTATTAAATTGTGAGGTATTCTAGTACTAAAAGGTACTCTTACTTTAAGTCGATAGGATACACCGTTTTCTAGAAAAATCGATTTGAAAGTTTTTAGTTTTGGGAATTTGAAAAAAAAAGTTAAAAAAATAAAAAAAAAACCGATGTATTTTACCAACTTAAAACAAGAGTAACTTTTAGTACTCGAATATCTTATAATTGAATAATCTAGTGTCAAAAATACTTAAAAATTAAAGACAATAAAGGTATGCTATAAAATAACTGTTGACCTACCCAAAACGGACGCCTATGACCGGTACTAGAAATTCGCCATTAATGAAATCGATTAATCTCTGGAATATAAATAAATGTACCAGTTTCCATCTTTCTAAATAGTTTTTTTTAATCTTTTTTTTTTTAATTCAAGGAACGAAAAATTTTCAAATCGATTTTTCTGGAAAACGGTGTATCCTATCGACTTAAACTAAGAGTACCTTTTAGTACTAGAATAACCCACAATTAAATAATTCAGAGTCAAAAATGCTTAAAAATTAAAGACAAAAAAGTTAGGCGATAAAATAACCGTTGCCCTACCCAAAACGGACGCCTATGACCTGTACTGGAAACTCGCAATGCATGGAATCGATTCATTTCTGGAAAGTAAATATGTATACCAATTTTCGTTTTTCTAAATAGAAGCGTTCTGGAGGTATTTAAGAAAAACTAATTACATGACGCCATCTTCAAAGAGCTCTAGCTCCCTTAGGAAGCATTTTCGGACTAGGTGAATTGAGTTAAATTATCTTAAAATTATCTGAGGAATCTCCTGTCTTCGTTTGTCGGTAGAGTTTCTGGACACCCTGTATAGTTTAGTAGTATTATAGGATACAGTGTTGTGAATATATAAGCCCTAGGTCTTAAACTCCTGTTGAGGTTGATAAATAAATAAATAAATATAAATATATTCATGTTAAGCTTTATATGGCTATTTATTTGATTTAATTTATTCTTTTATATACATATTTGGCTCATTTTTGTGTATTGTATAATAGTCATTCCAAAATTTCACATGTTTTCTTATTTCTATGCATAATATAGCTAAACTGGGATAGTTTATTTAAATTACAACTTAATCATTTAATAAAAAGCAGGAAGGAAATTAGGCACTCATTTTATCAAATGATACAGCGGTAATTACTAATGAAGTTTAAATTGATCAAGCAATTAATAAAGGAGTGAATGTCTTCATATTAACTAATTAAAATATTGGCAACGCGATGAAAATGAGAAATAATTGATAGTTCAGTTTTTTGATCGAATTAGAATAATAATAATTACTTTTCTACCACTTTTTTAGGGGGAGGGTGTTTGGAATTTACTCGTTTCCTGTCGCTGATAATCGAAATAAACACTAGTGGACTGTATGATACTTGTAATTAATTGAAAGAGGTACAAATTACACAAAATACACTTCTTGGTTCGCGTATTCGTCTGTAGTCTGTTTTCTTGTCTACACTCTTAACAACATTAGTTCCCGAATTCTAGTTTTTAGGTGTCACTGAGGCGCGCGCGGTGTTGCCACCGTTGCCATTTTTTATAAAGGTTAAAAGTCCTAACAGAGGGGGTCCCGTACTTTAGTATATTATTGTACCTGAAAAAAGTAGCCCATAGCTAATTTTTTACCCCTCTAGATGACCTTGGACCCTAAGATATGTCTCTCGACAGGGTCAAAAATAGCCCTTTTTACCCTATATTTAAAGAGCTATATCTCTGAGCCCAGTGGACCGACTATAGGGCACACGGTCTCATTTTTCTTCTTATAATGTCAACCTTTTTGGCGAAATAATTTGCAAACCCGCAAAATATACGTTGTATTTTATAGGTTAACTAATTATAGAGGTTATAACTACACATAGTTTCAAAAGTTGCAATGATATGCATCACCCCTCGTATTCACGATGTTTACGCTTTTATAAATCCGTATCTTTATCACATATTTAATGAGCCTTTTTATAAAAAATATACCTTTTTTGGTTTTTTATTTTATTTGAATACCCACTTAATCGACCTGGTTTTGCCAAGGTGTAAACATTTGAAAAATTTATTCTGGTGAAATTTTTGAAAACGTGATTAAAAATGAATCGTACTTTAATTTCTGAGTTGGACCCTATAAGAATTATCGATTTAGTTGAAGAAGGCCATTCACAGCGTTTCGTGGAGGAAAGAGTGGGTGTTTCTCAGAGTGATGTCTCACGGATATGGAATAGGTTCCTGGAGACAAACTCGATACGGCATAGAGCTCGGTCTGGTAGACCCCGAGTTACCAATGATCGACAGAATAGATATATCAGAATTTTTATCTGTAGAAATTCTTCTATGTCTGTACCAGACCTCCAAAGAGAATTCAGGCATGCTACAGGAGTCAGAGTATCGTTGGCTACAATAAGAAGAAGAATTTTAGACTCAGGTTTGAGGAGTCGTCGACCAATAAGAGTTCCTCAGCTACAATCTAGACATGTTTTGGACCGCCTCCAGTGGGCTCAAGAACACATACAGCTTCCCCAACAGTTTTGGAATTTTGTGCTTTTTTCAGACGAGACCAGAATCTGTTTAAATAGTGATAACCGGCGAATTCGTGTGTGGCAAGAGCCAACAAAAGCTGCACAACTAGCCACACACGAATTCGCCGGTTATCAGTATTTAAACAGATTCTGGTCTCGTCTGAAAAAAGCACAAAATTCCCAAACTGTTGGGGGAGCTGTATGTGTTCTTGAGCCCACTGGAGGCGGTCCAAAACATGTCTAGATGTAGCTGAGAAACTCTTATTGGTCGACAACTCCTCAAACCTGAGTCTAAAATTCTTTTTCTTATTGTAGCCAACGATACTCTGACTCCTGTAGCATGCCTGAATTCTCTTTGGAGGTCTGGTACAGACATAGAAGAATTTCTACAGATGGAAATTCTGATATATCTATTCTGTCAATCATTGGTAACTCGGGGTCTACCAGACCGAGCTCTATTCCGTATCGAGTTTGTTTCCAGGTGTTTAATATTTAATATTCCGATAACTAATCGAATAAAGGATTACAGATTACGGTAAATATTTATTAAACATATATGATTACAAACTTTTGTACATGTTTTATTTTAGACCGTGACAAGTGCTCTGCTCTGATTGACGTTGACAATGTGACAAATACACTGACACCTAAAGGTGTGTTCACACTATACACTAAACACCTTCCCCTTAAAGATCAAGTTTCACTGGGGTTTTAATAGATCGTCCAAACCGAGATCTTTGATAACCTGAAGTACCTGGGTCAGAGATTACTTGTTCATTTTTATTAACATCTATTGTCCTAAATAATAGATTGATATCATCTACAATATCATTATTACTTATAGGAATCTGATTATTCAAATATGTTTTTTGTTCAGGTATATACTGGTCGGGAAACAATTCGGGTTCCAACATAGCATCATAATTTGATTTTGTTAAAGATGGTTTTAATTGACTGCTGTTGCGCCTAATAACTTTATTATTACTTTCCTTACGTATCCAGTATGCTCTTGGTTCTCGAGCTTTCTCTAGAACAACTGCCTTATACCATATTTTATCTCTATTACTTTTAACTACTACTTTATCTCCCTTTTTATATTCTATTAAGGATTTAGGACTCGTTTTATCATAATGTATTTTCATCTTTTGTTTTTGTTCATTTAGATAATTGACAATATGCATTTGAATTTCTGGTTCTAATTTATTTTGGGTCACTGGAATTTGTGTTCGAAGTGTTCTACTTTGTAAAATTTGAGCTGGGGAGGCTTTTAAACTAATGATAGGGGTATTATTGTATTCCAAGAGCAAGTCTCTAAAATCACTTTTTTCTGCTAAACTTTTCCGTAAAATTTGTTTTCCTAAGCTAACAGCCTTTTCAGACAAACCATTGCTCTGATGATGGTATGGTGTACAAGTAGAGACTGTGATATCCTTGTTCTTGTAATATTCCCTGCATTTTAATGATACAAAGGGTAAATTATCTGCGATTAAGTGCTGAGGGTAACCAAATTTTGTAAACGCATTCTGCATCGCATCTATAACAGATTCCGAAGTTTTATTTTGTAAAGGACATATTTCAATCCAATGAGAGAAATGATCTATTAAGATTAGATATGCCTTTGCTCCAAATTCCAGTATGTCTGCTCCTATTTTATTAAAACGTAGTTTTGGGACTGAGTGGGGTAATAGGGGTTCCCTACGATTACTTGGCATGTACTTTTCACAAGTTCGACATTGTTTGATAAATAATGTAATGTCAGATGACATATTTGGCCAAAAAAATAACTGCCTAGCTTTATGTATAGTTTTATTAATGCCTAAATGCCCTTTATGTATTAAATTTAAAATAAAAGACTTTAAACTATTTGGTACCACTATCTTGTCACCCATAAAAATCAGACCTGCTTCAACATATAAATCATTTTTCAGGACATAGTAAGGCTTGCACAATGGTGAAATACTATTTATTCTTGATCAACCATTATAATAAAAATCTGAAATTTTCTTTAATATTTTATCATTGGCAGTTTCCCTTCTAAAATTTAATTTTCTCTCATCAGACATAGGCAAATGTATTGATACAGTGTGTACCATTTCTAACATCTCAAGATCAAGTGTCTTGACTTTAAGACTAGCTCTGGATAACATGTCTGCAAAATGGACATATTTCCCAGGGACATAATATACATTTAAATTATACTTTAATAATTTTAATCTTAAACGTTGTAAACGTACAGACCCTATCTTACAAATCGGTTTTTTCATTATCGAAATTATAGGCTTGTGGTCTGTCTGTATATCTACTGTTGCACGATAAATAAAATCATGAAATTTTTGTGTGCTAAAATATATTGAAAGCAGCTCCTTTTCAGTTTGACTATAGTTAATTTCATGGTCGTTCATTGTACGAGAAGCGCATGCTACTAATTTAAGAGTATTTTCGTGCTCCTGAAACATACAACACCCCAAACCATTTTTAGAGGCATAACACTGAATAACAATTTTTTTATTTACGTCAAAAGAAACTAGAGCTGGTGCCTCATTAATAATTTTTTTTAAATTTTCAAAAACTTGTTGGTGTTTTGGCAACCACTGCCATTCAATATTAGACTTTAATAATTCACATAAAGGACTCATGTATTCAGACATATTTGGGACATATCGTCTCACATAATTAAAAGAACCAATGATTCTTTGAAGTTCTGTTTTATTTTTAGGCGATTCTAATTTATTTAGGGACTCAATACGATCTGGATTTATTTGCATACCATTTTTTGAAAATATTTGACCCATAAATTTAACCTTTAATTGACAAAATTGAAATTTCTCTTTGTTAAATTTTGCGTTTACTTGTCTGGCCCTCGCTAGTACTTGTTTGACTGCCTTGTCATGCTCCAATTGAGTGGCTCCAGAAACGATCATATCATCATGACAAATTGTAACATTTTCAAGATCACCAAAATGTTATTCAACTTCTTCTTCAAACAAGTCTTGTGAGTCTGAAAGTCCATAAGGTAACACCTTGTACCTATATACTCCAAAGGGGGTAGCGAAGCAACATTTCCAGGATGATTCTTCATCAAGCTGTAAATGATGATAACCTTCCGATAAGTCAAAGACTGTAAATATACTTTTACCACTTAATTTTAAACTTATTTCTTCAATACTTAAATTTGTACGGGGTTTTCTAATTATACTTTTATTTAAGTCTAATGGGTCTAAACATAACCTAATCTTTCCATTAGATTTCTCAACTAAGACTATTCTATTTATACTCGCTCTATAGTCAATTTGTTCAATTTTTTCTATGGCATTTCTTTTAACTAATCTGTTTAACTCGCTTTTAAAAGCATCACGTATGGCTAAAGGTATTTTAGTTGGGGGATGACTAACCGGTTCAAAATTTTTGTTAGTGGTTATATGGCATGTACCAGGGAAAACACCTGAACCTGAAAAAATATCCATATTTTTCTCTATAACTTTTAACTACTACTTTATCTCCCTTTTTATATTCTATTAAGGATTTAGGACTCGTTTTATCATAATGTATTTTCATCTTTTTTTTTTTTTTTTTTTTTTTTTTTTTGTACGGTAAATATTTATTAAACATATATGATTACAAACTTTTGTACATGTTTTATTTTAGACCGTGACAAGTGCTCTGCTCTGATTGACGTTGACAATGTGACAAATACACTGACACCTAAAGGTGTGTTCACACTATACACTAAACACCAGGAACCTATTCCATATCCGTGAGACATTACTCTGAGAAACACCCACTGTTTCCTCCACGAAATGCTGTGAATGGCCTTCTTCAACTAAATCGATAATTCTTATACGATCCAACTCCGAAATTAAAGTACGATTCATTTTTAATCACGTTTTCAAAAATTTCACCAGAATAAATTTTTCAAATGTTTACACCTTGGCAAAACCAGGTCAATTAAATGGGTAATTAAATAAAATAAAAAACCAAAAATGGTATATTTTTTATAAAAAAGGCCCATTAAATATGTGATAAAGTTAGGGGTTTATAAAAGCGTAAACATCGTGAATACGAGGGGTGATGCATAACTTTTGAAACTATGTGTATTATAGGCTACGTAATTCGAAAACTTACAAAATGATTTCCAACTACGTATCAAAATTTAACTAAACTAGAAAAAAATGTAAATACCTTCAAATGAAAGCGTTTTTAAATAGGTACCTTTCAAACGAGCATTGTTAAATTAAAATCCATCTAAGCTTTGTTTTTAAACCAAGAGGAGTAAACTAAAAAGACAGATTCACACACAAGAAAGTCACTAGTAATATCACCATGCATCTTCTTTTTTGGTTGATCATATCGGCTTTCAACGGTAATCCATACATATTATATTATACTAATACGTCGCTAAAGAGTTCTAAAAACAACTGTTTAACAACTTAGTAATAAAAGCAGACTAAAAATCTAAAAATTAAAGGAATAACGCAGAAATACAAAAAATCGCTGAAACACAAAAAACACAAAAAATACAAAAAAATAGTGTCAAAATTTTATAAATGTCATTAGTGTCAAAATTTGATAACAGTGGAATAAACCATAGAGGTATATATTAACAGAGTGAGCCTAACCTTTGCGCTTCCTGACGACAAGATCACTTGGACTGGGTTGCGGTATCTTTTTCTACCACGTTGTATCGAGAAACTAAGATGACATTAAGTGTGAGTATAGGCACGGAAGGGGAGGACTACTGTCTCAGCTTTACTATGCGTAAGAGTGAAACAGCACTGAGTCAAATAAAAAAGATGGTGTCGTGACTTCGCTCTGAATGACACTCTGTCTATGATAATATATAAGTCTATGGAGTAAACTTGCCTAAGGTTGGACCAATTACAAACAAGCTTTACGGCGCGGGAAATTTGAATTACTCCTGTTGATTTAACAATAGACTATAGTACCTATATTCGAAGATACAGCTGTTGCAACAAAATAATTTTGGCCAAGGGAGGTCTATATGCATACAACAATCTCTTATTATTGCATTTCTTGGACCGAGCCTTTAATTTTTTTGACCGTCTAAAAATTGAGCTTTTTGCTTCATAAGTACGTTGTTGTTAATGATTTCTCTCATATGTTTGATTATTCTGCAATATTAGAACTCGACGAAATATTAAAATAGATAACATCTCTGATATCATTGACATCTCTGTTGTTAGTTGCATAAAGTGCTGTCACATTTAAGGCCTTAAGATCTTTAATCTTTATGCGAACTATTCTTTATGAAACAATCTTCAACTTGGTTTGCAAGTTTCTAATATGTACTTGTGTGTATTTAGTGTACTAATAGGGCGACTTCTTCTTTGGCTTTGGATTCCTAAAACAACACCACTGTAGAACATTGATCTAAGACAATTTGGCTTTTTCCCTTTTTCTTTGTCTCTTGAAGTGCACAAATGTTTCGCTTTAAGTTCTTTGGTTATTTCTTATTTTTTGTGGTTAGTGTTAGTTAGGTTAGTTTTTCGTTTTTCCTTTTCCTCGCATTGGTCGTCACCGTTGAATCCGTCTTGTTCCGAGGCATATCCATGTCTGTATGAACAAAATATTTATAACCATCAGTAGGATGCTAACTGGAGATGGGAAAAACCTACCGGTTATAACCTAAAACCGGTTTTTCCTCAGCAACAATCGGTTTTTCCGGTTGTTTTTTTTGTCCCGGTTATAACCGGTTTTTTCTTTTTAAAGTAATAACCGGTGAAAAACCGGATAAGTGGAAAAAATACTGAATTTAGAGAAAATGGGAAAAATGTTCATCCCCGCGCGTAAATGAGAAATTTTAAGCTGGCTGAAACCGATTTCACAACACTGATAACTGATTGTTATACTGATATGGACTGATATCCATTCGAATGGAGTATCGCAAACTAAAGCGCAATGCAAATGTATCCTATTGGGTATTGGCCATGACTAAAAAAACCGAACACCGGTTTTTGGAACAACCGGTTTTTGAAGTTATACTTCGTTACCGGCGATAGAGGGTGAATTTTTATATGTTAAAACCTATCAGCCCGGCGCATGCGCATTATAACTTTGTTGTGATTGGATGTTCAAATGACATGTCAAAAATTATCCGATATGGCAGCTGTAGGACAGCTGTGGTTTGGAGGTAAAGGTAAAGGTAAACAAATGTATAATATATTAGTTTTATTGTTGTGAGGACAGAAACAAAAAAGTTTATAATATTGTAGTGACTTTTAAATAGTTTTTAAAAGCAACAGGCACGTAATAATTGTTAATGTATCATGGGTATAAACCTACCTATTTGATCTGCCAAAATACATAGTAGGTATGTAATACTTTTATTTATATAATTTGATTACCATCAAAATTTCTATCAATATTCACCTAATATATTGTTTTCTTACTCTATGTTTTGTTGTATTTTTTCAATTCTAAATCATTTCAATTCAAAATTAAAATAATTTGATCAATTTTCAAAATATCAAAATATCACAAGTTTAATCCGTTTAGTTAGTCGATCTTCGTAAATAATGACACATAGTGTCGGTGGCTAAGCGTTGAAGGCGAATGAATTCCAATACCAACCGCGCTTATCAGCGCTGGTTCGAGTCCCAATAGAAACTTTCTTTTTTGTTTTTTTTTAATACATTTTATGATTGTAAGTATATTTATTATATAATTGTATTTTCAGAAAATACGTATTTAGTTAAAAAACTTTTCGACAATTAATGTTCAGACATCATTTGTGGCTTGTTTAATGTGTTTGTGTGTGTATTATTCTTTTATTATTTTAATTTTTGGCACTGTTCTAATAAAAATGTTTGAGAAGTAGTAAGTATAAATTAGTTTAATATTTAAACAAAATATAAATAAAAAGTATATTAATTTCGTTTAAATCATATAATAGAAGTATAACTTCTTACGTGCGTACAAAGTACACACACATTCTTTTTTGACCGGTTATAACCGGCAGGTAAAACCGTAGGTAAAAAAAACCGGTATCAACAAAAACCGGTATTTTGTCAACAACCGCCATCCCTAGCTAACCTTGCTGAAGACTCCCTCCTACTTTATTCGGATTTGGAACGCTCTATAAAATAGGTGTTTGAATATATTCGAAATCCTTGTCGCCCGAGACATCGATTTAAAAAAAAAAGATCAAAATCAGATAGCAGGAAGCCGATAAAATATAACTTTTGGAATGAGTTGTGATTTTGAACACGCCGATTCACATTTTGCTCCACCACCATAACATTAAAAAATAATCTAGGCGCTCCTAATTGAGCGATTTAAATTTTTCAAGTACGTTTGAAACCTTGAGCCCTTCTTTATATGAAAAACATTTTTCGGCTATTTAAAGTGCTTATTTTGGGCCCAGCATAATTCTGAAAATTTGCAATTTCTTGCGGACTCTGGATTGTCTTCTTCTTCCTTCTTGTATGTAGGCTTTAAAGCCTGTTTCTTCTTCAATATTAGCCTCCTAAATTGTTTAAGTTATCGCACCATCTTTTTCTTGGTCTGCCAATACTTCTCCGTCCATTTGGTGACTTATCTCGTGCTATTCGTACTATCCTATCCTCTGCCATTCTATTACTAATGTGTTCGTTCCACTCCTCTTTCCGTTTTGTCACCCATCTATAAATATCTTCTACATTGCAAAATTATTATGAACAAATTATTAAACCAATCCTAACGGGTTTCAGTCGTATTATAAAGTATTTCTAGATGGAATATGAATACTTTATGTTATGTTTAATAGGTCGAAAAAATTTAAAGCAAAAACTTCATTTTTTGCACCATTTTTTTCCAATTATTGCTATTTTTTAAACAATAAGCATTAAATTTTAAATTTAGAGCTACTAGTAAAATATTATGCAAAATTAAAAAAAAAGGATATTACTACCTTCTATAATTTTTTTGTTGGAGCAATACCTCTTGACTTGTAGGTAAAAATGTGAGTACAAAAAGCAAAATATTTACTATTAATTAAAAAAATTAAGCACAAGGTTTGCGACTGGCGCGTATCGTGATTATTGATGCAAGATATATCTTAAAGTAATTCCATCAAAAAAGTAGACTGCTATGAAAGATGTCCATTATTCAGCCGTGTGATGAATCGCTCACGTTAAATATAAAGCAAGTACGACACTCTCGGCGAAGTTACTTCGCCAAAGTTGACCGAAGTCCGAAGTACCCTACTACACACTCGTTGTACTTCGCGAGGAACACATTGACGCCGGGTGACAAGGACTTCATTTCTTTGACTTGATCGCAGAGACCGCCACCGAATGGAAGTAGAACGAGGCGCAGCAAAGTAGCATAAGGTGGCCGTCTACACTCTCGTACTTGTTGAACTTCGATCGACTTCGGCGAGAGTGTAGACGGCGTTTAACGTAAAGTTATCCTGTATTTAAGTTATAATCCTCGAATTGGTGTGATGTATCATACATTTAACTTAACTACTTGCGTTATATGTTGACAGTTCTTGAGTAATCTGATATATCAACTGTCACTTTATAACGCGACGTTAAACCTCAAGTTATGAGATAACTTTGCAGTTATGTAAGGATGTGTAAGGAAGTTCATCTTTTGACTTGTTTTTAGACAGAAATCAAAGGAATTTAGAAGCTAATAATTTAATAATTAAGAATAGAAGGGTAATACAATTTTAAAAATTATACATAAATCAAATCGAGAGATATAAGTTGAAATTTTATTAACATAGGGATTTTATTTTAAGTACGTACTGTTCTTTCTATGCAGAGTTGCCAGATGAGATTTTATAAATCCCCCGCTTAGAAACTGAAATTTACTCAAATTGAAGCTCAAATCTGCCAAATTTAAATTTTTGCCGTATTTTAATAAATTAGTAGAAAAATGAAGAGAACAGTAAACCAAAATTATACTACTTATCAACGAGGGCCCTTGAAATAAATCCTAGTTCCTATCGTCTTCGATTATATGGGAGTATAATATACTATGTAAATTCGCAAATTTAATTTACCATGACCCTTTAGAATTCTCCATAATTTTCCGCCCCCATAAAATCCCACTACAATTCCTGCTTAGAAAAATTTCCCTAGACGCTTTCAAATTACCCCAAAATTGTGGGAAAATACACCAATCTGGCAACCATGTTTCTATCTACTTTTTGATACACCACCGAACCCACCCGAACAGCTATTTGCTGTTCGGTCATCGGCGGTGGCCGACGACGGGTATTTACTTTTACGGTTATCTACCCATCCTGTACCATGTTCCGAACAATCTCTCGCACCCACTCCAACTTGTACTATTTCTACATAAGGTTCTCTTTGTTACTTCAAACTTTGTTACTCAAATGTCATTTCTCTTTTAACGTTTAATAAATAACTATCTCATAACGGTGACGGATACATCACACTGAATTTACGTAAATAGTTATGGGCATCGTTATACCTGAGAGTTATCTTAACTTTAACTCAAACGTTAAAGATAACTTCGGTAATCCGTCACAGGGCTGCTCTACTTGTTGCCAGATTCCGCCTGGACTAAAGCTGGAAACCGAAACGTAAAATATAATAATTAAAATTTTGGATTATTCCCAATAATAATAGCAGAAAATATGGAAATAATACAAGAAAATAGTTTCGGAACTATGTATTATGACGTCATTTTTGAATAACCAAAGGTTTAAAAATTCAATAGATTATATTTTGAAGAAAACGTACACTGGAACATTAGCCATTTCCTAAGCTTTACGTCAACGATAGACGTTTGAATTAAATATTTCAATTTAATTTGTATTAATTGAATGATGACGCATGTGCGCATTTTAAGGCCAATGACCAATATTATTAGTACCTAATAAATTTTTTTTAAAAAGTATGGAGTATTTGGCTATATTTAAAAAAATTATGATCATTATATCGTAATAGCTATTTGTATAACAAGGGAGGAAAGTGCTACTTTTCCTCCCGAGAATGAAGTTTACTGCCCGACGCGTAGCGGAGGGCAGTAATCATTCAAGGGAGGAAAAGGCACTTTACTCCCATGTTATACATATGGTTTTTCCACCTTCCTCAAATAACAAGTCATTTTTTCATTTTTACAATTTATTTATGTAACTAACCAACAAAATTTGTTAGAACTAAAACTAATAAGTAGGTACAATATAACTGTCAACTGTCAATAATATAAGTCAAATTATTAATGTAAACATTGTTAAATCAGAATAACAATTTACTGTTTTTTACCATTCTGCAAAATACAGAGTGTTTTTAAATAAACGTTAAAATGTATAGATACTTACGTAATAGAAAAAATAGATATTGTACAGGGCGTCAATAAGTTATATTTCATGAATGAAATACCATGACGTCACTTTTACTTTTCCTCCCTAGGGAGGAAAAATATTTTCCTCCCTAGGGAGGAAAAGTACAACTTTGCTCCCTACAATCAGGTCCGGAAAAGTATACTTTCAGTAGAGGTAGGTGGAAAAATATTTTTCCACCTACCTCTACCGAAAGTATACTTTTCCGGACCTGATTGTAGGGAGCAAAGTTGTACTTTTCCTCCCTAGGGAGGAAAATATTTTTCCTCCCTAGGGAGGAAAAGTAAAAGTGACGTCATAATATTTCATTCATGAAATATAACTTATTGACGCCCTGTATAATATCTATTTTCTATTACGGAGTATCTATACATTTTAACGTTTATTTATAAAACATCCTGTATTTTGCAGAATGGTAAAAAACAGTTAATTGTTATTTTTATTTAACAATGTTTACATTAATAATTTGACTTATATTTGACAGCTGACAGTTACATTGTACCTACTTGTTGTTTTAGTTCTAATAAATTTTGTTGGTTAGTTACATAAATAAATTAAGTAAAAATGACAAAATGACTTGTTATTTGAGGAAGGTGGAAAAACCATATGTATAACATGGGAGTAAAGTGCCTTTTCCTCCCTTGAATGATTACTGCCCTCCGCTACGCGTCGGGCAGTAAACTTCATTCTCGGGAGGAAAAGTTACACTTTCCTCCCTTGTTATACAAATAGCTATTTAAGCAATGATCTTGGAAGTATAATTACCAATGATGGAAAAATAGACATTGAAGTAACAAACAGGAAAAAAAATGAACAAACTATATATACTATTGTCCTTTTCATGATCATTTTTCAGTGCGTAACAAATGATAGGAAAAAGGGTAAGTCCGTGATAATACACATTTATGACATTTATTCTAACATGACATTTTAGTTAAATCTGACAGTTGTCACATTTTATTTTCAATTTGGAATAAAAACAAATCAAATGCGTTTCTTGCATTTATAAAATGGTATTTTCTTTGATTTGTATAGTCATAAATTATACAGATTATATTTGTAATATTATTATCTAATTAAAAAAAATTATTTTTTTATTATGGCGCCATCTATCGACAACTAGAATAACTAGAGTAAATGTTATAAAAATGTCACCGACGAAATGTAATCACCGACGTGCCTTTTTTTCTGTCACATACAATTTAATGCGTTAGAAAGAAATCGAAAAACTGTGACGCACTGAAAGATGATCATGAGAAATATTGTAAATACTAGCGCTAGTTCTGAGAAAAACGAAATGTCCCACGAATCACGAAACAAAAATGAAAATATATCATGTAGAAAAAGCATAATAGTAGAATAAACGCAATGCAGTAGTTGGAAAGATCAAATGGGATAGGATAATAAATGATACAATAAGAGGGATAACAAAACAGGCACCAATAATGAACAAAAGAATAAAGAGATAATTAAACTGGTATGGACTCCTGATGAAAATAAAACCTAGTAGACTAACGAGAAAAACGCACGAAACAAGAAATACGACAAAAAATAAAAACGACTGACTGAGGAAAAATGGAGACATCAAATAGTAGATGCGGGAAAAATTAAACAGAAAACGCATAAAGAAATGAAAATAATAGCACGAAGCAGAAAAGAATGGAAGAGATGTGAATATGTAGCATAACTGAACCCAAATCCGACACTTAAAAGGGTATAAGGAAGGGGAGAAAAAAAAAAAGATTTAAAATGCGTTTATCTCGAAAACAGTTGAGTTTACCGAGATGAATGTAGTATACCTTTTTTAAGTAAAAATATTACGAGAATAAAAATTTTGATTCAAAAAGTATGTAGAGTGGGGGATAAAAAAAAACTGAACGTATTAAATGAGCACTGAAAGACGTATGTGGCGCCCTCTGGGTCATACATCATTTTTGGTGGCGAATTTAGATTTCTCGTCCCAAAAAACACCCGCTTACCAAATTTCGTGTTGATATCCCATGCCTGTCAGGAAATATTCAAGAATAAATAAAATAAAAGTTTAACTTTGACACCCTGTATTTCAGTTAATATCAACTTTTGTACTAAGGTAAGTTAGCTTAAATCGACCTATTTTAAGCTCAGGAATATGAGGTTAAGCTATGGCCCATTCTTTACCAAACACCCTGTATAGGCTTCCTGCCATTGTTTAAGAATGTCGTCTACATTTATGGCGCTTTCCTTGATTCGTCATCATTTTTCTTAATTTCTCTGTTCCATATTTAATAATTAGCTCCCCCACAATTCCTTCTGGTCCTCCAGCTTTATTATTCGTTATGGAATTTATTGCTTATTTCATCTCTTTGTCTGTTTGAATATTTTTTCCTCCTCTGTGATCATTGTTTTTTGTTCGTCTGGTTCCATGCTGAACTCTGATCTTTGTTCTATCGTAGATTTTTATATTGGTTCTTCCACTCGTCGTCCTGTATGCATTGTATACAAGTTTTCTCTTTACCGTTGGTTTCGTAATGATTTTACAATTTTCCAGGGTTCTGAGCTTCTTGTTCCTCTCATATTCTGTTCTATGCTTCTACACGACCTTTTCCATTATCATGTGCACATTTAGTTCAGAGAAATAAGGGAAAAAATATCCTGTTGGTGACACAACCCCCTCCAGGCCGAAACCAAATTTTTTGAGTAGAATGGAAATCTATATTAATAACCTATATGTTTCCTGCAGCCGATTTTGATGATATACATAGTTATAAACAAATGAAGATCAAAAAACGGTAAATTTTCGCTTTATTCGTCTATAACCAAAAAGTTAAACATTTTAAACAAATTTGAGAGTAAGAAACTCATAAATCGGATAAAAACATTTAATATGGCGTTCGCTGAATATGTCTATCCTTATTGGTTGCTTAGAAAATTGCAAAATAAATCATAAATTTTGAGTTTTTATAAATATTCATAACTTATGTAAAAATTAACTTAGAACGTTCTTATTACACGGAATGGTGAGACTTCTGGTGCTTAAATCATACCCTACATTTCAAAGCAATTGGTCAAATAATAGTTTAAAAGGTATTTAGTTTGTTTATCCCAAATAAATTTTTTTTGCAACGCTATAAGTCAGAAAATGATAAAGTTACACTAATACTTTGAATTGTTTATGAAAGAATATTTATACTATTAATTTATTTAAAAAAAATTACAAAAAATAATTTAAATACTGCAAAATTATTTTACAAAAACATGTGAATTAAAAAAAGGGAGGACTAACTTCGTCCCTAATTGTCCTAGGACAATTGTTTTTCTTTCTAAATGTGTATAAAAATTCAGTCTTTCCAAATATGAAAAAATAATTTTTCTACGGGTAACGGTTAAAAAGTTATTCTTATTGTTTAGAAATAAGCAAAAAATCGACGTGTTTATGCAAAATAATTTTACACTGTTTAAAATTACTTTTTGTAATTTTTTTAATTAAGTCAATAGTATAAATGTTTTTCTTCCATAAACTGTCAAAAGTCTTACTGTAACCTCATAATTTTCTGACTTATAGTGTTGCAAAATAAATGAATTTGGGATAAACAAATTAAATAACTTTTAAACTATTTAACCAATTGCTTTGAAATTTAAAATATAGTTTAAGCACCAGAAGTCTCAACAATTCGTGTAATAAGAAGGTTCTAAGTTAATTTTTACATAAGTCATGAATATTTATAAAAACTCAAAATTTATGATTTATTTTGCAATTTTCTAAGCAACCAATAAGGATGGACATATTCAGCGACGCCATATTGAAGTTTTTTATACGATTTATGAGTTTCTTACTCTCAAATTTGTTTAAAGTGCTTAACTTTTTGGTTATAGACGAAAAAAGCGAAAATTTACCGTGTTTTGTTTTTCATTTGTTTATAATTATGTATATCATCAAAATCGGCTGCAGGAAACATAAAGGTTATTATTATAGATGTCCATACTACTCAAAAAATTTGGTTTCGGCCTGGAGGGGTATGTGTCACGAGAAAAACCTTATTTCTCCGGACTAATTTTATAACCAATCTTAGTAGGTATTTAAAAAACAAGTACTTGGATATAATTAAAAAATTTATGATCGTTATATCGTATAATATTTTTAAGCAATGCATCATTAACAATAAAAATTGCAATAGCTACTTTCATTATTTCCTAATTTACCTATTTCAGCACCAGCAATTTTTGCTTAGATGACCTTAAGTCTTCAGTTAACGAAAAAAGTTTAAGTACTTTTGTACTTGCTTCTTTGTAATTCTTTCATCGTTAATATTTCCACTTTCGTTTAATGGTGCGATATGAGCGTACTTACTTCAGTTGTGTAAACATTGAGACATTGAAAGTTATATAAGAGAAATACAGAGACCTACATATCGAGAATTTAACCTCAATATGTTTGTGTTTAAAGGCAGTCGCTCTAGCGGAAAAAGCGATCGAGTGCTCGAATGAAATAGAAAAGTCTATGTCCTCTGTCTAGTCGATATAATTTATCAATGAAATTATACCAAAAACATTTTTGTTTAGTAACTACCTATACAAATAATAATTGTAATCAGTGCTATGATTCCCTTTATAGAATTATAAGATTAGGGATCACTAGTAAAATAGTAAAGAAATGTAGGGATCCCTTGAATTATTTTAGACACTGCTAACAGGGCCGCGTTTAGGTCAATTGACGCCCTAGGCAATTCTCTAGTAGCCGCCCTTCAAGCATGTACCATTTTTGCCAAAATAAAATTGCAAGCAGATTTTTTTATTTAAATAAGAATACATAAAAATTGGCATTCGAGTTCGATCACATCAGATTTCTTTCTTGATTTTTCTTTGGAAAAATCATCTATAATGTCGTCATAATTTATCGCCTTTGTTACGTCACTTTCTATGGACAAAATCGAAAAATTGTTAAAACGTTCTTGCGTCATACTTGATCGGAAATTATTTACATGACTATTTTAAATTCTTGACATTTTCGAAAATTACCTTTCAGCGGACACGTTGGTTGGCAACTGGGAGGCACAAATAAATGCGCAAAGCAATATCAAAATTAGGGAAAATATCTTTCAATCCACTCTTCTTTAAATATTTAGATATGTCAATTATTGGTGATTGGTGATTTTATTGTTGTATTCAAATGAACCTCTAAGTAAATGCATTCTTGTATGAATGATGTAGGTATCTATTAGTGCAGTCAGTAAGGGTATTTGGCTCCGACTTCCATCCTACTGCATTAATTTACTTGATATCTTCACTGTAAGTAGGGAATAGCTCAAGAAACAAAGTCTACGCTACATCCTATGACGCTTTTAACTTAGGGGTGGTTCCGACCCGTTGTCGGAGGTGGAAATTTTTTTTTATCAAACTAATACCGGAAGTGGCATGAGAACCTAATTCTAAGCAATAACTGCCATTAAAAATTTGCCATTTTCATTGAAAAATGACACTTTTCGGAGACTGCTTTTTTGGGAATACCATAAAAATTGTGCATCTAATGAAAAAAACTATATAATAAAACATTTTTGTAGTTTATGAAAAATCAGAGAAATTCATTTTTTCATAAATCTTCTAGTTTTAATAAAAAAAAGAGATGATGGTAGGCGAAAAAAGATTTTTTTTTGGTGCATGCTCAAATCGGTGTATTCAACTAAAAATAACAGAGAAATTGTCGATTTTATAGGGGTATAATGCTACGAATCCCTTTTGTAGTGCTTGAAAAGACCTTTAAAACGAGAACTGTTAAATAAATGTCGGTTACATTCAAACTAAGCGAGATATGGTGTAAAAAACTAATGACTAATGCATTTTAAGGGAAAATGAGAAGTATATTTAACCCATCATCCACCAGAATTTAAATGCATCGTTTTTCTTCTAGAATACCTTCTACTATAGTATTACATATTTCTATATTCAAAAAGTTGGACGGGTTTAAAATGAATGGTTTTTGAAAAGAATAAGATCAAATTATAGAGCGCATTTTTAAATTTTCTTAAAAATTTTCCTTTTTCTTCATGTAATTCGAAAGTGATAAGAGATACGTAAAAAAATACCTTTCAAAAATGTAGGTTTTCTTTTAGATAACAATTTTATTTTTCTTTCATTACTGTATCTCATTATCATTTTCGAGTTACATGGAGAAAAATGAAGATTTAAAAAAAAATTAAAAATGCTGTCTATAATTTGATCCCATTTTTTTTTCAGAATCCATACATTTTAAGCCGGTCCAACTTGTTGAACATAGAAATAACACTATAGTAAAAGGTATTGTAGAAGCAAAACGATGCATTTAAATCGGGTGGATGAGGGGTTAAAATATACATACTTCGCATTTTATCTTAAAATAAATTAGTCATCCTTTATTGTTGCACCATATCTCCCATTAGTTTGAATGTAATCGAAATTTAACAGTGCGGTCGTTTTTTCAGGCAGTAATTACAAAAGATATTGATAGTATTATACCCTTAGAATCGACCATTTCTCTGTTATTAAGTTGAACACCCATTTGAGCAGGCACAAAAAAAATTCATTTCACCTACCATATCTCTTTTTATGTTATCACTAGAAGACTTATGAAGGAACGAATCTCTTTGATTTTTCATAAGCTACAAAAATGTTTTATATAGTTTTTTTCGTTAGATGCATAATTTTTAAAGTATTCGTAAAAAACCGTCCGAAAAGGCGACATTTTTCAATGAAAATGGCAAATTTTCAACCACAAATAACCCAAAAGGATTCAGTTTAAAAAAAATTATAGATCAGTGCTCCCGCTGCCTTTGCTGTGCTGCCGACGACGGCCCAGTAATCCCTAAATTTACGACTTCTGTTCTTTTTGAATGAATAGTGTTAAGAAAATGCAATTTGGTTTCTAGAAATGAATGCCCACTTATATTCCATTAATGGATGTACGATGTACTTAAATGTTATTCGATTTTAATTTTTATATACAAATATTTGTTGTAGAGTATTTTTGCCGCCCTCTCATAATTCGCCGCCCTAGGCAACTGCCTATATTGCCTAATGGATAAAGCATTAGACTGCTAAAATATACCGTCAGCTTTCAATACTAAGTTAAACCGCGATTTTATCCCTTATGTCTTTTTTTAGTTGTCTGCTAATTTTAGTTGTTAGTTTAGTAGTAATAGTTAGTTTTAAGTTAGTATTTAACAAGTTGACACCTCTGTAGTTTTCGGGCTTTTATCTCCTTTTTTGAACAGTAGAATTAGTTCACTCGTTCTCTATACTTCCGGTATTTATTGTGTTTTATAATTAGGTATGTTGATTAATATTCTTAATTGTTTTGTCATTGCTATTCCACAACATTTTTTCCTCCACAGCTTTTCTGTTCTTCAGCTTTTGAAATGTCTTTTGAACTTACTGTGTACTTATCTTAACTTCTTCATTTGTGGTAATTTCTGGTGTTTTCGATTTCTGCCTTTTTATGTTCTGAAATTATCATATTTATGAGATAAGCAAAAAAGGAAATTTAGAGTTGAAAAGGGTTCGTTTTCTGAAAACCCAATTTTTCTTACTTTCCGCGGTATGGTTTCCACGGAATGTTTCCAAGGTAAAATTTTTCGTTTTCATGATCTGCGATTATGCAATTTTTTAGAGGTTCCTTATCATGAAAACTGGCAAGCTTTCAAGTGGTATGAAAGAACTAGGCGAATTATGAAGCCCCTAAATGCAATCTATGTGGTTTAAAATCATTGAATAGGAAAAGGCTTGTTTTCCTACTTTTTTGTATTTATTGCTATTTTGCAGCAAGGGTAATAAATTAAAACTTTTTTAACCCATCGTATGTCATAGGAAATTTAATTATCTTTATTTTATTTTACTATAACTTTGCTCCGTTTTAAACGTCGTTTTAAAGTTATAAGCAAGGAAAGTAAAAAAAAACGATGATTCAGTAATTTTCAAATATTTTAGTTTTTTAATGTCCTGGACCTATTTAAGAGGGATGATAAGTCAATTATTATTGCTGAAGTTAGCATATAACTTTTTCTGCAAAAATCTGAATGCCACTTGTTACATCAAAATTTAGACGTTTCTTCACATATCCGCCCTGGTCTACCTGTTGCACAGAAATTCGATAACACCCTTCAGCTGTATTCTATGAAATGCTTTCCAAAAGTCTACGAAAAACAAGAATACTTGTTATTTTAAGCCACACAGCCTTGTTGATATTTTACTAATATTGTGAAAATATTTATTTGTTAAAAAAATTGATTAAATATACAGTCAATATAATTAAATTAAAAAAAAATGTCAATAACATATTTTCAAACATTTATCACAATTACAACATTACATCATAATTATGTGTTTTCTAATAAATTTTCATATAGGAAAAATATTATATTTTAATGACCCATTATACCATTATAGGTACACGTGTTTTATACCCTGGGACATAAATTGTTCTACTTAAATGATTACAGTTTTGCAACTATTATTTTTTGGTTATAAAATGATTTTTAAACAAATTAAACATTAATCTTTTATTGACAGAACATTAACAAGTGTTGCAATAACTCATTAAAAGGGAAGTTGAGCAAGCATCTAATTTTCATAGCTTGTTTGCATTTCAAACAATTAAATATTAGGACATACTTCCTTCCTTAAGCCGTCCTCTTATACTTTATTGTGTCGAGGTAAGTGGAGAAATCAGACGTTTCCATGTCTTTCGGTCAGTAGCTAGTCTTTCTGCCTTTCTGCACCCTTTTCAATAACTGCGTTCCATGTTCTTGCTGGCCTGCCTCTTAGTCGTTTTTATCTGATGCAGCTTTCCATACCCTTTTTACACTTCTACCTTCACTCATTCTCGCCATATTGCCGAACCACGATAACGGTTTCGTTTCAAGTTTTTCTAAGGTCATTCCGATACCGCACTTTTCGCGTATTTCTTCGTTCCTTTACGATCGTCTCTGGTCACCCCAGGTACCGTTCGCAAATATCGCATTTCGCATGCTTGAATTTTACTACGAAGTTTGTTGTTCACGTATCAACTTTGACACTTGTTCAACCCGAGTTCTGTTTACCTTACCTCTATATTATTTTGCAATTTTAGTGCGTTGTTATTCCTTAGAGTGATGAATAATAAAGGAGTTAGGACACCACCCTGTCTTACACCTGTAATCATATATACTCTTTATTGCTTGGATTAGCTTCAGTTTCACATGTCTACGGTTTAACATTTCCCAGATTTTGTTACGTGGTGCACGAGGCTTTTTCCATGTCCACAAAATAGTAAAACAACTTACTGTTATGCTCTAGGGCTTTTTCTGATAGAGGTCGGCTGTACCTCGCCCAGGAGTAAGCCACATTGACTCATCCATTGTGGCCTCGATATTTTCTCTCGGCTTTTTCTCTAGTATTATTTCGTAGATTTTACTAGCAACTATTAAAAATGATATTTCCTTGTAGTTTGAAGACTTGTGTTTATCACTTTTTTGTAATGGGAGAATTGTTGCAAGAGTCCAATCTATAGGTATGCATCCGGTATTCCAACAGATCCTTATGATTTTTCATAGTAATTGTAATCCTTTTCCTTCCATATATTTAATTCGTTCAGCCATAATATTAACGTGTCCTGCAGTCTTAAAATTAATGAAATCGCATATCAATCGACGCAAAGTTACACGAAGAGTTCAAATTTCACCTTTAAGTTCTACTTCTGGTCACGTTGGGTAAAAACCTAGGACTTACGAAGTCCAGTTACTTGTTTGTACCATCAATCGATTACCTAAATTACGTTATTGGTCATAAAAAACTTTTAATTGTTAAAGTAAGGTTATCACGTAATTGATACACACAATGACTATGTTTTTTTATAATGGTTAAATTAAATAGAGTAGAAATCTGTGGAAGCCTCATTAAGTTTAAACAAGAAAAATATTATTAAATGTGACAAAATTGTCTTTTAATTATTTTTTTCCGGTTAATAACTATATACAATACATAAAGGTAAATAAATCAATTTGTAAATGAATACTTCAATGCTAATTAGAATTTTTGTGTTGTAATAATAGTTATTCTTTTTAAGGCAACAACATTGTACAACATAATTTTATAATGGTATACCGACACAATAAGTGCGAAATATTAAATATACGGCTTTTGATTAACCAACAACCAATTGACAGGGTGGACAGCTATATATACCTTTAGTCCAATAAGGTTTTTTCCATGACACTCGAGCAGCCAGGGTACTGAAGCGTTTTTTCGACAGGTAATACCTATGAGAACAAATTGTAACTATTTCCTGCGTAAGATCTGGCGGCCATTTTTATTCATAAACAATTTAGTGTCAAAAACCGCCTTTTTTCCTTTTTTTTTTTAAATCAAGGAAAACAGTGGACCTTATGGTTACTTTAGAACAAACATCTTAGAGAGCATGGAAAAAGCTTTAAAATGACTTATTACAAAGGTTGCTATACTTATTTATTGTTAATATAATTGAGAAAAAAGCTCTAAATTGCAAAAAAATTAGGGCACTCGTGGGAGTGCCGACAGAAGTGAAAACTTCTTACGAAGCAAGCCCCTTCGGGTACACACTCTATCCCTCCTCCAACCATTATAACTTCGGTCGAACTTATAAGCAATTCAACCTATAGTATGTATATAAATTACTGATATTTGCCGTGTCGATAACGATCGCGAGTTCAATGCTGTTTCCCCATCCAAAGAGAAGTGATATACCTACATTATAGACCCATAGGGTGCATCCCATACTATTTATATATACATACACATAATACATAAACGTACAGAATGTATTTCGGCGAAGCGATGACGGTCACGAATTCAATGCTTTTTCCCCATCCAGAAAGTGTACAAAATCGCTACAGAAGTTTTCACTTCAAAAATACTTTAAACTCTAATCACTTATAATGATTGGAGTAGGGACCGTGTGGCCCCTTATGCGCTTGCTTCGTAAGCTCCTTCGGGTACACACTCTATCCCTCCTCCAACCATTATAACTTCATTTGAACTTATACATACGCAATTCAACCTATAATATATAAATTACTAATATCTCGCCGTAGCGATGACGGTTGCGAATTCAATGCTTTTTCTCAATCCCAAACGAAGTTTTATACTTATATTATACACGCGTTGCGTACGTCCTATACAATATACAGGGTGTTTCATTAATAATTTTATATATAGTAACTGGAGAGACCTTAGCACAAAATACGAAGATTTAACCTAAAACACTTAAATAAAATGTGGTTCCTTACTGAGTTACAGGGTTTTTTATCTAAAAATTTAAAAACTATTTTTGCTCAGCATTTTGAAACTATTCGACGTATCCTTTTCATACTTAGCAGAAAGTGCGACTACTATACAGTACGGCCTACTAAATTATTATAAACAAACGTTTCTAGCTACTACCACAGTACGACAGGCGTACTACAGGGGATAGAGGCTGGTTGTCCCTTCCCAAATTCTACGCCACTGACGACATTGCTATTTTAGTGTAATTTTTGATTTTCCGATAAATTTTATGTAAATAATTAAACGTTCGTAACGATAAAATGATTAGTTTTCGAGATATTTGAAATTAAAAAAGAAGCGACACAATACATTAATCAAAATAACCGTTTCGTTTCATTTTTAACTTCAAAGATCTCGAGAACAAATGACTTTATCGTTACGAATGAAGAGTATATTATTTTTATAGAAAGTATTGGAGAATCCAAAAATTGAACTAAAATAGCAATTCCGCCAGTGCCGTAGAATTTGGAAAGGGTCACCCATTCACTTTCCCCATCGTACGCCTGTGATCATATCCAGAAACGTTTGTTTAACATAATTTAGTAGTTTGTACAGTACCTATACTTCCTGCCAAGTATGAAAAGGATACGTCGGATAGTTTTAAAATGCTGAGCAAAAATAGTTTTTAAATTTTTAGATAAACTCAGTAAGGAACTCAGTAACTCAGTAAGGAACCACATTTTATTTAAGTATTTTAGGTTAAATCTTCGTATTTTGTGCTAAGGTTTCTCGAGTTACTATATGGATAATTATTAATGAAACACCCTGTATATACATACACCTAATATGTAGGTACCACAAACGCGAAAATTTCAAACCAATAAGCCTGTTGCCACATCCGTATAGAATCGTGACCCGTCAAAATAGCCCGGTCAAAACAGCCCCGTCAAAATAGCCCCAACACAAAATAGCCTCGACAAAATAGCCCGCAAACAAAATAGCCCCGACAAAATAGATCGCACACAAAATAGCCCCGGTCAAAACAGCCCCGGCTAAAATAGCCCCGGCTAAAATAGCCCCGGCTAAAACAGCCTCTTATAAACAATTACATAATTATTTATACAAGGTGTCCAAAAACTTTTTTTTAATTTAAATTATTTGACAAGAAGGAAGAATGTATTTAATTTATTTAATTTAAAATGCATTTTACTGTTGCCCGAAAACAGAAAAAAATGTTTATATCATAAATTAACATTGATTTTCGCTTAACTTAAATGTTCAAACTTCCAAGAGGGAGGAAAGACAGGACTCGAGTTCTCTGAAAAGACAATTTTTATTTAATGTGGTTAAGATAAACATCTGAATAGAGGATAATTACCATTTCCGAAAAAATGTATTTTTAAGGAATTATTTCACGATGAATTCTGAAGGGTGTTTTTTTCGGGGCTATCTTGACGGGGCTATTTTGTCGGGGCTATTTTGTCAGCGGGCTATTATTCCGCGGCTATTTTGTCTGCAGGCTATTTTGTCGGAGCTATTTTGTGTGCGGGATATTATGTCGGGGCTATTTTGTCGGAGCTTTTTTGACGGGGCTATTTTGACGGGGTACCACAAAAGTGATGACAAATCAGTATATCACAATCGACTTAGATGGAAGTGATATCGAAAGTGTCGAAAAGTATACCAAGGTCACACGATCAAACTATGCAAACATAATCAAACGGCAGAAATAACTAAAAGAATCCGAATGACCTGAAAATATACCAATAAATCCAAAGAAAAGGGTATTCAACAGTTGTATTCTACCAATTATGACGTATAGAATGGAGAAGATGACACTTACAGAAGTATCAGCCAATATATTGAGAACGACACAGATCACTGAGGGAACATAAATATAGAAAATGAGGACGTGCGAAGCAGGACGAAAGTGGAATATGTAATTGGAAGAATTGAAATGCAAATGAAACGGACCTGGGTAGGACACAAAACATCGAAGTGGACGAGAAACGTTGTACATTGGAGACCACGCGAGCAGTCATAGTAGAGAAAGACCACAAAAACGATGGCTAGACGACATCAAAGCAAAAATGGTGAGAAACTGGCACCAAATAGTACAAAACAGAGAAGAATGGAGAACTCATGGGGAGGCCTTTGTCCCGGAGTGGATGCAAACAGGCTGAAGAAGAAGATAATATATATAGATACAAAATTTATTTCGACCAAACGATGACGATCGCGAAATCAATTCTTTATCCCCATCCAAAAATAGGTGTTATACCAATATTATATAAGCGTTGCGTGCCTTGTACACAATTTATATATACATACACATAATAATATATGTATACGTACAAAATTTATTTCGCCGAAGCGATGACGGTCGGAATGACGGTCGCGAATTCAATGCTTTTTTCCCATCTAAAAAGTGCACAACGTCCTTAAAGAAGTTTTCACTTCAATAATATTACTATTATTATACGTAGATTATAATAATATACGTACAAAATTTATTTCGTCGAAGCGATGACGGTCGCGATGACAGTCGCGAAATCAATCATTTCTCCCCATCCTAAAATAGATTTTACATTTATTTGAAATTTAAATATTTCTACACAATTTATATATACATACACTTAATAAATATACGTACAACATTTATTTCGCCGAAGAGATGACGGTCGCGATGACGGTCGCCAAAAAAATCCCTTTTTTCTCCATCCAAAACTAGGTTTTACATTTATTTTAAATTTAAATATTTCTATACAATTTATATATACATACACATAATATACATACGTACAAAATTTATTTCGCCGAAGAGATGACGGTCGCGATGACTGTCGCCAAATAAATCCTTTTTCCCCATCCAAAAATTGGTTTTACATTTATTTTAAATTTAAATACTTCTATAGAATTTATATAAATATATACATACACATAATGTATATACGTACAAAATTTATTTAGCCGAAGAGATGACGGTCGCGAAATAAATCTTTTTTCCCCATCTTAAAATATGTTTTACATTTATTTTAAATTTAAATACCTCTACACAATCTATATATTATACATACACATAATATAGCATAAGCTATGACGGTCGCAATGACGGTCGCGATGGCGGTCGCCAATTCAGTGCTTTTTCCCCTATCTAAAAAGTGCACAACGTCCCTAAAGAAGTTTTCACTTCAAAAATTAATTTTTCAATAACTAGTGTAAAAATTAGTGTAGAGCTTTGAAATTTTTGTCAAATGAGAGTTCTTTGGTGCGTAATATGGGACAGAAATTTCGAAGCGAATCATTTAATTGTTTATATTTTATTCAAATTGTTTATCCTAGAGAGCTTTTTTTGCAATAACATAAGTCAGAAAAACATACTGTTAGAACCATTCTGCAGGTGTCAAATGAAAGAGCATAAGCTAAACTTTTAAACTTGTTTAAAAAAAGTTAATAAAAAATGCACTTATTAGTAATAAATAGTTATGAAAAAGTCTCGTCAATTTTTCCTTATAAACAATTTGAATAACTTTCTTGTTATGGCCGGTACATTTTTTTTACACATTCTAAAAGATGGCATTTTTACAATAACTTAAAAAAAATAAGTTAGCCTAGGTCAATTCTGTACCTTGGAAGAAGAAGGGCCAAAGTCCAATTTCTTACTTTTGAGTAATTCTACTTATTATTCTCATTAGGTTTCTCGCCCTTAAAATTCGCTCTGTTCCTTAGGGTATTTTATATACAGGTTTTGTTTTATTGCAGCTGTATTTGTATAACAAGGACCATTAGTGGTGTGAATTTATTTTTCAAAATTTAGTAGAAATGTTATTTTATGTGGATATTGGCCTTTTTCAATTTACCGTATAATAATTTGGTTTGGACTATGGCCCTTTTATTGTGCATCTGTGCCACTCACTGTCTTGACTTTACATGGTTAATGAAATAATAATTTCGATTACTAATAAAATTTATTCAAGAGAAAGTTCCAGGTTTACAAAGTATGGGTATTATTAATAATAATAATAATGATAAAGAACAAAACACTATTATTTTTAGCCGTCAGAATATGAAAAATCATCTTCTTCGTGTGCTCGAAAATCATCTAAGTTTCCTTCAGAATAGCTAATTTCTTCATAAAATCGTCTATGGTATTGACTGATGCAGGGAAATAGTTCCTTAAGGGCAGCCAAAGTCCGAAAATTGAATTTTTTAAGTTTTTTTGGGGTAATGATTAAAAATTATTCTCTGAAATCTTCTCTTTCCAACGATATATATTATAGTAGAAAATATCCATGGTTACAAATTATTTGTTTTTTGAACGTCAGCACTCAATTTATCGTATACCGGTAGCTTTATAGCCTATTAGATTGATATATGTTTTTGTGCTTTCCCGCGAGTACTAGGTTTTTAACTTTGATGTCAAATATCTCTGAATCGTTATATGATAGAAGGTCCAAATTTTTACGGTAGTTGTAGATAGATAATATCAAGTCCCGCGTACAGTTTGATTGAAAAATGCACAAAAACAAGTAAAATAAAAAATAGAATCTAAACTTTTTTGGGTTTTTTTTAAAGAGCATTTAAAAAAAAATAAAAATAAATGTTTCTTTCACTCTAACTTTACAGAAATCTACGCGGGACTAAACAATGCATCTAGATTCAAAATAAACAAAAAATTAGGTCTCTAAGTGCTTTGGTTACAGAGCTATGTGACATAATGTTAACATTATCGTTAAATGGGACTTAGGGTACCCTTAAGGCTTTCATTTTAGGTTCAGGTAATGGTAGAGGTTCGCTATTAATGGGCGCCAATAAAAAAATCTATTTTCCTTTCTCATTTTCGAAGTGATCCTCTCCTAAGTTCAACTTTTTTGAATTTCGTGGCATCGAAGTTCGTACTAGAGAAAAAAACAAATGCTTCTTTGGTGAATTTTAGCCACTTGATTTAAATCCATGGTATTACTTCACCTTCTTCGTTCTTTTTCCTGTGAGCAAGCTTGTTAGTCAATAGCTCGCCAAAATTTAGAAAATCAGTTTGATTCATTTCGAGGACATTTAAAGCGGATTTTCTCTGTACACTCCTAATGAAATTGCACCAGTCATATGGTACCTCAATGTCCATTGTGATTTTCTTTTTTATTTCCTCTCAAATGAGGCATGAATTGTATCTGCTTCCATGTGTATGTACCAAGGCTCCATAAACTTATAATTAATTTCAGTTACGGAACCTTTTTCTTGCATAAAAGTACAAAATATTGTTATTAAGTAGATGTTCTTATTTTGTCCTGAGCATGAGCTGCAGTAAAAATTTACTTTTGTTATTGATTCTGGTAAAGACAACACAAATCTTCTAACACTTCTCTTCCAAATCAAAAGAAGCTGTAACTGTTGCTCCATCCCTTTTGGAACTTTCTTTATCTGATGCTTTCATTGAGTAAGCTTTTTCTGCGAGAAGCAAATGGTCCTCTTTTTGTTTTTCCAGCATCACTCCTTCTTCCTGTTGTTGCTCATTAACCTCCTTTAGACTAGCTAAGGATTTGAGAGCTAAGTTAATCCTGTCACACTTAGAACATGTGTCGTTAGCAGGATGATGAAAGGACAGGTTATATTCTTCGTTAAATATATGTCTGTACTGTCATTCCAGTTGTCCAGAAATGCTAACTCTTCATCTGACGAAAACGTCGCATCAGTTGAGTAATACCTTTCACAACAATAATTGCACTTAGGTTTGATTTTGTAATTTAATAAATTTTAGAGATGGTATTATATCCATATAACTGTTATTTGTCTACATACCTTGGTTCTTTGTCATTTCAAGTATTATCCGAGTCCTGTCTGAATACATATTTAACGCCGTTATTATAAACTGGAAACACAAAATAAAACACACACACACAACAGAAGTAACCGACTTCCATAAAAGTAAGGTTATGCGACTGCGTGCGTAAAACAAGTAGAAGGGCCAATCTCCACATTGGCTTAGCTTATCCTGCGTATTGAAAGGGCCAAAGTGACACATTGGCCTTTATAAAATTCAGTTAGTTGGCACATTGGCCGTTAAAATAGATGTTTAATTTTTAAATGATCAATTTTAAGAGATTGGCCCCTTTACTACTGAAAATATGAAAAAAGACATGAATATTGGTACCATAAGCTAAAAACCGCAATTTATGGAGATTGGCCCTTATTCTTCCAAGGTACAGAATTAGGGCCAAAGTTAGCAATTTTTTTTTAAAAATTCATAGCTAATTTGTTTATAATAAATATGGATCGAAAATAGCGCTCTATCGCTTTCAAAGACACGAAGTATTAAAAAAAAATTGGTTGTATTTTCTCTTTAAGGGAGTCGGCAAAGCTTCAAAAATAAAGTACAAACGCGACCCGCTTGCAACCGACTAAGTAGAAGCATAAAATCCGTGCCACCTAAAATTGAAATACCAACTTCAAAATCCTACAGTTTTTTGTATCTTGGGAACCAACCAATGGATTTTAATGTTTTTTAATTCGTATGTACTTTTAGCGTACTTTACAAATATGGAGTCAGTTGATAGACCAGGGCGCATCTGTAAAAATATTAGTACATTTGGACGTTGAGAGGTGACTCAAATTTTTTTGCAGAAATTGCTTGAAAATAAATCAAATAATAATATTTGAGTTATCCTCCCTCTCAAAAAGGTCCGGAACATTGTTTAAATAATCAAAATGTCAAGAATTGAAGGAAAAATTCGATTTTTTTCTTGGTTTTTGATTATAACTTTAAAAGTATTCATTTCCGAGAAAAGTTGTACTGACAAAAAAGTTGCGTAATTAAATTGCCTACAATATAGAATTGGTTAAAAATTTAAGAAATAGTCACCCTTGTTGCAAAATAGAAATAATTGTAAAAAAAACATACAAAAACAAGTATTGGTATTTTACGTTTTTCAACCATTTATGCTACACTTAGGACCTCCATATTTCACCCTGAAAATTTTTATGATACAGTAAAACAATACTGTAAATTTCATTAAGATCGGTTCAATAGATTTTGCAAAATAAATTTTGCAATCCAGCTTTCGTAAAAAAAATTCATTTTTTCAAAATGTTACAGGACTGAAAATAAAGCAGATAGCAAGTTGAAAATTTTTTTGCATATAGAAGTAGACTGTACCTTTCATTTGCAATTTTGCAGAATTAAAATCGCTTAACACCACGGCGTCAGGAATTTTTTTTAAATAAACATTAATTATTGGTGCTACGCGCAGGACAGCGGATAGGTTGCTATGATTGGGCATTCCAATGACCTTTGATAATGATTGATACATTTTAATTTTTATGACATTTCGATATAAATAAATAAATTTGTTTATTGCAAAATAAAAACACATACTCTATCCTTTGAAATAACACTTTTATTAGCAAAAACTTTCTTTGTTCATATATTTTAACTTAAATAATAAAAGTTTATTATTTTTAAACATATGCAATTGTTTAAACAATATTTCACAAACAATAATAAAATTAGTTTGATTTTTGTGGAATTAAAAAATTAAAATATAACAAAATATAGAATAAGAAAATAATATATTAGATAAAGATTGGAAGAAATTTTGGTGGAAATCAACCTGTGTGAATCGAACACCACTGTCCTGCGCATAGCACCAAAAATTATTGTTTATTTCAAAAATTTTCTGACGCCGTGGTAATTAATCGATTTTAATATTTGAAAATTGCAAATGAAAGGTACAGTACACTTCTATAAGCAAAAAAAAATTCAACTTGCTATCTGCTTTATTTTCAGTCCTGTAACATTTTGAAAAAATGAATTTTTTTTGCGAAAGCTGTATTTCAAAATTTATTTTGCAAAATCTATTGAACGGATCTTAATGAAATTTACAGTATTGTTTTACTGTATCATAAAGTTTTTCTGGGTGAAAGATGAAGGTCCTAAGTGTAGCATAAATGGTTGAAAAACGTAAAATGCGAATACTTGTTTTTGTATGTTTTTTTTCGCAATTATTGCTATTTTGCAACTAGGGTGACATTTTTTTAAATTATTAACCAATTCTGTATTGTAGTAAATTGAATTACGCAACTTTTATGTTAGTTCAACTTTTCTCGGAAATGAATACTTTTAAAGTTATAATCAAAAAACGAAGAAGAAAATCGAATTTTTCCTTCAATTCTTGACATTTTCATTATTTAAACAATGTTCCGGACCTTTTTGAGAGGGAGAATAACTCAAATATTATTATTTGATTTATTTTCAAGCAATTTCTGCAAAAAAATTTGAGTCACCTCTCAACGTCCATCTCAAAACAGATCCGCCCTGGACTATGATTCATAAATTATGTAATAAACAATTTAACTTGTTTATAAAAAATTATTTAAAAATAAAATTTTTTTTACCGTGTTTTAGGTGCACAACTATAATGTTATGTATGTAATAATTGATAAAAAATTGTAATAAATATATATACAGAGTTAGTCCGTAATTTGGAATAAATTCAATAGTCAAACACTGATTGTTTTCTTGAAAAATACTCAGACCTGTCAATTAGTATTTCAAATCTAAATTTTTTACATACAAAAATAATTTATACAGGGTGTCCCAATTTAGAGATATGACGTCATCGTTGATTTTCTTAAATAGCAACACTGTTATTTTGATAGCTATTTAAATAGGGCGTGTAAAGTTACACATAACTGCAAAATATCAAATTTTATTTACCACCATTTAAAAGATAATAAAAAATAAAGTTGTGTCTGTAATTTGGAATTAATTTAATAGTTAAAATACTAATTGTTTTTTTTTTGAACAATGCTCAGACCTGTCGATTAGTATTTCAAATCGAATTTTTTTACATACAATAATAATGTATACAGGGTGTCCCAATTTCAGATTTAAAATTATGTTTTATTATCTTGCTAATGGTAGGGAATAAAAAATTGATATATTGCAGTTATGTATAACTTTACACACTCTATCAAAATAGCTATCAAAACATCAGTGTTGCCATTAAAGAAAATCAACGATGACGTCATATCTCTTAATTGGGACAACCTGTATACATTATTATTGTATGTAAAAAATTTCGATTTGAAATACTAATCGACAGATCTGAGAATTTAAAAAAAACAACTAGTATTAGAGCTATTGAATTTATTCCAAATTACACACTCACTATGTATAAATTACTAGGTATATAAAAAAGAAAAAATTTAATAAAGTGCGACTTTTACTCTATAAATTTGTTTACAGTTGCAGTAATTTGAATCTTTTAATTGACTATTTAACAAATCATTAACATGCCTTAAAACCCCCTCTATGGCTCAGTGGTAAGAGAGCCTACCTTTGGATCGAAAGGTCCGAATGGTAGTGAGGTCGAGTCTCACCATGGTCAGAAATTTTTAGTTTATTATAAATTAATAAATAAAAATAGTTTCTGTCCTTGCGGAATCGGTACTCACCGGAGAGACTACTGACGTTCGCATACAATTAGCGTCTCTTTGCAAAGATAATGACGTCGAATTTGCAAAGTAACAAGACACTTACTCAGCACACACACTACACATGACACTAGGTACCTAACTGCAAAAATTCACCGTACCTACCATGCCAATGGCCATTAGTTGTCGAGGCATTAGCTAAGTAAAAAAAATCATGCCTTAAATTAAAAATATATGGGAAAACGTTATGAAATTATTATAAAAACAAACATTAATTTTTTTTCTTTTCAAATAAGTACAGTGTTTTACATTTATAATTGTGCACCCAAAACAGGGTAAAAAATTAAATAAAATGTTTTTTTTTGTTTAAACAAATTAAATTGTTTATTATAATTTACGAATCAACTGACTCCATATTTGTAAAGTACGCTAAAAGTACATACAAATTTAAAAAACATTAAAATCCATTGATTGGTTCCCAAGATACAAAAAACTGTAGGGTTTTGAAGTTGATATTATTCCAATTTTAGGTCGCACGGATTTTATGCTTCTACTTCGTCGGTTGCAAGCGGGTCGCCTTTGTACTTCAATTTTTGAAGCTTTAGTGACGACTTCCTTGAAGAGGAAATAAAACCAAAATTTTTTTATGAATACTTCGTGTTTTTGAAAGCGAAAGAGCGCTATTTTCGATCCTTATATATTATAAACAAATTAGCTCTGAATTTAAAAAAAAAAATGTTAACTTTGGCTCTAATTGACCTAGCCTAACTTATTTTTTTTAAAGTTCGTGTAAAAAGGCCATCTTTTAGAATGTGTAAAAAATATTTTTGTACCGGCAATAACAAGAAAGTTATTCAAATTGTTTATAAGGAAAAATTGACGAGACTTTTGCATAATTATTTATTACTAATAAGTGCAATTTTTATTAACTTTTTTTAAACAAGTTCGAAAGTATAGCTTATGATCTTTTATTTGACACCTGCAGAATGGTTCTAACATTCTGTTTTTCTGACTTATTTTATTGCACAAAAAGCTCTCTCGGATAAACAATTTGAATAAAATCTAAAAAATTGAAGGAATCGCTTCGAAATTATTGTCACATATTATGCACCAAAGAACCCCCATTTGACAAATCTTTCAAAGCTGTGCACTCATTTTTACAACAGTTATTGAAAAATTAATTTTTTTGCAATTTAGAGCTTTTTTCTCAATCATATTAACAATAAATAAGTATATCAACCTTAGTGTTACGTCATTTTAAAGATTTTTCCATGCTCTCGAAGATGTTTGTACTAAAGTAACCACAAGGTCCACTGTTTTCCATTGATTGGAAAAAAAAGGAAAAAATGCCGTTTTTTGACATTAAATTGTTTATAAATAAAAATGGCCGCCAGATCCTACGCAGGAAATAGTTACAATTTGTTCTCATAGGTCTTACCTGTCGAAAAAACGCTTCAGTACCCTGGCTGTTCGAGTGTCACGAACAAGGTATATTTTTGGCTTATTACCCTGGTCTACTTGGTACTACCAACATAAACAGCCAATAAACAACCATAAAGAGCGTTCATAATGATGAAGTCTCTTTTCAGTATTTACGTTTTACCACTCTATCGGTACCAAAATCTCTATCGTCAGATGCTATGCATTTTCTACGTTATTATAATATGGAGGCTGGAATTTTCCGAAGCTTCTTTTTGAAAACTCGAGACATTCGAGATGTGGTGTTACAGAAGCATTATAAGAATTTCGTGGGTGGATCGTGTGACTAATGTTGAGGTCCTACGTAGAATGGGCAACGAATGCGAGATTATTATTATGAGGAATGAACAGAGCAACTCACTCTTCAGGCCAAGGTATACGGAAAGAGGGGACCAGGGAGAAGAAGAATATCTTGGCTTCAAAACCTGAGAAAGTATTTCAATATATCGACAAAAGGATTATTTCGAATAGCAGCAAACAAAGTTAGGATAGCCATGCTGAATGCCAACATCCGGAACGGATAGATACCGTAAGAAGAAGACACAATTATTATTAACCAACTACATAAAATAATAAGGTATCTCTATGGTATACATGGCGTATCAAGCCGTGTTGGAATAGTATATTGTGCAACAAGTGCAGAAAGGTACTAATTTCTCACGAGTTTGAAAAGTTGCGGTACGAGCGCAAGCGAGTGCCGCAATTCAAACGAGTGAGAAATTACCTTTCTGCACGTGTTTCACACTATACTTTTTCTACAAGCACAGTTTTTCCTAAAAATAAAAATCACAATTTCCAAACGACGATTAATTATAATAGGTACCTATGTGATAAATTTTAAACTGTATTTAATTAATACCTACTAATCAATTTAAATTCCTTATACCTAAATAAATTGCACAGAAATCAGTTAAAAAATTAATGCACTGCCTTAATTTGTTTAAATTTAAACAATTATTACACATTATTGACATTATATTTATGCAGTCACGGATTTACACAAAACCTACTTCATTCGACGTCTCTTGCACAGGTTGCTAAATCCTTATTGGTTATTTGATAATTATAAAATGTTTAATAAGAATAAAATTGTAAAATAAAACAGTTGTAACATCCATAATTTAGTTTCTATGCTATAGTTAAATATAATAATTGTCTTATAGGTTATATATTTGTCTAAAGTTTAACCACGGATGTAAACAGAATATAACGTTACTCAGAATGCGGTAGTCAACTGTGCAGAAAAGAACTTTGCGGCACAGAAACGTCACTTTGCGGCACAGAAACGTCACTTTTCTGCACACTAATGTCAAATATCTTATACTGTGAGAAAATATCAAGTTTGCTAACATAAAACCGTGCAGAAAAGTGCACTTTGAATAGTGGTTGTAGAAAAAAGGTTTTTGAAGCATAGAATTATCTAAAGGTCTTTTGCGATATTTGGTATCTTATGATCTTAAAAATATCTCTTTATTGCGTATTTAGGACGAGGTACAAAAAAACTACAGAATTTTAGACGTATCTCCTGTCACAAAAGTCTTGATGCAAGGATGTTCTTTATCTTCAACTTTATTCAAAATCTACATTCAAGAAGCGTTAAACAATTGGAGGAGATAATGCACATGGGTGGCAGTTAATAGAACTTTGAAACAAGTACATAACAAATCTTTTCTTCGAAACGATCAAGTGATTATGGTAAACGATGAGGAAGCGATGGAGTATGATTAGAAAGTTAATGAAATAATAAGAATATTGAAAATAACCATCAAAATTAACAAAATGGAATGTCTTCGAATGTTTTCGAAGTCTTCGAATAAAGGACGAGGAAAGAGGCTCACAACACTCGATTAGAAATATAAAAAAATGCGAAGAATTGAAACACCTAGGGACGCTGATAGCGAAGGAAGGAAGATCGAAAATTAATATTTAGCATAAAATAAAATAGGACGAAATGTGGCACAAGCTCATTACTTTGGTCTTCTAAAATTAGTTTACAAACAAAAATGACAATCTACAAGTCGGTTCTAGAACCACCTTGATCCGAATGTTGGCAAATGACAATTGGCGAGGAACCGCAAAGTGGGGGACGCCTGGTGGAGAATTTGAAAAGGATCAACTCAAGGAAAACATTGACTTTGCCATTAATTTGTGTACATATTTGCGGTCAGTTTATGTTGTAACTAACAATAATTTCGACTTAAAAAAACCATTGCAGTGTTTCTCAGTATTCATTCCTATTATACTCTACACTCTACGTAATGACCTAAATTAACCAATGTGAAATCACACATTTTGTTAATTTAACGTTTGTATTAAACGTAGTATTTTTTAATGTTTAAGCGACTGCAAAATTAAATAAATAAATAAAATGTAGTATATATTCTGTACATAGAATGTACATTGTTATGCAAAATATCCCGACCACTTCGTAATTTCCAGAACACAATTATTATAAAATAAATTCACCTATTTAGTTTCCAAGTTTCCAGTTTTTATTTAATTAAAAATTGTTATCTGTTGGTGTAAAATAAACTGTAGTGCACCTATTAATTAAATTAAAAACAAAATTAGAAATCCTAAAAAAGATTAATAATTTTTAGAACGCTGTCTGATTATCGGGGGGGGGGGCAGATTTTTTTATGAAAAAAAGGTAAAAACAAATCAGTAGTTAGCATCAAATTTTAATGAATGCATACAGATTAAACATAATTTTGAGTCATCCTTAACTTATAAGATGTCTTAGTTGCAAAACTTAGTGGTTACTTTGGCAAAACTCTCCTGTAAATAATTTTAATTTAACGTTTTAGAACTGTGAATTCAAATGACAAAATGAATTGTTTTCCTAGAGTTGTCGTTCATCTTTGAAATTTTGACCGCCCTCTGTTGGAATTTAATTTTGCGAATAAACAAGAAAAAAACTGGAACTCCAGATTTTTTAGTGCTTTTCTTATTAGGGTTTGGAGGTCTAGTCCTGTCCGATCCTTGATGTTACGTAGACACGTCATTTATCTTCTGCTAGGACCACATTTTCCTCCTATTTGACCTTCCGTTGTTAGTTGAAGGATGTTATATCTCTCGTGTATGAATATACAGGGTGTAACAAAAATACAGGTCATAAATTTAATCACATATTCTGGGACCAAAAATAGTTCGATTGAACCTAACTTACCTTAGTATAAATGTGCACATAAAAGAAGTTACAGCCCTTTGAAGTTACAAAATGAAAATTGATTTTTTCCAATATATCGAAAACTATTAGAGATCTTTTATTGAAAATAGACATATGACAGTCTTATACTAGTAGTATCTTAAGAAAAAAATTATAGTGAAATTTGGACACCCCATAAAAATTTTATGGGGGTTTTGTTCCTTTAAACCCCCCCAAACTTTTGTGTACGTTCCAATTTAATTATTATTATAGTACCATTCGTTAAACACAATATTTTAAAGACTTTTTTGCCTCTTAGTACTTTATCGAAAAGTCAGTTTTTATCGAGATATTTTGAATATTTGTCAAATCCACCACATATTTGTATATGGCTAAGTACGATTATGGAGACTTGGTAATAATATGAAAATTTATTTATGATTTACATTTTTAGGTATATTTTGAACCATATTAAAAAAGAAGTAATATCTCGATAAAAAGTGCCTTCTCGAAAAAATACAAAGAGGCAAAAAAGTTTTAAAAACACTGTGTTTAACTAATGGTACCGCAGTAAAAGTTTAATTGGAACATACACAAACATTTGGGTGGTTTAAAGGAACAAAACCCCCATAAACTTTTGATGTAAACATATTAAAAAAGAAGCCGCAACTCGATAAAAACTGCCTTATCGAAAAAATACTAGGAGGCAAAAAAGTTTTAGAAATATTGAATTTAACTAATGGTACCACTATAATAATTTAATTGGAACGTATACAAAAGTTTGGGTGGGTTTAAGGGAACAAAACCCCCATAAAATTTTTATGGGGTGCACAAATTTCACTATAATTATTTTTTAAGATGTTCCTGCCATAAGAATTATACATGTCCATTTTCAATAAAAAATCTTTAATAGTTTTCGATATATTCGAAAAAATCGATTTTCATTTTGTAACTTCAAAGGGCTGTAACTTTCTTTGTGTGCATATTTGTACTAAGGTAAATTAGCCTCATTCGAACTATTTTTGGTCTCAGAATATGTGATGAAATTTATGACCTGTATTTTCGTTACACCCTGTATTTATGTATGCCTAACAGTACATTATTTGACGGTTTTTGCTGTAAATTTTAAAGAACCGTTTGGATTGACATGAAATTTGCATATACATAGCTAACATGTCAAAGAAAAAAAGTGATATTGTGCCGATGTGTGCTTTTGCCCTGGGGGTGAGTTTCACCCCTTCTCGGGGGTGAAAAAATATATGTCCAAAATAAGTTCGGAATAAGATAAACTGATTAATTCTAAGCAACTTTTATTCTATACAGTTTTTTCAATAAGTCAATATTTTTCGAGTTATTTGCGAGTGAATATTTTCATTTTTCAACAAAATAACCACATTCTTAGACGGTTTTTGGCAAATAACTCAAAACGTAAGCATTTTTTTTACGCAAAAACACGTTTTTAGACAGTTTTTCGCAAATAATTCAAAAAGTATTTTATCGAAAAAACCATTCTTAGCAAAAATATAACTTGTAAAAAAGTGAAAAAAAATGGTGTATACATGAAGTCTCTAGACCTAGTAGAAGCAGAGTTATAGCTAAAAAAAATGGGTTCATATTCGTCAAATTTCAAATAAATATATTTCAACGTGAAATAACCAAAAAACGAAGCACTCTTCGGAAAAAAACTCATTATAATTTTTTTTAATAGTTTAAAAAGCTTTATTTCTATTTTTATAAAAAAAGATTCTAGAATCAAATATAAGCAAGTTACGCTCAAAATACAGTTATTCCCTTTTGATTTGGCAAAATAAAATCGGGAAAATCATCCCCTAATTAACAACTTAAATAAAATTAATTGTTACCGCTTCACAAGTTGCTTTATTTATGTTGTTTTTATATGATCTGTAAGTTTCATTGATTCAACGTGCTTATTTTTGAAAAAAATTGATTTTAAAGTAAAATTTTTAAAATTTTTAATTGTGAAAAAAATGCTTTTTTTCAAAATAACTTAAAAATTATTAGTAATACCAAAAATCTCAAAGAGTAATGAAATGTACGTTTTGCTTTTCTGGATATTTTAGATTTTTGTTTTCCTGTTAGACAAAAATTGGTTATGCTATGGCTGTTCAAAATTTGCATACACTCGGGATTAGTGACTCGTTCAAGCTATTTTAACTACGGCCTTTTCAAAAATAATCACTTTAAACCGATGAAACTTGCAGATCGTATAAAGATTAAATAAGCAAAGTAACTTGTGAACTGGTAACGATTAATTTTATTTGGGGTGCTAATTAGGGGGTGCTTTTCGCGATTCTTTTTACCAAAAAATAAAAGGGACCAACAATATTTTGAGCGTAACTCACTTACTTTTAATGTTAGAAATTTTTTTAAAAATTAAAAATAAACCTTGTTTTAAACACTTTAAAAAAGTTGTGATGAGTGTTTCCCAAAAAGTGTTCCGTTTTTTTTATCGGATATTTCTCGATGAAATATTCGATTTGGAATTTGACGAATAAGAACATACTTTTCATTAGCTACAACTTTGCTTCTACTGGGTCTACAGACTTTATATATGCATCATTTTTTCATTTTTTATGAGCTATATTTTTATTAAGAATATTTTTTTCGACAAAATACTTACTTTTTAAATTATTTGCGAAAACGAAAACCGTCTAAAAACGTGGTTATTTTGTTGAAAAATTAACATATTCACTCGCAAATAATTCGAAAATTATTGACTTGGTGAAGAAATTCTATAGAACAGAAGTTGCTTAGAATTAGTCAGTTTATCGAATTCCGTACTTATTTTGGACATATATTTTTTCACTCCCGAGAAGGGGTGAAAGTCACCCCCAGAACAAAAGCATATTTCGGCACAATATCACTTTTTTTCTTTGACTTATTAGCTATGTGTACCTACGCCAAATTTCATGTCAATCTAAGGGGTTCTTTAAAATTTAGAGGTTTTGCAATATTTTACCGTTAAAGAACGTACTATAAGATAACATGTTTTACGTTTTTTGATAAGTTCTTAGAAGTTCACAATCTGTATTTATACGTCTTAAAACTTCTTCATTTCTAACATGGTCAGTCCATGGACTTTTTAAAATATAGCGGAATATCTACATCTCAAAGTTTTCCAGGTGTCGTAAAGAGCTAATTGTCAACGTCCAGGCTTGTAGTAAAATATTGGGTACATAACATTTAATTATTGGATATATGTAGTAGAATTAGAACAAGATCTCGGTTGGTGAAACATTGTTTTATTTTTACAAATGCTTTTCTGGCCTGGAACTTTTACCTTCTAATAAAATGAAAATTTACATTAAAGTTAAATAACATTCCTTGTCCATAGTTGTGCTTTTATGCTGATTTGACTAAATGTTTACTTATTTAATTACCTAATTAATTTAAAATTTAATTGGAAACAATAAAACGTTAATGTCTAACAATATTATCAATAAGTCGAGCAACTTTCTCAATGTCTAAATTGCCGATTGCGGACATTTTATGTATACCTACTGAACGAAAGAATACTCCAGGGAAATAAGCTAGAAATAGACCATGTTCGAGACACTCAAAGATCCAAGTAGTTGACTACTTTTTTAGTTATTGTAGACCTATAGGAAGAAAATCTACCTGTTTCCTGACTAGAGTTCGCGTCAGTTTTTTAATTATTAACAATTTAGTGCAAAAATCGCGATTTTTTCGATTTTTTTTTACCCCATTCAAAAGCTAAACAGTTGACATAAAACTACAAAATTTAATTTTTTAGAACTTTGAAAAATCTTCGAAATGCCTATTTTTGAAAGTTAAAAAGTTAATTTGTTGCTACGTAAACTGAAAAATAAGTGAAAATCGTTATTTGTTAATAACTTTTACTAAAACTAATTTAGAATTTTAGTGTTTTACCCAACGCTGGGTATTGCGGTACTTAACAAACCCTCAAAATTTGAGACCGATCCAATAATTAGTTTAAAAGTTATTCTATTTGTTTATCCCAGAGACCTTTATTTTGCAATTACATAAGACAGAAAACAATGAAGATAGGGCAATTCTGCGTATGTCAAATGAAAGTAGAAAAGTGAGGCTATCAAAATATACTAAAAAAAGATAAAAAAATTATCTAATACAGTCAAAAATCTTAATGCCAAATTTTTTAAATTTTTTAGTTTATCAACATTTAGAATAGCTTTAAAAATATTGTAAGTAGAAAAAATCATTTTACATATTCGAAAATTTGGTATTTTACACGAATTTTTAGTAGAATGTAGTTCAATTGGTGACTAGTCGTGGTAAGTGAAAGGTTAGCTGGGAGCCGACAAATGCACGAGTTCAAAAACTAAAAAAGGCAACTTAAAACTACTAGCATTTTCTATATCTCGGGATCTACTGAATATATTTTGATCTTTTTTTTTTTTTAATTTGTAGGTATGTAATTTTTCTGTACATTACAATTTGATATTTATTAATTAATAAACAGTCTAATTTGTTTAAACAATTTTTGAAAACATAATTTTTTCACAAAAATCCATGTTTTTAATCATACTATCATTTTATTCATATAAAAAGTCAAGGTGTACTTTAATAAATAAATTATCTTCAATAAATAATTATCCAATAAAAATAACTTATTTAGTAAAGTGTACTGTAACTTTTTATATGATCATTAATTATACTATGATTAAAAAAATAGATTTTTGTAAAAAAATATTTGTTCAAGAATTGTTTAAACAAATTAGAATGATTATTAATTGATAAATTTATAAATAAATTGCATATTTGTAATGTACGTAAATTACATACAAATTAAAAAAAGAAATATCAAAATCCATTGAGTCGATCCGGAGATACAGAAAATTGTATTAGTTTCAAATTTCAAATTCAAATTCAAATTTATTCAAAAATATGTGTGTACAATATTTTACATTTAGATCTTATATTATTATTAGTATCGACTGACTCAGCACCATGCCTAGGCAAGATTTGCCTGTTTTGCACTGTACTATGTCAATCGAAACTGTATCAATTGTACATAAAAGTAGTATTAAGGTTGGAACTAAGAAGTAACATACCTAACTATCGAAGAGATAATGCAGTTTGAAATCGCTTTTTCGATATTTTAACTCGGTGGATTCGTAGGTTCCACCTAGTAACCGTTTGAAATACATTTTTGAAAAATCGTAGGGGGTGCTGTGAAGGTACAATGTTGTGCAAGGTTTGTGCAATTTTTTTAACAAAATATACAAAATCACATTCTTTAAAATGGCATCAATAAAATTATTATAAACAAATTAGCTGTGAATTAAAAAAAAACACATGGTTAACTTTGTCCCAAATGAACCCAGGCTAAATTTTTTTATTTGATAATTCGTGTTAAGATACTATAGGTCTGGATCCCGCGTATGAAAAAAAAGTTAATTAGTAGCAAGCTGAAAATTTGTTAATAGCTTAAGGGTGTCTAGTCGGACAAACTTTGATATATGGGAACACTGAAACAGGGGAAGTTTTAATTGTGTAACAGGTTAAAAATTTGGAACGGTCAGACCACGAAAACGTTACATGTATTTTGTCCGACAGAACTTCCAATTGATTTGTTACCCTTTCATTAAACTCTCATGCAAAAATCAGACTGCTATTTATCACCTGTCATAATTCCTGTCATTTGACATGTTCTACGTGTTCCACTCATTAAAATGCCCATTTGGTGATAAATAGCTGTCTGATTTTTGCATGAGAGTTTAATGAAAGGGTAACAAATCAAGTGGAAGTTCTGTCGGACAAAATACATGTGACGTTTTCGTGGTATGACCGTTCCAAATTTTTAACCTGTTCCACAATTAAAACTACCCCTGTTCCAGTGTTCCCATATATCAAAGTTTGTCCGACTAGACACCCTTAAGCTATTAACAAATTTTCAGCTTGCTATTAATCAACTTTTTTTTATACGCGGGTCCAGACCTACTAGCTTTTCGAATATATAAAAAGATTGTTCCTACGGATTATACTTTTAAAGTTATTTTTGATTATATTAATTAATTTTTTTATCTTTTTTTAATACATTTTGATAGTATCAGTCTTCTACTTTCATTTGACTTACTTAGAATTGCCCACTGTTCATTAAATTCTGTCTTATGCTATTGCAAAATAAAGGTCGCTGGGATAAACAAATAGAATAACTTTTAAACTAATTAATGGATCGGTCTCAAATTTTTAGGGTTTGTTAAGTACCTCAATACCCAACTTTGGGTGAAACATTTAGTTTTACTAAAAGTTATTAACAAATAACGATTTTCACTTATTTTGCAGTTTGCGTAGCAACAAATTAACTTTTTCTCTTTCAAATATCGGAATTTTGAAGGTTTTTCAATGTTCTTAAAAATTAAATTTTGTAGTTTTATGTCAACTGTTCAGCTTTTAAATGAGGTGAAAAAAATCGAAAAAATCGCGATTTTTGCACTAAATTGTTATAGTCTAAGAGCTAGTGAACCCTCCGCCTAACGGTCGTCCTGTAAGGCTAGAAATTTCTCTAGTGATAATTCATAGCACACCAAGGCTAAAAACCATGACCTGGCAGGCCTCAGTGGTGCACGTGTATCTACCAGGTGAATCGAAAAGTGCAAATTTAGGGGATAAAATAAACTTTCTCCTGTAAGGTTTAAATTTAAGTATGTGTTTGAGTAAGTCATTCAGAAGAAATGTGTACAATGACAGGCGATTCTGAAGAGCATAAGACCTTGCCAGGCGAGGGGAAAGATTAGGGGATTTTCCTAAAATTATTCTTTTTGCATCGAACAAATTTTTTTTAGGTTTTTTGAATCATTCCAAACAGAAAACGTCTTTAGTGATTTTTCTCTAAAATTCATAGTTTTTGTTATATAAGCGATTGAAAATTTTGAATATTGCGAAATCGGTCATTTTTAACCCTAAATCGGACATTTATCTAAAAATTTCAATGTTGCCAAGATACCTAGATATTCTTTAAACATTGATTGATGAAATCCCGAAGAGTTTTTTGCAAAAAAATATCGAAACCCCCTTTGTTTTTTTAATTGCTAATCAAGCAGGTGCGACACTGTAGTATAAGTGAGGACGTTTGAGTTTGCTTAAATTCATTATCTCGAGAATGGGCAAATTTCAAGAGAAATCCTCAGATTTTTAGATAAATGTCCGATTTAGGGTTAAAATGGCCGATTTCTCGATTTTCAAAATTTTCAATCGCTCATATAACAAAAACTATTAACTTAAGAGAAAAATCACAAAAGACGTTTTCTGTTTGAAATGATTCAAAAAACCTAAAAAAAATTTGTTCGATGCAAAAAGAATAATTTTAGGAAAAACCCATAATCTTTCCCCTCGCCCGGCAAGATCTTATGCTCTTCAGAATCGCCTGTCCATTGTACACATTTCTTCTAAATGACTTACTCAAACACATACTTAAATTTAAACCTTACAGGAAAGTTTATTTTACCCCCTAAATTTGCACTTTTCGATTCACCTGGTAGATACACGTGCACCGCTGAGGCCTGCCAGGTCATGGTTTTTAGCCTTGGTGTGCTATGAATTATCACTAGAAAAATTTTTAGCCTTACAGGACGACCGTTAGTCGGAGGGTTCACTAGCTCTTAAACTATTAATAATTAAAAACGGGCGCGAACTCTAGGCAGGAAACAGGTAGGCTTTCTTCCTATAGGTCTACAATAACTAAAAAAGTAGTCAGCTACCTGGATCTTTGAGTGTCCTGAGAAAATCCTTATTTCTCTGGACTATAAATATAATAACTGTATTTTAAAACTGCATTTTTCTTTTGACTTCATTTTTGCACTAAATTGTTAATAATTAAAAACGGGCGCGACTCTAGGCAGGAAACAGGTAGGCTTTCTTCCTATAGGTCTACAATAACTAAAAAAGTAGTCAGCTACCTGGATCTTTGAGTGTCCTTATTTCCTTGGACTATAAATATAATAATTGTATTTTAAAACTGCATTTTTCTTTTGACTTCAGGGACAGTAAAGTTCAAAATAATTTCTTCACAGTTTCACTGATATGTTACAAACTGCAGACTATGCAACTTTTAGAGATCTCTGATAGATAGAGATACTGAAAATCTCTGCAAGGCCATATATTACTAGAAGTATTTTATGTTTCCTCACTAGCAATTTATGTCCTTCTTTTTTGTTAACTACCATACGTGACTGTTCGTATTATGGATTCGTATACCTGGATTTTTACATATTAATTAATATAATCAAAAATCCTAATGCCAAATTTTTGAAATTTTGTAATTTATAAACATTTAGAATAACTTTAAAAATATAATCCGTAGGAACAATCTTTTTATATATTCGAAAAGCTAGTAGGTCTGGACCCGCGTATAAAAAAAAGTTGATTAATAGCAAGCTGAAAATTTGTTAATAGCTTAAGGGTGTCTAGTCGGACAAACTTTGATATATGGGAACACTGGAACAGGGGTAGTTTTAATTGTGGAACAGGTTAAAAATTTGGAACGGTCAGACCACGAAAACGTCACATGTATTTTGTCCGACAGAACTTCCAATTGATTTGTTACCCTTTCATTAAACTCATGCAAAAATCAGACTGCTATTTATCACCTGTCATAATTCCTGTCATTTGACATGTTCTACGTGTTCCACTCATTAAAATGCCCATTTGGTGATAAATAGCTGTCTGATTTTTGCATGAGAGTTTAATGAAAGGGTAACAAATCAATTGGAAGTTCTGTCGGACAAAATACATGTGACGTTTTCGTGATATGACCGTTCCAAATTTTTAACCTGTTCCACAATTAAAACTACCCCTGTTCCAGTGTTCCCATATATCAAAGTTTGTCCGACTAGACACCCTTAAGCTATTAACAAATTTTCAGCTTGCTATTAATCAACTTTTTTTTATACGCGGGTCCAGACCTACTAGCTTTTCGAATATATAAAAAGATTGTTCCTACGGATTATATTTTTAAAGTTATTCTAAATGTTTATAAATTACAAAATTTCAAAAATTTGGCATTAGGATTTTTGATTATATTAATTAATTTTTTTTATCTTTTTTTAATACATTTTGATACTATCAGTCTTCTACTTTCATTTGACTTACTCAGAATTGCCCACTGTTCATTAAATTCTGTCTTATGCTATTGCAAAATAAAGGTCGCCGGGAAAAACAAATAGAATAACTTTTAAACTAATTAATGGATCGGTCTCAAATTTTTAGGGTTTGTTAAGTACCTCAATACCCAACTTTGGGTGAAACATTTAGTTTTAGTAAAAGTTATTAACAAATAACGATTTTCACTTATTTTGCAGTTTGCGTAGCAACAAATTAACTTTTTCTCGTTCAAATATCGGCATTTTGAAGGTTTTTCAATGTTCTTAAAAATTAAATTTTGTAGTTTTATGTCAACTGTTCGGCTTTTAAATGGGGTGAAAAAAATCGAAAAAATCGCGATTTTTGCACTAAATTGTTAATAATTAAAAACGGGCGCGACTCTAGGCAGGAAACAGGTAGGCTTTCTTCCTATAGGTCTACAATAACTAAAAAAGTAGTCAGCTACCTGGATCTTTGAGTGTCCTGAGAAAATCCTTATTTCTCTGGACTATAAATATAATAATTGTATTTTAAAACTGCATTTTTCTTTTGACTTCAGGGACAGTAAAGTTCAAAATAATTTCTTCACAGTTTCACTGATATGTTACAAACTGCAGACTATGCAACTTTTAGAGATCTCTGATAGATAGAGATACTGAAAATCTCTGCAAGGGCCATATATTACTAGAAGTATTTTATGTTTCCTCACTAGCAATTTATGTCCTTCTTTTTTGTTAACTACCATACGTGACTGTTCGTATTATGGATTCGTATACCTGGATTTTTACATCTTGTGAGAGAAGTTTTGATCTCAAGATGTTGCATTGCAAAGAAATATCTGCTTCCCGCCATTATTTGTGTTTCTACTTCTCGTTCTATTTTGTTTTCATTGGTGAATGTGGCTCCTAGATATTGAAACTCTTCAATCACTTCGAAGTTATGCGTTTATGGTAATATTTTGCCTTATTCACCGTTGTTATTTTTTAAAACGACCATGTATTTTATTTTGTATTCATTTATTTTCTGACCTATTTTTAATGCAGCTTCTTCAAAGCTCGAGAAAATATCCCTCATTTTGATTACGCTACTGTATCTACGTCATCGCATTGAGGTGATCTCTGGAGGATAAGCTGAAGAATCTCTAGCACAAAACCTGAAATAGTCAATCATATCTTGCATGCATGTAAGGCCAAAGATTGAAGTCAGCAAACACTTTTTGGAAACTACCAAGTGACTCCAAAATCATATGGTGCTCATCCAATAGATCTGAATAAGTTGGTACAGGGTTCCAAAATCCTGGAAAAAACTTTTGGGACAAGTTCAAAATATGTACATACATATTAACATCTTTTATGTATCTTTGTAGAACTTCTTTCATCCACAATTTTTTATCAAAGCTGCATATTTAAGTAATTTGAAAATTTTTTCTACCTTTACCATATTAAAAAGTATCTCATAACATATGGATGGTTCAGGAATATATTTCGTAAAAGTTAGTAGTCTGAATGTTCTCCAATGTTGGATGTTGTGACCTATTAATAATCATTACGAGAAAAAAGTGTAAACACGTGGTCATAATTTTTAATACCTATATTGACACAAAATGTTCTCAGTATTGTTATTAAAAAACGCTAATTACTTTTGTCAACTATAGGTTTGTTAAAGTTAGACTTCGCTTCCATGAAGTATGTCGTGTTGGTAAACAAAAACTAAACTGTTCAAAGATCAAAAATCTTCAAACATGTATCATTTACGTATATTTTCCTTGGAACTAGATGACCATTCATTCTAATTATATTTTCCCCATAAGATTGGTTTTGTAATTGATGCTAGTAGGTACATTCTTTATGTACGATAACTTACCCATTATGAACATAAATATTTATTATTATTATGTTTATTTTAATTTTATAGTAAAAACAGTCCCAGAAAAATATTGTATAGGTAAATATTATTCAAACTGTACTTTACCTCTCTTTTCTGAACAAGGTAATTTACCTTATTTTCTTTTTGTTCAACATACACTTGATTTATTAAAAAAACTGTTAAGCAGACAACAGACATTACATACTTACATTAAAATGTTCTTTCCGCATGTACGTAACTCACGTACTCTAACTTGTGGCTTCCATTATCTCCTATTTTTTTTTTATACTAGTTAGCTGTATGTGAATTATTAATATTAAAGTTCATAAATTGTCAGTAGTAATTGCACAAGAGCTCTAAAATTATAGTCCATTCTTTCACGGTTTTTGCTCTAGATTTTAAAGAACCGCTTGGATTGACATGAAATTTGGCATACGCATAGCTTACATGCCAAAGAAAAAAAGTAATATTGTGCCGATGTGTGCTTTTCCCCTGGGGGTGACTTTCACCCCCTCTTGCGGGTGAAAAAATATATGTCCAAAATAAGTCCGGAACTGGATAAACTGACTAATTTTAAGTAACTTTTGTTCTATAGAGCTTTTCCGCCAAGTCAACACTTTTCGAGTTATTTGCGAGTGAATATGTTCATTCTTCAACAAAATAACTACATTTTTAGACGGTTTTTCGCAAATAACTCAAAAAGTAAGTATGTTTTCGAAAAAACGTTCTTAGCAAAAGTATAGCATGTATAAAAGTAAAAAACATGGTGTACGCGATAGGTCTCTGGACCTCGTAGAACCAGAGTTATAGCCAATGAAAAATAGATTCATATTCACCAAATTTCAAATAGAATATTTCAAAGTGAAATATCCAAAAAACTAAGCAATTTTTGGGGAAAACCCATTATAACTTTTTTAAAGTGTTTTATTTTTGTTTTTATAAAAAGTTTCTAGCTTTAAATTTAAGCAAGTTACGCTCAAAATAAAGTTGGTTCCTTTTGTTTTGGCAAAAAAAATCGGGAAGACCACCCCCTAATTAGCAACTTAAATGAAATTAATCGTTACCGCTCCACAAATTATTTTACTTATGTTGTGTTTATATGATCTGTAAGTTTCATCGATTCAAAGTGCTTATTTTTAAAAAAATTTGGTAAAATTTTTAAAAATTTTAATTTTGAAAAATATGCTTTTTTCAAAATAACTTAAAAATTGTTAGAGATACCAAAAATCTCGAAAAACAAAAAAAGTCAGCATTGCTTTTCCGAATATCATGTATTTTTTTGTTTTTCTGTTAGACAAAAATTGATTAAGATTTGGTATTTCTAAATTTGCATACATTCGTGATCAGTGATTCGTTCAACTCCTTTTAACTACAGCCCTTTCAAAAATAAGGACTTTGAACCGATGAAACTTACAGATCCTATAAACGATACATACACGAGTCAAGAAACTTGTGAAGTCGTAACGATTAAGTTCATTTGAGATACTAATTAGGGGGTGATTTTCCCGACTTTTTTACCAAAAAAAAGGGACTAACTTTATTTTGAGCGTAACTTGTTTACTTTTGATGCTAGATTTTTTTTATAAAACAAAAATGAAGCTTTTTTAAACACTTTAATTAAGTTGTAATGAGTTTTCCCCGAAATGTGCTTCATTTTTGGTTATTTCACGTTAAAGTATTCCATTTGGAATTTGACGAATATGAACCAATTTTTAATTAGCTATAACTATGCTTCTACTAGGTACAGAGACGTGATATTTACACCATTTTTTAAAATTTTTACAGGGTATATTTTTGCTACAAATGTTTTTTCGACAAAATACTTATTATTTGAGTTATTTGCGAAAAACCGTCTAAAAGCGTGGTTATTTTGTTGAAAAAATGAACATATTCACTGGCAAATAATCCGAAATTATTGACTTAGTGAAAAAAATCTATAGTACAAAAGTTCCTTAAAATTAGTCAGTTTTTCCATTTCCGGACTTACTTTGGACGAATATTTTTTCGCCCCCAAGAGGGGGGTGAAATCCACCCCCGGGACAAAAGCACATATCGGCACAATATCACTTTTTTTCTTTGACTTGTTAGCTATGTGTATGCCAAATTTCATGTCAATCCAAGCGGTTCTTTAAAATTTAAAGGTTTTGAAATATTTTACCGTTAAAGAACGTACTATTATTGGATTTTTCCCGAGTGACACTTTGACAGTTTTAATTTCACGAGCCGAAGGCGAGTGAAATTATGTCAAAGTGTCACGAGGGCAAAAATTCTATATTAATTTTAGAGTTCGAGTGCAATTTGTTGCGATTATTTCATGAATAAAACTGTTCAAAACCAAAATTTTATTGTAATTTATTTATGTAAGTACAAATTAGTACAATTAAACACAAAGATTTTATAAATACTTGACGATTGAAAGTCATCACTTTTATAATTTTTAAAACATTAATTGTCATTAATGTCACTGAATGTATTTTTTCGTAGCAACGAAGGGCATCTGACGTAATATACTTAACGACGGGCAATTATCAAAAATTATCAATTTAATTCAGATTTATGTAGCTTTCTATTGGTCAGAATCTCCTATGAATGACATAATCGTTAAAACTTAATTATCATATCTGAGAATTTGGTGCATACAATTTTGTAACTATACTATAGTTCAATTCACAATTACTTTGTGTCAATCCTCGTATACATTCTGTCATTCTACTTTAAATTATTTGATATTAGAGTAACTGTTGACATTTGGCAACAAAGCCTCCCCCACTTTATGGTAGACAATAGAAAGTAGTTTTGAATTTGAAAATATTTAAATGGTCTTCCATGGTAAAATATTTCATTTTTCGTTGTTATTCTAACTTTTACTTGGGGTAAGTTTGATCATTGTTCATTTTTAAAAATAGGTACTTTTTGTTTGTTTTTCAATTTTTCATTCTTGATTTTTCCGAAAAAGTTTCTTATATTTGAATTTTTATCCCTAGCTTGTATAATCATGTGATTTTCGAATTTTGCAATTATATGCTTTATGATCTGGTTTTTTTGTTTTTCAGTTTTTCATTCGTGATTTTTCCCAAAAAGGTTCTTATATTTGAATTTTTATCCCTAGCTTTTATAATCATGTGATTTTCTAATTTTGAAATTATATGCTTTAAGATCTGGTTGAAAACTAGAAAGATGTTTTTGAAATCCAGATTTATTCCCAAATAATTTACTTTAAACTTTATATCGACTTTTCATTTCCTAGTCACTAGAAACCTCGGAAGATTTAGGAAAACAAATAGAAGTATCTATATATTTTAAGTTATTAATTTCCTTTCTTTATTGTAACCTGTTATCAATATTACAATAAACAATATGTTTGAGAGACAGAAAAAGTGACACAGATACAGTGGGAGCTACACAAAGTGGTGAGCACCCTTAAATTTTTTTTAATGCAGGAGGATTATAAATAATAAAAAACGTGAAAAACGTGTGTAATTTTTATTACAATGAACTGTGGTTTATTCCATATAAGTTTATTCTTGAGGAACGTCACCACTTGTTATTTGGATTTCAATGGAGAGAAGAAGAAGAGAATGGAGAAGAAATTCAGTGTCAAAATATTACATATCAGAGACAATAATCGAAAATAAAACTGAAAAGTTACATTTATTTTGTAGAATCGTATAAGAACTGGCAGCGATAAAGTTAGTTTTTTAGTATTCCTCTGTTAGGACAAAGAACGATTGAGTATTTTTATATGATGAATTAAAGATAAAATTCTTGGTACCGGTGTAATAAAAGAGTACCACCTTTACGAGCTTGAGATTTATATCATTGCATTTTGCGTCATTCTACGTCAGTGATTACTGTACAATTAGTCTAGTAAAATAAAATTCCACTACATGTAAATCACAATGTAAATTCGTACAGGTTGAAACTAATTTTATATCAAAGTTTAGGTGGATACAAAAGATATTTTCAAGAAAGTATCCAAATCATACAAGGGGATCATTGTTTAAATAATTAAAAAGGGGTCATTTTTGCAAAAAAAAATACTTTTTAACTGCTGAGGTCATTCAATTACTAATGAAATTCTATATGATTTTTTTCTGCAAAGTTGAAGGGAAAATCTTTCTCATAAGACTTGCTAAATTAAATTTGACCTCCTATTTATTTAAATAATTATATATAAATCTTTAAAAACAATTTTTGCAAAAATTATTTTTAGCATTTTAAATAAACGTTACAAAATATCTTGTTTTACAGTAGAAGTTGGGCTATGTTATCAGTATTAATAAGAAAAAAGTGGGTCTAAAAATATTAAATATTTTTTGAGATATTGAATTTGTTTTTTAAATGTTACTCTATTTTCAACTGCAAAAACGCGGTTGTTGCCAAAGAAATATTCACCTGCTTAAGATCTCATTATTTTTATTTTTATGTATATTTTCGATAAATGCATTGATAAATTAAAATTTTAATTAAACTTCCCCCTAAAATGGCCTTTGAAAATTATTCAAATTTGTTTATAATTTGTTTTTTTAATAACATCGCGTAGATTAAATATTTTAAAATGCCGTTTCAATAATCGGGTTCCTGGGAATTTTTCACTAATTATCAATTTTTTTGTCTTCTCTTCTTCTTCTTTTTTTTCTTGGAGTTATATGTATTAAGGGCCCTTTTAGGGTTAAGTTTCATTAAGAAACTATTAAGTTAAAAATATTAAGATTGGTCTAAAATCACTTAAATAAAATGTGGCTACTTACTGAGTTACAGGGTGTTTTATTTAAAAATTTAAAAATTATTTTTAAAAAGTACTTTCAAACTCATTGGCGCATCCTTATCATACTTGGCAGAAAGTGTGGCTACTATACAGTCTACTAAATTGTTATAAACAATAGTTTCTATCTACTACCAGAGGCGTACGACAGGGGATAGTGAATGGTTGACCCTTCCCAAATTCTACGCCACTGAGGGTATTACTATTTTAGCGAAATTTTTCGATTATTCAATACTTTCTCTCTAAATAATATACTATTTATTGGTAACGATTAAGTCATTAGTTTTCGATATATTGGACGTTCAATATGAAACGGCATAGTTATTTTGATTCATTCATTCATTCATTTTAAACTTCCAATATCTCGCAAACTGATGACTTTATCGATACCAATAAAGCTACTTACATACAAAGTATTGGAGAATCGAAAAATTTCGCTAAAATAGTAATTTACTCAGTGGCGTAGAATTTGGGAACGGTCAATCATTCACTATCCCCTGTCATACGCCTCTGGCAGTAGCTAGAAACGTTTATTAATCACAATTTAGTAGGGTGTATAATAGCCACACTTTCTGCCAAGTATGATAAGGATACGCCAAATAGTTTTAAAGTACTTGGTAACAATAATTTTTAAATTTTTAAATAAAACACCCTGTAACTTAGTAAGTAGCCACATTTTATTTAAGAGATTTTAGTTATATCTTAATATTTTTAGGTCTAGAATTTACAACCCAGAGATTCGACATTCTTAATGAAATTTAACCCTAATAGGGCCCGTAGTAACATAACTCCAAGAAAAAAAAAGAAGAAGAAAAAACGACAAAAAATTTGTTAATTAGTAAAAAATTCCCAGGAAACCAATTATCGAAACGGCATTTCAAAATACTTAATCCCCGCGACGTTATTAAAAAAACAAATTATAAACAAATTTGAATAATTTTCAAATTTCATTTTAGGGGGGAGTTTAATTGAAATTTGAATTTATCAATACATTTATCGAAAATATACCTAAAAATAAAAATAATTGGTTCTTACGCAGGTGAATATTTCTTTGGCAACAACCGCGTTTTTGCAATTGAAAATATAGTAACATTTAATAAACAAATTCAATATCTCAAAAAATATTAAATATTTTTCGACCACTTTTTTTTGCTTAATACTGGTAACATAGCGCAACTTATTCTGTAAAATAAGATATTTTATAATGCTTATTTAAAACGCTAAAAATAATTTTTTGCAAATTTGTTTTTAAAGTTTTATATACAATTATTTAAATAAATAGCCTCAGCTTAAATTACCTCAACAGTTAAAAAAGTATTTTTTTTGCAAAAATGACCCCTTTTTAATTATTTAAACAATGATCCCCTTGTATGATTTGGATACTTTCTTGAAAATATCTTTTGTACCCACCTAAACTTTGATATAAAATTTGTTTCAACCTGTACGAATTTACATTTTGACTTTTTTTTATTTTATTAGGCTAAATGTTCACCGTTAAGTTTTTTTGTATTGCCATTTTTAAAATGTGTCCTGTTTTTTAACCTACAGCAATAGACCTGGATCCCGCGTACCAAAAGAAAGTTGATTAATAGCAAGCTGAAAATTTGTTAATAGCGTGTTTAACGGTGTCTAGTCGGACAAACTTTGATGTACGGGAACACTGGAACAGGGGAAGTTTTAACTGTGGAACAGGTTAAAAATTTGGAACGTAAGACTACGAAAACGTTAAATGTAATTTGGCGGAAAGAACTTCCAATTGATTTGTTACCATTTCATTAAACTTTCATGCAAAAATCAGACTGGTGTTTATCACCAACTGGGCATTTTAATGAGTGGAACAAGAAGAACATGTCAAATGACAGGAATCATGTTGGTTAGTAATAGCAGTCTGATTTTTGCATGAGAGTTTAATGAAATGATAACAGAGTTTAATGAAAGGATAACAAATCAATTGGATGTTCTGTCCGACAAAATACGTGGGACATTTTCGTAATCTGACGTTCCAAATTTTTAAACTGTTCCATAATTAAAACTTACCCTGTTCCAGTGTTCCCGTACATCAAAGTTTGTTCGACTAGACACCGTTAAGCACGCTATTAACAAATTTTCAGCTTGCTATTAATCAACTTTTTTTTGGTACGTGGGATCCAGGTCTACAAGAAATGCCAGTAATGACAACCTTGGCAAATGCGCAATGAAGATTTTTCTAGCCAGTGTTGATTTTTAATTAAATATTTTAATTTTTAATTTTTTCCTATATTTTACAGAAAATAATTGTTAAAATTGCTGCTTTCTTACCAGAACACTTTATATTTTAATTAAATTTTACGACAAGTCAATAAAAAATACTTGGAGTGTTGGGCCGACAGCAGCCTAAATCCTAATTTAGAAATATGATTGATAGTCTAAGATTCGAACAGGAGGTCAAAATGTACCCCATCTGCTTTCCGGATGAAACATTTTTTTTATGAAATTTCATACATAGACAAACACGACCAGCATGGGTTGCCTATCAAAATCGTGTCATAGCTATCCTTAAGGGGGATATCCTTAAGGGGGGGGGGGCGAAGGGGTTGATCAATATTTCAAAAACATTTTTTTTTGAAAGTATGGTAGAATTATTTTATTTTTAAATTAAATAGGCATATTCAGTACAATTCATAGATTACTCAAGAAAAAAATTAAGGAAAAATACTGAAAACTAAGCCAACTGTGGCAAATTTTTAAATGACACCTCAAAATATAATGAATTTTGCGGTGGACATCAGAACTCATCATTGGATCATGGTAAACAAAAAATTCAAAAAGATTTTATTAGCTATACAGTTTCTCGAGGTAACGCTGTCCAGTTTTTTTAGTTTTACTTAATTTTGACTTTTTGATACCACTCAGAACTCAAAACAACGAATTTTTTTTGTAAAAAGGGTGAAAATTAACATATTTATTATTGTTAAACAAAAAATAAGAATACAACAAAAAATATCTCGACAGCTTTACCTTCGAAACATGGGGATATTCCGTCCAGTCTAAAAAGGATGTCTGAAGATATCTTACGTTTTAAAAAATCCTATTATGCTTGCCTAGAAGCGACAGGCACATAGCAGGAAGTCTGTATCTGAAGTTTGAATAACTGAACCCAAAGCACCTGCCTAAAAGCGGCAAACGCTTGTGGAATAGATCCTGGCTCAAAAGTTTCACCAGAGCAGCGGAGAAACGTAGCTAGAAGTGTTATCGTATCTCTGGTCCTGGATCTAGCTGGATGAAGCTATAATATACTAAAAAAATTACTAAAATCGGACAACAGGTTTAGGAAATGAGAGACATAAAAAATGTCCCATTTGTAAGGTGGTGAGTTAATTTTGTTAATTTTTTTTTAATTTTTGTAATTTTGTAAGCGATTGATGTTGGTCTCTGTATCGAAACTAAATCTTAAACTCTTTTTCTTTACCTTCGTTTACTCACAAATTGAGTACTAGGAATCAAATCCGTTGGAGTTTTGCTTAGATAAATTGAAGTGTTGTGGAATGCAAATTGTAGATTCCCTTCGTCTATCCATTTATCGTCCGTGTGCTTTGAAAGCTCGGATTTAAGCTGTGACCAGAATTTGTTTTCCATTGTAAAACATTTTTAGATCACTGGCTCTTTGGATTCCGTTTTGTTTTTTTAAATTATTAAATTTATGTGCTTTATAATCACATTAGTTATCTAAGCATGTTTTTGTTTTTTTAGGTTAAAATGACAAATGACGCAGATATAAACAGTTATCCAGACAGGATTGCTGACTACTACAAGAACAAAACTCTATTTATTACAGGAGGAACAGGATTCGTAGGAAAAGTTCTAGTTGAAAAATTATTAAGATCCTGCAGTGATTTAAAGAGGATGTATTTGTTAATTAGGTCCAAAAAGGGTAAACGACCAGAAGAGAGGATAAAAGATCTAGTTAATGATCCAGTAAGTAGAAAACTCCTTTTAATTTTAAAAGTCAAAACATTTTTCTCCCTTATGACTTGTATGCTTCTTTAGTTTTATTTGGAAATGCAATTATAGGACGATTTTTTAATAGCTACCCACACAACAATTTCATGTTTTTAACAGATTCATAGAACATTACTTTCCAGATAAAGTGTATGTTCAGAATATGTTGAATTACCATTGATAATGAGTAGAGTAGATGCTAAGCGTAGGTTTTATTACAGTACTTAAATCTTCTGTTTATGTACTACCCCAGATCTTTCCAGCATATGGCAAGAATAAACTTTTTAGAATATTCCAAGGAAGTTCACACCATCATCCTGCACAATTAAATTCGGTAATCAAAACTGTATTCGTAGCATTCGAGATAGTTGAGTTTAAAGTGAGCAGAGTATCGGCCTATTGCACCCGAGTCCAGTGCCAGTGATCGAGATCACATATATTGGAGAGGAGGATAAATTAAGTAGGAGAAGTGTTATCTGGAAGCAACCAGATTTTACTACCCCATTTAGACTCCTGATGGAAATCAACTGAGAAAATTTGAGAGCAAAATACTAAGAAATATATTGTAATATGTATATGTATATATTGTACTAAGTAATGCAGAGCGCAGATATTGTTAGACTTGTAAAGTCACAAAGAGTAAACTGGCTTGGTTATTTAAAAATAATGCCAGATAATCGAGCTGTAAAAGTAATCCGGAGAGGGAAGCCCCAAAGAAATAGAACAAGAGGAAGGCCTCGTAAAAGATGGGATGTACGACGTAGAGGAAGATATTAAAACTGAACATCAGGCAGTGGCGAAGGAAAGTATCCAACTGGGCAGAATGGAAGAACATTGTTAGGCAGGCCAAGATTAACAAAGGGTTGTAGCGCCATTAGAACAAGAAGTAGATGCATAGAACACTAATTTCCAGAACAAGTATATATTCAGAATATGCTTAATTACCATTGAGAATGTGTAGAGCAAGAGCAGATGCTAAGTATAGGTTACATTACAGTACTTAAATATTCTGTTTATGTATTATCGCACATCTTTTCAGCATATGACAAGAATATACCTTTTAGAATATTCCAAGTAAATTCACACCATCATCCTGCATAATCAAAACTATAATCATAGGTTCCAAAAAACTGACAGATGAGGACCATAAAATTGAGGAAATGTACAGTTAAAACAACTTTAACAAAAAATAGCTTCACCCCGTCTACGATTGAAAAGGCCGAAATTCCGAAAGAAAATCGGAGATTAGGTAGAAGAAGAAAAATCAACTAGATAGATAATAATATATCAAATTTAAATATGTTTAACAGTTATTTATCTATTTGACTTTTAACAGTTGATGGTTATTTTTTAATAAATAAAGTTCATTATCCAAGCGTATATTGGTATCTTAATTGTTGTTAAAAACGAATTATCATATTAACTTACAAAATACATTAATTTGGTTGTAAATTATGATACCTCCTAAATTTGCAATAGAAAGTTGCTCAGTGTTGACAACCAGATATGAAGAGGAAATCCATTGCAACATCTCTTGCACATACCATACTGTGTTTTGCAAATCACTTAACGGATAATATTCAACAAAACATTTATTACATATAAAAACATTAGGAAATTATATGTCAATGGTACATTTAACAATAAGATTATTTACTGCCAACGTAATGTTCAATCATTTTATAAGAAGTAAGAATAAAAAATTGGCATTTACTGTATAAAATCTTACATTATTTTGTTATTGGATTTTGAAATATCTTAATTGTATGTGCAAATTATTATACGGTAGGAAAGGAAGCATTTAAAAATTGAAAAATTACTAAAAATTATTTTTAACTGAAATATATAGGGGAAATCCATAGAAAGGCGTACCGTCTGGTGGATATTGAAATTTTTTACTGTCATAGTTTTTTTTATTAACATTTAACCATAAAAGCTACTTTTTTCATTCATTTCAATATTGTAAAAAATTACGCATTCATCATCACTCTCTCTTTGCCTTATCCCTTTGCCTTTGCCTTTGTCATATCAATATTTACCAACATGTCCTGCCTAACCTTCTCCCCCCAGGTATTCTTTGGTCTTCCTCTCCTACTTCTTCCAGGAATCTATACTTCAGCAATTCTTCATATTGGGCGATTAACGCCTTGACGTTGAACATGATCAAACCATCTTAACCTATGCTCTCTCATTTTGATATCAATTGGTGCCACACCTAGACATCCTCTGATATACTCATTTTTAATTTTATCCTTTTTTGTCACTCCACTCATCCATCTAAGCATTCACATTTCTGCCACATGCATTCGTTGTTCCCCTTTCATTTTCACTGCTGAACATTCAGTTCCGTACATTATAGCGGGCCTTATGGCTGTTCTATAGAATTTTCCCTACAGTTTCATTGGATTTTTTTCTGTCACACAAAACACCACTCGCTTTTTACAATCATTTCACCATCGAAATACACCACTTTTTGTCCTACTTTTGTAGTTTAAAGTTTTAAACCTTTTTCCTTCAGAGCTTGTCTCCACTGTTCCAGTTTTTGTTCTAAGTCTCTTTCACTATTTCCTACTAACAGTACATCATCAGCTTACATTAAGCACCATGGAATGTTACCCTGTAGTCTTGCTGTTATCTAGTCCAAAACTAATGAGAATAAATAAGGACTAAGCACTGAGCTTTGGTGCAATCCTACTTTAACATAAAATTTATCAGTCTCTCCCACACCTGTCCTAACACTGGTCGTTACTCCCTCATACATATCTCTCACAATCTTTACATATTCACCAGGGACTCCTTTCTTATTAAGTGCCCACCACAGAATCCCTCGAGGAACTCTATCATATGCTTTTTCAAGATTAGTGAATGCCATATGAGTGTTTGTTTCTTAATTCCTGTATTCTTCCATCAATTGCCTTACAATGAAAAATGCATCTGTTGTTGATCTGCCCTGCATAAAGACAAATTGATATTTCGGTTCCTTCATGTATTGTATCTGCCTATCAATTACTCTCTCCTATATTTTCATGGTGTGGCTAAGTAGTTTTATGGCTGTGTAGTTTGTACATTGTTGTATATCTCCCTTGTTTTTTGTAAAGACGTGCTAATATATTGCTTTTCCATTGGTCTGGCAATTGTCCAACTTTCATAAGTCTGTTACATAAACCTGCCGTCTGTTAAACGAGTTGCCAACTAATTCCTGTCTCTCCTAATGCTCTCCACACTTACCCAGGGATATCGTCTGGTCCAACTACTTTTCTTTTCCTTATTTTTTGAAGTGTTTAAAGTTTAAACCACTTCCTCATTTGTTATTTTGGTGACCATTGCCGGTATTGTCTCCGGTAACTCACCTGGATTTCTGCCAAATTCTTCATTTAATAAACTGTCAAAGCACTGTCTCCGTCTCTTTTTGACATCCCTTTCGTGAATTAGTATTTTGTGAAAATTAGTATTTTGTTAATCTGAAAAAAAAAACTACGCATTGGTAGATGAAAATGTTCAACTTAACATAACGTTAACCTTTTTTTAGCTCTTCGATTTAGTAAAGAAAACCAGAGGAGCTGATATTGTCAAAAAAATTTTCCCTATTGCTGGAGATGTATCTCTACCAGATTTGGGGATTTCAAAAAAAGACCGTGCCACAGTTACGACAGAAACAGATTTTATATTTCACTGTGCGGCTACTATTCGATTTGATGAATCGTTAAAGAAAGCCGTACTATTAAACGTTAGAGGAACAAAGCTTATGTTAGAACTGGCCAAAGAATGTAAGAAACTTGCTGTAAGTATATTTGAAAGTATTTTTAGTCACAAGACACCGCGTACATATTTTGGAAAATGTAATGTCACTCAAATGCAATAAAATTTACATGAATAGATTCGTCTCGAAATTACAGTTATTCTATATCATTGCGTCAACTCTGAATTTTGATTAATAACGGCGTAAATTGTAATTAAAGTTTATGGGAAACACATTTTTGAAGTCCATAAAAGTATCATTTATAAATACTATTAGTCTATTTGCTATTGGAAACAGCTTAACCCAGCGTGAGCTAAGCCGATTAGGAGAACTATATACTCTGGTACGAATGAGCATATTACACCTACTTTATTATCTGTAAGATTAAGCGTCTGCCTTAATATCTGCAGAAAGATTTATGAAGTGAAGATTCGCAAAATCTCTATTCTTTCTCTAACCCATTTTAGATTTTAGATTTATTAACCCTAACAGGACCAATCTTTTAGTAGAAACAGCGAGGACCAAAGGGGGTCAATAAATGTCCACACATATATTAATGATAATAACACTTTTACAAATAAAAAAAAGTATTCCTAGACGTTAATGGAACGGTTAAAGATAAGAGTTTATAATTTACCCAGAGTCTTCGGCTTAAGTGGAATTGGCATCATCGTAAGATACAGAAACCTTGCTGTGCTTACCTCATACATACTTCTGGCATTTTGAAAAATCTATGGTTGTCTTTGCCAACTTATTGGGCTTTTCCCTTTTAGATTTTGCTAATTTGCAACATCAATGACATCGTTCCTTTCCATGTTGGGATGGTGTTGAGGGTACTTAAGGGTACTTAAGGGTGGTTATTTATAGTCCACCGTAAAGTTTTTATAAAGGAAGAGGAAATAAATTAAAATCCACAAGGAAGAAAATTGAAGAAAAATCTGCGTAAAAGGTATTTTTATTTTAAAAACCCCCAAAAATGGCTACAAATACAATACAGAGAGATATAAGAGAGCATCATCAGTGTTCTTTGCTAGCTCTAGATGCTAAGCTACCAAAAATACATGGGCTAAAACCCTTAAAATGTCGACTAAATGTCTTACATTAAAATGTTAAATGCTAAATCCTGACGATGGATGAAATTACTAAGGATCTACCCTAAGGCATTATATGACCTTCCACGAAGCACGTGGGTTGTTGAGTAAAATTCTCTGTCTTCACATAGAGAAAGGTTTCATAGAGGATTCACATAGAGTTGGCTTTTACCTTTCTTAAAAAATTTTTTTTTCATTGTACGAATCTTGTTTACGTTTATATAACTAATTATTCTTTGATTCTCTTCGACTTACGGTTGAGGAACACCTTTTTTGTTGTTTCTTACTCATTCTTTTATTTTTATTGTATATAATAATAATTTTAGTAAAAGTTAAATACCCAAGTAGTCGAGGCATTGAAGCACAAAAAAGGCCTTACTGTCGATTTTTGGCGCAGTAAGACGGATTTTAATGCGTTGGATTCATGAGAGTGTCAGGAAATTTTGTGAACTAATATAATGAATATGAAATCTGAAATTGCATTTGTGCATAAGAAAAATGCATTTTAAAAGTGCATTATGAAATAGCCAATTATTATAAATTTGCAACTCGGTAAATTTTCTTACTCGGGGGTTTTTGGGGTCGCTGAAAACAACGAATATAAGGTCGGCGAGAGTGTGCAAACTACCTGGTGCCTGCAACGGGTGTAATAAACGTCTTCCTCTGGAGTATTGTGGTAATTTATCATATAATTGGCTTAAACTCATTACTCGGGGGGTTTTTGGGGTCGCTGAAAATGAATATGAGGTCGGCGAGAGTGTGCAAACTACCTGGTGCCTGCAGCAGGTGTAATAAACGGCTTCCTCTGGACTCAGGAAACCGAATATTTCTGAGCAGTTTAAACTGAGTAATATCCAGTTAGCTGAAACTTACCGATACAGAATGTACTTAATGGCTATTGCCAAAAATAAAAATATTATCATGGGAAAAATTCTTTCATCTGTTGATGCATTTACCCAGCATTTAAAAAGGGTATATTTACAAACACAAATTTGGCTGCATGGAGAGGACAGTAACATGAACCCAACCGATTGGGGATGGGAATTACAAAATAATGTATTAATTCCAGTTAGAATGACTCAGCCACCTGGTCCTCCAAACATTTTAAATTTAATATTCTGTAGTTGTAAGTCAGACTGCGGCAACTCATGCGGGTGCAGGAAGCATGGGTTAGTTTGTAATTTAGCCTGCAAAAATTGTGCAGGCTCTGATTGCACAAATATTGCATTGGACTCGAGAGAGGAAGGCAATAATGAAGATGAAGATGACAGTGATGAAGAAAATGAATTTTAAAGATAAATTACGATAAATTTTGTATAATGAACTTTTTTAACCATAAATATATTATAATAATAAAAGTTTATGTTTATTTATAATAAAAATACCACCTTTTTCGATTACTATAGTTACATCGAAGAAAACAGATTACCCCAAAAACCCCCGAGTAACGAGTTTAAACTAATTATATGATAAATTACCATAATACTCCAGAGGAAGACATTTATTACACCCGCTGCAGGCACCAGGCACTTTGCACACTCTCGCCGACCTGATATTCATTTTCAGCGACCCCAAAAACCCCCGAGTTACAAGTTTGGGCCAATTATTTAACAAATTACCATAATACTCCAGAGGAAGACGTTTATTACACCCGATGCAGGCACCAGGTAGTTTGCACACTCTCGCCGACCTCATATTCGTTTTCAGCGACCCCAAAAATCCCCGAGTAAGAAAATTTACCGAGTTGCAAATTTATAATAATTGCCTATTTCAAAATGCACTTTTAAAATGCATTTTTCTTATGCACAAATGCAATTTGAGATTTCTTATTCATTACATTAGTTCACAAAATTTTCTGACATTATCACGAATCCAACGCACCAATCCGCATTAAAATCTGGCTTACTGCAAAAAAATCGACACTTCAATCCTTCAATGCCTCGACTAAAATGTGCCTTTAAAAATTCAATTTTTTTACGATTTTTTGAATATCAATTAATACATCATAATATTTATTATATTCCAAATTTTTCTAGATATTTTCCCATCTTTCGACCTCCTATTGTCATCTTCACGAAAGAGTGTTAAAAGAAAAAATCTATCCACCTCCAGCTAATCCACATCATGTTATTAAAACGGTGGAATGGATGAAAGACGATGTAATTGATGCTATTACACCGAAGTAAGTCATATATTTGTTTCTATTAAATGTTTAGGACGTTTACCCACAATGTGGATTTTAATTATTTGAATTTGGCCTATGGCTATTTGAATTATTTGATCTTGGCCTGTTCCAGGATTCTTCGCCATTCTGACTTATTTCTTGATTTTTTATGCGTCAATAAAGCACGTCGCCAGATTATTAGACAACCGATGGAAATGTATTGTCGAGTGGAGTCCACTCGACTCCAATCAGAGTAAACATGTACATGTTTACTCTGATTGGAGTACGAAGGGAACCATTCTCGTTGGAACTTTACCGCGCTGAGCAGATGGGACGTGAATTATAAATTGTAAAATTCCCTCATCTTCCTTAGTCTCAGCATCCGTTATGGCTTGCAAATTGTAGAAGCCTCGGGATGTTACCAGAGAAGGTTCCCATTTTTTTCAATCTGGTAGGATGTAGAGTAACATTTTTGGATGTTGTTTTATGTGCTATTAGATTGAAAACTTAGTTTTTTTTTAACCTTTATTTTAACTTTTAGAGGGTGTCCATGTTTCTGAACTATATGTGTGTACCCGTTTTGGGTATTTTGTTTTTATTGCGACGGCCTCTGACCTTAGATGCTTAATGAAGCCATAATAAAGTTTATTGTCAATGAATATTGACCTCTTCACTTTCTCTGTAACGTTGTTATCAGACCTAACTATTCGTCTCTATCTTCCGCTTTTCTTAAAATAAAAGCGTCTATGTGTTTAACCCGGTCTAGTCGCAAATGTTTCTCAGCCAGGATATTTGTCGTCTACCAGGAACCCTTTTTAAGGCTGCTCTTGATCGCTCAATTTTTGATCGAATTTCTAATTCGATTCGATCGATTTAGATCTTCCGTAATCCAGACTAAGTATTTCATTTTGTCCATTTGTTTTAAAAGATGTATAAGCAAAACACCTTTTTGTACCAAAAATAAATAAGTATATTATTGACAATTGTTTGCGTTTTAATTAATATTATTTTATATAATTGTTTCCGTCAACACACACACACCTACCGGAACAGTTTGATATCTTCATTTTTTATCTGGATCCTTGTAATGACTTTACCCCTCTTGCTGATCACCATGCTATTTGTTTTCTTTCTGTTTCTTGTTAAATCAAACTGTTACCCAGTATCACAAATTGTATTTAGAAGCTTTCTCTAAAAATTAATGAAGAAGAAAAATTAGACGAAAACATATAAATTAATTGCTGAAAATACAAACAAACTTAGTTCATTGAGAATACAATCTTCGATCATTGTACAATAAAAAGTGTCCATATAAGTTTTCTTGTAAATAAAGGGTGAGTCATGAGGAACTGTACGTACTCCTACCTCGTATAGAGGCCCCTATGTGGAATAACAAATGACCATTAAAAAGTGTCTGCTCCCATTTTTTAATAATATACAGGGCGAGTTGTTAATTTTTACAGAAATTTTTTTCGTCATAATTTTTGAACGGTAAGATCGATGTGTCTCTTATTTTGGTCAATCGTTACACTATTACCACCTAATCAACTGATTTATTCAAACTATAAAAAAATCAGGTTCGGCTTTAAAAAATTAGTTCGTTTGGGTCTTAAAAAAAATTTCACCCTGTATACACTTTTTGAAAACTCTGATATGAATTTTACAAATTAGACAAATAGGCAATTAAAATGGCTTATTTATTTTTCCCCACACGATTACTTAATTTTTTATAAAAAAATCAAATTTGACTATGAATTAAAAGTTTGGTAAAATGAACCATAGATTTAAAAAAATTAACTTTTATTACAAAAATTAACTTTTATTACAAAAATTAACTTTTATTACAAAAATTAATTTTTTTACCAAAATATTTAATTTATGTTACCACCCAATCAACTGATTCATTCAAAGTGGAAAAAAATTAGGTCTGGCTTTAAACAATTAGTTCGTTTGGGTCTTAGAAAAAAATTCACACTGTATACGCTTTTTGAAAACTCTAATATGAATTTTACAAATTAGACAAATAGGCAATTAAAATGGCTTATTTATTTTTCCCCACAAGATTACTTAATTTTTTATTAAAAAATCAAATTTGTCAAAATCGCAATTTTACCATAAAAATAAAAAAATTAAACAACGGTTTTCTTAAAATTAAAAGTTTTACCATTTTTTTTCTATAACACGTATAGATCTAAAACTCCCCATGACACTTCTCTTTGGATTCTATAGTTCAACATAGACGTGATCAAATAGATAAATTTTAAATTTCTTCACTTAATTTTTGTGATTTAACTTTGCAATTTAATCTGCACCTTTTATTTTTAAAAATTCATAACTTTTACGAGAAGGAGACTGAAAGTCTACAACAATTTTCATAGTCTTCACAATGGTAAGAGATATGTGCTATAAAAATTTCAGAAAAAAAATATTAAAATGGAACATAGTTGTAGCGAGTTAATCCGTGATTTCCTTTTTTTTTCATTTTTAGCTTAAAATTCCGATATTGACAAATTTGATTTTTTGATAAAAAATTAAGTAATCGTGTGGGGAAAAAATAAATATGCCATTTTAATTGCCTATTTGTCTAATTTGTAAAATTCATATTAGAGTTTTCAAAAAACGTATACAGGGTGAAATTTTTTTCTAAGACCAAAACGAACTAATTTTTTAAATCCGGGCCTGATTTTTTTCTAGTTTGAATAAATCAGTTGGTTGGGTGGTAACATAACTTAAATATTCGTTTAAAAAAAATTAATTTTTGTAATAAAAGTTAATTTTTTTAAATCTATGGTTCACTTTACCAAACTTTTAATTATTCATAGTCAAATTTGATTTTTTTTATAAAAAATTAAGTAATCGTGTGGGGAAAAATACATATGCCATTTTAATTGCCTATTTATCTCATTTGTAAAATTCATATTAGAGTTTTCAAAAAGCGTATGCAGGGTGAAATTTTTTCTAAGACCCAAACGAACTAATTTTTTAAAGCCGGACCTGATTTTTTCTAGTTTGAATAAATCAGTTGATTAGGTAGTAATAGTGTAACGATTGACCAAAATAAGAGATACATCGATCTGACCGTTAAAAAATTATGACGAATACAAATTTCTGTCAAAATGCGAAACTCGCCCTTTATATTATTAAACAATTGGAGCAAACACTTTTTAATGGTCATTTGTTATTCCCCATAGGAGCCTCTATACGAGGTAGGAGTATGCACAGTTCCTCATGACTCACCCTGTATAGCAAAATATGTTTTAACAGCAAAATTCCGATCCCAGTTTCTTCTGAACGGTGTGGTCTATGATATTGTCTCATCGTCTGTACCACAAACATTGTTTAAATCGGTTTACTTACCGCATACTTTACTAGACGTAACGTAATTTTCTTCGTAGTGGATAACGAGGTCATGAATACATATTTCTTTTACTTTCATTATCATTGGTTTCTATGAATTGCAACATGTTACATTTTTTCTGTGTATATGTTTAGAAGATTTTTTGGCAAATGTGTTATTGATATTTTGCGTATTTTATATTTTTTTACTTTTTTTATTTATGATTTGCTACAAATTCATTTTGATATTATGAATTAATAGGCCTGGATCCCGCGTACCAAAAAAATTTTTTTTAATAGCAAGCTGAAAATTTGTTAATAGCTTAGCGGTGTCTAGTCGGACAAAATTTGATGTACCTACGGGAACACTGGAACAGGGGAAGTTTTAATTGAGGCACAGGTTACAGGTTTTCGAAGGCCATCATCATGTATTTTGTCAGGCAGAACTTCCACTTGATTTGTTACCCTTTCATTAAACTCTCATGCAAAAATCAGACTGCTACCACCAATAGAATTGCTGCCATTTGACATGTACCACATGTCGGTAAAATGCCCAATATATGTATTTGTCGGACATATATTTTTTCATATACATATTATATAAAGTTTGCTATTGAATAAACTTAAAAACAACCTGCTAGTTTTCACAATCATAAACTTGTCAGGGTGACCCGTTTCTCAATTAAAATTACGTTCTGCAATTAAAACTTCCCCTGTTCCAGTGTTCCCATACATCAAAGTTTGTCCGATTAGACATCGTTAAGCTATTAAACAAATTTTCAGCTTGCTATTAATCAACTTTTTTGGTACGCGGGATCCAGATCTATAATTTTTAGAATTCCTTTTATTAGTGCTTTTGATTAAATTTATGCTATAATGCATGCTATAGGATCCGAATAAGAGGTCGAAATGTACCCATCTGTTTGACGGATGAAACATTTTTTTTATTAAATTTCATACATAGACAAATATTTCTAGCATGGGTTGCCTATCAAAATCGTGTCATAGCTATCCTTAAGGGGGACCGTAGGGGTTGAAATCAACATTTTAAGCATATTTTTGTGAATTCTTTTTGAAAGTATGAGAAAATAATTTTATTTTTAAATTAAATAAGCATATTAAGCATAATTCAAAGAATATTCAAGAAAAAATATTGAAAGATAAACCAAAGGTGGCAAATTTTAAAGACACTTCAAAAAACAATGAATTTTGCGGTGAACATCAGAAATTATTATTGGATCATGGTAGACAAAAAATTCAAAAAGATTTTATTAGCTTATGAGTTTTTCGAGGTAACGCTGTCAAGTTTCTTTAAGTTTTAATGATCTTTGACTTTTTAGTATCACTCAGAAATCAAAACAACGAAATTTCTTACAGAAAAAAGGGTGAAAATCAACATATTTATTATTGTTGAACAAAATATAAGCATAAAACAAAAATATATCGACAGTGTTACCTCAAGGAATGTCTAAAGGAAATATGTACAAAATTCTAGGCGAGTTGGTCAAGTAGTTTTTGAGTTACAATGTCTACAGTCTTTGAAAAAAGCAGTTTTGAGAAAAACTCTTTTAAAGTATTGTCAACTTTTATTCTCAATTTTTTTTGTCTGTCAAATCGTAAAGTGATGCGCACCGGAATATGTTTTTGAATCTCGGGGTAATTTACAAAAGAAAATGAGAACAGCTGTTCGCTGGCACGAAGATGCTGCAAAGCGAGTCGAAGGTAGGCAGAAAGTGTTGAATATCGCTATCTTCGACTCGTTTTGCAGCAGGTTTGCGTTAGCACCCTTGAACGTAATGAACAACGGTCAACAGTTGTTCTCATTTTATTTTGTAAATTACTCCGCGATTCAAAAAGATATTCCGGTGTGCATCATTTTACGATTTGACAGACCTGAAAATAAAACAGAAATTGAAAATAAAAGTTGACAATATTTTAAACGCTTTTTCCTCAAAACTGTTTTTTTCAAAGGCTTTAGACATTGTAACTCAAAAACTAGTTGACCGACCCACCTGGAATTTTGTACATATTTTCTTTAGACATTCTTTGAGGTAACGCTGTCGATATATTTTTTGTTTTATGCTTATTTTTTATTTAACAATAATAAATATGTTGATTTTCGCCCTTTTTTGTGCAAACAATTTCGTTGTTTTGATTTCTGAGTGATAATAAAAAATCAGAAATCGTTATAACTAAAAAAACTCGACAGAGTTATCTCAATAAACATATAAGCTAATAAAATCTTTTTTAATTTTTTGTTTACCATGATCCAATGGTAAGTTCGGATGTCCACCGCAAAATTCATTTTTTTTTCGAGGTGTCTTTAAAAATTTGCCACCGTTGGCTTATTTTTCAATATTTTGCCTTGAATTCTTTTGAGTATTCTTTGAATTATTCTGAATACGCTTATTTAATCTAAAAATAAAATAATTTTATCATACTTTAAAAAAAAATTCAAAAAATGTGATTGAAATGTTGATTTCAACCCCTACGGCCCCCCTTAAGGATAGCTATGACACGATTTTGATAGGCAACCCATGCTGGTCGTGTTTATCTATGTATGAAATTTAATAAAAAAAATGTTTCATCCGGCAAGCAGATGGGTACATTTCGTCCTCCTATTCGGATCTTAGACTATTCGCGGCGTGCAAGTACTTGGAAGGGAAACGAGAAACGACCGTGCGCGAGTCGCGGAGAAATATTGCAACTATCTTAAATAATTCATATTGTCAATTGAAATTGTCAAATTGACGTATATTTCATACCTTCTATCATTGAAGCAGAAAAATTATATATTGCTCCACAATATTGATATAATATGCAATTATTATATAAAGGTAAATTTAATTAATTGTATTTTGCTTGCAGTACTGCATTTAATTAACTAATTTTATTTACTACATACAATTGTTTGCGTTTGCATAACATAACCTGCATCTTATTTTTTCTTCTTATTATTTTTTTGGACTATGGCCTTGACAATTATCCAGCAACCAGGACTAATATAATTGGCCAATATACATAATTAAAATTGCGAATAAAAGTACAGAGCGTAGAAATAGAGGTCGCTTTGCCGAACTTGCACGGTCCCAATACTTCTTTAAAATACATACAGAATAAAGTGTATAGACCAGGGCATCTAGAATAAAAAAATACCGGAAAAGATCAATTTTTAAATACATCACCTATCGACTTGCAACTTTTTGCATTGTGTTCGGTGTGATGACGCCAGGAAATATAGTACGTTCTTTAAAGGTAAAATATTTCAAAACCTCTAAATTTTAAACAACCGCTTGGATTGACAGGAAATTTGGCATACATATAGCTAACAAGTCAAAGAAAAAAAGTGATATTGTGGCCATGTGTGCTTTTGCCCTAGGGGTGAGTTTCACCCCCTTTTAGGGGTGAAAAATATATGTTCGAAATAAGTCCGGAAATGGATAAAATGACTAATTCTAAGCAACTTTTGTTCTATAAAGTTTTTTCACCAAGTTAATACTTTTCGAGTCATTTGCGAGTGAATATGTTAATTTTTCTATAAAATAACCACGTTTTCAGACGGTTTTTCGCAAATAACTCAAAAAGTATTTGGTCGAAAAAAAAAATTCTTATCAAAAATATAGCACGTAAAAAAGTGAAAACCATGGTGTATATTAGGTTACTATACCTAGTAGAAGCAGAGTTATACTAATGAAAAATAGATTCATATTCGTCAAATTCCAAATCGAATATTTTAACGTGCCATAACCAAAAAACGAAGCACTTTTTTGGGGAAACCTATTTTAACTTTTTTAATGTGTTTAAAAATGCTAATTTTTGTTTTTTTTTTAATTTTTTAGCATCAACAGTAAACAAGTTACGCTCAAAATAAAGTTGGTTCTTTTTTTTGGTAAGAAATCGGAAAAATCACCCCCTAATTAGCATTTCAAATGAACTTAATTGTTACCACTTCACAAGTTCTTTACTCTCGTATGTATTGATCATATGATCTGTAAGTTTCATCGGTTCAAAGTCCTTATTTTTGACAGAGCTGTAGTTAAAAGGGCTTGAACGAGTCACTTATCACGAGTGTATGCAAATTTGAAAACACCGAATCTTAACTAATTTTTGTCTTACAGAAAAACAAAAAAATACAAAATATTCAGAAAAGTAAAGCCAACTTTTTTTATTGTTAAGATTTTTGGTATCTCTAACAATTTTTAAGTTATGTTGAAAAAAAAAACATTTTTTCAATTTTTTCAAAATTAAAATTTTCAAAAATTTTGCTTTAAAAACAATTTTTTTCAAAAATAAGCACTTTGAATCGATGAAACTTACAGATCATATAAAGACAACATAAGTAAAGTGACTTGTGAAGCGGTAACGATTAATTTAATTTAAGTTGCTAATTGGGGGGGGGGGGGTGATCTTCCTGATTTTTTTTGCCAAAACAAAAGGGACCAACTTTATTTTGAGCGTAACTTGCTTACATTTGATGCTAGAAATTTTTTTTATAAAAACAGAAATAAATCTTTTTTTAAACACTTTAAAAAAGTTGTAATGTGTTTTCCCCAAGAATGCTTCATTATTTGGACATTTCACATTGATTTATTCATTTGGAATTTTTAGAATATGGACCTATTTTTCATTAGCTATAACTCTGTTTTTGCTAGGTATAGAGACCTAATATATACACCGTATTTTTCACTTTTTTATAGGCTATAGTTTACTAAGAATATTTTTTTCGACAAAATGTTTACGTTTTGAGTTATTTGCGAAAAACCTTCTAAAAACGTGGTTATTTTGTTGAAAAATGAACATATTCACTTGCAAATAACTCGAAATGTATTGATTTGGTGAAAAAACTCTATAGAACAAAAGTTGCTTAAAATTAGTCAGTTTATCCATTTCGGAACTTATCTTGGACATATATTTTTTCACCCCCGAGATGGGGTGAAATTCACCCCCAGGGCAAAAGCACACATCGGCACCATATCACTTTTTTTCTTTGACATGTTAGCTATGCGTTTGCCAAATTTCATGTCAATCCAAGCGGTTCTTTAAAATTTACAGCAAAAACCGTGAAAAAATGTACTAATAGTCTACAATAGAAAATAGAGTGGAAATGCATAATTACATTTACAGTGCATGAAATGCATCCAAAAGGGCATGTAATTTTTTGGACCATATCGAATTTTATGAAAACATGTCAAAATCAGTACGATCCAGATTTTGTTATTCGGGAAGTTTTTGGGGTTGCTGAACAAGAATACGCCATCAGAACCGAAACTCGGATCATCTAATGTCCAGAATGACTCGTATGCACGTTAGTCTAGGCGCCAGAGGGGTCACCATGTCCTTTTCAATTCTGATGGACAAACTCAACGGTGTCATATGGATTTTTAGCTGCTGATTACGAATTTCGAGGGTGGATTTCAATCCGAGTGGTCAAAAAATTGTTATAAAAAATTTAATTGTATATAAACTGTTTATAAGGCTCTGGCTCATAAACTAAAAGAGATAAAAAGGAATGTTTCAAATAAAATTTGTTTGTTAATAAAAAACGAAGGAAAAAACGTTTACTAAACTTAAATCCAACAATTATAACTCAAGATATTGTAAAATTAGTGCACAATGCAAATTGCAAATTGCAAAATAAGTATTTTTCGAAGCTTTATCGATCGTAACTCGGCTTCTACGTATGAAAATTATTCTTAGAGGATCTCATTTTAAAGCTTTATTAACAGGCTTCCAAACAAAGTTTGTTAAATTACTTTATCTTTATTTGTTTTAAAATTATACCCGTTTGAAGTAATAATTTTCTTAAGAAAATTGTACATTAATTTGTTTATAAGGGTTTCAAATAAATTTCAGCTCTAAACATTTATACTTTAATTAACAATAATGATAAAAGAACTCAAAAGGAATAATTTGAGCTTAAGTACATGTTTGTAAGTTTATTTTTGGTCAAGATATCGATATTTTAATGGCGCGCTATGAGGCGCAACATCGGCTCACAGTTAAGTATTTTTCGACGCTTTATCGATCGTAACTCGGCTTCTACGCATGTAATTGAGCCAATATGTGATATCCATATAAAAATAGATCGAGTTATTTTGCAGCATCATCATTGCATATAAAACGAGCATTTATGTTGTGGCCGCATACACACAATTGACGTGCCTTGCTGATGCTGCAAAAGATCTAGATCCACTTTATATGGATACTATCCACTATCCACTGGATATCTATATGATATAGATTATATCTATATCATATAGATAATTAGACTCTGAAGCCCCAGAAAGTTTTAGTTTTACTGCGTACAAGAACAGACTTAGTACCACCATGTAACTGTAAAAATTGCTGTAAGAACTTATGCAGATGTAAAAAAGCTGAGATTCCCTGTATATTTCGATTCAGATGCATGAAACAAAAAGTTTCTAAAAATAGTATTAATAAATAATATCAACTTACTTTTTAGTTCTATTTCTAAAATATTAGTTTCTAATGTTTTTTTCTCATTTAGTACAAAAAATAGAAGACAAAGTAAATATAATGAAATACGAGATTACAGTATGATGATTTAATTACAAGAATTATAGGATAAAATTTTATTAGGATCTTCAAAAATTAAAAATGAAGATAACGTATATGTACATAGAAATTATAATTTGCATCGAGAAGTTAGCGCATGAACCTTTACGCGGTGAGCTGATCTTGCGCCTCAGAGAGCACTATTAAAATATCGATATCTTGGCCAAAAATAAACTTACGAACATTTTCGTAAGCTCAAAATGTTGCTTTTCAGTTCTTCTATCATTATTGTTAATTAAAGTTTAAATGTTTTTAGCTTAAACTTGCTTGAAACTCTTATAAACAAATTAATGTACAATTTTTTAAAGAAAATTATTACTTCAAATGAATATAACTTTAAAACAAATGAATATCAAGTAATTTAACAAACTCTGTTTGGAAGTTTATTAATAAAGCTTTAAAATGAGATCATCTATGGTTCACTTGCTTGCGTAGAAGCCGAGTTACGATCGATAAAGCTTCGAAAAATACTTATTTTGCAATTTGCAATTTGCATTGTTCACTATATCTTGAGTTCTAATTTTTGGATTTAAGTTTAGTAAACGTTTTCTTTCTTTGTTTTTTATTAACGAACAAATTTTATTTGAAACATTCTTTTTTATCTCTTTTAGTTTATGAGCCAGACCCTTATAAACAATTAAATTGTTTATCACAATTTTTTGACCACTCAGATCGAAACTCACCCTCGAAATTCGTAATCAGCAGCCAAAAATCCATAAGAAACCGTTGAGTTTGTCCATCAGAATTGAAAAGGACACGGTGACCTCTATTTAGCGCCTAGACTACGTTGTCTTCTGTAATTTCAAGGCTTTCCGACACCAAATTGATGGATGCTAACAGAGTACTCTCTATGTAGTTGTTTTCGTCCCACAAGAACATATTATTATGAATAACCTCAGTAACCAATATTTAGACCCCCTCATTATTGTATAATGCAGAACGCCAGTTGAAAAATCTTCTGCATACCAGCGTATTCTTATAATTTGTTTCTTTTGTATATCATTAAAAGATGAATAATTGTATGATGTCTATATATTTTTTAGAATTTTGGGAGATATTCCTAACACATACGCGTTTACAAAGGCTTTGGGAGAATCCCTTGTCGCTGACGAGATGAATAATTTGCCAGTGATTATTTTAAGGCCGTCCATAGGTAAGTTAATTTTAAATGTCATGATATAATAAAGAACATTTTATTTCTCTTTCTCTCTCGATCTCTCTTCAGTCCTAAGCCCGGAAGGAGTGTAGTGGTCCTTGTGATGTCGCTCATTGTCCGTCTCCAAAGATCTCTACCTTTGATCATTTCTTTTAACTCGTGCATAAATCTTTTGCATATTCCTGTAATTTGGTCGATCTATGTTTCTCGAGATCTTCAGTCTTCTACCTTTCTTGGATAATAAGTTTTTCCATATTTCCTGTGTCTCCTCTCATAATATGTTTCCATGTCCATGGTATTTTAGTTGTTGGAGAGCCGTTTCTTCTTCATGTAGGCACCATGTCCTTTCAAAACGTTGGTTACCATCATAGCTATCTTAACTTTATTCACTGCCACCTAAATAGCATCCTTGTATCAATATCGCATGTTCTTTAACCATGAAGTCCTTTTTCGTCCTGCACTGCGTTTGCCTGCTATTTTCCCTTGCATAATATTTTGTAGCAACCTATATTTGGGACTTGGACCTCTCATTAGATGTCTGAAGTGCGTTAGTTTTGTCTTCTTGATGCTTTTTATAAGCTCAGTAGGTAGTCTTGCTGAGACATTCTATTATTGTGGAGTTTCGAGTTTTTTCCACCCAAGAAACTTTCAAGATGCTTCTATAGCACCACATTTCGAAAGGGCGATTTAGATCGATTTTATTCACAATTCAAGTCTCGACACCGTAAAGTAAGACCGAAAACACGTAGCAGCGTGGACGTCCTTCTAAAAGCGGTACTGTCCTGCTCAATTCTAGATTTAATTTCACCGTGAGTTTTTGCGTTACAATTTAACTGATATTCCAGGTAAACAATTTGATTAACTTACTCAAGTTTGGCACTATTTACATAATATATAAACGGTTTTATATTCTGTTGTTTACTTATTACGAGTATGTTGGTTTTCCGTATGTTCAGATCTAGACCTGTTTCCATACAGCTCTCAACGTCACTTAATATCAAGTAATGTTTGCAGATATTTTTGAGTGGAAGCTAGGAGTACTGCGTCGTCCGTATATCGCAAATTATTGATAACTTCCGATAACTTGATAACTTCACCTTTCATAATTATTATTCCTTCTTGTTTTTCAGAAAATTTCTGAATTTCTGCATTTCTGAAAATTCTTTCGAAGTTAACGTTGACAAGCAGGGGCGACAAGAGACATCCCCGCCGTACTCCTTTTATAAGAGCATGTGATTCCTAACCGTCTACTAAAACTGATGTTGTTTCATTCCAATAAAAATTTGTAATTATGCGGACGTCTCTGCCATCCAAGCCAATGTCTCTTAGAACTTCGATCAGTATCAATATAGAGTGCTTAACATGATCAAATGCCGTTTGAAAGTCAATAAAACAACAGTACATGTCTACAGATATATCGCGACATCTTTGAGCAAGTAATGATCCCAACCAATCCCTCTCTCGTTCCAAACCCGTTACGGAAACCAAACTGTGCGTCACTTAGGTATTCCTCGCATTTATTGTAGATACGGTCATGTAGTACCTTTAGAAAAATATTTAATAAGTGGCTTAACAAACTGATGGTTCTATAATCAGCACAGGTTTTTGCCGTAGTCTCTTTGTAGAGCTATGAAAAATGAATTGGACCAACCATTAAGTAGGTCTCCGCTGATATAAATAGTATTGAAAAACGAAGTTATAGCATCTAAAACATAGCTATCATTTTGTTGTTTGCTCCCCAGCCAAATGCTCTCCAAATGTCATCAAACATTAAAAAACACTTTATTTATTATAGTGTATAATATTGAGTATATTTCAACTTGTAGTAATTCCTATATGGAAGGAGCCCATTCCAGGCTGGACAGACAATATAAACGGACCAGCGGGTTTGTTGATTGGTGCTGGAAAAGGAGTAATCAGAACCATGTATTGCGATTCTGATGGATATGCTGATTTTCTACCAGTTGATATTGGAGTAAATGCTATGATAGTGAGCACTCTGGATTACCACATATATGGTGGGTAAGTAAATTTTAGTACCTAGTAAATTATCAAAATTTATTCAGACCAAATAGAATCAATATAGGCAATGGAAGGGTTCAAGGAAATTGATCCTGAAGCAAGCAAGAAAAAGAGGGCTTAAAATAAGCGAAACAAAAACGAAGTACATGACCATCAAAATAACACCTGAGAATGAAAATAATATCGCAATAGACAACTATATCATTGAACGTGTGGATGCCTTCACATATCTGGGCACATAAATCAATCAGAAGAATTCCGTAAGTAGCGAAATTGATGAACGTATTTCCTGTAGATATCTTTACCGGGTGGTGAATCATAAAACTAGGAATGCATTGGAAACTCAATGTAAAATTCTAGACTGTTGAATTCCTGCTTCCCTAATTATTTTACATCAAAAGTCATGAGAGAATATTTGTAGAGTGTAGAGCAGCGGTTCTCAATCTTTTTGTGTCATGTACCACCAAATACTTTTTATTATTTTTGGTACCACCTAACTGAAATACATATCTAACTAGGCGATCTAATTAACTATAATAGTGGTGCTTATTTTGGCTGTTTTTGCGTTTTGTGTACCACCTCAAAAAATGAAATGTACCACCAGTGCTACATGTACCACGGATTGAGAACCGCTGGTGTAGAGGATTGAAATCTGTATTAGAATCAAAAGTTAAAATTGTTCTACAATTTAAACGCATTCCAAAATTTTAAAAAATATAATACATTTTGCCACAGTAGGTATGTTTGTAAAAGTTAGGCCACACGTTACTATTTAACTGACAGTGCTAACACCATTGACTGAATAAAAAATCTTTATTATTAATACTTTCTCCGCAACTGTAACTGAGGGTATCTTATCAACTGTATTGTTTTTAAACAATATAATATGAAAAAATAAAAATATTGACAGTTCAAAAATGTGAAAATAATAACTTCATTGTGACATATTATTGCACTGTGTGTGGTCAAATTTTTGGCTGAAAAACGTATTACATTTTTACAAAATTTTGGAATATGTTTAATTCGTAGAACAATTTTAACAGTTGTTTTCAATACAGATTTCAATCCTCTACAAATAGTTTCTAATGTCTTTTGATGTAAAATAATTAGGGAAGCAGGAATTCAACAGTTTATACCTAATTTTATAACATTGAGTTTCCTATGGCCCGTTTTTCAATTCACCACCCAAGATACTGAGAAAGGTAGGTAGGACGAAATTAATGAATTCCATCAAGGATTCAAGGGTACGATATTATATGATTTGTGAAAAGTCAAAGACTGTCATAGTTCTGTCATAACTGTAGGAACATGTCCAGCGATAGGAAGATACAAAAACAACGAAGAAAGTATGACAATGGAAGCCGATAGCAAGACGACAAAAAGGAAGGCTCAGAACGAGATGATGGATGACGTGAAAGACGACCTGTAGACTATGAATGTAAGAAAATGGAGGAGAAGGGCACAAGAGATGCTCTAATGAAAGGACATAGCAAGTTTGGTAATAACCCATGCAGGGTTATGATGTCAAAAGAAGATGAAAAAAGTAAACTTTAGGTCAATGTGGACTTTCCCCCATATCTTTAAATTACCATAGCGTTGCTATTTTGCTCCATATCTGGAATTGCTCTATCAATTCTAGATATTTTGAACAGTAGTTAAAAAATCTCATTGTTTTTGTTTTCAGGGTCCGAAGAATCTATAATTTAACAAGCTCTGCAGAATACAAAATTTCATGGTCAGAAATTATAGAAATAGGAAGGGAGGTAATTGAAAAAAGAATTCCATTAAACAATGTAGCCTGGTATCCCGGAGGATCTATGAAAAAATCTAGATTCGTGCATAATATTTGTTTTTATCTGTTTCACATGCTGCCCGCCATATTCGTTGATGCACTATTGATGCTGTTAGGATATAAGCCAATGTAAGTTTGAAATTAATACGAGTAGGGAAATATATCCCGTAGAATTACTTTTCTGTTGTACATTTCTCCATGTTTCTCTAGAAATTAATATGGATTCATCGATAATTCTATGCCTTAGCTTGGTCATTCTTCCTGGTTTAGTTTTAGAAATTCTGCTTTTCAAGTATCCCAATAAAAATAATCTTTAGGTTTCAAATCGGGTTAACGAGGAGACAATTACCTAATTTACCAATCCATCGTCCGGGAAATGTCTTATTTAAAAAACGCCGAACATTTACTCCAAAATGAGCTAGAGCTCCGTCTGACTGAAACAACATCTCATTAAAATTGGCTCCAAACTTATCTTTCAGGGTACGGACAATTTCATTTCTAAGTAGCATTTCATAATTATTGATCGGTAAATTTCCTTCTACAAAAATCGGCCCAATTAACTGAGTACCCACTATATCTGACCATACATTTAGTTTTTGCATTCTTCGAGTATGACTTTACCATATTCCAATACATTAAATTTTGGCAATTTACATTTCCGCATAGTGTATGATATGAACTCTATGATATCTGTGACGCCTTTCCTTCTTATTATTTCCTCGGTTCTAACCCTGTCTCTAACTCCAAGTAACGACCATTACTTTTGTGGGTCACTCTAATTTTGGTTGCTGTAGTCTGGGTTAAAGAAAGAGCTGTAAGTCAAGACTGGAAGCAAACATTGGTCGAACGTCTTCTTTTTTAAATAATTTGGCCTGTTACTTAAAGTCTGATATAGTTCCATATGCGGCCCATTCTAAAGAGATTATTCTTTAAAGTTCAGCAGTTTAATTGTCTCTGGCAATTTGTATTTCATAACCTAAGTATTTATATTTATGAACCAATACTATTTCAGTGTAGTAGACTTTTGGATTTGATCTTGCTACCAGGTTTGTCATTTATTGTGTATTTCCAATACCCATGTTCAAATCAACTTCCTTACAGGTGGCATCGAACTAAGTCTAATCTCTTTTAAGTTATCTGCTGTCAGAACGGGTAGCGGGTAGGTACCCCTCTATGATCCCGATAGAGAGCAGACTTACTTCAGGGATTTAGCGCCCCTGCCCACGCGAGCTCCTGGTTTTTTCCTCCATTTTCTATTTAGAGGTAACCAGGCCCCAACCTCCGTATTATCCTATCCAAACCCCAAATTCCTTCCCTAATATCCCCTCCCACCCACCAACCCGTCTGGCCAGCGTGGTGGGTTATGGCCAAAACCTCCACAAATCAAAAATGTCGGTTTCAACAGATATACGGAAGATACCCCAGGTGGGTAGGAAGTTTATTCCACAGTCCCACACCGAAATAACGGTCTGCCTCGAGGATTCTGGGGGAGGCAAGTCGACATTGAAAAAGAAGAACAACAAACAACTCCATATAGCAACTTACAACATCCGTTCCATGGCAAAAGACGAAAAACTCTACGAACTAGAAGAGGAATTAGGGAATATGAATTGGGATATAATGGGACTATCAGAAGTTAAAAGAAGAGGTGAAGGGTATGTGGACTTACATTCAGGCAACAGGCTCTATTATAAAGGCAATGAAGACTATACATACGGTGGAGTAGGTTTCTTAATCAACAAGAAGAGAAAATCACAAATTCAAATAATTGACAGCATCTCAGACAGGGTTACATACATGATTTTAAAACTAAATCCAAAAACCAAATTAAAGATTTTGCAAGTTTATGCTCCAACTGAAAAGGCAACTGATGAAGAAATAAATACATTTTACGAAGATCTTAAAAAAGCTATAGACACCAACAGAGAATCCAAAATAATAATAATGGGAGATTTTAACGCCAAAATTGGAAGTAAGATTGAAGACTCTGAAAGCAAGATTGGAAATTTTGGATTCGGCACAAGAAACACAAGGGGAGAAAAACTTATGGACTTTCTGGAACAAGAAAACATGTATATTATGAATACCTTCTACAAAAAGAAACCTAACAGAAAGTGGACATGGGTTGCACCTAACGGAACCACCAAAAATGAAATAGACTATTTTCTCTCAAACAACAAAAGAATATTAGAAGACGTAACAACAATAAACAACGTAACAACGGGTAGTGACCATCGTATAGTTAGAGCAAAAATAAATATTAACATGAAAGAAGAGAGGAAAAGAATATTTAAAAAAAACAACGCGAATAGATGCCTTTAAAGTAAAAACAAATGAAGAGCAATTCCGAGAGGTCTTAGCGGATAAGTTCAAATATGATCCTTCACATAATCAAGATGAAATTGACGAAATTAACAAAAACATCAATAAGAACCTTCTCGAAGCCGGACTACAGGTCGCAAAGAAAACAAGTACTAAAGAAGACAAAATAAGCAACGAAACTAAACAACTGATGACGGAAAGACGACAACTACTAACGCAAAACAAACGCCATACTCAAGAATACATAGAACTTAATAAAACAATTAGAAAAGAACTAAAACGCGACTTACAAAAATGGAACGAGAACTTAATAGAGCGAGTCATTGAAAACAACAGAGGCTTAAAATGTCTAAGACCCGCATTGGGTGTTCAAAAAATCATTAAAATTAAAGACGCCAATAGTAAGGAAGAGAAGGACAAATATAAAATAACAAAAATAGTCGAAGACTTCTACAAAAGCTTGTACAGCTCGCAAAGCCAGCCTAATGAATCAACAAAGGAGAACGTCAAAAGAAAAATAAAAAACGTGGGATCAGAAGTACTACCAAATATAAAGGGATTCGAAATAGAAAGAGCTTTAAAAGAACTAAAAAATAATAAAGCTCCAGGACAGGACGGTATAATTGCCGAGCTCTTGAAAACAAGCAAGACAGTAACAATCCCTATACTAACAGAGCTATTTAATAAATGTCTCCATAATAGCAAGATCCCTAAAGACTGGAACGAAAGTCTAGTAATACTTTTACACAAAAAAGGGGAAAAATGTGACCTACAGAATTACAGACCGATATCGTTGCTCAGTCAAGTATACAAACTATTCATGAGAATTATTAACAACCGGTTGACCTACAAAATGGACAATTACCAACCAGTGGAACAGGCTTCCGCAAAGGATATAGTACATCAGACCATCTGCTGACAATGAGAACATTGATAGAGAAGGCAAATGAATACCAACTACCCGTATTTCTTGCCTTCGTAGACTATGAAAAGGCGTTTGATAGTATCGAGATGTGGGCCATAGAACAAGCTATTAATAATTGTAGAATAGATTCGAGATATAGACAACTAATACATAATATATATGAAAATGCAACTATGATAGTACAACTAGACGAAAATACAAATCCCATCCCTATTAAGAGAGGCGTGAGACAAGGAGACGTAATATCGCCAAAGCTTTTCAACCTAGCACTAGAAGACGTCTTCAAAACGACAAATTGGTCAACCTATGGCATTAACGTTAATGGCAAGAAGCTAAATCACCTCAGATTCGCTGACGACATTGTGATTATAGCGAGCTCATTCGAGGAACTGCAAATTATGATAGAGGAACTCGCAGGCAGCTCCCAATACGTCGGTCTAAAAATGAACATGAAGAAAACAAAAATAATGACAAACACAGATGACCCCAGACGCATAACTATAAATGGCAGTGAGATAGAAAAAGTCCAGGAATATATCTACCTAGGCCAAATCCTGAAACTTGACAAAGAAAACCAAAGTGCGGAAATTAATAGGAGAGCAAGACTAGCATGGGCAGGATTTGGAAAACTTGGTTGGATACTTAAGAACCGCAAAATACATCAATATTTGAGGACCAAAGTGTTCAACCAGTGCATCCTTCCTATCATGACATATGGGTGTCAAACCTGGACCCTAACCAAGGCAAATATGAATAAACTAGCTACAACAGAAAGAGCTATGGAAAGAGCAATGTTAGGTATACGACTGTCAGATAAAAAGAGGAGCGACTGGGTAAGATCAAAAACAAAAGTCGAGGACATAACAACAAAAGTTGCCAAACTTAAATGGAGCTTTGCAGGCCACACTGTTAGACAAAAAGACCAACGTTGGAATGCCACGATACAACATTGGAGACCTTACCAAAGTAAACGACCGAGAGGAAGACCACAGATGAGATGGGTTGATGATATTAAAAGAGTAGCCGGAACGAATTGGAAATATGTTGCTCAGGATAGAGACCGATGGAAGGAGTTGGGAGAGGCCTATGTCCAAACGTGGACGATAGAAGGCTAAGAAGAAGAAGCTGTCAGAACTATCTCATCCTTTGGGAGATAACGAGTCTCCCTGTCTAATTCCTCTTTTGATTTTTATACATTTTGTATCTTTGTGAAGTCTTAAGGTCATGGTTGCATTATTTTATACATTATGTTCATGAACAGTTTGGAGTACCCATAATCTTTACGATTTTCTTCCAACGCTGTCATTATGCTGTACATTTCTATCGTATCGAATGCTTTGCCAAAATCTACAAAAGCCAGGACCAATAGTCGTTTGTCTTCGATGGATTTTTCTATAATCCCTTTTATGCAGTGGAGGTGGTCATTAGTGCCCAAGTTTTTCGTAAAATCTCCCTCTTTCATAAGTTGGTACAAATCTAATTTTATTTATTTGTTATGATTTTTGTGAATTATTTGTAGAAAAGGTTTAAAAGGCTTATGGGTCGGTAATTCTTGAGCTCTGTTAGATCGCCCTTTTTATATGATAAAATAGTAAGGCCACAGTGCTATCTCGTAGGTGTTTCACTTTGATGCAGACATATGTAAGTTGAACAGTTCCTTTATACAGTTTTTTTGTTTATACAGTACTTTGAACAGTTCTCTAAAAGTCTGTCTCTTCCAACATTTGCCGCTACTATAACGATATTAGCTTATATCTCTCTTTTTTCTTTTCCTTTTCATTAGTGCGTTTCTTGTTTTGTCTCTTATTATATCAGGCACCAAACCAAACCTTAGTTGACTCATCTTTTTCCTGAATTTTTTAACTGTTGTGTTAGTTGCTCATCATGTTTTTACTCTTGTTGCCCTTTATTTATGTGATGTAAAAATAGTAGGAGCAGTGTAAGTAAAAAGAACAATTTGACTTATCCTGATTTTGATTTTATAGCTTGATGCGAGTCCAAAAAAGAATATCAAAAGGTTTCGAAGTATTCGAATACTATGCCAATAATCAATGGGACTTCGATAACGATGGTTCATTAAAAGCACGCAAACTTTTAAACCCCAGAGAGAAATCAATATACAAATTGGATGGTGATGGAATTGATTACGTTGACTATTTTACTAATTGTGTACATTCTACACGATTGTATATCCTTAAAGAAACTGATGATACTATCCCAGCAGCTAAACGACATATGAAGTTGTAAGTATAGTGAGATTTAATTAGTTAAACTGTCTTTTAATAAAGTCATCATTCTCTTTGCCTTATCTTTATGCGGAGTCGGCTACCCTAATTGCATTTCTCTATACAATTCTATCTTGGCTCATATCAATATCAATCCCCTTTACCAACATGACCTGCCTATAATCGTCTCCCCAGGTCTTCTTTGGTCTTCCTCTCCTACTTCTTCCAAGAATCTGCACTTCAGCAATTCTTCGTATTGGGCGATTAAAGTCTCGACGTTGAACATGACCAAACCATCTCAATCTATGCTCTCTCATTTTGACATCAAGTGGTGCCACATCTAGATTCCCCTAATATACTCATTTTTAATTTTATTATTTTTTGTCACACCACTCATCCATTTAAGCATTTCTGCCACATGCAGTCGTTGTTTCTATTTCTTTTTCATCGCCCAACATTCACTTCCGTACGTCATAGCCGGTCTTAAGTTTTTTTATAAAATTTTCACTTCAGCTTCATTGGAGTGTTTCTGTCACACAACACACCATTTGCTTCCTTCCACTTCATCCATCCAGCCCTAATTCTACTGCATGTATCTCCATCTATTTCTCCATTTCTCTGTAATACCTATCCCAGGTACTTAAAACTATTGCTTTTCACAATCAATTCACCATCCAAAGATACCATTTCAATTGTGGTAACTCCAGATTTAAATGAGCATTCCAAATACTCTGTTTTTGTCCTATTAAGTTTTAAACCTTTTTCCTCCAGAGCTTAACTGTTCCAGTTTTTATTCTAAGTATCTTTCACTATTTCCTATTAACATGACATCATCAACATACATTAGGCACCATGGAGTGTTACCATTTAGTTTCGCAGATTTCTGGGCCAAAACTAATGAGAATAAAAAATGACTAAGCACCGAGCCTTGATGCAATCCTACTTTTACATGAAATTTATCAGTCTCTTTCACACCTGTCCTAACACTAGTCGTTACTTCCTCATACATATCTCTCACAATCTTTACTTATTCAGCAGAGACTCCTCTCTTGTTGAGTACCCACCACAGAATCTCTCGAGGAACTCTATCATATGTTTTTTCAAGATCAATGAATATCATATGAGCGTTTGTTTCTTTACTCCAGTATTTTTTCATCAATTGCCTTATAATGAAAATTGAATCCTGTTGTTGATCTGCCCTGCATAAAGCCAAATTGATTATCGGATATTTCGGTGTCTTCACGTATCCGTCTATCAATTACTCTCTCCCATATTTTCATGGTGTGACTAAGCAGTTTTATAGCCCTGTAGTTTTCTTTTAATATAATATAATAATCTAATAAAGTATAACAATTAAATTAGTTTTAAGGTCTGTAAGACATAACTTTATATAACATTTGAAAAAATCTTAGAATTCTCTTATTCTTTTGGCATTATAACCCTGGATGGGTCTTTGTCTGTCTGGCTATGTCCTCCATTCAGACCTCCCTTGTGCCGTTCTCTTCCATTGAACATTCATAGTTTTAAGGTCATCTTGCACATCATTCATCCATCTCGTTGTAGATCTTCCTTTTTGTTTCCTCTTCCTATTGGCTTAGGCTTATCGGAAGTTAGTACTGAGAACTATATAATTACCTGCCGCTACGATTTGTGCAACCCTAAGTTCATTTTGACTGGTTTTAGTAAGCAAACTATGGATGTCAACTATATTTACAAAAGTTTTTTCATTTCCTAGCCTAGCATTAAAATCGCTTAATATTATAACAGCATCGTGTCTTTGATTTTATCACATTCTTCCTCTAGTTCTCCATAGAATCTATCAACCTCTTCTTCATCGGCCTCTTTTGTGGTTGCATATACATTCTCCATTGTCACGCTATGAAATTAATATCGAAAGTGAAAAGATAGTTTATGTTTCCTTTCGATTCAGAGGCGATAGACAATCTCCAGACAGCTGTTTCTGTCTTATGGCGTCCTCAGTGGAGCTTGCACACGCACACCTTGTTACGGTTTTTTTAAACATCCACAATTTATTCATGTATGTTAAACTGAAAGATATTTAAATACTTGAAAACTCCCTGGTTACGCCAATGGTAATTACTATAAAATGGTTGGTTCGTTTGCAAAATGGGTCTGTTGAGTTGTTTTAGGAATGTCTGAGAACATAGAACTGTGTGTGTCTTTTTCTGGTTCACGGTCTTTGTGTAGGTCCTTGTCACGTAACTGAGTCAACCATGGTGTACTTCGATGTTCGTTTGGGGATCGAATGACATGGAGGTAAGACTGATGATGTACCCTATTCCACGAACATACGCCTGTTTTGGATTACTTCGACAACGAATATTTTATTGTGCAAAATATGAAGAACGAAAGTAAATTGCAAATTACATTGTTGTTTATTGGAATAATTATTAGCGCCATTTACTTTCGTATTTCTTATGTTACACAGTAAAATATTCGTTGTCGAAGTAATACAAAACAGGCGTATGTTCGTGGAATGGCCCATATCAGGCCCGTCCATCTTGGTTTTGGTTTTGACGACAGTGATCGGGATTGCAGAATTAAGCTGTGCTTGCTAATCCTTTTTCCGTCGGTGAGAAAATACGGTCCAAGTTTATGAAAACTTATCGTCTGGAAGAGTTTTTGCCAGTGACCGATTTGGGGCCGTATATTTTGTAGTGCCGGTGAAAATTTTAATTTGTTACGAGCATAACCTCAACAACCCTTATTCTCTTGTGGCCACCTAACACCAACATGCCAATTCCTTGGGGACATTTACCACGACACCTAGCAACTAGTCACCACGACACATACAGGGTGGTGAATTGGAAAACGGGCCATAGGAAACTCAATGTAAAATTCGAAACTGTTGAATTCCTGCTTCCCTAATTATTCTACATCAAAAGACATGAGAAACTATTTGTAGAGGATTGAAATCTTTATTGAAAACAATTGTTAAAATTGTTCTACGAATTAAACACATTCCAAAATTTTGTAAAATATATATAAATGTTATCAAAGTATTTGCCAAATTTAGGCCACACACAGTGCAAGAATGTGTATAAGGTTGCCTTCGGTCAAAATGAAATTATTATATTAACAATATTTTGAACTGTCAGTATTTTTATTTTATCGTTTTTATTGTTTAACACGTTCGCTGCCGACTATATTTTCTAAATCAATGGCTCCTTGAGCCATTCCTTTTTTTAAGTGCGCCTATGAGCCACCATATAACAAATTTGTTCAACGTTTTTGACTTATATGGGACCACATTTGTCATATTCCATAAATCGCACAAATTCTGTATACAGCACATAGCTTGTAGGCCTCGTTGGTTCATTCCCATGACTAAATAAACACCAACGGCTCGGTACATATCTGAATAAATGTTGGTTCCATAGGGTCAACATGGCCTGTTAATGCAAAACTTGCGTTGGTCCCATTGGACCAACGTGGCCTATTGAAGCAACATCAGCGATGGTCCCATTGGACCAACATGGCAGCGAATGTGTTAAAAAACAATAAAGTCGAAAAGATGTCCTCAGTTGAGGAGAAAGTAGTAATAATAAGGATGTTTTATTCAGTCAATAGTTTGCGTACTGTCAGAAATAGTAACGTGTGGCCTTACTTTTACGCACTTACTTAGGTATGGCAAATGTATTCTACTTTTCAAAAGTTTGGACTCTGTTTAAATCGTAGAACAATTTTAACTTTTGTTTTTAATACAGATTTTAATCCTCTACAAATAGTTTCTCATGACTTTTGATGTAAAATAATTAGGGAAGCAGGAATTCGACAATTTAGAATTTTACATTGAGTTTCCTATGGCCCGTTTTCCAATTCACCACCCGGTATAGCAAGTAGTCACCACGAACCTAGCAACTAGTACCTGGTAACCAGCACCAGTAACCAGCCCTAGTAACCAACATCTAGTACCAGAGTAAGCAAGGACAGGGAAAGTCAGTACCCTTAAAATATCTTTCTTTTTAAATGTAAAATAACTAAAGTCAAAGTAAAAAAATATTTGTATGCAACCTATATAAAAAATGTACTGGTCAGTTTTTAAATATTATAAAAAATAAAAGGAAAGTAAATATTGTAAACCAGATTCCGTGTATATTCAATATAGGTATATGGGTTGTATGCTGTGACAAGTTAGGTAACTATTATATTTTATAGAGAAGAAGAGAAAAAAAATGAAAACACAGTGTTAGGTGGCCACAAGAGAATAAGGGATGTTGAGGTTATGCTCGTAACAAACTAAAATTTCCACCGGCACTACAAAATATACGGCTCCAAATCCGTCACTGGCAAAAACTCTTCCAGACGATATAGTCCTGTCGCCAGGGGGGGTACAACGGCCTCGTTAATTCAGATGGACTTACTCAAGTTTTTTTTATGTATTTTGACCCGTAGAACACGAATTTTTTGGGTAACAGTTGATCCGGATGTCGATAAGATTGTTATAGACCAAGAACTTGAGGAATCAAATAACAGCGATTTTTGGCAAAACAAAACAATATTTTGTATTTTTTGGGCCATTTTAAGTAAAAAATATTTCTACAAGTTTTTTCGTAGGATGCACAGTTTTCGAGATAAACGCGGTTGAACTTTAAAAAAATCGAAAAATTGCAATTTTTGAACCCGAATAACTTTTGATTAAAAAATAAAATAGCAAGTCTGCTTACCGCATTTGAAAGTTTAAGTCAAATTATATCGGTTTTGATTATTTGCATTGGTAAAAATTTATTTTTTTATTGTTTAACAAAGCTATAAACACGTAGGGTTTCCCGTGCTTTTACATGCGTTTTAACGCATGTAACGTAGAAATAGTCTTGATTGCACTAGTACCTATTCTACCTACTCGTTCGATTTTAAATGAGAAATCATAGAAACATCACTCACGCACTAGTTGTTTGTAGCTTTGTTTAACAATAACACAATAAATTTTTAGCAATGCAAATAATAAAAACCGACATAATTTGACTTGAACTTTCAAAGGCGCTAAGCAGAATTGCTGTTTTACTTTTTAATCAAAAGTTATTCGGGTTTAAAAATTGCAGTTTTTCGATTTTTTGAAAGTTCAACCGCGTTTATCTCGAAAACTGTGCATCCTACTAAAAAACTTGTAAAAATATTTTTTGCTTAAAATGACCCAAAAAATACAAAATATTGTTTTGTTTTGCCAAAAATCGCTGTTATTTGATTCCTCAAGTTCTTGGTCGATAACAATCTTATCGACATCCGGATCAACTGTTACCCAAAAAATTCGTGTTCTACGGGTCAAAATACATAAAAAAACTTGGGTAAGTCCATCTGAATTAACGAGGCCGTTGTACCCCCCCTGGCGACAGGACTAATAAGTTTTCATAAACTTGGACCGTATTTTCTCACCGATGGAAAAAGGATTAACAAACACAGCTTAATTCTGCAATCCCGAGCACTGTCGTCAAGACCAAAACCAAGATGGACGGGCCGGATGTCATCCGTCTTACCTCCATGTCATTCGATCCCCAAACGAACATGTTACACCATGAAGTACACCATGGTTGACTCAGTTACGCGACAAGGACCTACACAAAGACCGTGAACCAGAAAAAGACACACACAGTTCTATGTTCTCAGACATTCCTAAAACAACTCAACAGACCCATTTTGCAAACGAACCAACCATTTTATAGTAATTATCATAGGCGTAACCAGGGGGTTTTCAAGTATTTAAATATCTTTCAGTTTAACATACATGAATAAATTGTGGAGGTTTAAAAAAACCGTTTAACGGTTTCATGTATGTTAAACTGAAAGATATTTAAATACTTGAAAACCTCTGAACCAAAACGAAACTAAACTGTCTATTTAAGTGAAATTTCAAAAATAGTTCAAAATCCACTATTAGGATGCAGCAGCGATATCTCTTAAAGAAAAGAGAAAAGTCCCAGATACAAAATTCTCTAATAAAATAATAGTAAATAATTATTTAAATCTAAAAACTTTTCTTATTGGTACCCCTTCCTGGTAACATCCCCTATCTCTGTATTTTACAATTTATAAGACAAGAGAAGACGAATAAAGAAAGCGAAAAACACTCTTACAATATGCAGTCACATTCCGCTTTCATTCATTTAGGAAAAATGTCTGAAAGAAAGTTTCTAGTACTCAAAATTTGAGTAAAGATAAAAGTGAAAAGACAGTTTATGTTTCCTTTCGATTCAGAGGCGATATACAATCTCCAGACCGCTGTTTCTGCTTTACGGCGTCCTCAGTGAAGCTGCGTGGACACCTTTAAACCAAAACGAAACCAAACTATATTTAAGTGAAATTTAAAAAATAGTTTTAAAATCCACTATTAGGACACTGCAGCGACATCTCTTAAAGAAAAGAAAAAAGTCCCAGATACAAAATTCACTATTAAAATAAAAATTAAAATAGTAAATAATTATTTAAATCTGAAACTTTTCTTATTGGAACCTCTTTTTCCTAGACGAATGAAGGCGGAATGTGACTGCATATTGTACAGTAATTTTCGCTTTCTTTATTTTTCGTCTATTGTCTTACAAATTGTAAAAGTCAGAGAGTAATGATGTTATCAGAAAGAGGTTCCAATAAGAAAAGTTTCAGACTTTACTATGTTAATTTTTATTTCAATAGTGAATTTTGTATCTGGGACTTTTCTCTTTTCTTCTGAAATTAATATGTTTATCAATATTATTTAATTAAACCATACAATTTTTTTTTCAGAATGTGGTTTGTTGACAAATTGTTCAAATTTACCTTTATATTTGGTATGGTTTACTTGTTATGGACAAGGATTATGAAGCCTATTATGGAGTGGTAGTCGCCAATATGGACGAATACAATATATATTTCAAACAGCGATCTAAGCAAAAACTATTATTGTAGACCTGATAATTTTAGTATTATATACATATGGTTTTTATAAGTATACACCTTTTTTTGTACAACAATAAATATTTAATCTAACACGTTTTTTTAATTATTATACAAATAAACATAACCTTTTACATCATGTGAATAGTCACAGTATTCTTTTAGACTTATGTTATAACAGTAGGGTCATGTTAATAAATTTAAAATATCTTTTTCCATCAACTTATGTTATATTAGTATGTCATGTTAGTAAATTTAGAAAAAGATACAATGTTTTTATGTGCAAATTGTAAACAATGCACTGCCATTTTGCAAATTCAAGCAAATTGGCAGTTGTTTGGTTTGCTTGCATTGCTTTACAAGGTGATAATAGATCACCCGAATGAGGAGTAAAACTAAAAAACTAATATGCAATATATTTGATACTACTGATGAAAAATTCGAAGTACAAATATGTATTAAAAGTATATAAAGGTATGTATATGGGGTGTAACAAAAATACAGGTTATAAATTAAATCACATATTCTGGGACCAAAAATAGTTGGAATGAACCTAACTTACATTAGTACAAATATGCACATAAAAAAAGTTACAGCCCTTTGATGTTACAAAATGAAAATCGATTTTTTCGAATATATCGAAAACTATTGGAGATTTTTTATTGAAAATGGACATGTGGCATTCTTATGGCAGGAACATCTTAAAGAAAAATTATAGTGAAATTTGTGCACCCCATTAAAATTTTATGGGGGTTTTGTTCTTTTAAACCCCCCAAATTTTTGTGTACATTCCAATTAAAATATTACTGCGGTACCATTAGTTAAACACAGTGTTTTTAAAACTTTTTTGCCTCTTTGTATTTTTTCGAGAAGGCACCTTTTATCGAGATGCGGCTTCTTTTTTAATATGGTTCAAAATATACCTAAAAATATAAATCATTAATAAATTTTCATATTATTACCAAGTCTCCATAATCGTACTTAACCATATACACAAATATGTGGTGGATTTGACAAATATTCAAAATATCTCGATAAAAACTGACTTTTCGAAAAAGCACTAAGAGGCAAAAAAGTCTTAAAAAGAGTGTGTTTAACTAATGGTACTACAATAATAATTAAATTGGAACGTACACAAAAGCTTGGGGGGTTTAAAGGAACAAAACCCCCATACAATTTTTATGGGGTGTCCAAATTTCACTATAATTTTTTCTTAAGATGCTATTGCCATAAGAACGCCACATGTCCATTTTCAATACAAAATCTCTAATAGTTTGCAATATATTGGAAAAAATCAATTTTCATTTTGTAACTACAAAGGGCTGTAACTTTTTTCAAGTGCACATTTGTACTAAGGTAAGTTAGGTTCAATCGAACTATTTTTGGTCCCAGAATATGTGATTAAATTTATGACCTGTATTTTTGTTACACCCTGTATATTAAAAGAATTTATTAGAAATTTATTAGAAATTTCATTGAAAATAAAATGCAGGAATTGGAAAGGAAATTTGCTAAAATTAAAAAGAGGTTATGTTTCATTTCAGTTTAGAGATGATTCACCATCCCCATACGTCCGTTTCGGTCTCTCTAGATATCTTCAGAGGGGTACATGGTACATGAACACCTCTGAATCGAAACGAATCCAAGCTGCATATATTGAAGCGGAATTATAAAAATAATTGTGCGTATCGGACACTGTAGCAGTAGCAACATCTATTAAACAGAAATGAGAAGTCCCAGATCTAAACAATCTTCTTCTTCTTGTAATGCCTATCCGTTTCGGATGTTGGCGACCATCATGGCAATCTGTACTTTGCACACTGCTGCTCTTAAAAGATTTGTAGCGGTTGTGTTGAACCACGTACGTAGATTTTTCAGCCAGGAAATCCTTCTAAACAATAAATCTGAAAATTCTCTTGAAACCACTTTCTGGTAACATCCTTAATCTCTGTCTTTTACAATTTATAAGGCTAAGAGACGACGAATATAAGAGACGAAAGGGACTTCACAATATGCAGTCACATTGCATCTATTCGTCTAGGAAAAATTCCAACGAAAGTTAATTCCGTGTACTCAAAATATGAGTAAAATGGAAAATTAAAAACAGCTTATCTTTCATTTCAGTTCAAAGATGATCCAAACTTCTCTGAACTTATGAAGAGGTCTGGAGAAATCGAAACGGACGTACCCACATAACAATGATGTTCGCATCATGTTCTAAGCATATCCTACCAACATTCGTCGAAGTATATCCTTTTTAGTATATGCGTAGTACAAGCATAGCATGTACCATAAAAAACATTCTAAATTTCATGTTCTTTGCATGTGCCTCAAAGAATATTCTTGCACCGAATATACTGAGCACATTCGGGTACGTAGTATCTCGGAATGTTCGTAAAAGTTTATTCTTAGAATATACCTTAATCGAATATTCTTAGTATATGCGTAAGTATATACAAAAGTATATACTTAACACATACCTACTTGTATATACTTTTAAAATATCTAAAAAATAATATACTGTATGTACGTAAATACGTACCTATAGGAAGAAGAATAATGTGAGCCTATAGATTATCAACTTCGTGTTAAGAATAATTAATAAAATTTATGTATTTTAGTAGGTACTACTGAACTATCTAATTCATTTTTTTAAACCGTTTTAATTGTATGGTAAAAAGTTTAACTTAATTCTATTGTGAAGAAAAATGAGAAATTCTCGTTTCGTTTTCAGTTGAAATGAATATACCATTTTGATTTGAGTTTATACCATAAGTAAAATAATTTTCGGGAATCCGGAAACGGCCATTCATTGTCATTCTGACCCTTGCATTGCATTTTATACCTGCACAAGGGAAGGGGGTAGGTAACAAAAGAGCAAAATATGAAAATAGTTTCCAGTACAGTTATGCATTTATGTCTACGCTGTTAGGTAGGACCAAGTATTTCTAGCTACAAGGACTAAAACATTTTTAAGAACATAAAAAGCAGTTTGAAAATAATAAATTCATATTGGTACTTCAATATTTCCTAAATACCTAGTAAGTAAAAGTATGTATAATGTATATAGATACCTATAAATTTTAGTAATTTACATACATATTATAATATATTTGGCTATTATATAATTATATAAGCAGCATTTTTATTTTGATGTGCACATAATAACTAAATATATTACTTATATTTTATATATAGGCTACTTACCCATATAATATTTATTATACATAGGTACCTATATAACTAACTAAAGTTTATATATTTTATACTTACTTTTTACGTAATATTGTAGAATGTAATAACTACATTCTCATATGCAATTAGAATATGTAAATATAATATATTAGTAGAACCAAAGAATACTAACACACCCTGTGGGTGTGTTAGTATTCTTTGGTAGAACCTATAGGATGAGATTGGGTGATGTTGAAAACATACTTCTGAGAAATACAGCACATCCTTGGAATATTCTTCCCATATACTAAAAATATGTGCGATAGTACATTCTAAGTATATACATAGAAGGTATATAGCACTTCCTTGGAATATTCTTCCCATATAATAAAAATATGTGCGATAGTACATTCTAAGTATATAACTAGAAGGTATATAGCACTTCCTTGGAATATTCTTCCCATATACTAAAATATGTGCGATAGTACATTCTAAGTATATAAATAGAAGGTTTATAGCACCTCCTTAGAATCTTCTAAAAAGTATGTTCTTGGTATATACTGAAAAGAAGTGCGGTAGTACATTCTAAGTATATACATAGAACGTTTAAGTACTGTAATGTAGTATATACTCAGTATATGCTCTGCACATTCGCAATGGTAATTACGCATATTCTAAGTATATACTTTTTCTGAAAAGTATGTTCTATGAATCTACTAAGAACATGAAATTGTTATGTGGGTATAGAGATGGTAGAAAATCTCTTGGACAATCTATAACTTTTCTATTTAGGAACATTTTCGGGGCCGCTTCGAAAATATAGAGGTAAAACTTTGGTGCGTCCGACAACTGGAGTACCTACCCTTAAAAATTTGTCAGATAATATTACCAGTTGTATGCGCAGTTTTCCTCCCATAAGTACCTTCTTAGATTAATGCTAGTATTAGTACAATAGACTCCCTCTATAACGAGAACTGAAATGGCGGACTAATTACCTCGTTATAAGTGGATCTCGTTATATCAGATAACAATAATATTGTGCATACCACCACCACTGAAATGTTTTTATGCTTCTTCCGTAGTTTATTAGGTGTCGATGATCGACCACAACAATGAAACTCGGCCTTCGTAAATTGTAAATTTCCTACAATATTCAATATCGGTCGATAGATAAACAACATAGAAGAAGTTTATTACAGGCGGTGGATTTTATTACAGCACTGGTCTCGCTAAGCACACAGATGTTGGGCATTCCTGGATACAGCAAGTTGGGGTATTTATTTATGGCCATCACCACGCCCAAAATAGGTAAAGAAACATATTCTTCGATTTCATGTTTCCTCGTTATAACCAAATATACCTCGTTATAGAGGTGTTATAGTTCAATAGAAATTTTATGGGATATCTAGTGTACCTCGTTATAAGCGAAACGTCGTAATACCCGTGTTCGTTATAGAGAGAGTCTACTCTATTAGAAAACTTTTATTCCGGTGTAGCTATAATATCAAATTTATTCTTGTTTACTTCTGAAGCCAAGTGTTTTAACTTCTCGCGTGTCTAGAACTGTTAAAAATGGCATTTGTCAGATGTCAGTTTATCGACCTTTAGTCTGGGCTGATTATTATCGGAGAATAGGCCATTTTTGGGAAAAGTTATTTACCAGCAATTTTGTTGCTAGAATCGAAGCTTATGATTATATATATTATTAATATAGGTATGCAAAGTCTAGAGATAGTGTGCTACTTTTTTTATTAACAAAATGGCGCCTACAAAACGTGTTTTTTCAATTTTTGCTCCATAACTCCGAACATTTTAACTTTACACCAAAAACACCCTAATAAAAATTCACCGAAATTAAATTCTGAATAAAGAAATGTTTTTTTCCATCTGCTCCGACGAAAATTTTCCTTGGAAAATGCGGGTTTTCTCAACAAAATCTATAAATTTCAAAATAAAATTTTAGATAAGTAAATATCTACCAATAATTAAATAACTCAGTGACATAAAAGCTTTCTTGGTTTAGATTATAGTTCCAGAAGCCGGTGAAAATTAAACGAATATTTTAGCAACAACTCAATTGTTAATTAATAATTTACGGTCGCAATAATAACCAAAATAATTATGATACACTGATCAAACTTTGAAATCTTATAAAGATGAGATGCCTATTTAATATTTTGTCGACAAAATATAAATTTTTAATTTTTTTGAATAATCTTTAAATGTTAAAAAAATAGTTATAAACAAATTAACGTTCCTCAGAAAGTTTTTATTATATTCTAATTAAAAAAAAAATAGGTAAAATGCGTATTTCAAAGATCTTGCAAATGAATGCTTTAAAACTTTTTTGCAACCATTTGCAAAAAAGTTGTGAAACAGCAAAATAAACCTACGATTACTACGTTGTTTATATTTTTTTTTAATTCTTTCAAAGCGTAAAAGTGTGTTTAAAGTACAAGCTAATCACTTACAAAAAATATCGATTATTAGTTTAATGGTTATATTTTAATTAAAGATTATAAATATTTTTTTTTGTAATTTACACGCTCGAAAGTAGACTAATACAGTACCGTAGCTAAATTTTCACTCGAAGCGAAGTACTTTCGCGCTAAAAATTACAAAAAAAAACATTTTAAATATTTGATTAAAATATAACCATTGAACTAATGTTTGTAATTTTTTGAGAGTAATTAGTTTGTACCATAAACTCACTTTTAAGCTTTGAAACAATTAAAACAAATTATAAACAATCGTATGTTTACTTTGCTGTTTTATAACTTTTTTGCAAATGGTTGGAAAATTGTTTTAAAGCATTCGTTTTCAAGACCCTTGAAATACGCATTTTAAGTATTTTTTAAAATTATAATATAGTAAACAATTTCTGAGAAATGTTAATTTGTTTATAACTACTTTTTTAACATTTAAAGATTATGCAAAAAAATTAAAAATTTATATTTTTTCCACAAAATATTAAATAGGCATCACATCTTTATAATCTTTCTAAGTTTGATCAATGTCTCATGATTATTTTGGTTGTTATTGCGACTGTAAATTGTTAATTAACAATTGAATTGTTGCTAAAATATTCGTTTAATTTTCACCGGCTTCTGCAGTTATAATCTATACCAAGAAAGCTTTTATTTAACCAAGTTATGTTATTATTGATAAATAATTACTTGCCCAAAAAATTTATTTGAAAATTCGAGATTTTGTTGGGAAAACCCACATTTTCCGAGGAAAATTTTCGTCGGACCAAATCAGAAAAAACATGCCTCTATGTAGAATTAAATTGGGGTGAATTTTTATTTGAGTGTTTTTGACGTAAAGTTAAAATCTTCGGAGTTATAGACCAATAATTGAAAAAAACACAATTTGGGGGCGCCATTTTGTTAATAAAAAAGTAGCACACTATCGGCGGACTTTGCATACCTATATTATTAATATATAGGATCATAATATTCGATTCCAGCAATAAAATTGCTGGTAAATATCCTTTATTTGTACTTTACTAATTAGACCAGCGTATTATAACTATTTTTTTTTCCATAATTTAAAGATTATGCAAAAAAACGAAAAATTTATATTTTGCCGATAATATATTAAATAAGCATCTCATCTTTATAATCTTTATAAGTTTGATGAATGTATCATGATTATTTTGGTTATTATTGCAATCGTAAATTGTTAATTAACAATTGAATTGTTGCTAAAATATTCGTTTAATTTTTACCCGCTTCTGGAATTACAATATATACCAAGAAAGCTTTGATGTCACTAAGTTATTTAATTATTGATTAATAATTACTTACCTAAAACTTTATTTTAAAATTAGAGATTTTGTTGGGAAAACCCGCATTTTCCGAGGAAACTTTTCGTCGGAGCAAATCGGGAAAAACATATTGGTTCGTCCACACAAGTAGGAATAACAATTTTTAATTTTCTTGTTTTTGTAAAGAATATTTTAATTCATTTTCTTTTCAATATCATATTTAATTATTAGGTACTGAAAAAATTTATTATTTCCATTGTTTCTAATTATTTATTAGTTTGGGGACACCCCGTATATACGAGTAGGCCAATATCTAATTCAGTGAGTATGTATTAATTTTTATCTTTATTTTCAAGTAAAAACCTTAAGTTTTTTGTATATGTTATAGTCAAAGCCCGAATTTCAGGCATTCCTAGGTTTGACTAGGCAATCCTCAGGTCTGACTGACGGTCTTAGTCAAAGCCCGAAATAAATTACAGTTTCGGCCTTTGACTAGTCAAACCTAGGAGATACTAAGTTGGTCAGGCAAAGGTCGAAATTTAATTTTATGAAATCGGGGTTTGACTGGTCAAGGCCCGATCAGCTATTAAAATGTCGTAATTTGTTAGATTAGGTTTAATAAAACGTCATTTTTTAATTGTAATATTTATTATTTTTATACTGTCGTAATTAAAATAAAAAAATAGAGTTTATTCTCACATATTGATGTTGAGGCATTATGGGATTTAGAGTTACACAATAGGTTAGACCAGCTGCTTTCAATTTTTTGAGTGATGTACCTACCACAAAATTCTTATAATTATTTTTGGTACCACCTAACTAAAATACCTATGGCGGTAGTTAATCTAATTAACTATAAATATGATAAACTTTTGCTGTTTTTGCGTTTGTGTACCACTACACATAATGATATGTACCACCATTGGTACATGTACATACCACAGATTGAGAAGCCCAGCGTTAGAACTTTTACACTTACATAATTTTGAAGAGCAATTCTTATTGCAGTAGCATTTTATAAAGCCTTGTCCCCAAAATTTAGATCTTTTGTACTAATTTCTCTTAGAGACAGAACGTCTTCGAAATTAAGAAAATTTTCTTTGCAGTCTCTTATTTGTTGAAAAAAGTGTGTTTATTGTTCCGTATTTCGTACCAACTCTACATAAACCGTCAACTGTTGTATCTTGTATGATACCCAAAATATTTAGAGTATCTCCTTTAGCTCTATCAAAGCTGGGAATAGGTATGGTTAAAGTTTCTCTGATCGAAATTGGAGGAAATTTTTTTCACTTAATTGTTTCGTAGCATTGGCCTGGGCATAAAGACCTTCAATCGCCTTTCCCTTTATTTATTTTAATCTTTTCTGTCTTTGCACAACGCATGTCTATACCATCTGGTTACAAATTATGCTCGAATATGCGTCAGAGCTCTCTTTTTGGCAAATACAACAAACCACACCTGAAGAAGTAATCTGAATTGTTTGACAATTTTCTTCCTCCACTAGTGACGACGGTCCAGGGCATTCGTTAGTACTATGCTGATCCTTACTTTTGATAGTGCTCAGCCTACAGGTGGGTTGACATTACGAGTGTATTACATTTATGCAATGCATAGATACAAATGTACCTACTGCTTGATATTGAAAATAGATAATAAAATATCTGACAATAGCACGGGCAAAATACGTAAGTGTAACCCGCCTTAATGCTATGAAACAATTAAGTGAAAAAAATTTCCTGCAATTTCGAATGGAAAAACTGTAACAATACCTATCCTTAGCTTTGATAGAGCCAAAGAAGGTGCTCGAAATATTTTGGGTATCATAAAATATAAAACAATTGACGGTTCATATAGAGTTGGTACGAAATAGGGAACAATAAACACACTTTTTTCAAGAAATCGAATAAGAGAATGCAAAGAGAATTTTCTTAATTGTCTCTAAGAAAAATTAGTACAAAAGATTCTAAATTTGGAGGACAAAACTTTATAAAATGCTACTGCAATAAGAAATGCTCTTTATAATTATGTGTAAAAGGTCTAATGTATTGTGTCTAAATGCCATAATGCGTCAACATCAACATGTGAGAATAAACACTAATAAAAAAAATTTATTTCGACAATATAAGAATAAAATTAAACATTAAAATTAAAAAATGACGTTTTATTAAACCTAATCTAGCAAATTACGATATTTTAATAGCTGATCGGGGTTTGACTAGTCAAACCCCGATTTCATAAAATTAAATTTCGACCTTTGCCTGACCAACTTAGTCTCTTCTAGGTTTGACTAGTCAAAGACCGAAACTGTAATTTATTTCGGGCTTTGACTAAGACCGTCAGTCAGACCTGAGGATTGCCTAGTCAAACCTAAGAGTGCCTGAAATTCGGGCTTTGACTATAACATATATAATTACCTACCTACTCGTATCATTTTAAAAAGACAATTCGCCAACCAACTCTTTTGGTTAACAGTCACTTACAATTATTCCGAAAAGTGTATAGAAACTCAATATAGTCCTCGTGAGTGATTTATACTACTCAGCAATAGCAGTACGAGGAATAGCAGGCCTGCTCCAGCTTGTGCAACGAGAAATGACAAGGTAGGAGATATTTTTATTGCAATTTACTTTAAGGTCTGGTTTTTTTTACTGTTATTTTTTTATTTTATTTTAAATTCACCCCTATGCTAAACAGTCCACTAATAAAGTTCTCACTGAGTTAGTAGTCTTCTCCAAGATGATTTACATATCTCTATGCAGAATTTAATTGCGGTGAATTTTTATTTGGGTGTTTTTGATTTAAAGTCTTCGGAGTTATAGAGCAATAATTGAAAAAAATACGATTTGTCGGCGCCATTTTGTTTATAAAAAAAGTAGCACACTATCTGCGGACTTTGCATACCTATATTATTAATATATAAGATCTTATAATTCGATTCCAGCAATAAAATTGCTGGTAAATAACTTTTCCATGAATTTTGCTAATTAGCCCAGAGTACTTCTCGCAAAACAAACTGGGAAACATATCAAGTTGCCAGCATGTCAGCGTTGGACAACTGTCTGGAGGTAGTTAGGTATTTTAATAGAAAAGTACCCTGGTGGAATGATAACATTGCAATTCAAAGTACAAAAGTTAGACAATAATTTAATTTTGCCAACAGATCAGGTGAGTGAGGCGATTATCGCGAAGCTTTGACTAAATATAATAAGCAATTGAGAAGGGCAAAAAGAGAATTGTGGAGAAAGTATTGGGAGGAGATAGATCAGACTGCAGAAATGTCAAGGTTAAGGAAGCCTTAGTTAAACATATCTGCGCTACGAAAAAAGTAAGATGGTGATACTCATACACCCAGAATGGTGAAAAGACCTTAAAAAGAGTGTACTTTTCAGAGTATGAACCAAACTGATACCACTAGACAAATGGCAGATTGGACTGGATACCATGACTTGTGGTTCTAGGGAAAACTGGCATGTGGCAAACGAAATAGTAAACCAGGACAATAGGACAAAATCAAAGGAGCAATAAAGTAATTTGAGCTATATAAATCACCGGGTCTGGACGGTATTCATCCAATACTCCTACAGAAGGAAAATTACCTTCTATACAAAAAATTATGTATGATTATTGCAGGCTAGCTTAGAACTTCAATACATACCAAACGTGTGAAGGCTAATAGGGGTGGCCTTTAATACCTAGACCTGGTAATATCAAACAAGAAAAAAGTTAGGTCCCTTCAGTCGACAAGTCTGATGTTATTTGTACTTAAGACTTTAGAAAAACTGCTCAATGTGCCTATTGAGCAGTTTTTCCAAAGTGATGGTGTAATGGTCGATACATAAGGGACATTATGCCTACCAAGACTCCACAGAAACGGAATAGAACCATCTCATACAGAGGGTGGAGTATGTCCTCGCAAACAAAGAGGTGATGTTGGGCTCATTCCTCGATATAGAGTGAGTCTATTTTTTACCTTTTCTCGGTGTACCTAGATTCTCCCATTTTCTTTTTTAAACATTTCATTATAATTTTTTAGCTTGGATTTTGCTTCTATTTGTTTTACTTCTTTTGTAACTTCTATTTTTATTCTTGTTTGAGTTTTTCTTATGTCTTTGGTCTTCGCTGTATTCGTCGTTATTCATTTGTATTTGTTCAATCGTATTTGACTGACAAGATATTTTGTAACATTTATCGATTCTAGCTAAGTATTTTAAGGGATCGTTACAGGGATTATCAGTATTTATCGCGGTATGTATAAGATAATCCACTACTCTTTAAAACTGGCGGAATAGCCCAGTTAGCTCTATCAACGTAGACAAACACAACCTGCGTAAGTCTTACTAATAAGATAAAAAAAAAACGAAAAAAATACAAAAAACTAATAGTTCAGTCGATTGGTCGAAAAAAGAGGGTTGTCTGGAAAGTTTTCCGGGAGTTTCAACTTTGCTACCTCGTATCTCCGCCGCTCGTGCCGCCATATTGAAAAAATGGCGCCTAATAACAGTTTTTTGGGATTATCTCCTTTCCGACGCATTTTACGAAAAAACATTTTGAACAAAATTGAACTATAGAAAATTTCCTATAATTTATGTATTTATAATTTTTTCTGTAAAATCAATAGTATTCGCGTACCAGCGTAGAAAGTATTATTCATCTACACCATCACGTGTTTTCGTATATGTATTTTTCTAAAATATTCTACTATTACCGCCGGTATTAATCCTTTTCAGTCAGATGATCTCATTTTGATGATCTCTAATTTCTGATGTCGTACTCTTTTGATAGAATACGACATTAGAAACTCGTAGAACTTTAAAAATAAAAGAATGTGAACAGTCGAGATATACGGGTTATTGTTAATCTGTACTGCAATCAAAAAGCAAAGGTTAGAATCGAAAATGTCGAAACAGAAATATATAAATCAAAAGATGTGTTAGACAAGGTTGGGTGTTTTTTTCATTGTTATTCAATCTGTACAGCGAAGCATTCTGTACATACTTTTTGACGAGACAATGATTCCAACTGTGTCACAAGGCAAATTCCTGGGGAGTGATATGAACAAGAAACGTCTCATTAGAATGTTGAAGAAAACATTTGAAGCGGAAAATTTCATGGTCTCACAAGTCACGGAAGATGCGGATACACTAATCATCAATACCGCAATAAATGTTTCGCCAACATTCGATACAGTAATAGTGGGCGAAGATATAGGTAGATCTTCTGATTCTTTTCACAGCTGTATGTACGCGATCAAACGTGTATTTTCTCAACCAGGAAAAGGAAAAAATTCCCAACAAATATATTCCACTGAAAGTATCTTAGATAAAACAGCTGCAGATCATATTTTATTTTTGCATACCTTCAGTGGCTGTGATACAACATGTGGACTCTTTAACCAAGAAAAAATGAAATTCATTAATGTGCTCCGAAAAAATCCTGATTTGAACGAGGTTATTGACCCAGGCAACCAAGTGACGTCAATAACGTCGAGGAAACGTCAGTTTTTGGTTGAATATGTACACGTGTTTGAACATTACGTCGTATAAACGTCTTTTGTAGGTCATTTTAAATACGTAAGATTAATTACGTTAAAATACGTTTAAAAACACGTTTTTATTTCAGACAGCCCAAGTCTGACGTCACAAAAAAGGGTGGAGCTTAAAGAGTTAATGCTTATAATGCAACATTATTGTCAATGTTGTATATTGACAGGACTCCAAACTTCATTTATTGTTTAGGTACGTGCTTTGTGTGGTAAAATAAAACTTTTGGTATTTTGGTGTTTATTTTCTGTTAATGAACTAATTATTATGTGTTGTTCACGATTCTTTTTTATTTAATGGGCAGCGTTACGTTAAATTAAGATATTATGCTGGATAATTTGTTAATAAATTATTTATTAGTTTATATGCTGTTTCAGTTTTGACACAGTAAGTATATCTCTATAAAAAGTGAAAATTCTATAATGTTGCATTGAGGGTATTTGTAATTTTATTGTAATTATATGCATTTTTTATAAAGTCTTCCATTTGGTTTTAATTTTAGTCTAAAGCTAAATTTAAAAAAGGGTAATGAAAAATGCCAATACCAACAATGCTCATACGAATAATTATTATTGTGTATTTTTAAAACCATAAAATGAAAAATAATCTAAAAAAAGACATAAAAACTACGTTTTTGATATCACATGTCTAAAACGTGATAAAAATCACGTCAGTTATGGTGGGACATATTCACGTGACTTTCGACGTCGAAAAAACGTGATAAACTGACGTGGTTTGGTGATAATTATAACGTCTTTTCAACGTTTTGTAAACGTTATTTGGTTTTCCTGGGGAGGTATTTAAAAATCCAAACGTTTATCCAAAGTTCATTGCTAAAGCAGGAGAACGTTTCCTCCTTCAATTATACGGTTACAGTGATGTGAAAAGTAAGAAAAACATGTCTTTAAACGAATATAGATATGTATGCTTCACAAAATCAGCATATATTATAAAAGTAAATTTAATATTGCGTCGCTACCACCAACAGAAGCAGCAGCACGACAGAACCTATCACCAGGTGAACAGAACTAGAATGAACAGAACATTCATTCCGAACCTATCACCAGGTTCAGAAGTGGCACGAGAATGAAAATAATGCAGAACAATGGTGATGAAAAAGAAACAAAAATGGACTAATTTCTGGTACGATGCTCCAACTCCCCGCTCCAGAATTGGGTTTATTGAAACTTAGTTCTTCTAAGTGTAGAAAGGGATGTCTGAAAGCCTGTGAATGTAGAAAAGCTGGATTAAAATGCTAGGTTTTATACACAAATTGTAGTAGTACTTGTATTAATTCGCAAATTGCATCATATAATTACGATGAGGCAACCAAATGACGTTTTTACAACGTATATAACACGTTATAAACATGACCAATTGACGTGTTTTTATGACGTAGTACCGACGTTGAAAATCACGTGTATTTGTCTCATCGATTTGACGTAAAAAAATTGACGACTTTTATACGTCGGTAAAATCACGTCTTTAATACTTTTAAAAAGTAACCTCTTTCAGATGTTTCAAGATAGGTAGTATAAAAAATAGGTAACATGAAACCCGTTCTACGTCCCATGTGTCGAAGATATTATACTACCATTTGTTTAAGATCGCTTGTGCATTAAAAGCAATCTAACATTGATTCTGCATGATTGTACCAGTCCTCGCATTATAGAATTTTCACTATTTATATAAGTATACCTACCTACTTACTGTGTCAAAACTGAAACAACATATTATATAATAAACTAATAAATAATTTATTAACAAATTATGCAGCATACTTAATGCCTTAATTTAACGCTGTCCATTGAATCATAAACAACCCATTTTGGAATACCTGTATAAAGTAGTACATGAGCGTCATTTTTCTTTGCCATTTCATAGCTAAATCTTGTAGACTGCTGAAGCAATCTTAGAAGACTAAACATTAATTTAATTAAACTCGATAATAGATGATTAGTTCATTAACAGAAAATAAACATAACCTCAAGCAGTTGTCAAGAAGCATATTGCATTAAACTATCATTAAACTAACTCATTGAGCAAAAATGAATACAAATCTCTTAATTAACACGTTTGTTCAAGTAAATATCTAAATGAAAAGTCTTATTTTATTACACAAGACACAAACCACGTAAACAATAAATGAGAAATTTCTTATGAACATTATTTAACGAAATTGTTTGGAGTAATACAAACAAGCTCCTCCCAACTTTGTGACGTCAGACTTAAACTGTCTGAAATGAAAACGTTTTTTAAACGTATTTTAACGTCATTAATCTTACGTATTTAAAATCGTAATTTTCGAACACGTGTATATATTCAACCAAAACTGACGTTTTCTCGACGTTATATGACGTCACTTGGTTGCCTGGGGATGAATAGGAAGAAACCGCGACTATTTTTGCAAAAGCTTTCGACGAAATCGAAAACGAAGAGGCGTGTGATGAGCCTTACGTAACACCTGGTCTATCAGGAACAGCAAAACGAAAGAGATTGCGCTAAATTTCTAAATTAATAAATGTATCATATGTGGATTAGGGCTACAGGTCGCCTTAAAGCTGCAACAGACACAAATAATGAAACCTGGCGATCTAGTGGGCCATCTTAAAATCTTGGAAGAAATTCCTTTGAATTCTAAGGATAAGCCGACAGACGTCATGCCAGTCAAATTCGACTTCGAAACACCATTTGAAGTGGTCATAAAAAACCATCAAATGGCTGAAACAATTGAACCGAAACTGGAGGAAGGTTCACTCGTACGGTATACGGATGGATCTAAGATAGATGAAAGGGCAGGAGTGGTAGTTACTGGGCCGAATTTCAGGCTATCCAAATCTCTTGGAAACGCCCCAACTATCTTTCAGGCAGGCAGAAATACATGCCATATATGTAGATTATTGCCCAATAATATCTCAACCGAGACACTCGTAGGGCAAAAGTCTTCATTTTATCAGACAGTCAAGCTGCATTAAAGGCTCCAAAGTCATTTAATTGCGAGTCAATGTTGGTTTGGATATGTAAACAATCCCTTAAGAAGCTGGCGGAACGCAACAAAGTAACTTTGATGTGGGTGCCAGGTCATAAGGGAATTGCAGGAAATGAGGAAGCTGATAGCCTCGCAAAAGAAGGGGCTAATACCCCATTCCAAGGTCCAGAACCCTTCTGTGGACTACCAAAAAGCCACATCAGAGAGGAACTCCGGACCTGGGAACTCAATCAACTACAACTATACTGGTCCAACACACCAGGACAAAGGCAAGCAAAAAGGCTCATAAAGGTGTCGCCTAGTGCAACAAGCCACCTTCTCGAAATGAGTAAAAGATATTATATAAAAATGGTCACCGGCCTTCTCACTGCTCACTGCCCCCTGAGATACTAACGACCTCACATAATCTAATCTAACTCTAATCTAGGCCTACAAAGGAAACCACAGGTGGTGTGGAAATGAGTTTCTTTTTCCAAAACGTCTATTAAAATATAATTTGCGGCGCTCGTAGGCCAAAAACGATTGATTTTATGAAAAAAATATATAAACATAAAAATGGTAGGAAATAATTTCTAGTTTAATTTTGTACATAAATGATTTTTTCGTAAAAGGCGTCGGCAAGGAGATACATATTCCAAAAAAACCGTTATTAGGCGACATTTTTCAATATAGCTGCGCAAGCGGGGAATATACGAGGTAGCAAAGTTAAAATTCGAAAAGAGGATACCTAAATCCATAAAATTACCAATTTACCTTTCCACGTAAAACTACCATATGATTGGGCTATAACAAAAACCTGCGCAAACCACCAAAAAAAGTAACAAAACCAAAATACCCGGGCACGTAGGGCCCAAACCCTTGAGAACCTATTCTCCGAACTGGGCGTAGCCCAGAACGGAGGCTTTAGACGCAAGTAACCAATTTCAGTATCGCGGATAAGTCACAAGAGGCTAGCAGGAATAAAGCGCCTCACGCTAGCCTGTATTTTATTCGTTTCGGGAACCAAGTTGGAGTTCTGTTACCCAGGACTCCCACATAAAGAGCATTTGGCTGATAGTGTACCCCTATAGCGCATCAGAGTACTATAGGGGGGAAAGGGATGTTCTGGAGCATTGGGCGCGTTTTTGTGATTTCTGTTTTATACACAAATTAATACATCTCGCTCAAATGAATTGTTAAGGCACGTATCCACTATGTTTGTGCTCCGCGCCCCTGCAACTTCTCCACATAGTGGATACGTTGGCACTTCCGGACCGCGCTACAGTGTTCGCTCCGCTTCGGCGCTCCAATCGGTGGTGGTTTATATATAGAGGAGCGCATGCTGTATCGATTGGAGCAGTTGCAGGGAGCGCGGAGCGCCAACCTAGTGGATATGTGCCTTTATACCCGATTGTCATTTTAAGCGCAGAAACAGATGAACCACTCTGCAGCGCTACTCTGTGGATCCACAAAGTGGCTTAAACAGGGATTTTGTAGCCTCAATGATTTTGTAATCGGCGCCACAGTGGCGAGAATCGGCGACAGTGGCTAGCGCCACGGAGTAGCGCTGCAGAGTAGTTCGTCTGTTTCTGCGCTTAGAGGTGAAAAAGTCTCTCGGGCTGGTTTAAATCGTTATGCTGGGGTCACATTAACGTCTAATGCCGTTAATTAACGCGTTATTTGACTAACGCGTTAGGTGTAGCCATGACGCTAATATGTTAATGCCATTATTAATACCGTTAAACGTTAGGCGATAGATCGGGTGGCGGTTTCTTTCGACAATACAAAGAAGTTACTCCATTACTTATCGCGTTGTTGTGGCTACACTTGCACTGTTTCAATAAGTTCTAGCTTGCAGCGCAGCAGAGTAATTTGTTTTGTGAAATTTAGGTAGGTACATACTATTCTACGAAAATGGAGTGAAGTAATGAGAAAATAATTGAATTTTTAACAGTGTTTGAAACATAACCTTGTTTATGAGATCCCCGACAAAAATCACACAAAAATCGTGGTGTTCATGGTGACGCTGTATTTTTATCATCCACCATCTTCTTTTGAGTCTTGGTTTTTGCTTTATCCGTTTATAAAATAATAAAAACATACAATAATAATTAGCAATCATAAAATATAACAGCGTAGCAGCTTCGACTTCCATCTTGAAATTATTGGATGAAAAAACGCGTTTTCTGCTGACTACGCGCTAAAATAAGTGTGGCCAGTCACTTTAACGCGCAGTTTATTCCATCATTTTTGGTGTGTTAATTAATACGATAATAGACGTTAGACGTTAACGTTACTGTGGCCCCAGCATAATATTTCAATCAACAAATGAATGCTTGCTTGGTACCTGGCGGATTTTTTACGCGTCGGTCGCGTCAAGATGAACTGAGAAACGCCGGAATAAAATTTTATTTGTCTTGTAAGATATTGCATCACACTGCGATAATTAGTAACTTAAATAATCATAACGGTATTATTCGTTTTATTTGTTCGTTCAATATTTATTATTATAATTTAACATTTTAGCAAATATTAAACTGCGCGTCATAGAAAACGGGCACCCTAAAAAATGGTTAATTTTTCAGGTTGCGTATCTCCTAAACCTGTTGTCCGATTTAAGTGATTTTTTGAATATCTTATAGCCTTATTCTTTGTCAATATTCTTGTAATAATATTTTTGCTAAGCAGGTAAATTTTTATTGTATACCGGGTGTACGAATCAAACTCTGTTTTTTTCTCAAAGTTCGCAACACCCTGTGGAATATCCTAGCATTTATAAAATACTGAAATTAAAACCCAACTATTGAATCAGATTTTCTCAACATTATGTTTTTTGATTTATTCGCTTATGTTGGATAATACAAAAGTTAGGTACTTTAACAATTAGCCATGTTCTTTTTCAGTACAGGGTGTTTATAAACAAGTGCGACAAACTTTAAGGGATAATTCTGCATTAAAAAATAATGACAGTTTGCTTTATAATCGTATGTCCGCAAATGCTTCGTTTGCGAGATACGGGATGTTGAATTTTTTTCTTACAAACTGACGATTTTTATTTATTGCTTTAAAACCGGTTGAGATATGCAAATGAAATTTGGTGGGTTTTAAGACGTAGTTATTGCACATTTTTTGACATACAATTAAGAATTTTATATTCACCATTGGCGTGCATAAGGTTAATATGATCGGTCATATTACCCTCATATGCACTCATATTGCACGCCAATAGTGAATATAAAATTCTTGATTGCAAGTCAAAAAATTCGCAATAACTATCTCTTAGAACCTAGCAAATTTCATTTGCATATCTTAACCGGTTTTAGGGCAATAAAATAAATCGTTAGTTTGCAAAAAAAAATTCAACATCCCGTATCTCGTAAACGAAGCATTTGCGGACATAAGTTTATAAAGCAAACGGTCATTATTTTTTTATGCAGAATTGCCCCTTAAAGTTTGTCGCACTTATTTACAAACAACCTATACTGATGAAGAACATGACTAGTTGTTAAAGTACATAACTTTTGTATTATCCAACATAAGAGAATGTGTCAAAAAAAAGAATGTTCAGAAAACCTGAGGCTATAGTCGGGATTTACTTTCAGTATTTTATAAAGGCTAGAACCACAAACCATACATACTCATAGACGTTTCACGACCATGTTAATCTTTTGGATCGAATTAACGCCATCTCTTGATTGGAATGGGAACTAAATTGACAAATTTTAGTTACATGAGAATTTCAAATTATAAATTTTGCGGGATTTTTGATGAAATTTCGCAGGAAATTAAAACAACAGAAAGACAATTCAATGTTTTACTGAAAACTTCAAATATTCCAATTTGTTTTCAAAATGCTAAACACTACTGCCATGTGTCACGTGAAAGCAATGAATTGAGTTGAATGAAAATTTTTGAAAGAATCTTGTAGGATGATTGTTTAGATAAATACCTTATAATCTTTTACAAACTTCCAAAAATATATAGGCCCGAAATGTTGATGACACACTTGTCTATTGGAATAAACTGTTTCAGGATCTATTATATTGTTTTTTTAAATGTGGAGAAACACAACACGGGATGATCAATGTAAACTAAAAATTCTACTCATAAAAACGGAGAGGAGGTTAATACAATTGATTAAAATTGTGATTAAATCTAATTAAAAACGTAACACCACTATAATAAAATAATTAAGCCACAAACTGTAAAATAAAAAGTAAATAACAAATTAATTTAATTGTCAACGGTCAGTTGTTAAATATGACAAGAGAATTGACTGACAGCGACATCTCTGGATTGGAATGGTAACTAATTTGCTGTCTTGACCTTGACAATTTACGTGAAACGTCTATAAGTATGTATGGTTACAAAGTATGGTTTGTGGCTAGAACATTCCACAGGGTGTTGCGAACTTTGAGAAAAAAACACAGTTTGATTCGTACACCCGGTATACAATGAAAATTTACCTGTTTAGCAAAAATATTATTACAAGGATATTGACAAAGAACAACGCTATAACATATTCAAAAAATCACTTAAATCGGACAACAGGTTAATGAGATACGTGACATTAAAAATGACCCATTTTTTAGGGCGCCCGTTTCTATGACGCGCAGTGTATATAAAAACACGTATATTAGTACTAATGAAATTAACAAAATATTTTTCATAGCTGTTAATGGTTGTCACATAATTAGTTCGATGGAAATATTTTGTTATATTAATTTATAACACTAATGTATTTTCTAAGAAATTACCCATTGCTTATTTACATTTATTATCAATTACTATTGTAATTAATAGTAATTGACGTACTTATATTGAGGAGCTAAATTATCCTAAAATTATGTTTACATTTCTGTTTTGAATTTTTCATGATAAGTGACCTTAGCCACGTTTATACTATTAATTAAGCATCTGCTCTCCATATAAGTAATAGTCATCCTGTTTTCATATCCAACATAGAAGAACTTATTCAAAACTAACCTAAAAAAGTAATAAACCATTAATTAGTAAAAGTGATAAACTTCTTATAGCCATGGCTATACCTTATGGCTATATTAATATCGGGCTATATTAGTATCGGAAAAAATTGCGCAGTCAGTCATAGACTTCATCCCTCTAAGCTATCCAGTAGCAATTTTGAAAGTATGAACAATCAATAGAAACCTGAATATTATTTAGGTTTATGCTCCAACAAGTGACAAGTCAGAAAAAGAAATCTAAAAATTTTATAACAAGGCTCATAAAATATACCTACTTTCGAAAGTCTGAGCATTTTATGATTCTATAAATAGATCTAGTCTTTTGAAAAATCTGGAAAAAATCATTTTATTAGTGGTTTTTTTAACAATGAAAAAGCCCTCATAACCAAGGAGTTGTCCCTTCCCTTAGACTACGTCTAGTTAAATGTTGCATTTTTCCAATCTTACTATATGGTATGATGTGGTGGCCTGGACGCTGATAGAGGTGCTCATGAAAAAACTAGAAGCATTCGAAATGTGGTGTACCGACGCGTTCTTTGTATCCTGGACCGAACATGTCACCACCATAGAAGTAATCCGCAGAATTGGAAGAGAAAGAAATTGAAAAAGAAAGAAAAGAAATCTCCGCTACGGAAGTTGGCAATCATCATAACTATTTTAATTTTTGAGGCAGTAGCTCTAAATAGTTGTTTTCAGCTGCATCCAAACCATTCTCTCAGGTTCTTCAGCCATGAAATTCGTATTCTTCCGATGCTTCTCCTGCCATCAATCTATCCTTGCATTATGAGTCGCAGGATGCCATACTTCTCGCCCCGCATCACATGTCCGAGATACTGTAGCTTTTTTTCTTTAATTGTAAGTTAGACTTCCTTCTCTTCACCTATTCTTCTCAGTTCTCAGTACTTCATTGTTCGTAACTCTATCTACCCAGGAAACCCTCATAATTCTTCTATAGGTCCACATTCCAAAGGCGTTAAGTCGTCCCATTTTCTCTACATTTAACGTTCATGATTCCACTCCATAGTATAGTACACTGTATACATACGTAACACTTTGTTAGGCGTACTTTAAGAGCTAGTGCTTTTTCGATTCTGACTTTGATTTTTGCAGTGTAGTCATTATTTTCTATTATAAGTGTTCCTAGGTAAGTGTACTTTTTACTATTTCGATCTGCTAGCCCTCTACTATCAATTTTCATAAACTTCGTCTTTTTGTTTTTTTCATTTTGCTCATGAGTCTTCGCAGGTCTTGTAAACTATCGGCTACTATTACTATATCATCTGCATATCTGATGTTGTTAACTAAGACTCCGTTTACTCTTATGCCGGCTGTTTCATTTTCCAGAGTTTCTCGCATTACCTCTTCAGAATAAGCGTTAAATAATAGAGGTGATAGTATGCAGCCTTGCCTGACTCTTCCCTTTATTTCCATTTCTTCAGATGTTTCTTTGTCAATTCTTACTATTGCTCGCTGATTGTAATAGAGGTGTGTTATTAGTCCTAAATCTCTTTCATCTAGGTTTTTAGGTTTTATAATTTCCATGAGTCGATCATGTTTTACTTTATCAAACGCTTTATGGTAGTCTATAAATCAGACGTAAAGAGGACGGTTAATATTCAAACATCTCTATACCAACACGTTGAAGGAAAAAAATGCCTCTCTGGTACCCATACCATTGCTATTGATTATCCAGGGAAAAATAGACAGTAATCATTGGCCAGGCAGGAGACGACACTTGTGGCTCCAAAATCTGCGGAAGTGGTACAGGCTCGCATCGGTCGAACTATTCAGAAGTGCGGTAAGCAAGATCAGAATAAATTGCCATGTTGCCAAAATACTTAAGAAAATGGAAGTATTTTAGTGAGTATTTAAAAATGAAACGACACGGTTATTTTGATTAATGTATTGTGTCGCTTCATTTTTAATTTCAAATATCTCGAAAACTAATCATTTTATCGTTACGAATGAAGAGTATATTATTTACATAAAAAGTATTGAAAAATCAAAAAATTAAATTTGGGAAGGTTCAACCAGTCACTATCCCCTGTCGTACGCCTCTGGTAGTAGCTAGAAACGTTTATTTATCTTAATTTCGTAGAGTGTACAGTTAGTGGAGTCAATGAAGGTTTTCACCTCCGATTTCGTTGAACCTCCATCGATTTTCATGAAAATTGGTAAGTATGTAGAGGATACCTCAAGAATCAAAGGTGACATGGTGCCAACTTGCGCTTTTACCCTGGGGGGGGGGGGATGCCACCCCTTCTCGAGGGTGGAAATTATTTTATTAAAAATAATACTACCAATCGATAGAGGGACAAATTATAAGTAAAATTTGTTATATAAAGTTATTCCAATAAATCAATAGTTTTTGAGTTATTAAAGATCAAATGTTTTGATTTTTCCTGAAAAAAATCCATGTTTTAAAGCAGTTTTTCATAAATAACTCAAAAACCATAAGTTTCTTTAAAAAAGTTGTTATTACCAAAATCGAAGATAATATAAAAATAAATAAGCTCCTTATTCGAAAAATCCTTTATTAGATATACAAAGTGAGTTATATGCAATTGAATGTATATTTTTTTTCCGCGAGTACTCGAATCTTAGTATTCAAGCTTAAATAACAGGAAAACGATGCACTTTGTTAAATATAGATACTAAACATTTTAATAAAGTACTTAAATGTAACTATCAAAAAGTTATATAAGAAGTCGATAGGATCAAAATTAAGCAAGTTATGATGGAAATAAGAGGACCCTTTCAGATTTTTTAGGGAAGAATGAAAAATGAAACATACGTCATTTCCACAAAAATTAAAATTTATAGTAACCCATTTAAAAATTTATTTATTTTAACATGAGTAATAACTTCAACAATTTTGACCGGTTTAGAATGCATATTTTTGAAAAAAATACGATTAAAAAAATTAGAATTTTTAAAATTTTCGTGAATTTCATATTCTTTTGATAATAACTCCAAAATACTCGATATACTTAAAAAATGGTAGAGAACAAAATTTTAGTTTTAACTTTATTTAAGCTTTTTCTTTTTTTAATATTTTATTACGAGAAAAAATAACCGAGGTAGAAACATTTAAAACCTAAATTTTACTGCGAGAACCATGTAACCGGGGCCATTTCACCTTGTATTAAAAAAAAATAAAGGATTTAGAAAATTATGTTTAATACATTGTTATAGACCGTTTACTTAGCTCTGTAATGGTTTTTGGATAAATCTCATATTTCAAAAATTAACTGAGTTATTTTAAAAAAACCAATAACATTTTCTTTGAAAAAATTTTATAGCGGAGATTTTGTATGTATACAGGTTGTGGGAAGTCCAATTAGTCGTTTGTTGTAGGAGATACGAAAAAAGTTTATTTAGGTGAGATTGGGGCATAGATAATATCAGAATTTAAATACATTTCCAAATATACAGGGCCACCCATATTGACAGGGTGAAACAAAATTATCTTTTGTTTAATGGAACACCCTGTATATTTTTACATTTTTGGATTCTCCTCTATGTTTTATTTCTTAAAATATCAGGTTTTGTGATGTTATACGAAGTAGTTTAAAAGATAATTACGTTTTTTTTTTCAAATTTCATAGCAATATTCACCCCCTGTATAATTGTAGTGATTTGACATCAGAAAATCAATTTATGCTCAAGTGATTTTTAATATTATTGTTAAGAATTGTTAATCTAGCAAAACGTTTAATTTTAGCTAATACAGGGTTGGTCGAAACTGAATGAGTGTTTTCTCAAAGTTTGAGAGTATGAGTTTTCTCAAACGGAGCAGCCTGTAATGCCTGTAATGAGCATTATAATGAAATGCTATTGTATGGCACTTTATTATTTCCCACCCTGCCAGTGAGAACTGAATTTATTTTTGAAATCCCTAACTTTATGTCTTTAATTATTTTAAATATTGTAAACGATTAAAAAACAATCAAATTAAATTGAAATGAATAACCAGTGTATATCTTCCACATTTACTTCATATTTAACGTAGCCTGTACCATAACATTGCACAGACTATTATCCCTGTATAGCAACGATATACCATGAATGTGAATTCATACTTGATAAATGTCCTATATCCAGTCTCACAAAAAAAAAGGGATTCTTCAAACATAATATATATGCAGACAAAATCAGCCAAAGTGATTTGCGATCTCTAATTAAAGGCCGTACCAAGTTGGTTTTGTTGAATATAGTATGAAAGCACGACGATACTTTAGTGATAAGCGTATTTTTCGTAGTAGCTATAGTATGTTGTTTTATATTATGTATTACCTATATTAAATTAGTTTTAGTATGTTTCGTTTATCTAAAAAAATGTAAAACAAACAGAAATTCTGTTTTTCTTGTAGTTGTTTTTTCGTATAGATATTATTTTATATTGTAGTAAATTGAATTTAGTTTTAGTATGTTCCGTTTGTTTGTAGAATTATATTTAATTAGATTTGCTTTAATTACTAAAATAAATAAATTTTCAATTATATTTTATGTATTTGTGGAAAAGGAAACCTAGCATTAGCGGCCACATTTCTATAACGGCCAATTGTTTTCTATTTTCAGTGGCCGTTATTGGCAGGTTTTACTGTACCAATAATATTTTATTAAATTATTAAACATTATTTAAATAAAAAATTTATAAACTTGATAAAAGAAAGTTTGCTTAGAATTTACTCCTCTATCTAATTATGGGGTTATTTTTAATAAAATAGTGTTCACATATGAGAAGGGGTAACATCCACCCCAAGATAAAAGCGCAAGTTGGTACCACATCATTTTTGTTTCTTGAGGTATCCTCTAACTACTTACTAATTTTCATGAAAATTGATGGAGGTTCAACGAAATCAGGGGTGAAAAGCTTCAGTGACTGCCTTTTTGGAAATATATAAAAGAATCATTTTTTTCGTGATTGTCGATTTGCTAATTTTCTGATTTTTGGTTGCTATAAGGTTTGAAAAATTAATAAAAAATATAAATCATGCACATAAATGTAAAAAAATATTTATTTTACTTAATTAAACGAGATTGCTTGAGCCAGAATGCTGAAATCTGCATTTTTATCATTAAAAAAAGTGGATTTCACCCCTAAAATGCAGAAAGCGCAACTTGGTGCCATATCACTTTTGTTTTTTGAGGTATCCTCTAACTAATCAACAATTTTCATGAAAATCGATGAAGGTTCAAAGAAATCGTAGGTGAAAACATTCAGTGATTACACTTTCAGAAATATAGAAAAATAAGGTTTTCGTGATTTTCGACTTGTTAATTTTCGGATTTTTGGTTACTATAAGGTTTCAAAAATTAAAAAAAATGTAATTCATGCACATAATTATAAAACAAATATTTATTTTTCTTAATTAAAGATTACTTGCGCCATAATGCGGAAATCTGCATTTTTTACAATTTAAAAAGTAGGGGTGTATTGGACCCCTAAAATGCAAAAGCGCAAGTTGATGCTATATAACTTTTATTGCTTGAGGTATCCTCTAACTACTTACCGATTTTCATGAAAATCGATGAAGGTTCAACGAAATAGGAAGTGAAAATTTACAGTGACTGCACTTTCAGAAATCTAAAAAATAATTTTTAAAAAGGTGTGTATTTCACCCCTAAAATGCAAAAAGCGCAAGTTGGCAATATGTCACCTTTGTTCCTTGAGGTATCCTTTAACCACTCACCAATTTTTATGAAAATCGATGGAGGTTCAACGAAATCTGAGGTAATAACTCATATCCACCTTCATTGACTCCACTAAGTACCTACACTTTCTGCCAAATATGACAAGGATATGACAAATAGTTTTAAAGTACTGGGTACAAATATTTTTTAAATTTTTTCGTATGAATCATATCATAAATTAATCACAATAACTGTGCCGTTTCATATTTAACTTCAAATATCTCGAAAACTAATGACTTTATCGTTACCAATGAGGAGTAAATTATTTACGTAGAAAGTATTTTTTTTTTGGATTGAGGTGGAACGCTCTTAGCAGACTAGGAAAGGTGTCCCTAGTACTGTTGGACTCGGACAGGAGAGGAGAACTCGCTAGGGGCCACAGACCAGAGTATGGTCCATGCGTCCCGCGTGCCCCCATAACCAGCCGCCTACCAACTAAAACCACCCCTCTTCCGACCCGGAATATCCCTGGACGTGTTCTTTAGAGAACTATACATGGGGATACGTAGAAAGTATTGGAGAATCTAAAAATGGCACTAAAATAGTAATTTCTCCAGTCGTGTAGAATTTGAGAAGGGTCAATCATTCACCATCCCCTGTCGAACGCCTCTGGTAGTAGCTAGAAACATTTGTTTATCATAATTTCCATTAAAAATCCAAAATTAAGCAGGCTAAAGAACAGTGGTTAAAAGAACAATGCGCAGAAATAGAACAACACCAGAAAAGGCATGATAATTTTAATACACATAAAAAAATTAAGGAATTAACTCAGAACAACAGAAAAAGAAAACCGGGAATACTAAAAGATACAGATGGGAAACTTGTGTTGAGTACTAACGAAAAATTAAAGAGATGGACAGAATAAATAATGAACTGTTCAAAGACAATAGAACAGAGCAGATGGAAGTCGAAGTACAAGATGATACGGTTTTGAAGATATTAAAAGAAGAAATTAAATCGGCGTTAAAAAATAGCAAAAATGGTAAAGCAGTAGGTCCAGACCAAATCCCAGTAGAAAGCTTAAAATGCATAAATGATGAAACCTTAGACATTATCGTAGACTTGTTTAACACAGTGTACAAAACAGGAAACATACCAAAACAATGGTTACTCTCAACCTTTTGTGCTATTCCTAAAAATACAAACGCTAAAGATTGCAGTGAATACAGAACAATATCATTAATAAGTCACATTCTCCAATTATTCTTGAAAATAATACATGGTCGTATAAATAAAAAACTAGAAGAAGAAATAGATGATAGTCAGTTTGGGTTCAGAAACGGACTAGGAACCAGAGAGGCGTTATTTGTTTTTAATGTGTTAGCTCAAAGATGCATGGACATGAATGTGGATGTGCATGTTTGTTACGTTGATTTTGAGAAAGCGTTTGACAAAGTAAGACATGAAAAATTAGTCCAAATTCTAAAGACAAAAACATAGACAAAAGGGACTTACGAATAATAACAAACCTTTACTGGAATCAAAGAGCACAAATTGTAGTAGATGACGAACCCAGTCCAGAAATTTAAATTAGAGGAGGAGTTCGGCAGGGATGTATTATGTCTCCACTACTCTTTAATGCATATAGTGAAGCCATTTTTGAAGAAGCATTGCTATCTCAAAGTGAAGGAATAATAATTAACGGAAGATCTATTAACAACATAAGATATGCAGATGACACCGTGAGTATCGCAAGCTCTGCTGAACAACTCCAACTACTACTAAACAAAACAAACAATTTCTGTGAAGAATATGGACTAAAAATGAATATAAAAAAGACCAAATACATGATAATAACTAAGAAAACAAACATACAAACAAGCATACATTTGGGAAATGTACCGATAGAAAGGGTTGATAAATACAAATACCTAGGAACCTGGATTTCAGAGAAAAATGATCAAACAACAGAAATAAGGACCAGGATAGAAATAGCAAGAAATGCGTTTGTAAAAATGAAAACAGTTCTCTGCAACAAAGACCTTAGCTTAGAACTGAGAGTAAGAGCTTTGAGATGCTACGTGTTCTCGATGCTACAATATGGACTTGAAAGCTGGACATTAAAGCAAGAACACATAAATAAGCTACAGTCATTTGAAATGTGGTGTTACAGAAGGATGCTTAGAATAGCATGGACACAGAGGAAAACGAACACGGAAGTACTGCGAGAAATGGGTAAAGAATGCGAAATAATAAACACAATAAAAATAAGAAAGTTACAATATCCGGGACACGTAATGAGGGGACCGCGATATGAAATGCTAAGACTGATAATACAGGGAAAGATAAGAGGCGGAAGAAGTATAGGAAGAAGGAGAGTGTCATGGTTAAAGAATTTAAGGGACTGGTTTAGATGCAGTTCTATAGAACTCTTTAGAGCAGCGGTGGATAGAGTAAAGATAGTGATGATGATATCCAACCTCCGATTAGGAGACGGCACTTGAAGAAGAAGAAGATTATAATTTAGTAGGGTGTCTAGTAGTCGCACTTTCTGCCAAGTATGAAAAGGATACGTCGAATAGTTTTAAAATGCTGAGCAAAAATAGTTTTTAAATTTTTAGATAAAACACCCTATAACTCAGTAAGGAACCATATTTTATTTAAAAGTGTTTTAGGTTAAATCTTCGTATTTTGTGCTAAGGTTTCTCCAGTTATTATGGACAATTATTAATGAAACTTATATACTTTGTATTTTACGATAGAAATAATTTTACAATTAACCAATAAATCAAAGGTATCAAAATTACTATACAAAGAGCATAAACAATAAACATAATAACGGCAAATTGATGACACTCGCCCGGATGATTGATAAATATAGTGAAATTAGGTTGCACCAAAGAAGCTCTTAATTAGTATTCTCATCAGTCATATTAAATTAATGTTACTTAGTAACCTTTGCCATGTCTGTACAAATAGGTAAATAAGAGTTCGAATTTTTATTAGTTTTTTTCAACAAATTGCTCAAAGTAATAAATAGTGGTACGCTCATTTGTTAGCAGTTCAGTTTCGGTGCTGTTTTATAATTTTTACAATATATCAGTGGTTGTATTATTTATAGTGCAGTTGGTGCATTTTAGGGTGATTTATTGTACCTTCTTTTTAGATATACCAAGGTATATAATATAGGTGTAACAAAAAGGTAGATCATAATAACTTAAATTACATATTCTGGGACCAAAAATAGTTCGATTGAAACTAACTTACCATAGTACAAGTGTGCACATAAAAAAGTTACAGTCTTTTGAAGTTTTACAAAATGAAAATAGATTTTTTTACAATATATCGAAAACTGTTAAATAGTTTATTTTCAAAATGTGGCTTTCGTACGGCAGGAACATATTTAAAACAAATTAAACTGAAATTTGTGCAAAAAACTTTATGTGGGTTTTGTTTCCTTAAGAGCAAACAGTAGCGATCAACAGGTAGCAAAAACGCGTTCCAAGATTGCGGCTGCAATTTTGAATATTTTTTCGAGATATTTAGCACAAGTATTCGTAATATAATAAAGAATGGCGGTACAGAGCCCAATTTGAAAAATATATTAGTATGTGGAAATTACTCTGTAATTAAATACAATATTAAAAAAACGAGCCTGTACCGCCATTAAGAAGAACAAAAAAATACACTTTCTTCAAATAAACTTTTTTACTCACAATCGGTTAGTAATTTATGGATTTCTAACCTTTGAAGTAATCAGGCAGCGACTTATTACTTACTTTACTTTCCCAGATAGCCGGGAAAGTACTTTTCCGGCTAGCATCTGTCACTTTTCTACCTGCAAATGTCAATGTCATTTTTGATTAAAAGATTAATAAAATTTAATAAATTTTAATACTGCTTGCAACATCGAATATTTTGACCATAATGTGGAGGCTTTACTTTGTTTGCTCATTTCACAAAAATAAGCAAGAAGTACCGTCTCAGAGGTATGCTGCACACCTTTAGTCACGCACCATTTACTGTATAGTTCATAGGTGTTTTCATACCTCTCCCTGCTTTTTTCAGGAATTATTCCTTCAGTAGCTCTCTCTGCAGCTACCCGCAGTTCTGGTGGCGTACATTCAAATTAACTATCCGACATTTTTGTAAAATAAACACAATTAGGGATTCCAATGAACTGTCAGTGGTGGCCGGTGGATGGCTAAACTGACATGGCCATAGACATAGATAAGGGGGGTGGTCATCGCGTATCTAATGTTTACATTAAATATTGACAAATTTATAAAGAATATCCTGTTTGGTTTTGTTTTTTTGTTAATTGTGTAGCGACATCTGTGAAATTGTGATAGCAAATTAAATATGAAGTGGTTTAATAATTGGATACGCCTATGGATGACAGTTTTGCCATCCAGCAGCCATATTATATCACGTGATTTGGAATGCCTAATTTGATTATATGCACAATTAATGGCGTCGTGTATCGCCTAAATGTCAGATTCAACAAACTTGTTTTGTTACCTAGCAACGATCTCACAGGTTAAAATTACTTAAAATAATTCATCTTATCACATAATGAAAATGGATACAGATATTTGAAACGAAATTATTATTGGTAGATTGTGAGTAATAGAAATCCATAAACTACTAACCGATTGTGAGTAAAATAGTATACAAACCTCGCGGAACTCATTCTAGCCTCGCGTCTGTAGTTTACCTCGGTGCTTCGCACCTCGTTAAACTACCTTGCCGCTCGGCTGAAATACAGTACTTTCCCGCTAGGTATGTAATATACTATTTCAAATTTAGCTCTGTACCGCCATTCTCTATTATATTCTCTATTAAATTACGGCCACAATCTTGAAACGCGTTTTTGCTACCTGTTGATCGCTACTGTTCTCTCTTAACGCCCTCCCCCCTTAAGTGTTTGTGTACGTTTCTAATAAATTATTATTTTGGCACAATTAGTTAAACACAATGTTGTAAAACTTTTTTGACTGTTGGTACTTTTTCGTTAGCCAGTTTTTATCGAGATATTTTGAACATTTGCAAAATCCACCACATATTTGTAAATGGTTAATTAATATTATAGAGACCTGGTGATAATATGAAAATTTATTTATAATTTACATTTTGTTAGGTGCTCAGAAATTTTTAAACATTAAAAAAGAAAACTGGTTTATCGAAAAAGTACTAAAGCAAAAAAGTTTTAAAAACATTGTATTTAATTATTAACTAATGGTAACATAATAATAATTTAACTGGAACTTACAAACATTTGGAGAGGGGGGTTAAGGCAACAAAACCCCCATAAACTTTATATGGGGTGCACAAATTTCACTACTATTTTTTTTAAGATGTTCCTGCCATAAGAAAGCTACATGCCCATTTTCAATATAATTTTTTTTTCAATTTTAACTATTTATAACTAGTCACTAAGCCACAATATTATTAAAAAATGATTTTTATTAACGTTTCGACGCCCAAATCGGGTGCCGTTGTCAAAATACAAAATACTACTAACATAAACAAAAATGTTGTTGCTTAGTAAAAAAAATCTTCTAATAATTTATTTAATTTGACTCATTTATATCGGTAATTCAGATACATATGATACATTTTAAAGTAGAAGACTTTAAAATGATATTGCCAATATTTATGAGTTGCGTTCCTGGGACGACTTTACTGAAAGATAGTTCATTCGATTACATGAAATCAACCCCAACTCAAGAATATCCGTCACAAAAAAATCATAGCATGTGATCTGTCTTTAAAAAGACAACCATATGCAACGGTGACATTAAAATTCTCGCGTTAGAGATCTCATAGTAAATCACGAGGGAAAACCAGGAAAAACCTCGTGATACTATCCCGACATCGTAAGTATTTGGTCTTACATTTAATTTACTCTCAAATTTAATACCAAATTCTGACTTTACTATAATTTTGTTTAAATTATAAATAATATTAATAATACATGGATATATAAGTAATACTAAAATATAAATTATGTACTAACTCGACTATTGACTTACTAATTGTGGTATTTTCTTTCTATTGACTTCCTCTTTCAGTATGGGTATCCACATCCTACTGCATTCCACCGAGGAATTTGCGACAATTGGTTTCGTTTAGCATAATTAGAGCCGCTTCTTTGATTTTTCTCTTTTTACTATCTGTTTCTTTCAGGACTATACTTGAATCTCTCCACTGAACTCTATGTTCATTATCCCATGCGTGTTGACATATTTGAGATCTATCAAATTCTCTATTTTTAATATAAGATTGATGTTCACTTATTCTAACGTTTAATGGTCTTGATGTTTCACCTATGATGAACAGTTTTATATAGGTGAAACATCAAGACCATTAAACGTTAGAATAAGTGAACATCAATCTTATATTAAAAATAGAGAATTTGATAGATCTCAAATATGTCAACACGCATGGGATAATGAACATAGAGTTCAGTGGAGAGATTCAAGTATAGTCCTGAAAGAAACAGATAGTAAAAAGAGAAAAATCAAAGAAGCGGCTCTAATTATGCTAAACGAAACCAATTGTGTCGCAAATTCCTCGGTGGAATGCAGTAGGATGTGGATACCCATAATGAAAGAGGAAGTCAATAGAAAGAAAATACCACAATTAGTAAGTCAATAGTCGAGTTAGTACATAATTTATATTTTAGTATTACTTATATATCCATGTATTATTGATATTATTTATAATTTAAACAAAATTATAGTAAAGTCAGAATTTGGTATTAATTTTGAGAGTAAATTAAATGTAAGTCCAAATACTTACGATGTCGGGATAGTATCACGAGGTTTTTGCTGGTTTTCCCTCGTGATTTACTATGAGATCTCTAACGCGAGAATTTTAATGTCACCGTTGCATATGGTTGTCTTTTTAAAGACAGATCACATGCTATGATTTTTTTGTGACGGATATTCTTGAGTTGGGGTTGATTTCATGTAATCGAATGAACTATCTTTCAGTAAAGTCGTCCCAGGAACGCAACTCATAAATATTGGCAATATCATTTTAAAGTCTTCTACTTTAAAATGTATCATATGTATCTGAATTGCCGATATAAATGAGTCAAATTAAATAAATTATTAGAAGAATTTTTTTACTAAGCAACAACATTTTCGTTTATGTTATTAGTATTTTGTATTTTGACAACGGCACCCGATTTGGGCGTCGAAACGTTAATAAAAATCATTTTTTAATAATATTGTGGCTTATTTCCCATTATAAATAGTTAAAATTTTAAAAATGCCACAAGAAAATAGCTTCAGAACAAAAATTTTCTCAGCCAGGACGTGCGTCGTCTCTCCGGTACTCTCTTTCATTCCACTTTCCCTTGTATAAATAATCGCATCAACTCATATTTTTCATTTCTTAATTTGTGACCAAAGCAGCTCATTTTTCTTTCCTTCATAGTCTTCAGTGTTTCTTTTTTTTTCTTTCTTAATATTTCCGTGTTTGTTACGTATTGTGCCCATGGTATTTTCCACATTCTTCTATAACACCACGTCTTAAAGCTGGCAAGTCTTTTTTCAGTTGCGTCCGTAATTGTCCAGGCTTCAGCTTCATATAAAAGGACAGAGAATATATAGCATCTCAACACTCTAGTTCAGCGGTTCCCAACCTTCTAGCAACTGCGTACCACGAAATATTTTGAAGATTTTGGCGTACCACCAAACATCGGGGGCATGGAATGGAAGGAATCCCACCCCCGATCTTAATTTTTTTAGAAACATGTTTACTATCAAAAACATGTCCATTGGCTTGTTTTGTTTTAATCAAATAACTAATATAACTTTAAATTTAATTATTCATTGACTTTTTCAAGCTTCTTATCAAGACAAAAATAAATATAATTATTTGTCAATTATGCTTTTTAATTTTTATTTAAAAATATATACTCCTTCTTCTTCTTTCTCATAATCATTAGTGACCTTGAGGGCGTCGCGTCGGATGAAAAATATATACAGATATAGTTCGTCCGCTATAACTTTTCCCATGCGTCATGATTCAATTTCAAACAAGTTAAGTCAAAACATAAAGTGAAACGTACGCCGATGTGTGTGTAGTACCGGGTGTCGACTTATATTTTCCCCCATTTTAACTGCCTAAAACTTCTGAACGGCTCAAGATAGAAATATGCGGTTTTCGCTGAAATGTTTTATTTTAGTAAAAGTTTTGTCTGAATGGATTGAATTTTTTATATCGCTTTCAAATACGAAAAAAATGGCGGATTTTTGAAAAAAACGTTGTTGGCTTTTTTTTAATGGAACACCCAGTATATTTTTTTGTAAATTGAAAGAAAGGTCACTAAAGCATCCAGCGATATAAAGTTTTTTCAAAATCGGTTGTCAAATCAATGAGTAATTAATTTTTTAAATGATAGGTGCAACGTGGATATCACATACCTAAATAACATAACTAAGCAAATTGATATTATGTTATGTGATTTCCACATTGCATTTCTCATTTTAAAAATTAATTGCTCAGTCATTTGGCAACCGATTTTAATAAATTTTATATCACTGGATAGGTAAATGGCCGTTTTTTCAAGTTTTTATGTAAATGACCATTTTTTTTATCGCTTTTAAATAAAAAATAGCGGATTTAAAAAAAAGTTGTTCACTTTTTTTATTAAAACACCCAGTATATTTTTTTGTAACTTGAAAAAACGATCATTTACCTATCCAGCTATATTTTTTTTTAAATCGGTTGTCAAATGACTTTTAAAATTAGAGATGCAATATGGAAATCACTTAACATAATATCATTTTTCATAGTTATGTTATTTAGTTATGTGATATCCACGTTGCACCTCTCATTTTAAAAATTAATTACTCCGTGATTTGACAACCGATTTGACAACCGTTCTCGTTGGAATTTACCGCGCTGAGCAGATGGGACGTGAATTATAAATTGTAAAATTCCCTCATCTTCCTTATTCTCAGCATCCGTTATGGCCTGCAAATTTTAGAAGCCTCGGAGGTGTAACCAGAGAAGGTTCCCATTGTTTTCAATCTGGTGGGATGTAGAGTAATATTTTTGGTATTATTTTATATGCTATTAGATTGAAAACTTAGGGCCGGTTGTTCGAACGCTAATAAAAAATGATCATTATCAAATATTTAATTACTGTCACAACTGTCAATGTCAACTTTGATTGGGTTGCTGAAAACATAATTATTGGTTAAAATTATGAAATTAGTTAATTAATTATGTTAATAATTGTTATGTTAATTGATTAACTAATCTCATAATTATAATCAATTACGTTTTCAGCAACCCAACCAAAGTTGACATTGACAGTTGTGACAGTAATTAAATATTTGATAGTGATCATTGTTGATTAGCGTTCGAACAACCGGCCCTAAGTCTTTTGCTAGCAGTTTCCGCTAGGGCATCTCTGCCATTTCGTTCGTTGCAATCCGTGACTGCACTCCGGGGTTTGTCTTGGTTGGGTCAGAGAGAGCAGCACATGTGTTTCCTGATGAGAGACTAATAAATTTCGAAACCGGTAGAGGTGCTTGCTGCACTCTCTGATTGAACTAGAATATAATGCGGTTGTAGTTTCGTGTTGCAACGAAATTGAAAATGGTTATTCATTTTTGATTTACATGTTTACTCTGATTGGAGTACGAAGGGAACCATTCTCGTTGGAACTTTACCTCGCTGAGCAGATGGGACGTGAATTATAAATTGTAAAACTAACTCATCTTCCTTAGTCTCAGCATTCGTTATGGCTTGCAAATTTTAGAAGCCTCGTAGGTGTAACCAGAGAAGGTTCTAATTGTTTTCAATCTGGTGGGATGTAGAGTAATATTTTTGGTATTATTTTATGTGTTATTAGATTGAAAACTTAGCCTTCTGTCACTTAGTGTTGTACTTACTAATTATAGCATAAATGGAGTGACAGTTGAGTCCACGAGTCTTTACCCGTGCGTCATCATTTAAAGCATACGAAATAAGTCGATGATAAGTCGGAAATTCAAATTTACTAAAGGCAACAGCATGTGACACAGTGGCGACGGGTGACTTTTTCTAAAGTGTTACCAAACCAGATGTAAAAAATCTTATTTAAAAAAAATATTTTGAACCTCCCAAATATAAGTTTTTGTTTTCAATCCTGTGGGATAAAATTAAACAAATCACTATTCCCAAATTATATGTTTGTAATTATGTATACATATGTAACAAGTATAACAGTAAATAATAAACAAACTAAACATATTATTCTACCATAAAATTAACATAAAAAAATGAACAAGTAGGAAAAAGAATAGATTTTGAAAACTATTGTTTATATTTTAAGTCTTCCATTTTCAATAATCTCATTTTTTTTTCTTCAAAATTATATATAAAAAAATATACAAGGAGAATAACTTTTCAAGTAGTTGATCAATTACGCAATACGTAGCAACACTCTTCCATGTTTAAATGCACGCACACTGTAATCTGTAATAGGTACTAAACTAATGTTACCAATCCTCAAAATCCCCAAAATACACCACAGATCCGTCGCTTCTTCAAAATTTTCAGGAACGAGCTAGTCCCGAGCGATAGCGAGGTTTCTCCTGCGTTACCACTGCCAGTATTGGTAACAGCATATAATAAAGTGCAATGGATTCACATTATATCTCGCCAATATTTTCGTGCGTCTAGTTGGCTATTTACTGAATTAGGTACTATTAACAAATATTTCTGTTAGTAAAAAATATAAATGGAATTATTTCATAACAGTCATAAAATATTTATTGCAAGATTTTTAACTGTTACCAATGGTAACAGTGGTTACATGGACGCTTCGCCAGTGATGTGACAGTAAGTAGCTACTGCTCCTATTACGGGTTAAAATTTGAGTTATCAAATATGTGTTTTATCTCGCCAGGTATTAATGACGCACGGGTAAATACTCGTGGACTCAAGTGTAAATGAGTTAAAAAAAGAGACATGTTATTGAGGAAAATACTTCCTCGTTTTCTAATTTACATAACAAACATATTTTTTATTTCAGATACACAATGGTTGTGACCGAAATACCAGATCGTATAGCAGATACTTTTCACGGACGTACCATATTCATTACGGGTGTAACTGGATTCATTGGTAAAGCCCTTTTGGAAAAGCTACTTAGAAATACAAACGTTAAAAAAATATATGTTCTTATTAGAACTAAAAAGGGAAAAACTCCACAAGAGCGATTAGAAGATATATTTAAAAATATTGTGAGTACAATAGCATCCTAATAATAAAATTATATCTAATTCGACCGTTTCTTCCTCTTCTTCCTCTTTATAAGCAATTCTGCTTGTTCATTGGCGGATTGATACCTCTATGGAAGGTTGTCGCTCCATCTTTTGCGCGGTCGGCCGATACTTCTTCTGCCGATTGGTAATTTATCTCTTGCTATTTTGACCAGACGTGTTTCCCCCATTTTGGTTACCTATGTGGTTATTTCAGTGTTTTTTCTATTTAGTGTCCATTCGTTTATACACTGTACGTTACATTGTCATCACTCCTCTTTCTATCTCTCAGCGTATTTCCTGTAATTCTTCTCAGTACTCTCATCTCTGGCGTTTTCATTAGTCTTTGTATTGTGACTATATCGAGTCTTGTTTCTCATGCATGTGTCATTATTAAACTTACACTGGCTTTATAAATTCTTGACTTCATCTCAGTGTTAATATGTCGGTCTCGCCATATACAGTAAAACCTCGATTATCCGTCAGGGCACCGGACCAAGGGTATGACGAATAATCGAAAAGATGGTTAACAGAACATTAAAAAAAATAAAAATTCATAGTACTACTGTCAAATTTCATTTGTATGGTTTGTTTGACAATATAAGAGGGATTTGTGTTCGTACAATCGAATCAATTTAAAATATTCTGAAATCTGTGTTTGTTTTACTGTTGCTTTACATTTTGCGACGGCTGAATTTGTTAATCGGCATAAGATCATGCAATCTACTTTATTGGTTTCCTCTTGTTGAGGATACCATTCGATGAATTATTGCATGTGCGATGCAGCTTCTCTAGATTATTTACGCAAATCTTTGTCAGTTACAATAGGTTCATCAATATAGCTACAGTCAAATTCCAAGTCTGTGTCAGCTTCTGAAGCTGTTTGGTCCACCTTTGTTGCCATTTCAACGATTTCTTTATCTGTCAGCAATCGATAGCCGTTTGTGTCCTCGTCACAAATCAAATTTTCAAAATACACATTTTCGAGACTTAAAAACTCATACTTAAATTAGTATTTTTGATGTTGCAAGATTTTTGAATTGAAGACTAAACATTCAGCTTCAAAATTCTGAAGAGTGATCGTTTCTAACTTTAATTTATACCGTTGTTTTTTAATTGTTAAATATGCGTGTTTATCCGATTTTTTTGCCGGTGCGGCGCGTTCTATTTCAAAAATCTCCTATTTTCCTCAGAAAAATATTTTTTTGTAGATTCTTTGGGATATTCTAAATAAAATAAGTTCCTTGACATTTTTCTCAAAAGTTAATAGTTTTAAAGTTATAGGCGATTTAAAATCCGAAAAATGCCCAAAAACGCATTTATGGATTTTAAATCGTTTATAACTTTAAAACTGTTAACTTTTGAGAAAAATGTCAGGAAACTTATTTTATTTAGAATGTCCTAAAGAATCTAGAAAAAATATTGTTCGGAGGAGAATTGGAGATTTTTGAAATAGAGCGCGCCGCACCGGCAAAAAATCGGATGGACATGCATATTTAACAATTAAAAAAAAAACGGTTTAAATTTAGGTTAGACGCAATCACTCTTCAGAATCTTGAAGCTGAATGTTTAAACTTCAATTTAAGTATCTGGCAACCTCAAAAATACTAATCTAAATATGAGTTTTCAGCCTCTAAAATGCGTATTTTCGCATTTTTCAGATTTTAAATTGTTTATAACTCGAAAACTATCAATTTTTGAGAAAATTTACAAGATACCTTTCTTGTTTAGAATGACCCTCAAAACTTAAAAATATATGTTGCAGAGCAAAAAATCGGGTTCATGTTTTTTCGCCTGTCATCAGGGCCTTTAGAGGCACCTCTCTTGCCTACACTAAATGGTTCTCTTCTTCTTCTTCTTCAGATGCCGTCCTCGTTCCGAAGTTTGGCTATCATCAAGGCTATGCGTATTTTTGATACCGTAGATCTAAATAATTGGCAGCTGCTGCACTTGTACCAATCTCTTAAATTCTTCAACCATGAATGTTTTCTTCTGCCAATGGATTTTTTACCTATTATTTTTCCCTGAATAATTAATTGTAGTAGCTGGTACTTTTGTCCCCTCATTATATGTAACAAGTATTGCAGTTTGCGCTTTTTAATAGTAAGCGCAAGTTCTTTTTCTTTCTGCATCCTTCGCAACACTTCCATGTTTGTCACTCTATCTGTCCACGATATTCTCAGTATCCTGCGGTACATCCACATCTCGAATGCTTCTATTTTCCTTGTATCGATCTTTTTCAGTGTCCAAGCTTCCATTCCATAGAAAAGAACTGACAGCACGTAACATCTCATCAGGCGAATTTTAAGATTTAAACTTAGCTCTCTTCCGCATAAAACTGTTTTCATTTTGGTAAAAGTAGCTCTAGCTTTTTCTATTCTGATCTTGATTTCTTCAGAGTTGTCGTTGTTTTCATTAATCACAGTTCCCAGGTAATTATATTTTCTAACACGCTCAATTCTTTGATCATGTACGGTTATGTCAGAAAAATTTTGTGGAGATTTCGACACCATCATTATTTTTGTTTTTTTGATGTTAAGTGATAAACCGAACTTTTCGCTGCACTCTACTATTCTGTTTATCAGTGTTTGGAGATCTTCCGGGGTGTCTGCTATTAATACTGTGTCATCAGCGTATCTCAAATTGTTTATTAAAGTGCCATTTATTTTAACTCCTATATCTTGGTCAGCAAGGGCTCTGTTTATAATATCTTCTGAATATAAGTTAAACAAGGTTGGTGAAAGTATGCATCCCTGCCTTACGCCTTTTCTGATCTCGAGTTCCTCGGTTGTTTCCCGTTCTACTCTAATATTCGCCTTCTGGTTATAGTAAATATTGAAAATAATTCTGAGGTCCCTTTTATCCAAGTTTTTCTCTACCAACAGTCTCATCAGGTGTTCGTGGCGAACTTTATCGAACGCCTTGTTGTAGTCAATAAAGCACATATATATATCCTGGTTAACATCCAGGCATCTTTGGCACATGATATTAAGTGCAAATAGTGCTTCCCTTGTTCCAAGCCCGTTTCTAAACCCGAACTGAGTATCACTGATGTCAGCGTCTAGTTTTTTGTGAATTCTTGTATGTATCACTTTAAGAAATACTTTTAGTGTGTGTCCCATTAAGCTTATTGTGCGATGGTCGGTGCACAGTTTTGCGTTTGTTTTCTTTGGAATAGTCACAAAAGTTGACAGAAGCCATTCCTTAGGTATTTCTCCCGTTTTATAAATGCAGTTAAAGAGGTCAACCAAAACATTTACTGTTTCATCTTCCACAAGCTTAAGAAGTTCCGATGGAAGTCCATCTGGACCCGGTGATTTGCCATTTAATGGTTAACGTCTTCTAATTCGATTTAATTAATATGTATATTTAACTAACCAAAAAAGTAATTTAGATTTATTTATTATAGAATTTTTTTACTAATGTTGAGAACAGATTTAAAGTTTTTCTTTAGAAATAACTTCTAAATTATGATTTTAGCTGTACAGCAAATTACTATCTCAAAATCCAGACGCTCCCAAAAAATGTATTGCCATATCTGGTGATGTATCAGAAGTAGATTTGGGTATATCTGGAAGTGATCGTCAACTGATAGTCAAAGAGGCAGATTTCATCTTTCATAGTGCTGCTACTACGAGGTTTGATGATACTATCAAGTATGCTGTTACGGTAAACACTAGGGGTACAAAATATATGTTAGATCTAGCAGAACAATGTACTAAACTAAAGGTAAGAAACTAAAGGTAAGACAGTAAGACCAATAATGCTGGTACACGAAAGAAATCGGTTTGCGATAGATTATATCTCCATTCAAAACTTGTGATATTACTTTCTTTTATTTGTGTTTCATTAAGTATATTATATAATTTGCCTCATAAACAGTAGGAACTACTGCCTCAACAATATATTTAATGTTAAAAAAAAAGAAAATAGCTTATTAAATTACTAAATGTTCTATTGATTTTAATATGTGAGTCAATGCTTTTCAAATGTATTTAATTCTTTTCGAATTTTGAGAAAATTAACAAGTATTTTTAAAAAAAATTAAACGCAGAATGAAAGATTACCTTATTATGTACCAAGGGCCAAAAGTCCCTGAAAACTTCTATATTGTTTATTTTAATAAGTTACAGGAGTGAAAAACAGACTTGTTTAACACAGTGTACAAAACAGGAAACATACCAAAACAATGGGTGCGTTCGGACGACCATAGCGGCTGGCTGGCAGCAGAAATCGGCTGAGTGGTTGCATCCAGCCGTGATAGGGAAAGCTTAGTAAATCTCTCAGCGGCTGGCTTCCAGCGGTGACGTCTGACAGCTACTGCTGGCTCAGCTATCCAGCCGCTGTGGTCGTCCGAACGCACCCAATGGTTACTCTCAACCTTTTGTGCTATCCCTAAAAATACAAACGCTAAAGATTGCAGTGAATACAGAACAATATCATTAATGAGTCACATTCTCAAATTATTCTTGAAAATAATACATGGTCGTATAAATAAAAAACTAGAAGAAGGAATAGATGATAGTCAGTTTGGGTTCAGAAACGGACTAGGAAGCATGGACATGAATGTAGATGTGCATGTTTATTACGTTGATTTTGAGAAAGCTTTTGACAAAGTAAGACATGAAAAATTAGTCCAAATTCTAAAGACAAAAAACATAGACAAAAGGGACTTACGAATAATAACAAACCTTTACTGGAATCAAAGAGCACAAATTGTAATACATAACGAACCCAGTCCAGAAATTGAAATCAGGAGAGGAGTTCGGCAGGGATGTATTATGTCTTCATTACTCTTTAATGCATATAGTGAAGCCATTTTTGAAGAAGCATTGCTACCTCAAAGTGAAGGAATAATAATTAACGGAAGATCTATTAACAACATAAGATATGCAGATGACACCGTGATTATGGCAAGCTCTGCTGAACATCTCCAACTACTACTAAACAAAACAAACAATTTCTGTGAAGAATATGGACTAAAAATGAATATAAAAAAGACCAAATATATGATAAGATAATAACTAAGAAAACAAACATACAAACAAGCATACACTTGGGAAATTTACCGATAGAAAGGGTTGATAAATACAAATACCTAGGAACCTGGATTTCAGAGAAAAATGATCAAACAACAGAAATAAGGACCAGGATAGAAATAGCAAGAAATGCGTTTGTAAAAATGAAAACAGTTCTCTGCAACAAAGACCTTAGCTTAGAACTGAGAGTAAGAGCTTTGAGATGCTACGTGTTCTCGATACTACAATATGGACTTGAAAGCTGGACATTAAAGCAAGAACACATAAATAAGCTACACTCATTTGAAATGTGGTGTTACAGAAGGATGCTTAGAATAGCATGGACACAGAGGAAAATGAACACGGAAGTACTGCGAGAAATGGGTAAAGAATGCGAAATAATAAACACAATAAAAATAAGAAAGTTACAATATCTGGGACACGTAATGATGGGACCGCGATATGAAATGCTAAGACTGATAATACAGGGAAAGATAAGAGGCGGAAGGAGTATAGGAAGAAGGAGAGTGTCATGGTTAAAGAATTTAAGGGACTGGTTTCGATGCAGTTCTATAGAACTCTTTAGAGCAGCGGTGGATAGAGTAAAGGTAGTGATGATATCCAACCTCCGATTAGGAGACGGCACTTGAAGAAGAAGGGGTGAAAAAGAAGAGAAAATTGAGTGTGAAAGGAATTTCGGTCCTCGAATGAATGCTTTTAAAAAGCATTTACCCGAAATTTTGCCCCTATGTTATATATCACCTCATTAAAATTATTTAAACGAATTTTATTTTTTAGTTATTTATTCACGTTTCATCATCTTATGCTTTTCCTAATAACAAAGTAACTATGGAAAAAGAGTACAAGACTAAAGCTAGTCCACACGAGGTACTAAGTAGCCTAAACTGGATGGATGAAGATGGTATAAATGACAAAAAGTAAGAATATACTAAAACTACTGTAAACTTTCATTACATTATTATTTAATCTAATTTTATAATTATTTTTTCCTATTTTGCAATACGTTAAATACGAAATAAAGTACAGTAGGTATTATGTGAAAAGCAATATAGAAAGTTCAGAGTTTAAAGCCTACATATTTTCTTTAGAGCCTACATATTTTTATAAATTTGAGATATGTTTTGAGCTTATGTATTTAATAAAGAACAATAAAATATGTATTCATACTGGAATATGTATGTTGAAAGAATAATTTTGATAGAAAATTTAGGTTCAGATATCTGACCTGCCCAATAACTGCTGCATATCTAAGTTAAAAAAAAGTAAGCGTCAAAATACGTATACGTCAAAATACTGTATAAAGTCTTTAACAGAAAGTAGACATCATGATTTCAGCAATAAAAAATTTTAAAAGCAAATGATGGTTTTGCTTGTTTTTGATTCAGAGGGATGCACAATCGCCGGACAGCTGTTTCCACCGTTTCAGGCTTTTTCAACAGCGCTAACATCCTTAATCTTCGCAGATTAAGGATGTACCAGAAAGAACTTTCAACATGAAAAGTCTCAGATTTAAATTACTATTTACCATTTTAATGGTGGATTCTGCATCTGAGACTCTTCAATTTGTTAAAAAATTTTAAATTGATATCTTCATTCTTACTGAAACTAAGGAAAAACGCGTTGGATTAGAAACTTAGATGAAAACCACAAAGCAGAGCAATTAAGAAACGCATGTTAGAAAGAAGATAAAAGAGATTTAAAAATATTTCTAAAATTAGTTGTTTTATTGTAGAATTCTTGGTGATATTCCTAATTCTTACACATTCTCTAAAGCCTTAGCTGAAAATTTAGTTTATGAAAAAGTGGGAAAGATACCTCTAATTATCTGCCGACCTGCAGTAGGTAAGTTATACTAATATTTAAGGGGTAGGCGCAAAATCTTGGTCACATGCTACTTACATGCATTCATTTTTTTTTCGAATCCTGAGAAAACTAATAAATATTTTCGAAAATTGTAAACGCTTAATGAGAGATTACATTATTACCGAGGACCGAAAATCAGAATAAACAAAAATTTCTTTTGAATGAAATATTTGAAATTAAAAATGATACTAAATTTTCTCTTTTTTTTTTAGCCCTGTAGCTAATTAGAATAAACATTATAGAAGTTTTCAGGCACTTTTGGCCTTCGATAATAATGTAATCTTTCATTCTGCGTTTAAAATTTTTCAAAAATACTTATTAGTTTTCTCAGGGTTAAAAAAACTGAATGCATTGGACCAATATTTTTCGTCTATCCCCTTAAGCCCGGTTGATATTAAATCTATCTAATAGAATCTAAGCTGTAAAAACAACAAAACGTAATATATAAAGTCGTTACAGGTCAACTGTAATTACATATTTAATTATTTTTCTATCTAATCAGCTGTAAAAATCCATGTATCTAATATGTGCATTCTCATTTTCAATTTCTGGACTCATCTGGGAGATTCTCTCTTCCATTTGAGATTCCATGATGTCCAGTCGATAAGCGCTTATGCTGTTTCTAATTTCTTTTCAGATTATTATCTATTTATTTTGATTTAACGTCTTTAGTGCATGGTTTCCTTTGATTGCGTATCCAACGCTGGAATAAAACATTGCTAGCTTCTGTTTTTTCAATTCCAAAAAATTTATTAAATATATTTTCACTACAGCTGTTTTGGCAGAGTGCCTTTCTCAAGTGATATATTTTTACTATGCGTCTACACTATATATATGCGTCTTAAGTTGGTCATAAGCCGTTTTGTGTTCTGCTATGCGTTTGTGAAAGGTTCTGCCAGTTTGACCCATGTAAGTTTTTGGGCAGTCACTACATATAAGTTTGTATATACCACTATGTCGGTATTGTTTCTTTTGGCTTTTGTTGTTCTTGTTCTTCGAAAGCAAAATATTATTCATATTTTTAATAAAAATTTTACATTCATCTAATATGCATATATAATTATTTTTTAGTTATTCCTTCATTTCAAGATCCAATACCCGGTTGGGCAAATAATTTACAAGGACCTATGGGTCTATTTGTTGGTGCTGGTAAAGGTGTCATTAGATGTATGTATATGGATAGCAAATCATACGCAAATCTTATTCCAGTGGATGCTGCTGTGGCTGGAATATTGGTATTTTCTTGGTATTATCTGAACGTAAAGTAAGTAGGTTTGATAAATGGTTCAAATTATTTGTTTTAATTGTTTATTTGGTTTAAATTATCAAATTGGGTTTATATTCTTCTTATTTTCTTTAAAAAATATTTTTATAGCCTATTGTTTCATTAGAGCACGTTTAGTGACTAAAAATAATATTAATTTATTCTTATATCTGCAATATCTTAACTACATAACTTATTTTTAATAAGTCCGATGCTTTTGCAATTTGTTCCTTTTGTTTGAATGATATCAATTATGCACGTATCTTCTTTCAGCGGTTTCGCTCTATTTTTATGCTTTAAAATTCTATGGTTAACGACTCTTAAAACTCAATGCCAGAAATATTAAAAAATTATATCACTGCCAATAAATACCGACATCGATCAGCTAAACCAAGACCCATTACAGCTGAGATTTAGAAACCCGCCAACAAAAACAGCTTACAATCTTAACAAGATCTTAACATGTTCGCAAGGCACACTTAATAGACAATCCCACAGTCAAACCCAAGTGTTTCTCTTTTGTGCGCCGAGAATGGTGTAGTCTGAACCGAATCTGCACTGATTTGCAGTCTGAACTGCAAATTATAATGGCAGCTCCCAATACGTCGGCCTAAAAATGAATATGTGAAAAACAGAAATAATGACAAACATAGATTAGCTCTGACCTATAACTATAAATGGCAGTGAGATGGAAAAAGTCCCTAGGAATATATCTACCTAGGCTAAGTCCTAACCAACAAGATCAATAAACTAACAACTTTATCAGATGAACAACAAGGATTCAGATTCGGAAGATCCTGCGTAGACGCCGTATTTGTACTGAGACAAATCACAGAAAAGACCATTGAGTACAATAAACCAGCATATCTATGTTTTATAGACCTGACAAAGATTTTCGATCGCATCCAAGTCGAAGACGTCTTACATTTACTGTAGAGAAGAAACATACCAATCAATATTATACAAACCATCGAAAACATCTATTTTTATAATCGAATACAGGCAAAGATAAATGGAAAACTAACGCAGTTTATACCAGTACAAAGCGGAGTCAGACAAGGTGATTCATTAAGCCCACTGCTCTTTAATATAGTAATGGACCAAATAATAGAAGCATTACGTAAAGGTCATGGTTACAGAATGGGGAACAAAGAAATCCAAATATAATGTTATGCAAACGACGCAACAATAATCGCCGAGACAGAAGATGATCTCCAAAGATTAATACACATCTTCAATACAACAGACAAGAAATACAATATGATAATATCAGCAGAAAAATCCAAGTGTATGACAACATCTAAATACCCATTACGATGTAAAATCGAAATTGATGGGACAATAATAAAGCAGGAAGCAAGGTTTGGATATCTGGGAATAGAAATAACCAGTTACGGAGATGTTGAAGAGAAAGTACGACAACAAAGCTTAAAAGCAAGTAAAGCGGCGGGATCCCTTAATGACACAATCTGGAAGAACAAACACCTAAGACAAGGCACAAAAGCAAGAATCTATAAAGCAGAAATTAGACCTATATTGACATACACGGCGAAGACAAGACCTGACACATCTACATATATATATATATATATATATATATATATATATATATATAAAGGGTTGTCTACAGCTAATGCCGTTTCCCTTCCATCAGCGAGGACTTCCATTTTTTTCGATCTTCCCAGTCTCCGTCTTCCAATCCTTTCTTAGACATGGCTTCGTCGACTTAATTTTTCCAAGATCTTCTAGGTCGTCCTCTTTTTCTCGTTCCTCTTGGGCTCCATTCTGCAACCTTGTTTATCCAAGTGTTTTCTGCTCTGCGTACGTGGCCGTACCATTTCAGTCTTCTCTCGTCTATATATTGCAGGGCATCTTTCTCCACTTGCATTCTTCTCCTTATCTCCTCATTTGTTATTCTGTCTCTTCTGGTGAGATCACAGCATCTTCTCCAGTATTCCATTTCGGTTGCCAGAATGCTTTTTTGGGTTTTTTTGTTTATGACCCAAATTTCTGCGGCATATGTCATGATGCTTCTTACTATTGTTTGGTATATCATTCTTTTTGTTTTTCCCTTGATGTTTTTATTCCAGATTACATTATGGAGTTGTCTGATGCAAGATCTTGTTTGTCCCAATCTACTTTTTATTTCTGCTTCTGTTGTTCCGCTTTTCGACATTATAAAGCCCAAATATTTAAAATTCTTCGTTCCTTTTATTTCAACTTGTTCTTCTACTTCTAAGTTTTTTACGTCTTCTTCCGATATTACTAAGTATTCCGTTTTCTTCATATTTATTTCCAGGCCCACCTTTTTGTATTCCTCTTTTAGTTTTATTATCATGTAACTGATATCCTCTTCATCTTGAGCTATCACCACCTGATCGTCTGCGAAACACAATGTGTAGAGATAATCGTCCCTTATCGGTATTCCCATACCCTTACACTTTGTCTTCCAAGTTTCTAGTGCGTGTTCTAAAAATATTTTAAATAGAGTCGGTGACGTTGGGCATCCCTGTAGTAATCCTTTTGTTGTTTTGAAGTTAGCAACTACCTTGTTTCCGATTTTTATATTTACTTCATTTCCACTATACATATTTTTGATTGCTTGTGTTAGGTTAGGTGGTATCCCTATTTTAGTCATTGCTTTGTACAGTTCTTTCCTTGGCACGGTGTCGTATGGCTTCCTAAGGTCTATAAACGCCATGTGTACATCTTTGTTCTTAGCTCTTTTTTTCTCTATTGTCTGTTGTATTGTATGGATATGATCTAGACATGATTTCCCTGCTGTAAAACCTGCTTGTTCTTCTCCGATTTTACCCTCTATATTTTTCTCTATTTTGTTCCTGAGGATCCTGCCATACAGTCTTCCCATTGTAGCGATGACGCTTATCCCCCTGTAATTTTCGCAATCTTTTCTGTTACCTTTTTTGTATATCGATGTTATGTAGGCTTCTTGCCATTGTTTAGGGATGTCCTCTCCATTTATTGCTCTTTCCATGATTCGGCATATCATTCTTCTTAATTTCTGTGTTCCGTATTTGATTAGTTCCGCCACAATTCCTCCTGGTCCTCCAGCTTTATTGTTCTTCATGGAATTTATTGCTTCTTTCATCTCTTTGTCTGTTATGACTATTTTTTCTTCCTCTGTGGTCATTATTTTTTGTTCGTCTCCATCGATGCTGAATTCTGGTCTTTGCTCTATCAGTAGATTTTTATAGTGGTTCTCCCACTCGTCGTCTGGTATGTATTGTATAAAAGTTTTCTCTTTCCTGTTAGTTCGTAATGATTTCACAATTTTTCAGGCTTCTGAACTTCTTGTTCCTCCCATATTCTGTTCTATACTTCTACATGACCTTTCCCATTGTTCATTTTTTTCTTTCGTTGTAATAGCCCTAACTTCTCTGTTCTTATCTCTATATTTACGGAGGTCTTGTGGATCTTTTGTGCTTAGGTATTTATGGTATAGTTCTTTTTTTTCTTTTATTTTCTCTAAGGTGTCTTCGTGGAATTCCCATTTGTAATTTTTATCTCTTGTATTTTCTATTTTTCCTAGCGCTTCCAGACCTGCTTGTATTATGCTTTCTCTTATGTGTTCGTATGTACTGTTGATATTCTCCTCAAAACGAAATTCCACTAGCTTCTGATCTAATCTTCTTTGGTACATCTACTAGACTCAAAACGAGACGACTACTAGAAACAACAGAGATGAAAATACTCCGACTAATATCAGGAAAAAGTCTGTTGGATAGGGAGAGAAGCGAAAACATAAGATCATGCAATGTAGAAGACATAAATAGATGGGTGACAAAACGGAAACAGGAGTGAAACGAACACATTAGTAGAATGGCAGAGGATAGGGTAGTACGAATAGCACGAGATAAGTCACCAAATGGACGAAGTATTGGCAGACCAAGAAAAAGATGGTGCGATAACTTAAATAATTTAGGAGGCTAATCTTGAAGAAGAAACAAGCTTTAAAGCCTACATACAAGAAGGAAGAAGAAGAAGAAGCCAAATTTTGAAACGTGACAAAGAGAACCAAAGTGCAGAAATTACTAGGAGAGCAAGACTAGCATGGGCCAGGATTTGGAAAACTTAGTCGGATACTTACGAACCGCAAAATACCCCAATACTTAAGGAGCAAGGTATTCAACCAGTACATCCTTCCTCTTATGACATATGGATGCCAAACCTGGACACTAACCAAGGCAAATATGAATAACCTAGCCACAACCGAAAGAGCAATGAAAAGAGCAATGTTAGGTATACGACTGTCAGATAAAAAGAGGAACGATTGGGTAAGATCAAAAACAAAAGTCGAGGACATAACAACATTTTTTTTTTATTTTATACACTGCATTTTTACAATCTACTCTATAATATACAAAGTAATAAGTAAATGGTATGTAAGTCAATTGACATGAGTTAGGTACCGTCCAGTGACGGTTCTCTAAGCCCGACCGCATATCAAAGAAACATGAAACGTAAATTACGTTTCATGGAAATAAACCACTGCTAAACAAATATACGTCCGGCCATTTATGAAACTCTCCGAAAATAAAAATGTGTCATGAGCATGAATCACACTCGTTTCATTGGTATTCGGACTTTGAGATTTGTTTAGCAGTGTTTTAGTTTCATGAAACATGTTTTTCGTTTCATGTTTTTCGTTTCATATTTCTTTGGTGTGCGGCTTGGCTAAGAATTATTGTGGTAGATCGTCTGGCCATATTCTCTTCAGTCTTCTTTCGGCAAGTGGTTGGGTGAATAAATTATTTATCAATTCGTTGGTGTGGTCATTGGTGCGATTCTTATATTTAATTGAATGATTCTTTATTAAGTCCTTGATTAGTGGGATGTCCAGATCGTTGTGAAGTGTCTGGTTGGATACGTAGCATGGAGCTTTACTTATCATTTTGGACTGGATTGTTTAAAGAATCTTCGTATTTGAAGGTTTACTGCAGCCCCATAATTCTCTTCCGTATGACCAAACTGGTATAAGTATAGATTTGTACAGAAGCAGCTTATTTTCAAGAGATAACTGACACCTCTTGTTAAACAAATAGCCAGTTCATAAATTTTTTAGTTTAAGATCTAATTGTTTACTTTTAGTTTTAATGTGCGTTTTCCATATGAGGTTTTCATCCAGATGCAATCCAAGTATTTGACAACTGGTTTGATGGGAATCGGAGTATTATTTATAGAAACTTGAGGACATGCAGATTTTCTGGTTGTAAAAGTAATTTGTACTGATTTGCTGGCATTAACATTTATTTTCCATCGCTTGAGCCAGTTTTGTAATTGGTCTAAATGATGTACTATTTGTGATGCTACATTAGGGTCGACATCCACTGCTAAGATTCCCGTATCATCGGCAAAAGGAGCTAAGAAGGTATCATTTCTGGTTGGAACGTCGGCTTTAAATATCAGTTAGAGAAACAGGCCGAGAACGCTACCCTGTGGTACGCCAGATTGGATGATGTGGTAATTTGAGAAGTTATCTTCAATTTTGACTTGGAAGTATCGGTCAGTAAGATACGATTTTAGTATAAAGTATAGTTGTTGGTCTGTTAGGTGTAATTTCAGTTTATAGAGGAGACCTTGATTGAACAACAAAAATTGCAAAATGGAGCTTCGCAGGCCACACTGCTAGACAAAAAGATCAACGTTGAAATGCAACAATACAACACAGAAAACCTTATGAAAGTAAACGACCGAGAGGAAGACCACAGATGAGATGGGTTGATGACATTAAAAGAGTAGCCGGAACGAATTGGAAATATGTTACTCAGGATAGAGACCGATGGAAGGAGTTTTGGAGAGGCTTATGTCCAAACGTGGACGATAGAAGGCTAAGAAGAAGAAGAACCGGGTTAGGGCAAGTCATAAAGTATGCAATAAATCATTTAACCAATGGGGCATTGCAGATAACCCTCTATGTGACAAATGCAATACTGCTGAACAATCAGTCCATTATATCACCCAAGAATGTTCAGCCATACGATTCGAAGGTAGTTTTAAAAATAAACAAACTCTCTCCTGAGGTAATGGAATGACTCCACGGTAGCAATATTCGACGGTCATTTTCACTTACTTTATTATAATACTCCAGGGAAATAAGGTTTTTGTCGGGACACTTGAGCAGCCAGGTTGCAAATGGGTTTTTTGGGTACTATATACCTAATACATTATACATACAAAAATGCCCGTCACAGTTCGGACGAGAATTTTAGTTATTAACAAATAAGGGTCAAAAATGGCAGTTTTTTCGTTTAAATCGCTACAGGTAAAAATAGGATAATTAAATATCTTATTTATAGTATTCTTCTTTTAGTAGATGAGCCAATGTTTAAGACAGCAGTTTTTTAATTTTGGTCCGATCATTTGTTGCTTCAAAAATTGCAAAATAAAACTAAAATTTCAAAAATAAAAAAATTGCTATAACTTTCGCGAAAGTGACCTTACGACTTTTATATTTCACAAAAAGTTGAGTCAAAGAGTCCGTATACTGCACAAAAAATTATAAGACGATTCGTCAATTAGTTTAAATGTTATTCAATTTGTTTTTCCCAAAGAGCTTTTTTTTGTAATGTTATTGTTCAGAAAATAATAATTGTATAGAAATTCTGTGAAAACCACATGAAATAACAATAGTCTTGTTTTCAAATTATTGAAGAAAATCATTAAAAAGTAATTTTTGTCACTACGAAAACATTTTACCAAAGTAGAGTCATTTTTGGCTTGAAACAATTTGAATATCTTTGTTCATATTGACTGTAGAGTAAATTTACCTTGGAATTTCAAAAGCTGGTATTTTTACACAAATTTTCAAAAAAAAACTTTTCGCCTATGTTAATTACGGTCAAAGTTAGCCACTTTTATTATTTAATTCACAGTTACTTCAATATACATAAAATTCTCCTATAACAGTGTTAGTTACCATACTACTCCGAAACGGCTTGGTCGATTTTTATGAAATTTTGCAAGTGTATCCTATGGGACTGAGAATAGGTTTTAATCTATTTTTCATACCCATAAGTTATAAGGAGGGTTGCCCCTGACAGTTTTTTTTATTTTTTTGGACAAAATTGTCTATCTTAATTTTATATGATGTAGAATTAAAAAATACATACAACCCTTAATTTACACTTTTCCATCACCAACCCCTATTTGTTAATACCCATCTATATATTTACATCTATAAAATTCTCCTGTCACAGTGTTAGTTGTCATACTCCTTCGATACCGCTTGACCGATTTTTATGAAATTATATATGTATATTCGGTAGGTCTTAGAATCGGTCGTAACCTATTTTTCATATCCCTGAGTGATAAAGGGAACTCCCCCTAACATTTTGAAATTTTAGGTGGGGATTTACGTACATAACGTACTCTATAAGACTACGAGTACATACAATTTAAAAAAATTATGATCAAAATCCATCAACAAACTCTGGAGATATTAATCGCAGCATATGTTTGAAGAATCAGTTTCATTTTTTGAGTGCACGGATTTTAATAATTCATTTCTACCGACCACAAATCGATTTCGTTAGAAAGTTATTTTTAAAGCTTTATTAACAACTCTGTTGAAGTTTAAAATTTACTAAAACTTTTACACATAAACTATATACCTTCAACTTCGAAATGGTGCTAGTTGGGTTGCTTAATTGTTGTAAACAAAGTAGCTGTCAATTAAATAAAAAAAGTGGCTAACTTTGACTGTAATTAACCTAGGTAAAAAGTGTTTTTATCCTACTTAAGTAAAATTTTTTCGGATTGATAAAAATGACTTTTTAATGATTTTTTTTTAAATACTTTGAAATAATGACTTTTCTTCTTTCATGTGGTTTTCACAGAATTGCTATTATATTAATATTTTCTGAACAATAATATTGGGAAAAAAAAGCTCATTGGGATAAACAAATTGAATAAAATTTAAACTAATTGACGAATCGTCTTAAAATTTTTTGTGCATTATATGGACTATTTGTCTCAACTTTTGGTGCAATATGAAAGTCTTAAGGTCATTTTCACAAAAGTTATAGCAATTTTTTTATTTTAGAAATTTTGTATTATTTTGCAATTTCTGAAGCAACAAATGATCGAACCGAAATTCAAAACGGCCATTTTAAACCTTGGCTCATCTACTATGAGAATAATAGTATAAATAAGATATTTAATTACCCTATTGTTACCCGTAGCGATTTAAACGAAAAAACTGCCATTTTTGACACTTACTTGTTAATAACTAAATTTCTCGTCCGAACTGTGACGGGCATTTTTGTATGTATAATGTATTAGGTATATAGTACCCAAAAAACCCATTTGCAACCTGGCTACTCAAGTGTCCCGAACATGGTATATTTTTGCCTTATTTCCCTGGAGTATAATGTATTGTAACTTCTTTGTATGTTTTGTTTAATTTTTACGATAAATATATTTTCAGGGGCGCTCCATATATATTTAACATCTGTGTCCCAGAAACAGAGTTTAAAGAAAACTGGGAAACAATTTTGAAATCTGCTCAGGAGGTTATTGAAACCGATGTACCCTTCAATGGAATTCTATGGTATCCTGGAGGTACAATGACCAAAAGTAAAACTTATGCCAAAATTAATTTCTTCCTGTTTCAACTGATTCCTGCGATATTTATCGACTTAATATTATTTTGTTTAGGATACAAACCGATGTAAGTTACAGGTTTTTTTACTACATGAATTAGCATTAGATACGGGTCATCAGCGTATGTTAAGTCAAAACAGCAACAGGTGTATGTTTTTAAAAAACTGATAGTGTGTAAAACATTTATTAAAAATCAGTTAAGTACTTTCAGCATATCAAAATGCCATCATCAGAGCTTCCTATAAAAACACAGTTAAGAGACTTATTTATAAAAAATACAAAGATAGAAAAACCTTATAGACGGAGAGCTAGAGCCGAAAAATTATCTTCATAAGTAATATGGAGTTTTTCCTGTGAAATGTGTCCATTGTATATTGACAATTATGACCCCTTTCAGGCTGACACTTCAGTGGATACAGGAAGTAGCAATAAGTGATGAAAGGGAAAAGTTAGTGCAGTCATTAAAGGTTTTCACCTCCTATTTTGTTAAACCTGCATCGATTTGCATGAAAGTTGGTGACTAATTAGAGCATTCCTCAAGAAATAAAAACTGATTTGGTGCCAACTTGCACTTTTACCCTGGTGGTGAATACCAACCCTTCCGGCGGGTGAAAACAATTTTAATAAAAATAACCCCACAAATCGATAGAGGGACAAATTTTAAGTAAAATTTTTTATATCATGTTATTAAAATAAATCAATACTTTTTGAGTTATTAAAGATAAAAGATTTGTCTATTTAAGACAGGGGTTCCCAAACTGTGGGGCGCGCCCCCCCTGGGGGGCGTGAGGACATATCAGGGGGGGCGCGAGACAAGTTGAACATTAAATTAAATTTAGTTAGCCGCTTGTTAAATTGTGTCTGGTAACGCAGAGTAAGCAAAAGTTATCTCAAATACCTCTTTTTGACAACACTGTGAAACGCCGCATTGATGATATGACCGAAGACATACAAAACCAGGTAGTTTATGCAGTAAAATAATCGCCATTTTTTGATATTCAGCTAGACGAGAGTACTGACATAGCACAACGTTATCAGTTAATTGTTTATGTTTGGTATATTCAAAACGAAAGAATGAAAGACGAGCTACTCTTTTCTTCAGAGTTGGAGACTGGAGACCACGACAGAAGCTATTAATGTTAGATATGAAAGCAGTGTGAGGGTTTTTTGACAAACATGAACTTTCTTGGCATAAACTGATCAGTTTATGTACAGATGGAGCACCTTCAATGCTTGGTTTTCGTTCAGGCCATTTGCAATTAGTAATAGAGAAAAATGCTGATGTGATTGGGATACATTGTTTTATACATCGACAAGCTTTGGCAGCAAAAACCCTTCCAAATGAACTTATGGCTGTCTTAAAGTTGTGTATTAAAGTAGTGAAGTACATAAAAAACAGTGCGTTGAATACTCGACTGTTTAAAACTCTTTGTGAAGATTTAGAAAGTGATCACAAAACACTGCTACTTCATACAGAAGTACGATGGCTATCAAAAGTAAACATGTTGGCAAGATTATTTGACCTTTGAGATGAAGTAATTACCTTGGAACATCAAAAGCAATATGAGCTAAACATGGCTTTCAAAAAACATTGTACCCAAGTAATTGGGTAATGGCTTATTTGTCAGATATCTTTGACTCGTTGAACAGCCTCAACCTAAAGCTGCAGGGTGGAGACTCAAATATAGTAGTTACTCATTTTGATGAAGGCTTAGTTACTCAACTTTGGAGGCGTAAAATATCAGCAAACTCCTGAAATTATTCAAATTTCTCTAAAGTAGAGCCAATCTCAGAAGAAACACGATTCAAGGACATTTGTGAAGGATCAAGTTTGAAAATCCAAATATCAAACCATTTGGAGAGCTTAATTGAAGAGTTCCAGAAATACTTCCCAAACACTTGTGACAATTTTATTTACAGAATGTCAACTGATCCATTCCATGTCAACATAGACTCCCTGCCTGAATCACTTCAAGAAGATGCTTTGCAAATAAATCCAAATGATTTTTTGCATGATTCGTCTGCCAAATACTTTGTTATAATTAATAATTATAATGGACAAACCTTCATTTTGGTTAAAATATTTCAAAGTGTATCTTAGTGTATCACGGGAAGCTCTTCATTTATATTTGCTTTTTCAAGTAACTATTTGTGCGATTTTCAACACTTGTGGCAAAAAAAACAAAGTATCGGAATGAACTTGATGTTGCTAATGACTTATGCTGTGCACTTACTAAAACTCGGCCACGAATAGGCATACTATAGTAAATAAAATGCAAGCACATCCTTCTCACTAACCAACCTAATATATTTTTCTTTTATTAATAATTTTTGTATTTTATGGAAACTGATATTGTTGTATCTTATGGCAGAATAAATAAGTGTTTTGTTTTCAAGCTAATACTTATTTGTTTTTGTTTTGTTCCTATTTAGGCCCATACAATTTATTGTAAAGGGGGGGCCGCGAGAAGCTTTCATTTCAACAAAAGGGGGCGTGGTACAAAAAAGTTTGGGGACCCCTGATTTAAGAGCATATGCGTGAAGTTACGGATGATAAAAAGAACATATTAATTAATTGTATGTTAGTAAAATATTATTTTTATATTATTTCGATATTTAATTGATTTTTTTCTATCAATATATACTGAATATGTCCAGAAACTGGGGGGTGTCCAATAATGGGTACATTTGACATATTCGAATACACTTTATTTTGCTAAATTTATAATATCGAAATAATATAAAAATAATATTTTAATAACATACAATTAATTATTATGTTCGTTTTATCATCCGTAACTTCACGCATGTGCTCTTAAATAGACAAATCTTTGATCTTAAATAACTCAAAAAGTATCGATTTGTGGGATTATTTTTAATAAAATAGTTTTCACCCCCGAAAAGAGGTGGTATCCACCCCCAGGGTAAAAGTGCAAGTTGGCACCAAATCATTTTTATTTCTTGGGGTATGCTCTAATTAGTCACCAATTTTCATGCAAATCGATGGAGGTTTAACAAAATAGGAGGTGAAAACCTTTAAAGACTACACTAACTTTCCTCTTTCATCCCTTATTGCTACTTCCTGTATCCACTGAGGTATCAGCCTGAAAGGGGTCATAATTATCACTATACAATAGACACATTTCACATGCCAAACTCAGTGCAGGCGCTTGGGTATAAGGTGCCCGCCTGCAAAACTAGCACAGGCGCCCACCCCTACCCCACGCACAGATACTCGTACAACCCCAGCCTCGGGAACATTATGTGTGTTCAAATGGAACAGTGAGACACACATGTCCGAAGATCAAACGGGTTACACTGCGTAACCTGACCCCGTATCTATCTGACCCCCAAGCTGTACCACCACCCCTCCCCATCGCAGTACATAACGAATAAGGAGGCTTTGTACTGAACGTTACCTTAGATGCCCTGGGTAATGGAACATCCTCTGTATTACTTTATGTGTTAAACCCCCTGATTCTAGGGGTAGCTAGAAGAGCTTTTCTCCCTATTAATGACTTGATTTTGGACTTGTGTCCTAAAAATTTGTGTTCCGGGCAGCGACTTAAGTCGGTGTCCCGCTATTCGCAAATGTACCCGGTAAATAAAGTTCGGTAACAGTTTTATTGGACCCATCATCTGATACAACAACTTCACTTTAACTTTTTTAAGAAATTGGCTAACGGTCGGTTTCATAATCATTAAAGTGTACTTTCAATTTTAAGTTGGTAGGTACCTTTATCAATGCTATTCATATGGGTAACTGTCAACTGTAAAGTGAACTTTAGTTAATGTTAATGTTTAGTTAATAAAGTTGATTATGAAACCGGGCGTAAGAGAATTGACATTGTTTTTTTGTCATTTTTTCTTTTTCGGCTTTTTCTTTTTCGATTTGTGCTCTAGATTCCTAGATAATTTTTTTTTAATCCATTTTTATTTAACTAAATAAAAATAATAACTTAAGCGTAGATTAATAATAGTATGTACCTACTGAGTACTTAACAAATATAATTTTATATTAATTGTATGCTAATAGATTCTTTAACTGCAGAGTACAACTCACAAACTATTCTGTATTATAATCACATGAAATAATACTAAATCTAAAGAGCTCTAAACTAAATTTAAAGTAAAATCTTTATTTTAAATATTATGTTTTTATGGGACTAATACTTAACTTGATACCTATTAATAGGTACATTAAATTAGACAGGCGCGGGCGGCAAGAAAACAGTATCACAATCTTGTTTACTTTACTAGAAATTATTCATTTCCTCTCATAACTGGTGATACAACACTAACAACTTGCAAGAAATTTGAAGAACATAAACAAATCATTCTCATAACAAAGTTGTTTGGTTGAAATATGATATCTTTGACCAATAAATTATATTACTACATGGTAAGAATTCTAGGCGGCGTTGCATATTTTTGTATATTATTTGATATTCAAAACTAACAAACACAGATTAGGGTATTATGACAAAATTAAACCGCATTTTAAAAAAAATGAATTTTTTATTTTAGTATTTTACATAATACTAGCAGAAAAAATGCTCATTCTGGCGCCCCCCAAACAGGGGCGCCCGCCTGCAATGCATCCCTTGCAGGCCCTTTATCGCCGGCCCTGCCAAACTCCATATTACTTATGACGATGATTTTTCGGCTCTAGCTCTTAGACTATTACTTCTTATAGGTATAAACACCTCGATAGAAGACTAATTGTTGAGGTTGAGTGATTATTGAGGTGTTTATACCTATAAGACATAAGTTTTTTCTATCTTTGTATTTTTAACTTTTTAAAGAAAAAGTCAATGTGGTTCACTATGCAGAGACGCAGAAGTTAAGTTAGACAATTAGCAGAAAAATTTGGAATAGGAAAAACTCAAGCCAATGATTTTGAAACATACGAGTGATTTAATTAATCAGCTTCCTGATAGCGGAAACCTGGAAGCGAAAAGAAAATTTTTGAAAACCTAATGTGACCTAATGTGCCTTATACCTAATTATTTTCGATTGCTTTTTTAAAGAGCGGTCTAAAAATATTCCTGTTTCTGATATAATTTATTATTATTATTATTATTTTAACCCTCTAGATTTAAGTAATTATTGTATATTATAATTGAAAAAAACAGAAAAAAAAAGAAAGAAAAAAAAAACAAAAAAAAAGAGTAAAAAAAAGAGAAAAAAGAGAGAAAAAAAAACGAAGAAAAAAAAAACTAAGAAGATGTAAATCTCCGCGAAGTTGAATCGGGTTTATGTCTTAGCGTAGTAAAAAAAACAATTAAAAAAAACATATTAAAAATATATATAAAAAAATATATATACACAGGGTGATTGATTAGTGTGAGGAAGCTCAGTAGATCTGTTATAGTAAAAATTACAAAAAAAAGTTGTTGACAAAAATTGTAGGCATCTTTAAACTCCACATTTTAAAATTAGTTGCAATCTTACAGGGTGTTCCATAAGATGGTGGCAGACCAAACTTATGTTTTTTTAAATAGAACACCCTGTATTTTATTTTAAATTTGAAATCTGCTTCACTTCCACATCACACCAATGTAAATTTTATTATGTTATACCGGGTACTTAAAAAGTTATAGCCAATATTACCTGAAAATCGTATCAAGTTTAACTCCCTGTATAATTAAAAAGGAGTATAAGAACATTGATTTATTGCAAGCATAGTTTTTTAACAATTGTTAAAAATTATAAAACATATTCGTTTTCATAATATTCGTTAAATCAAATACAGGGTAAGTCAAAATGCAAGTAGATTATTTTCTTGGTAATTTTAAATAGAACACCCTGTATTTTATATCACTATCAAAAAGTACTAATATCGTACTTCAAATTTTATGAAGTACTCCCTATACCTAAAGTTATCAGTTTTCTGGATATTTTTATTTTTCCATCAAAGTATTAATTTGGTAGATATTTTAACGTTTACCAATAATTATTGTGAGTTGGCCATGATTGATTTGTCAGAAACTGACAGTTTGACATTATTGTTTATTAATTCAGTAACGAAATAACGACAAAGAAAAGAAAACAATTTATTTTAAATAAAATTTATAAAAAATAACCGACGGAAAATTAAAAGAAAAATAACAACACAAAAAAAATAAAAAACAACAGTAATTTTAACTTATCTTCTAACATGCAAAACATCTATGCATACTTGAAAGCGGTCATTGAAAGAGTTGCTTACATTACTAAGCATTTGTAAAGAAATATTTTGAACATGATTACCGACGATACCTCCCCACACATTTAGAGACCATCTTGTTTGACTATGTGTTACTATGTGGTATAGGTTACTTGTTGATTAGTATTGAAAATTATGTCTATTAACAGAACCGTTTCGATGGAATGTAGCTTCATCACCAAATAGGACATAATCAAAAAAATCTCTCTGCTCAATAATTTTTTCTAAGGCCCATTCACAAAATACTATTCGTTTCTGAAAATCATCATTATTTAATTCTTGGTGCTTTTGAATAGGATAAGGGTGCATCTTGTTTTTAGATAGAATGTTTTGAACAGAGTAGTAACTAAGTTCTTGTTCATTGGAAATACTCCTTATACTTGTGTGTGGGTTTTCTGTAACTGCCATCAACACACTCATTTCGTTTTACTTGGTCACACTAGTTTTTGTTCGTTCATGTTTTTCATAATTCACTGAACCAGTGCGGTTAAATCGATCTTTCAATTTTTCAAATGTATCTTGTCTAGGTTGCCGCCTATCTGGAAACCGTTCTTGATAAATTCTAGCTGATAGTAATGAATTTTTATTGCATTCCCCCAAAATCCAGATCATATCTACCATTTCATCAGTAGTAAAATTAATTATTGCTAATTTAAATTGAATTAATTACTGAATTACTAAATAATAATTGTTGCTAATTTACGGTGTACCCCAATACTGAATTAATAAACAATAATGTCAAACTGTCAGTTTCTGACAAATCAATCATGGCCAACTTACAATAATTATTGGTAAACGTTAAAATATCTACCAAATTAATACTTTGATGGAAAAATAAAAATATCTAGAAAACTGATACCTTTAGGTATAGGGAGTACTTTATAAAATTTGAAGTACGATATTAGTACTTTTCGATAGTGATATAAAATACAGGGTGTTTTATTTAAAATTACCAAGAAAATAATGTACTTGCATTTTGACTTACCCTGTATTTGATTTAACGAATATTATGAAAACGAATATGTTTTATAATTTCTAAAATTATTAAAAAAACTATGGTTGCAATATATCAATGTTCCTATGCTCTTTTTTAATTATACAGGGAGTTAAACTTGATACGATTTTCAGGTAATATTGGTTATAACTTTTTAAATACCCGGTATAACATAATAAAACTTACATTGTTGTGATGTGAAAGTGAAGCAGATTTCAAATTTAAAATAAAATACAGGGTGTTCCATTTAAAAAAAACATAAGTTTGGTCTGCCACCATCTTATAGAACACCCTGTAAGATTGTAGCTAATTTTAAAATATGGAGTTTAAAGCTGCCTACAATTTTTGTCAATAACTTTTTTTTGGAATTTTTACTATAACAGATATACTGAGCTTCCTCACACTAATCAATCACCCTGTATATACAAAAAAAATAAATATATACAAAAAAAATATTTACATCCAAAATAATGTATTTATTTAGATAGTAGTATGTTAGTTTATTATGTACATATATTTAGAGTTAAAAATACAAAAAAATTCCTCTGATTGAAAAAAATATTTGTTTTTAAAATAAAATGTCTGGCTAATTGGCTTAGCCAAGGCCATCAAATTCACACAAAAAAAAGATATAATTTTTCAAAAAAAGGCTTTAGAAGTTGCAAGGGAACTAAGTGTTAATATGAAAGCTTCTGGTGTATTTCTTCTTCTTTGTGTGCGTGCTTGTTTTCAAGCGTTGGCTACCGTAATATTAACAAACTGATGAAATGTTTTTCGGTCGGCAGCTATATGAAACAATAGGGAACTTGCACATTTTTTTATTAGATAATAATGTTCAGTTTTGTTTAAAAATGAGATTTCCAAAATTTCACGCTTCAAAAACTCGTAATAACTTAGAAATACATATTTAAAGTCTTCTGCGGTATAAAATAGTTCAAACGGCCCGTGACGTCACATAGTTTAGCATTAGTTTTGATTATGGTTATATTTCTCTGTGTCTAGGTAGACGCTAACGTGTACGCAAATAAAAAAGTTAGGTAGACGCGAATTAAACTTCATCAAGCCAGTGACGTCATTATTTAGCTTGCGCAGTGACTATATATTTTGGTACATGCTATTTTGATATGTTTAGTGTTTGTTTGATAGAAAAATATTTGTTAAGGGAAGGGAAGCAGAACTTTTCAGATGTTTCAAACTTAATTGTAATAAATCAATGTATATATATATTATATAAAAGTATATATTTAGGTTAGCAAAATAATTATATTATTATGTATTTAGTTGACATGACATGTAGGTACAAAATATTGTTAAAATAATTTCTATACGTAAGTGAATTATTATAATCAACTATTCTAAATGCAAAATAAGCCACAATTTAACTAAAAAAAATATTTTATTAACGTTTCGACGTCCAAATCAGATGTCATTGTCAAAATACAAAAATTAGTCAGATTAAATAAATTATTAGAAAAAATTTTTTACTAAGCAACAACATTTTTGTTTAATTTAATAATATTTTGTATTTTGACAACGACATCCGGTTTAGATGTCGAAACGTTAATAAAATCAATTTTTTAGTTAAATTGTGGCTTAGTTTCCATTTAGAATAGTTGATTACAAAAATGCCACAAGGATAATAGCTTCAGAACAAGTTAATTATTATTGTGAAAGCTTTAGGTCTTCCTTTTATTTTAAACTGGGACGGTAATACTATTTCATTTATAACTAAAAAAATATATATTAATTTATAGTCTCTTATCTTTTTCGTACTGTTTTAAAATGTTCTTAAACTCATTAAAAGAACTAAATAATTATTGTCAACACTCCATAGTTAATTTAAAAACAAACACTAAACAAATAAAAAATAAGAAATCACTGACACTCTAACTTTTTTATTTGCGTACACGTTAGCGTATACCTAGATACAACCTTATATTTAGGTATATTCTTCTTCTCCTTGTTTAGTTTATTGGCCTCCACCTACTTGGGTATTTGGCCAGCTCATCGTCGTGGAATAAGTCAAAAATATTTATATTCTAATTACATATATCGTATATATATATATATATATATATATATAAAGGGTTGTCTACAGCTAATGCCCTTTCCCTTCCGTCAGCCAGGACTTTCATTTTTTTCGATCTTCCCAGTCTCCGTCTTCCAATCCTTTCTTAGACATGGCTTCGTCGACTTCATTTTTCCAAGATCTTCTAGGTCGTCCTCTTCTTCTCGTTCCTCTTGGGCTCCATTCTGCAACCTTGTTTATCAAATTGTTTTCTGCTCTGCGTACGTGGCCGTACCATTTCAGTCTTCTCTCGTCTATATATTGCAGGGCATCTTTTTCCACTTGCATTCTTCTCCTTATCTCCTCATTTGTTATTCTGTCTCTTCTGGTGAGACCACAGCATCTTCTCCAGTATTCCATTTCGGTTGCCAGAATGCTTTTTTGGGTTTTTTTGTTTATGACCCAAATTTCTGCGGCATATGTCATGATGCTTCTTACTATTGTTTGGTATATCATTCTTTTTGTTTTTCCCTTGATGTTTTTATTCCAGATTACATTATGGAGTTGTCTGATGCAAGATCTTGTTTGTCCCAATCTACTTTTTATTTCTGCTTCTGTTGTTCCGCTTTTTGACATTATAAAGCCCAAATATTTAAAATTCTTCGTTCCTTTTATTTCAACTTGTTCTTCTACTTCTAAGTTTTTTACGTCTTCTTCCGATATTACTAAGTATTCCGTTTTCTTCATATTTATTTCCATGCCCACCTTTTTGTATTCCTCTTTTAGTTTTCTTACCATGTAACTGATATCCTCTTCATCTTGAGCCATCATCACCTGATCGTCTGCGAAACACAATGTGTAGAGATAATCGTCCCTTATCGGTATTCCCATACCCCTACACTTTGTCTTCCAAGTTGTTAGTGCGTGTTCTAAAAATATTTTAAATAGAGTCGGTGACGTTGGGCATCCCTGTAGTAATCCTTTTGTTGTTTTGAAGTTAGCAGCTACCTTGTTTCCGATATCGTATATCATTGTAATAATATATACCTACCAGTTTGTTAAAATTGAAGTTTTATACTGTTTTTGAAGGAAAGGAACGAAGGTTTACTATTGAAAATAAAACCATTTTGTAAAAGTACAAATTTTCTATGAATAGTTCAAACGATCAAAAACACTTGTAACGTCACATAAATGTATTTTCTACTGACCTTTATAACGTCTAATTTAAAATTTTGTTTACTTTATTGGTTGCAAAAATACTCAACTGGAAATAGTTACAGCATATGATTATCTTGGAAGTATTATTACCGATGATGGGAAAATAGACCTCGAAATAACAAACAGAACTAAAAAATCAAATAAACTGTACTACGCACTAGCGCCAATTCTGAGGAAAAAAGAATTGCCCCACGAAACAAAAATTAAAATATATAATACGATTGTGATACCGACGATACTGTATACAAGCGAAAATTGGACTTTACAGAAAAAGCATAATAGTAGGATAAATGCAATTGAGATGAGACATTTACGTGCTATAGCCGGAAAGACCAAATGGGATAGAATAAGAAATGAGACAATAAGAGGGATAACTAAACAGGAACCAATAATGAATAAAATAATAAAGAGGCAATTAAACTGGTATGGACATCTGATGAGAATGAAACCTAATAGACTAGCAAGGAAAATTCACGAAACAAGGAATATTACAAAAAAGAAAAAAGGCAGGCCGAAGAAAAAATGGATACAGCAAATAGTAGAAGCAGGAAAAATCAAACAGAAAACGCTAGAAGAAATGAAACTAATAGCACAGGACCGAAAAGAATGGAAGAGATGGGTGAATATGTAGCTAAATTAAACCCAAATCCGACACCTGAAAGGGTATAAGGAAGGGGAGAAAGAAAGAAAGAAAGTTTACTTTATTGGAAAAATCTAAACGTTAAACTGAGTGACGTCACGACGCGTTTTGGACCACCTGTTTAATTTGAATTTTTAATCGTCTTTAGGGGCCAAACGAAAGACAAACAAAACTTTTTTATCTTTGATACATGTTTTAAATTATGTTCTGTTGTGATTTATAACATTTTTTTCGAATTTAAAAATTTAAGCAAGTTCCCTATTCCTCGACCGTTCGACCTGTCAATTGTCAAATGTTACGCAACCAGGCCAGTTGTTTTCTTTCAACCCAAATATATTTATATTACCAGAGAACGGCAGTTCTCGCCAGTGGCGCACACCAACACCCACCTACACGCGACACTATATACACGAAATTTTCGATTTTCTAAATCTAACTGATTTGAAAGATGGGCCAAGTCCCGTCTTAAAGTTCAGGAAAAGACTCACCCATTCATATGTCAACCATCCATTTTGGTCCAAGGGTGTGGATTTTACAGCCGTTTCTATTTAGAATCTGTTTTTCGTTCTCGTCCCCAAAACTCCCAAAACCTTCAAAAATTTAAGTCCGACCTTTGCGGCTTCTAATCGTACTGATCATTACCTTTCCAACGCATGTCTAATTTTGAAAATCGGTTATGCCATTCAAAAGTTACCGAGCGGAGAAATATGACTCAATTTTTATTTAAAAAAGGGAAAATGTTTCTGGATCAGTATGTATGTATATGTGTGTTTAAAAGTTAAACCGATTTGAATTCTTTTTCTGTGTTTGAAGAAGGGGTCAGAGCCGATTCAGAACCGGTGTAGTTTGTGACTTTTGACCACCCATAAGCCAGTTGGTATCTACAAAGCGGCATATTTTTTGGGGGTATATATCTTCGGATCAAGAACAGACAGGAGAACCGCAAATACACCAAATCAATATTGTTGAGTTAAGCTTTCAAATGGTGTTTAAGCCGTCAGGATCAGACATACATACGTCTCAGTATAGCCGAAAAACTAAAAAACTATACTTTGAAAATTTTGGTTTTTCGACAATTACTCAAAATTTCAACCTACGAATTGAGCCAATAACTGAGCATTTGTAGAAGGACTCTAGACGAATCTAACGGTGTATACGTCATATCCGGGAAAGTTTGAATTTTTAAATTATAGGCTTCATAAATATGATCAAATCTATTTCCTACGGGAAAAACGGTTTCTCAAGCTCAATAATTCCTGTAATATCTTCAGTTATCATACTTGAACTTAGATTCATCAGATACTACTGGTAAATACGTTTCAATCTCATGTTTACTGATCAAAATCGGTTAAGCCGTTTAGACGTTATTAAGCTACAAAAGTATAATCCAATTAACGATTATTCCCGAAATGGTTTATGTAGTTGTGGTGATTACGACGCTAAATTTGATCTGGCAACGGGCAATCCGACTTCATTTACCGGTCATCTCAATATTTTTTTTTAATCTATTTCGAATAGAAAAAAATCTAGTGTACATTCGATCGACACCAAATCATTTGGGAGATAATGCAACAAAGGTGACCATTTATAAAGCTTAACGAGTAATAGAGGAACATTGTATTCAACTTAATACATTTAATTTATAAATAACTTTGAAAAGCTCCTGATACAAGAATAAAAAACCGCTAAACGCCCCAGCTACAAAAGATCTGATATGAATATTACGTGGCACGAAAATGTATTTTCATTTTGATGTAAAACAAAATTCTAGTTTTATTTTAAAAGATTTTTCCATAATATTTGCTAAATTTGAAATAAACGCGCCACAAAAGAGTGTCAAAATTAAAACTGTATCAAAGCTACTCTTTTGTGACGTGCTTAGTTCAAATTTAGCAAATATTATGGAAAAATATTTTAAAATAAAACTAGAATTTTGTTTTGCCCCAAATTGTAAATACATTTTCGCGCCACGTAATATTCATATCAGATCTTTTGTAGCTGGAATATTATATGCGCCACTCATTTTTAAGGCGTTTAGCGGTTTTTTATTCTTGTCTACATACACACACTTAATTTTTAAAAATTTTAATTTACATTTTTTTTCAACTGACAGCTCCCTTAACGGACACTTTATGTTCAACGACTACTGTCCGTTCAAGGGAGAGTTCACTGTATTAAAACTCTACTTATATTTTAGTTTGTACAATATTCAAATGAGGATAAACAAAGGAACTGAAATGTTTGAATTCTATACAACACGAGCATGGGATTTTGAAACAAAAACGATATTTGCCATAAGGGAAGCATTAAATGAACGAGAACTGAAAACTTATTTCGTTAAGGCTGATAACATTAATTTAAAAAAGTACTTTATCGAAGCCCTTCTAGCCACGCGTCGTAATATATTAAAAGAAACCGATGATATGATTCCAGCGGCTAAAAGAAATATGAAAATGTAAGTATACCACATTGCTTAAGGCACCTTAAGGTCTGGAAGTCTGGTAGCCCCATTACATAACTAGATGTTCACAATTTTATATTCAAAAGGAGAATCATTAACTATTACAGAGCTATCCTAACTACCTTCAACTACCTTCAAGCTTGTTCTTCTTCTTTAAGTTCCGTCTTCTATCGAACGTTGGAAATCATCATGGCAATGCGCACCCTGTTGACTGCCGCTCTAAACAGTATTCGAACCATTTCCTTAAGTTCTTAAACCAGGATATTCTTCGTCTTCCCACATTTCGCTTTCCTCGGATTTTGTCTTGCATAATAAGTTGTAATAATAAATATTTTTGCCCTCTCATCACATGTCCCAAGTACTTAAGTTTTCGTCTTTTGATAGTCAAGATTGTTGCTCTATAACAATGGTGACAATTTTACCTAAATTTCTTCTTCTTCTTCTACGGCACTACAGCCCAAATTGAGCCTTGGCCTCCTTTATTTTTTGGCTCCACCCTTGTTTGTCTGTGGCTGCTCTTATCCATACACGGAGTCCTAAAAGGGCTTGTGCGTCGCTGTTTACTGTGTCTTCCCAGCGCTTTCTTGGCTTTCCAACCGGTCTCTTTCCCTGCATTCTAGCATTCAGTGCTTTTTTTGGTAGTCTGTCCTCTCCCATTCTTATCACATGTCCGGCCCATTGCAATCTTTGTAATCTAATGAAGTCTGACAGGGGTGTTTCCTTATAGAGTTGATAAATCTCGTTGTTGTATCGACTTCTGAAGATTCCGTTTTCCCTCACAGGTCCTAGTATTCTCCTCAGTACTTTCCTTTTGAATGTGTCGAGTTTGTTTTTGGATGTTTCTTTCAGGACCCAAGCTTCACTGCCATAGCATTTTATTGGTCGAATTAAGGTTTTATAGATTCTCATCTTTGTATTTAGGTGGACGCTTTTAGATCGAAATATATAGGAGAGGGCAAAATAAGCTCTGTTTGCCTGCGTTACTCTCTTCCGTATTTCTCCATCTTCTGATCCGTCGGAATATATTTCTACTCCCAGGTATGTAAACTTTCCAACCGTTTCAATGTCATCTTCATGTATAATCCTTTGTGGGACTAAATTTCTTCTCGTCTGAGTCATTATTTTTGTTTTTTTCTGTGTTAATTTCCAGACCTAGCATTTTTGTTTGTGTTTTTAACTCTGCGTATGTTTCCTGTGCTACTGTTGATGTTCTACTCATAATATTAATATCATCGGCATAAGCGGCAAATTGAACCGTTCGGTTGATCAGTAGGTTTTCTCGTCCAGTTTGCATTTGCCTAACCGCATACTCCAGTGCCAGGTTAAACAATGTTGGGGCCAGCCCATCTCCCTGCTTTAGCCCCTGCGAAATTTTGAAAAAGTCTGTCTGGTGGTTTTGTATTCGTACACATGCCCGAGTTTCATCCATTGTGGCCTTAATGAGTCTTATTAGCTTATGTGGTATTTATTACCAATTCAGCCAATATATAGTATAGTTTGTTCATTTTGACTGAGTCGTATGCCCGTTTGAAGTCTACAAACACGTTGTGAACATCAATATCGTGTTCCTATGATTTGCTCAAGATCTGTTTGACTGCAAATATTTGATCCAGTGTCAATCTTCCCCGTCGGAAGCCCGTCTGATACTCTCCAATAATATTTTCTGCTAGTGGTTCGAGCCGCTGGTTTATAATATACGTGAGGACTTTATATGCTGTACATGGTAGAGAGATTCCACGGTACTTTTTGAACTGGAGTTTGTCTCCTTTTTTATAGATCGGGCATACTATACTTTTCTTCCAGTCGTCGGGTACTTTCTCTTCTTGCCAAATGTCTTTGATGAGCGCGTGGATGTGACTTGCTAGGTGGTCGCCACCTACCTTATACAGTTCTGCTGGTATTTCGTCAACTCCCGGAGCTTTATTGTTTTTCTGGGCCTTAATAGCTTCGAGAACTTCCTCTACGGTTGGAGCTTCTACTCCATTCTCTAATTCATTCTCTTCTACGTAATTCACACTCATTTCATCTTCCATGTCTACTTATGTTCCAAGTAGGGTCTGAAAATAATACTTCCAGGTTTTTGTGACTTTCTATTGGTCACTGATTATTTGCCCTATATTTGGAGTTCCCTAATTTCTTCCAGTTCTGTCTGCCTTGAGCTTCCTGCAGCTAATTTCCAGCGATTCTTTTGACGTCGTCTGTTCTAAACATATCCCTGAAAGTCAGTTCTAGTACCAATTAATTCTCTTTTTTATCACTCTGAGTTTCATTGCTCTGACCTGGGTTAAGGAAAGTGTTTCGGTGCCTTAAGTTGTGACAGGAAGGACACATTGGTTGAACGCATCGCTAATGTAAAGTGGAACATTCTCTCTTTCAGTCTTTCGCTGTCTTTATTAAAAACTTCAGCTGGGATACCACTTTCTCCTGCTCTTTTCTTATTTTTTAGGTCTCTTATTATTTATCTTAATTCAAAGTTGGTTTCTCGAATGTCCCTTCTTCATCTTCTCGACAATTTTCTTTCCCTGTACTTCCTCTTGTTGGTTTGTATTTGACAGATCTTAGAAGTATTTCGACTATCTGCTTAATGTTTCTGTTCTTTCTCTTAGAAGTAAACCTTCTTTATTTCTGCAATTAGTGATGAGCGAGACTGGCCTTGGTCTTGCGGTCTTGGTCTTGGTCTTGCAGCAAGACCAAGACCAAGACCAAGACCATGACCGCCTTTTGGTTGCAAGACCAAGACCAAGACCAAGCTTGCAAGAACAAGACCAAGACCAAGACCGAACCTTGCAAGACCACGCAAGATCAAGACCAACCTGCAAGACTCTTGCACTTTTTTAAGAAAAATTGGTTTTTATTATTTAACTTTATTTTTTAGTTCAATAATATATACTGACATTGTAAGAAACCTTAAACAATATCGAATTTTTAAAATACATAATATTTGGGTTATATTTTTAAGTCGTTTTGATTAAGTCAAACGGTTTGCATTTTCTCAACCTTCAAAGTGTCCAGAAGGCAAGTTTTCAAACGGCGAGAGTTCAAGGACAATTGAAATTACTTGTGAGACAAAAAAATCTAATTATAGATAGGGTAATCCATTAAAAAAAATGCAATTAAAAACGGTTTTTATGTACCAGTAGTTTTCGCTTTTTTTTTCTAATAAAAATACTGACACTTATTTCAATTTTTTTCACATAATCGAGGAAAAATGTAGGTCGTTAAATTTAAAATTAATACAAAAAATATAATAAATTTTGAAAAGGGATTCACAATGCTGTGAAAACATTGTGGCCTGAATAAAAAATAACTGGTTGTCGATTGTAATGTGTCAAGCTTGGTATCGCAAAATCCAAAGCTTAGGTTCAGTTTCTGAATATAATGACAAAAATTCCGATACTGGGAAATTTTTAAATTATTTTTTGGATTAATTTTTTACAATCAACGAAAGTTGGAAGTTGAATTATTTGTGAAAATCCCGGATGACAAACGTGTAAAGAAGTTTACTGATTTCATAGTTGAAAACTATTTGGAAGAATCTAGGTTTTCCCCAGAAAGGGCCAGTACTACAAATAGTATGTGCCGCACTTGAAATGCATGCGCATCATTTCAGTGTGTTTTAAACTCTAGTTTTTACTACCCACATCCGAATATTTTCAACTTTTTAAATGTCATAATGGGTATTCAATTCAAAAATATGTGAAACTAAAAAGTGCGAATAACTCGTGTTACGAGAGCAATGTAGTTTAAATAAAATTAAAGAACTGCAAGATAACAAATTACAGAATTAAGCGTTTATAACTCCCCATTAGGTATAGTTATTATGTTATAGTATTAGGTCTTTAAATAGGTATGGTAAATATGAATGTATTTACTAAAAAGTATGTTTTAGTTAGTTTATAAAAAAAATTATATTATATTAAATAATGATTAAATAGAGTAAAAAATATTTGATTTTGTGTTCTCTTAAAAAAATTTAATTTATGTTCTTAAATTTGACCCTCGTAGGATAAATACTACAGTGTTCAAGTGAAAGGAGCAGATCATTATCTGTTAACAACTATAAACCGTTTATCCCTTTTCGTAAAATCCGTGAATTGAAGGTCCCCGACCATTTGTGGCACCTTTAAGAAGCTTTTTTTCTTTAACATTTTATTAAAATACAGGGGCAATAAACAATAATCCAGACTCAAGACGTGGTCTGAAGGCAGGCGGCAGGTATCGACAGCATGCAAAACACAACGTGACACAACCGAAGGCCGGCAATTGTAACAAGGGTTGTAAATGCAGGTTTTTCCTACTGATAAGCATTACTATTATAAAAATATACTCTAGTCTCTTTATATAGAGAGAAATAATTAGGTCATTAGGTGAATGTATAACGTTAAAATTGGTATCCGTTTGAAACTACATTCTATATTCTGTTAAAATTTTAAAGCAAATAATATAGTTTCATTCTTCACATCTATATTTATTTCAATGTACATTCTATTCGAAATTGTTTGGTTCAAATTATTACTACTAAAAAAACAAGACCAGCAAGACTCTTGCAGCAAGACAAAGACCAAGAACAAGACCGGCTAGTGCAAGACCAAGACCAAGACCAAAACTGCCTTTTAGCTGCAAGACCAAGACCAAGACCAAGCTTGCAAGAACAAGACCAAGACCAAGACTAGGCTGGTCTTGGTCTTGTTCTTGTTTTGCTCATCACTATCTGCAATACCTTGTATTATTATTTTTATTTTCTCTGGATTTCTTAACTTCTTGATAGAAATTGTTTACTTCTTTCTGTGTTTACGCAGACTTCATCTATGTTTTTTAATTGCTTTTCTAGCTATTCTATTTTATTTCTTTTTCTGCAAATCCTTTTAACCTGTTTTCTTCTAACCACGCAACTTTCGATCGCATTTTGGGTATGACTTTTGGCCTGTTTCGCCTTGTTAAAGCATTCATACATTCTCATCTAACCATTCTTGACGTTTTTTGATATGCACTGTTCCTATACACTTTTCCACTGCTTTCGCGATGGCTGTCTGTATGATCTGCCATTTTTCTTCTATTTCCTGCTTGCCTGGATTCTCTAGCATTTTCTTTATTTCTCCATCTAGTATGTTTAATAACTGTTTCTCTTGAAGGCGCTCTAATTTGTATATGGCATATGGAAATCATATTCATAATATTCAGTTATATTTATATTTTTATTTAACTTGTATTTTTATTTTTCAGAATGTTTGTTTTGGACCGATTTGTAAAGATTGCATTCTTCGTGATACTTGGGTATTTCCTTTATAAATGGTCTTTCAGCCTATTTGGAAAATAAAAAAATGTAGAGTAACTTATATTTTGAGATATAAAGCAGAAATTATAAATAAAATACTAATTGATGTTAAAGGTGAATAAAGATTTCAATTAAGATGCTTTAATTTTTTTCCAAAAATACTGTGTGGTTCATATTATACATATACAGTGAGCACGTAAAGGTTGGAATAAATTCATTTTCTAGAGAATGGATGACTTTGGAAAAAAATACCGAAACAGGTCAATTTTATTTTTAAATTACGACTTTTTGGGATATATATCATACTAGTGACGTCACCCATCTGGGCGTGATAACGTCATCGATGATGTTTTTAGATGAGAATAGGAGTCGTGTGGCAACTCATTTGAAAGATAATTTTTTTCTTTATTCAGTAATATAAACATTAACATAATTATTTATACAGGGTATCCAAAAAATTTTTGTTGAATTCAGTTTATTGACATAAAAAGAAGAATGTGTGTAATTTATTTAATTCAAAATACATTTCACTGCTATTAGAAAACAGGAAAAAATGTTTATTTGACAAATAAATATTGTTTTTGCTTAAATTAAATATTAAAGCAGCCAACCACCTGCCTCTTGACAGTTGGAGCATTTAATTTAAGCGAAAAGCAATGATTATTTTTTAAATAAACATTTTTTTCTGTTTTCTGAGAACAGTAAAATGAATTTTGAATTAAATAAATTAGATACATTCTTCTTTTTTATGTCAATAAATTTAATTAAAAATTTTTTTTGGACGCCCTGTATAAATAATTATATTAATGTTTATATTACTGAAGAGAAAATTGAATTACCTTTCAAATGAGCTATCACACGACCCCTATTCTCATTTAAAAAAAATCATCGATGACCTCGTCACGCCCAGATGGGTGACGTCACTAGTATGGTGTATATGCAAATAAGTCGTAATTTAAAAATAAAAATTGAACTGTTTCGGGTTTTTTTCCAAAGTCGTCCATTATCGACAAAATGAATTTATTCCAACCTTTACATGCTCACTGCATATCTATTAAAATTGTTATAAACATTTTTGACTCTACACTCCTTGTGTAATATTACCCATTAAAATATTGTTAATAAAAAGAAATGGAGTGTAACATCCTATTTTAATTTGGTATGGTATTCAGTAGTAGATAGGGAGCGGATTTTATGCTAAATTCATATTACATGCATATTTCGCATATTTGAGAAGTTTACTAAATTTTGCATATTTCTTAAAAAACATGCATATATTGTGCCTATTTAAAAACATTTAAGTCCAAAGAAAAATTAAATTTTTAATTCGACACAAAATATTTCCCCGCACATGCTGTCGTATCTATTAATTCGAGAACTACCTGAAGAGAGACGGCTCATTCACTGCCTTTTCATATTTTCTTTCAAAATACCCGATCTTTACACAAAGTACTTATATAGTGCTTATAGTACGCCGTTATAAAATGATTGTAGGATGTTAAAATGATGATGGATGGTTTACCGGGAAATCCGAATTTTATTTACTTTTATTATATTTAGTAAGTACCTATAATTCTGGTGATTCGTTTAAATCTCCTATTGTTAAGAGAATTTACACTTTTAACCATAGTTTTACGATTTTCTAACGGAATATATTAGGGGTGAATTCCCTGATGTAAATGTACTAATAAGTAGCGTAAAAAAAGTATTCGTCAAAAGTCCTTTACTGGTCCAGTTGTACAGGAACAAATTACCTAATGTACCTTTACCTCCCGAACCAGTACTGACTAGGTGGGGAACTTGGTTGGAAGCTGCAATTTTTTATGCTGAACATTTTGTCGCAATTAAGGAATTGCCGCTATTATAAAGGCACAACATATTGTTAAAACAACTTCATTGGCAAATCAGCTAACTTTTATCAAGACGCATTATAGTTTTATAGTAAAAACCATAAATAATTTAGAAAAGCGGAAAATGTCTTTAACAAAGTCCGTCGAAATAGTTAGAAATTTTAAAGCAAATATTTCGAAAATTACCGGTAAAATCGGTAATTCAGTTAAAAAGAAATTAGAATTGGTTCTAGAAAAAAATAATGGCTTTAAAACTTTGGAGGACATATTTATTATGCGAAATTTTTAATGAAAATTTTGAAATTGATTTTGGTGCAGAATTTACGGCTTTAACAAGTTATTTTAAATACGCCCCAATTACTTCTGTTGATGTTGAAAGGTGTTTTTCAAGTTATAAAAATATTTTATCTGATCAAAGAAAATGTTTCCTCGTAAAAAATTGGAAAAACACATTGTAGTGAATTATAATCGAATATATATATGGTGATATTGTTGTTTTATTTTAAATAGGTATTAACTATTAATATCAGTTTTTGTAAAAAATGTGAATAAATTTTATATATAAAAAATACTGATTTTATTTGAAAGATAATAAAAAAGGTTGCCCCCCCCCCTATAAAAGAACCCCCTAGAATAGAAAAGAACAGAAAATTTGTGGTGTCTCGAAATGCGCATTTTTTGAATTTTTGTGCATATCTTGCGCATATTTCGTAATTTTTTACTGCATATATATGCGCATATTTCCTCAAAATTGATCGCATATAAATCCGCTCCCTAGTAGTAGACATATTAAATTTTTTTATACATTCCTCATTTAAGACACAACAAATATGTTTAAAACTATTTAGCATTTTTCTGAACGGAAATCTGAAATTGAACCTAAATTTAAATACATATTTTTAATCCTCTTTTAATGCTTCTTAATAAAGCTAATATTGACGTTTTATCATTGATTATAGACGTGTCTATAATCAATGGTTTTATAGAATAGAACAAAATATTTTTTTAAAATCTAGGGAAGCCACCTTATTTGTTGTCAACATAAAAAACAAAAAAAAAATGAATTGGGGTATTAATTTATATTATAGCGTGGAAAAGCCAAATGGAATAAATTCATTATTTCGTAAAAGTGATATTGGAAATAAATCCCGAAACAGGTCGATTTTTATTTTTAAATTGTGATTTTTTAGCATAAATGTTATACTAGTGACGTCATCCGTCTGGGTGTGATGACGTAATCGATGATTTTTTTAAATGAAAATATGGGTCGTGTGCTAGCTCATTTGAAAGGTAATTAAATTCTCTATTGGGTAATATAAACATTAACATAATTATTTATACAGGGTCTTCAAAAAAATTTAATTAAAATATTATTCATTTTACTGCTGTCAGAAATCAAAAATAAAATGTTTATTTGTTAAATAAACATCGCTTTTAACTTAAATTAAATAGTCAAACTACCAAGATACAGGCGAGTGGTAGCTTTATTTATTTATTTATTTATTTCCAAAAGCGCTCATTCACTAAATAATTAATTTATTCCATTTGGCTTTGCCACACTGTATACTGTTGTAGAATTGTTTTTTTTTTTATTCAAAAAAATTATAGTTCATCATTTAAAAAGAAAATTAAATTTATATCAAAGACCATTAGATCATAGATTCTCATCCCAATCTAATTTAGCTATTAAACAGTGTTTCAGGAAAGTGAAAACGATTAGTGATAATGATTCGACGAAGTGAATGAGTACACTAACAAACAATTCGGGATTAGAAAGTGGACATATCGTTTGGCGAGAACAATAATTTTTTTAAAATGTTTCCGGGAAGGTTTAATGATGCAAACACTTTGTTTTAGTTTTTAGAAGTAAAAGTAATATGTAGGAAAAAACTAAGTATGGTATTTCTTAAAATTTGACAAATTGGAAAGTTCTATAGAAAAATATTTGGTTCGTAAGAAATGGGTATGAAAGGTTTTGAGAGAGGCGTGTTTTTTGATTGGGTGGAAAAGATCGGTAGAAGGGATAAGAAGTTTTTTTTTAAGTGAATTTGATGGCCTTGGCCGAGCCAATTAGCCAGACATTTTGTTATTTTAAAAACAAACAAATTTGATTTTTCAATCAGAGGAATTTTTTCTGTATTTCTAACTCTAAATACATAACAAACTAACATTATTATCTACAATTATTATCTAAATAATACTCTGTTTTGGTTGTTCATTTTTTTTGTAAATTTTTATTTTTTTTGTATTTTTTGTTGCATTTTTTTTATATTCTTAATTTGTTTTTTTATTATTATTTTTTTTATTGTTATTTTTTATAAATTGTTTTTTTACTACGCTAAGACGTAAACCCGATTCATCCTCGCGGAGGTTTACATCTTCTTAGTTTTTTTTTGTTGATTTTTTTATTTTTTCTGTTTTTTTTTCTTTTCTTTTCTCTTTTTTTGTTCTTTTCTTTTTTCAATTATAATATACAATAATTACTTAAATCTACAGGGTTTAAAACAAAATAACAACAAAACAAACATGTTTGTTTTGTTTTAACAAACATGCCTGCTTTGTTTTAACAAAATTTCTTAAATACAGGGTAAATTTTATTGCTACAATCTATCTTTACAGTTTTTGACATGTTCGTATATTGTTTTTAATATATTAATATCTTCAGAAAATATCAAATTGTTCAGGTAGACGGGAAGTGGAATTTTTAATATATTAAGATTATCATAAAATTTGTTTATATTTACTGATTGATGTGAACATTCGAGGAGAATATGTAGTAGATCACCTTCTTTTCCACACTCACAGTTAGGTGACTCTGTGAGACCCAAACTGTACATATGAAGGGGGGTAAGAGCATGATTACATCTCAATCTATTTATAACTCTTATGAAATGGCGATTTGATATAGAATGAAACCATCTTTTAATGGGAATTTCAGGCTGCATTTGTTTGTAATTACTACCAGTTCTCGTGTTTCGATAATACCTTTGCCTATTTTCTTTTTGGTGTCGTCTACTAATAATATCAATATCCGAAATAGGTAGTAAGTTCATGGGAAGTTATTCGCCTATTTCTAGAGCGGATTTGGCTAGCCTGTCTACTATTTCGTTACCCCTAATGCCTGCGTGTTCCTTTATCCATGAAATAATGATGTTTTTTCCTAAATTTGCAATTTTATTATAAAGAGTCATAATTTCCAGTTCTATATGAGTGAGTTGTTGGTACTTATGTACGTTAGTTAGTCTATCAACGACACTCTTACTGTCTGTAAATATTATGCAGCTATAGGGTTCGTTACTAAATATGTGTCTTAAAGCAAAAAGTATTGCTATCATTTCAGCGGTGTATATCGATGATTCACAAGGCAATTTGAATAATTTTTTAAATCCACTTTGAATATTGATTATTGCACATCCTACTTTGTTTTGTACTTTGGATCCATCTGTATAGTAAAACTGATAATGTGGCCATTTATGAAGTATAAATGATTGAAAAACGGCTGGATTTAAATTAATATCCATAAAAAAAGTATTAATTTGTTTTGAGAAAATTTCTTCTAATACATGGGAATACATAGGTGAAACTTGATTTTCATAAGTATAGAAAGTACTTCGGTATTGAGATATTTTCAAGTAACTATCTACAAGAAGGGGACATTTTTTTTTGTCCAATATTTATGAGTTAGATCTAAAATTGATAACTTATGTATATCCTGCAGATAGTTTGTATTTTTTCCTATGGTTCTAGTAATAAATTTATCACTTAAAAACTGTCGTCGAAATTCCAGGGGTGGTTCTATCGCCTCAACTTCCATTATATTAACGGGTGTAGACTTCAAATATCCAAGACAAAGTCGAATACATTTATTTTTTTGTATTTCTAATTTATTCAAATGTGTGTTTGCAGCAATTCCATACAGATGACAACTGTAATCGAAAATAGGACGAATCATAGTACGGTAAAATAAAAGTGCTATATTTGGATCGGCACCCCAATTAGTTCTACAAAAGGCTCTTAGAATATTCATTGCATTTTCAGACTTTTTTATGATATGATGCATGTGATCCTTCCATAGAAGTTTTCTGTCTAAATAAGTACCGAGATATTTTATACAATTTTTAATAGGATATTGAATTTGACCTACTGCCAAATGACCTTGTGGAATTTGACGATTTCTGGAGAAAATGTGAATTTCTGTTTTAGATTCTGATATTGCTAAACCAATATTTTGATAGTGATTAAGAACAGCCTTAATTGAGACATTAAAATTATTTTTACATATATCCAATGATTTGTGGGATGTGTAAACTAATACATCATCAGCATATTGAATAATCTTTGTTGTGCTATTAATACAACTTTCTAAATCAATATTATATAAAATATATAACATTGGACTTAATATGCTACCCTGTGGTAGTCCTATATTTGTAAGACGTGGAGTGGAGATGGAATTGTTGATTTTTAAAACCGTCCATCTATTAGTGTACAGTGTCCTCAGAAATCTAGCTAAGTTGATGGGAAAACCAATGTCTACTAGTTTTTTATACATAATGTCCAAATTAACGGTATCGAATGCAGAAGAGACATCTAGAAAAGCAGTCATAGTATACGCATTATCAGTAAAGTTTATTAGTATAGTTGATCATCTTGAGTTGATTTTTATTTTCGAAATCCATACTGAGATTTTGGGAAAATATCTTCTTGCTCTAACCAGTGTTCAATTCTATTTTTTATTAATCTTTCTAACGTCTTTAGGAAGCAAGAAGCTAGGGATATTGGTCTATATGAACTATAAGAATTTTCTGGTTTACCAGGTTTTTTAATAGGTATTAGAATATATTCCTTCCAACTCTCTGGAATTTGTGACGTGTCATTCCAAATTTCATTAAAAATATGTAATAATGATATTTTATATTGAAGTGGTATATGGTATATCATGGAATATGAAATATTGTCTTTACCTGGAGCACTGCTATTTTGTTGACTAAGTACTCGATCTAACTCCCACAATTTAAATGGTTGTTCTAAGCCAAACTTATCCCTTGAAACTGTTTCGCTGTATTCTGGAAAATATTGGGAAGGTACCCACTGAGGAGATATTTTATTATGAAATTCATCTAGCCAGCTTGAATTTGGATTTATTGGAAACTTGTTGGACTGTTTGCGGTTTTTAAAGGCGTTTACTTTCTTCCATACTTCACTGATTTTTGTTTTGGAATTAAGGCTTTCACAGTACTCTATCAAATTCTGTTTTTTCTTTTGCTTGAAGAGTTTTTTTGGGACAGCATCAAGTCTCTTAAATTCAAATAAATTATTCCTTGTAGGGTTTTGTTTATATTTTCCGTATGCAATTTTACGGTTATCAGCAGCAGTTTTACAACTTTCGCACCACCATTGGTTTGAAATTTGTCTCTTATGTATGACGTTAGATGAAAACTTCGGTATTGCTAAATTGGCTGCTTTATTGATGTTTGCTATTAACTGTTGATAATTACCGGGAGAATTTTCAGCTTCTAGTACAGAGGTGTATAAGTCCCAATCGGCCTTGTTAAGATTCCAGATCTTGTGAAAGTTTTCAGTTGGAGATGAAGTTGTATTATCTGTTTCCATGTTTATGATAATCGGAAGATGATTGGATCCATGAGGATCTTGTAAGACATTCCACGTTAAAAAATTTGAAATATCTTGAGTACAAAATGTTAAGTCAATAGCAGATGGACTGTTACTAGTTGCTAATGTGGGCGACCCATCATTCAGACATATCAAATTACAATTATCAATACTTTCTAAAAGTTTTTTACCATAATTGTCTTCAATTTCACAGCCCCATGCTATACTGTGGGCATTAAAATCGCCACCAATAATAAAAGGTTTAGGAATATCTGTAAAGAATTCCAACCATTGTCTTTCAGATATCTGGGTTTTTGGTTCAATGTATACTGAGACAATAGTAACAGGATTTTTGTTTCGAAAAATTTGAACTGAAATACATTTATGAGTGAAAGGATGTCTATTTTTAAGATTTATTTCTTCACATCTTATGTTTGATTTTAATAAAATGGCAGTTCCACCATACCCGTCTGCACGATCTGATCTAAAGCAATTATAACCTTTAAAATTATAATAGTATTTTGATTTAAACCAGGTTTCTGAGAGTAATGCTATGGAAATTTGATTTTGATATAGCAGATATTCTAAATTTACTTTATTAGCTACTGCTGAACGACAATTCCATTGCAGCATATTCATATTTGTGATGTCTGCGAATTTGAAGACAAGGGTTGGTTTACATGATTACTAATTAATTGAACTATTTCTGATTCTGATACATTAAAATTGTTTGTATGTTTTATATTATTTATAATATTGAGAACTACTTCTAAAACTAAACTTATTGTTGAATTTAATTCCTCTGATTGTGATTTTACTCCAACTGAGTTTTTTAAATAATGTTGACTATTAAAAATTCCTCCCGAGACAAAAGATGAGTTTGGTTGAGAAAGAATTTCTTATCTTGAAATTTCAATGGGATTAGGGCTAATTGGCCTGTGCCTTTTGTTTGGGCTTGAAGATGTAGGAGAAGAAAACGTGTAATTAGTAAAATTATTTTTATACGATTTGGGTTGTAAATTCTGGGTCTGCGAGAATTGGGGTTGAGAAGAATGAGACTGTATTATGCTAGATGGGGTAAGTCCAGATTGAATCAGTTGGGGATAATTTGTCGAGGAAATTACACTATTTTCCATGGCAGAGGTATTAAGAGCGACTATGTTGGCGTATGTATTTTTTGGGACCTGTTTATTTGCATCAAAGAAATTAACATTGGAAGAGCTCATGGTTTCCTTCACAATTTTTTGCCTTTTAAATTCTGGACAAGAAGATAAATTAGTTGTAAGGTGATTTCCTTGACAGCTAAAGCAACGTGGTAGGTAGTCAGTACTAGTACAATCTTTTGTAGTGTGGGATTTCTGACATTTACTACATCTCGGTCTACTTCTACACTGACTACCTAGGTGGCCGAAACGAAGGCAGTTATAACATAATAATACCTTTTGTTTGTAGGGTTCTACTTCCTTAATAACCTTATTAATAGAAATATATTTTGGCAAAATTTGAGATTTAAAAGTAACAATGCAAGACTTAGTGGCTACATATTCTATTGACTTACCTTCATCTGTAATTTTTTCTACTTTACGGTTTATTCTTTTGACGTTAGAAACTTCAAAATTGCAATGTTGATCAAATGGTTTTATTTTATCTTTTATATACGCATCCGAAAAGTCTTGTTCAATATCTGTAATGACGCCCTGTTGGATAAGAAGTTGGAGTCTGAATTTGCGAGAGAAAAGAGGGTCACTGTATAATGGAGATCTGAAGCTAGCAGTCGAGTTTTCAAAAGTGAGAAATCAGTGTAAAGTGGTGTGATCGGCCTTTGCGAGCAGAATCAAGTTGAAACCAAATTGTCGACCGGGTGAAAAGTTAATTTTCCTGGTCCGAGGGAGATTCCTTTGTTTTGTCTAGAACGAGTAGCTGATTGATATCTATTTGCACGAGATATCGAGCAAGGAGAAAAGTGAGTAAGAGAATTCGAGCAAGTTCCTGTGTGTTGTTTTGGAAGCAGTTTTGGACGAGAGGGACTTTGTCGCAACATCCAGAGAGTACGTTGGGAGAATCGAGAACCACGCAATCCAGAAAAAGAGTAAGTGAAGAAACAAAAAGGTTAGTCATATTATTTGTCGGAATGGAGAGAATTTGTTTATATCAGAACCATATTTGCTTATTTGTTTATTGAACATTACTATAACGCAGTTGGTCATTTCAAGTTTAAGAATTCAATTCAAATGAATAAAAGTAAATTTTATTAAATTTAGTATGAGAAAATAATAATTTATTTAAATAATTTTTATTTGTTAAAACAAAGAGATAGCAGAATTAAAGTTTGATTTATTAAGTCAGAAATTGTTGCAACAAAGTAAAATTTAGTATTTTTTTAATCATATTTACACGGCTTATTTGGTAAATGAATAATATATTACATTTATATGATATTAAATGTTTTTAATTTCCCTGTTCCATCCTGGAAGAAGTAAGCAACTAGAAATACTAGAAGCCACAAATCATAGGTATTGTATCAAATACAAAATTGACCCTGAAGATAAAATTTATTGGAATATTTAATTTGGATTTAGTTTTGTTTTGCATACGCAGTGATTAAAGTAATTGAATAATTAATTAAATTAAGAATTTGCTAATCAATCTAAATAAAGAGATAAAGTAGAGCATAACAATACATATAAGATATATGTATATTATAGGGGAAGGTGGGGGAAACTAAAACTGACTTTGAAAATAAAATTTGCATTGGCCTGTTGGATATGGTATTGGCCACAAATTGGCTATTAGTATGGTATAGTTAGACCCAAACCCAGACATCCAAAGTGAAAGTTATCCTCCAACACCAAATTGTTCTATATGGTCCACATAATGTTTAGAAAAAGTCACACCATTTTGAGCGTCGGGTTTGGGGGGGGGAGAGGGGGGAGAAATCTGCAAATTCATAGTTTTTTAGATTTTTCGTCAATATTTCTAAAACTAAGCGGTTTAGCATGAACAACCCTCTACACAAAATTATTCTACTAAATTTGAAATAAAAAAGGCCCTATGTATAACCCTTCTAAAATGAACGGTTCCAAAGTTACGGAGGTAGTATAGTATAATTGGTCCAAAAAAAGACCTAACCCAGACATCCAAAGTAAAAGTTTTCCTTCGACACCAAATTGTTCTATATGGTCCACATATTGTTCAGTAAAAAGTTACACCATTTTGAGCGTCCGGTTTGGGGGGGAGATGGGGGAGAAGTCGGTAAATTAGTAGTTTTTTTAAGTTTTTCGTCAATATTTCTAAAACTATGCTTTAGCGTAAGGAATGTTCTATAGAAAAATATTTTACATAAAATTTAAAACAAAAAAGGTTCTATACATAATTGTTATAAAATCAACGATTCCAGAGTTACGGAGGGTGAAAAGTGGAGGTTTTCGATACTTTTTATATTTACCGATTTCTCCCCCTCTCCCCCCCCAAACCCGACGTTCAAAATGGTGTGACTTTTTTCTGAACATTATGTGGACCATATAGAACAATTTGGTGTTGGAGGATAACTTTCACTTTGGATGTCTGGGTTTTTGGTATAGTTATATCATAAATATTGCCCAAAAAATATAAAAAGTATCGAAAACCTCGACTTTTCACCCTCCGTAACTCTGAAACCGTTGATTTTATAACAAGTATGTATAGAACCTTTTTTGTTGTTCTGAAGCTATTTCCTTGTGGCATCTTTATGATTAATTATTTATATGGGAAATAAGCCACAATTAAAATGAAAAAAATTAAAAAAATAATTTTATTAACGTTTCGACGCCCAAATCGGGTGCCGTTGTCAAAATACAAAATATTACTAAAATAAACTAAAGTGTTGTTGCTAAGCAAAAAAATTCTTCTAATAATTTATTTAATCTCACTCATTTATATTGGCAATTCAGACATATATTATACATTTTAAAGTAGAAGACTTTAAAATGATATTGCCAATATTTATGAGTTGCGTTCCTGGGACGACTTACTGAAAGATAGTTCATTCGATTACATGAAATTAACCCCAACTCAAGAATATCCGTCATAAAAAATTATAGCATGTGATATGTCTTTAAAAAGACAACCAAATGCTACGACAGTAAAATTCTCGCGTTAGAGACTTCATAGTAAATCACAAGGGAAAACCAGGAAAAACCCTGTGATACTATCCCGACATCGTAAGTATTTGGTTTTACATTAATTTACTCTCAAAAAATAATACCAAATTCTGACTTGTAACATGTTTAAATTATAAATAATATTAATAATACTAGATATATAAGTAATACTAAAATATAAAATATATACTAGCTCGATATTATTGACTTACTAATCTTGGTATTTTCTTTCTATTGACTTCCTCTTTCAGTATGGGTAACCACATCCTACTGCATTCTACCGAGGAATTTGCGACACAATTGGTTTCATTTAGCATAATTAGAGCCGTTTCTTTGATTTTTCTCTTTTTACTATCTGATTCTTTCAGGACTATACTTATATAAACGGCACCCGATTTGGGCGTCGAAACGTTAATAAAATTATTTTTTTCATTTTAATTGTGGCTTATTTCCCATATAAATAATTAATCATAAGAACCTTTTTTGTTTTAAATTTTATGTAGAACATTTTTCTATAGAACATTCCTTACGCTAAAGCATAGTTTTAGAGATATTGACGAAAAACGTAAAAAAACTACTAATTTACCGACTTCTCCCCCATCTCCCCCCCCCCCCAAACCGGACGCTCAAAATGGTGTAAATTTTTACTGAACAATATGTGGACCATATAGAACATTTTGGTGTTGGAGGAAAACTTTTACTTTGGATGTTTGGGTTAGGCCTTTTTTTGGACCAGGTATACTATACTACCTCCGTAACTTTGGAATCATTCATTTTAGAAAGATTATGCATAGGGCCTTTTTATTTCAAATTTAATGTAGAACAATTTTGTATAGAAGTTTGTTCATGCTAAACCGCATAGTTTTAGAAATATTGGCTCTCCCCCCCAAACCCGACGCTCAAAACGGTGTGACTTTTTTCTGGACATTGTGTGGACCATATAGAACAATTTGGTGTTGGAGGATAACTTTCACTTTGGATGTCTGGGTTATGCCATCTTTTGGATCAACTCTACTATACTATATGCTCAATTTCGTTATATTCAATCAGTTTAATAATAATAATATTTTTTCTACACTAGTGCATTTGCGCGATATTCCCCACCCCGTGGGGTAATTTCGCGCACAAAGAGGGGTAATATCGCGCGTTAAAAATTTATGATAGATTCTATGATATTTATGTAAATACACATTAAAAAAACACAAAATATTTGCAAACTGTTTAAACACATTTTTTAAACAAACAAAAAACTTAAATCTTTAATTAAAACTGGTCAAAAAACTTATTGTCTACTTTGATAAACAATTATTGGTAACATAGAAAAAATAAATTAATATCATAAGCTATAAAAGGCCCAAATAAAAGCCATTAATCAACAAAATCTATGTAAAATGAAAAAATAAAAAAATAACGTATTATAAATATTTTGCCACATAACTCAATACGGGTAAAACCCGCGCGGTATTACCCCTCACGTATATTTTCCAAACAATAATAAATATACAAAAGTGGGGTAATTAATGTAAGATAAATTATGGTTAAACAAAAGCTAAAACACCATAGATGTACACTAACTCAAAAACAACTAAATAAGTTAAACACATTGGCTTACCTTGCTTATTTTGTGGTAGCAAAATATTATAAGGGCCAAGTTGCAAACAGATAAATGCCTATTAGCACCACGGGTGTGATCTTTACAGAATCTGCAATATCCGACAATATTTGGTTGGTTGACCGCTAGAGATCAGCACTAGCCGAAATTTTATAATAATTCTTAGAGAGCGAGAAACATGGTGCGCGGTATTCCCCCACCTTCCCCTACATGTAAAAAACAAGGAAGAAACACATCAGAACACACACAAAATGTATTACTTGCCATTAAAGAGTTTTCTTTTAAACTACTTTCTGGCATGCGTGTGCCCAAAACAATTTTGCTGACGGTTCTAACAATAGGTACTTCGCCAATGGCCATCATATAACGATCCCACCTTTCTGGAAGACGAATTCTCACAGGTTTTCTTATTCTGATAAGTATTTATTTTTAGTAGAAAATGGTTGAGTACAATATTTTATTTGGGAATGAGAATAAAAAATAATATTAATCTGAAGGAACTTTTATTTACAGTATAACTCAGCAATTAGCATATAAATAAAATAGTGTATACTACTGTTAAATGTGTATAAATGTTTAAATTAAGAAGCTTTCAATTGTTGATCTAAAAATATATACAGCTGTGTGACCACCATAGAGTTGACAAGAACTTCCAACGCTAACTGAAAATAAATAATAATTTTAAAATGCAATTATTGGATTTAGCCTTCAGCGTCCATGCTTCCATTCTATAGAAAAGAACAGGCCAAACGCAACATTTTAGCATCTTGTACCCCAGGTTGAATCTCAACTTGCGATCAGAAATTTACAAAGTTTCAAAAAAGCATTCCACAAAAAAACGTCTTATCATTATGAATTAAAACCCAACGTTAATAAAACTATGATGACTTTGACAAACAAAATTAAAAGCCGAATAGACCGAGCACGAGCTATTTTTGTAAAAAATGAGGCACGTCTTTGCAACCTCGATACCTTCGCGTCCGAGTGACATACTATTATAGTCCAGAGAAATAAGGTTTTTGTCGGGACACTTGAGCAGCCAGGTTGCAAATGGATTTTTTGGGTACTATATACCTAATACATTATAAATACAAAAATGCCCGTCACAGTTCGGACGCAGGGGCGTAGCTACCGCCGTATCAGCCGTATCAATTATACGGGGCCCCCGACATTCAAGGGCCCCATCGCGGCATGTCGAAAAAAATTCCATTTACAAAGATTGAACTAAATATTCTACAATTATTTCACTATTAAAACGCTTTGAAACAGTGTATGTTGTTTGGATATCAACATTTTGGTGTAATGGATTCTTTATATATACCTATATAAATCATATCTATCTATTACCTATTCTCTGCCCCATAAGAACAGAGCTTTATTGTTTTCAAGGTACCTCTCATTGTCAATTCCGTTGGCTGTGTGTGAGTTATTGTATAATGTATATTGAAGAATGCCGAATTGCAATTTTTGTAATCGCTTTATCTTTGAATACATATTTGAAACAGTATGTATTGTTCGGGTATATTATGTATGTTTGTATAATCTGTTCTTTATCTATAATTGTATTTATGTATATCTACATTTCTCCAAGAAATTAACGTACTCGTACCACCTTAAAATTGGTCATTTTTTATGTCTACTATTTCCTAAACCTCTTTTCCGATTTAAGTGATTTTTTTTAAATGTTATAGTCGTATTTTTGAATAATATCGTTGTAATAATATTGTTGCGAGACAGGTAAATTGTCATTGTATACCGGGTGTACCAGTCAAACAGTAATTTTTTCTCAAAGTTCACCACACCCTGTGGAATATTCTTGCATTTATAAAATACTGAAATTAAAACCCAACTATAGCCTCATGTGTTCTTAACATTCTGTTTTTCGATTCATTCGCTTATGTTGGATAGTAAAAAAGTTAGGTAGTACTTTAACAACTAGCCTTATTTTTCATCAATACAGGGTGTTTTTAAATAAGTATGGCAAACTTTAAGGGCTAATTCTGCATGAAAAAATAATGACAGTTTGCTTTATAAACGTATGTCCGAGATAGGGGGTGTTGATATTTTTCTTACAAACTGACGATTTATTTATTACTCTAAAACCGGTTGATATATGAAAATGAAATTTGGTGGGTTTTAACAGAATTTCATGTTTACCATTGGTGCACACATGGGTCATATTAACCGTATGCGCGCCAATGATGAATAGATATTAAATTCCTAATTGTATATCAAAAACGCACAATAACTACCTCTTAAAACACACCAAATTTTACTTGCATATTTTAACCAGTTTTAGGACAATAAATAAATCGTCAGATTGTAAGAAAAATTTTAATAACCCTATCTCGGAGACGAAGCATTTGCACACTAGCAGGTTTATAAAGCAAACGCAGACTGTCATTATTTTTTCATGCAGAATTACCCCTTAGAGTTTGCCATACTTATTTAAAAACACTCTGTATTGACGAAAAATACGGCTGGTTGCTAAAGTACCTAACTTTTTTATTATCCAAAATAAGAATGAATGAACCAAAAGCGAATGAATAAAACAACAGAATGTTGGCTATAATAGCCTAATAAAATAAAAAAATCAAAATGTAATTCCGACTAAATACAGGTTGGAACTAAATTTTTATCAAAGTTTCTCTCTCTCTTGTCGTTTCCCCATTACTGAGGGATCGTGATTTCCCCCAATATCCCTAACAATGTTTCTCCATTGGTCTCTATCTTCAACCGCTCTAAGAACTTCGCAGAATGAGTTTTTAGCTGAATTCTATTTGGTCGGACCATCTTGTTGGTGATCTTCCTCTTGATCTTCTCCCGGAACGTTTCCAGAAACAAATTCATTTCTATCAAACTGTCGTCACCTCTGCGATCCACGTGACCAAAGAATTGCAGAATTCGTTGCAGACATATTGTGGACAGTCTTTTATCAAAGTTTAGGTGAATACAAAAGATATTTTCAAGGAGATCACTGTTTAAATAATTAAAAAGGGGTCACTTTTGCACAATATTTACTTTTTTCACTTCTCTGCAGTAATTCACGCTTTTATGAAGGTCTATACCATTTTTTTTCTACAAAGTTGAAGAATAAAGCTTTCACTTAAGATTTACTAAATTAAATTTGACCCCTATTTATTTAAATAACTATATTCAAAATTTAAACACAAATAAAATATGCACCATAAAATATTTTGTTTTATACGAGAAGCTCATGTTACCAGTATAAAGCAAAAAAAATTGGTCGAAAAATATTTAACAATTTATGAGATAATGAATTTTTTAACCCCAGCGCCGTTATTTAAAAAAGAAGTAATAAACAAATTAGAACAATTTTTAAATGCCAATTTAAGGGGGGAGTTTAATTAATATATACATAAAAATAAAAATAATGAGATCTTTTGCAGGTTTAAATTCTTTTGGCAACAACCGCGTTTTTGCAATTGAAAATCTAGTGACATTTAATAAACAAATTCAATATCTCATAAATTATTAAATATTTTTCGACCATTTTTTTTTTGCTTAATACTGGAAAATAGCGCAAGTTCTCCTATAAAACAAAATATTTTATAGTGCTTATTATTTAAATCGCAAATACTACCTCAGCTGAATTACCTCAGCAGTTAAAAGTAAATATGGTGCAAAAATGACCCTTTTTTAATTATTTAAACAATGATCCCCTTATATGATTTGGATACTTTCTTGGAAATAGCTTTTGTACTCACCTAAACTTTGATAAAAAATTTGTTCCAACCTGTACGAATTTACATTTTGATTTACATGTAGTGTAATTTTATTTTACTAGACTAGACTATAATTATGTAGTCGGGTTTTAATTTCAGCATTTTACAAATGCTAAAATATTCCACAGGATAACGCGAACTTTAAGAGAAAAAATCACAGTTTGATTGGTACACCCGGTATATAATGACAATTTATCTGTCTAGCAACAATATTATTACAATGACATTGTTAAAGAATAAGGCTATAACACATTAAAAAATCACTTAAATCATACAACGTGTTCAGGAAATTCGAGACATCAAAAATGACCAATTTTTAGGTGGTACATAGGTACGTTAATTTCTTGGAGAAGTGTATTTGCCTGTCGCTTGCCGTTATACCATAACAACAGAGCTTCTTTGTTTAAGCTCATTTGCAATGCCCATTCATCCTTGGATTGAAAAAGCTGAATCTGTTTTCAAACAATGAGTCTCGATAATTCAAATCTATTTTTCGACTTTGGTTAATTAAAATTTATTAGGTTTATTATCATTATCTATATTTGGGTGTTTTGTGTGTTTTGTTTTATTTCATTATCTTTTATTTTGTACTAATATTGACGATTTATGTAATTTCGGTAAACTATATTTGTTTTTATTTTTTCCCGACTTTTTGTAAGCTTTGTCCATAAAATTGTAAAATTTTCAGTAACAATAAAGCATATTTCTATTCGATTCTATACAAGCGTTTTTGCTTCTTTTGTCGCGGGGAAAAGGGCCCCGCGACAAACTTTGATATGGGGCCCCCATGGGGCTAGCTACGCCACTGCGGACGAGAAACTTAGTTATTAACAAATAAGGGTCAAAAATGGCAGTTTTTTCGTTTAAATCGCTACAGGTAAAAATAGGGTAATTAAATGTCTTATTTATAATAGTCTTCTTTTTGTAGATGAGCCAAGGTTTAAAATGGCGCTTTTTGAATTTTGGTCCGATCCTTTTTTGTTTCGGAAAGTGCAAAATAAGACTAAAATTTCAAAAATAAGAAATGTGCTATAACTTTTGCGAAAATGGCCTTAAGACTTTCATATTGCACGAAAAGTTGAGTCAAACATTCCATATAATGCACAAAAAAAGTTTAAGACGGTTCGTCAATTAATTTAAATTTTATTCAATTTGTTTATCGCAAAGAGCTTTTCTTCGCAATGTTATTGTTCAGAAAATAATAATGACATAGCAATTCTGTGGAAACCACATGCCAAGAATAATAGTTATATTTTTAAAGTATTGAAAAAAATCATTGAAAAGTCGTTTTTATCACCCCGAAAAAAGTTTAGTAAAATAGAGTCATTTTTGACTTCTAAACAATTTGAATAACTTTGTTAATATTGACTATAGAGTAAATCTACTTTAGGATTTCAAAATCTGGTATTTTTATCCGAATTTTCAGAAAAGAACTTTTTGCCTAGGTTAATTAGGTTCAAAGTTAGCCACTTTTATTATTTAATTCGCGGTTACTTCTTTATACATCAATTCTCCTGTAACAGTGTTAGTTACCATACTACTCCGAAACATAAGTTGTAAGGGGGGTTGGCCCCCTGACATTTTTATTTATTTTTTTGGACAAAGTTATCTACCTTAATTTTATATGATGTAGAATTAAAAATACATACAACCCTTAATTTTTATTCTTTTATCACCAACCCCTATTTGTTAATAGCCATCTATATATTTACATCTATAAAATTCTTCTGTCACAGTGTTAGTTTCCATACTCCTCCGAGACCGTTTGACCGATTTTTATGAAATTATATATGTATATTCGGTAGGTCTTAGAATCGGTCGTAATCTATTTTTCATATCCCTGAGTGATAAGGGGAGTTCCCCCTAACATTTTGTAATGTTAGGCGGGGTTGTGTGTACATAACGTACTATATAAGACTACGAGTACATACAAATTAAAAAAATTATGATCAAAATCCATCAACAAGTTCCAGCGATATTAATCGCAGCATATGTTTGTAGAATCAGTTTCATTTTTTGAGTGCACGTATTTTAGTAATTCCCCTCCACCGACGACGAATTAATTCCGTTCGGATGCTATTTTTAAAGCTTTATTAACCACTCTGTTGAGGTTCAAAGTTTACTCCAACTTTTACACATAACCTATATATCTTCAACTTCAAAATGGCTCTAGTTAGGTTGCTTAATTGTTATAAAAAAAGTAGCCGTCAATTAAATAAAAAAAGTGGCTAGCTTTGACCGTAATTAAACTAGGCGAAAAGTTTTTCTTTTAAAATTTGTATAAAAATACCAGTTTTTCAAATTCCATTGTAGTTTTAGCTTACAGTCAATATTAACAAAGTTATTCAAATTGTTTACAAGCCAAAAATGACTCTATTTTAGTAAAATGTTTTCTGAGTGATAAAAATGACTTTTTAATGATTTTTTTAAATGCTTTGAAAACATGACTATTCTTCTTTCATGTTATTTTCACAGAATTGCTATATCATTATTATTTTCTGAACAATAACATTGCGAAAAAAAGCTCTTTGAGATAAACAAATTGAATAAAATTTAAACTAATTGACGCATCGTCTTAAAATTTTTTGTGCATTATATGGACTGTTTGACTCAACTTTTCGTGCAATATGAAAGTCCTAAATTCATTATTACCAAAGTTATAGCAAATTTTTAATTTTCGAAATTTTAGTTTTATTTTGTAATATTCGAAGCAACAAATAATCGGACCAAAATTCAAAAAACGCTATTTTAAACCTTGGCTCATCTACTAAAAGAAAAATATTATAAATAAGACATTTAATTACCCTATTTTTACCTGTAGCGATTTAAACGAAAAAACTCTCATTTTTGACCCTTATTTGTGAATAACTAAATTTCTCGTCCAAACTGTGACGGGCATTTTTGTATAATGTATTAGGTAGGTAGTACCCAAAAAACCCATTTGCAACCTGGCTGCTCAAGTGTCCCGAACATGGTATATTTTTGCCTTATTTCCCTGGTGTATTATATCTTCTCAGTGCTACTGCATGGAGTCGAAATGTGGACTCTAAGTAAGGCTATTCTTAAACGCTTGGAAGCTTTTGAGATGTGGGTATACAAACGACTACTAAGAATAAGCCAGGCCGACGGAGTTAGAAATTAGATCCTTAGGCAGCTGAATAAAATAACAGAACTGTTCAATATAATAAATAGACGCAAGATCGAATACTTCGGTCACATTATGAGTGAAAAATATGAAATTTTACATTTGTTCATTCAGGGAAAGAGCCAAGTTAAAAGTGTTCTAGAAGAAGAAAATCATGGCTGAAAAATCTAAAAAAATGGTACCGAAAATCGACTACATCATTATTTAGAGCTCCTGTCAATAAAGTCACGATAGCGAATATGATAGCCAACATGAGATGCAACGGTCATGGAACTGGAAAAAGAAGATAACTGTACAAAAATATTATAAAATTAGGCACTAAATGAGAAAAAATAAAAATTTAAAAAAATACTTACAGAACTCATAGAACCAATTCCAAATCGATACGAATCTTTTGTTGTTTTCATGGGTTCCTCCCAACCTAGCAGCTTCATAAAAGTTTCAAGCTAAAATGTATAAACAATTTGAAAATCTAATAACTTTGTTTTAAAAAAATCATACCTCTGCTGATTCTTCAGTAGTAAGTTTTCTGGATGGTACTTTATATATCACAGTCTGCATGTGTTCAATCTACGATATTTAAAAATTATTAAAAAAAATCAAATTTTTAAATCAATCTAAGGCACTTAAACGGTATGTGTACTCAGGAAGCTCTTTTTTTGTATGCGAAGACTCTTACAAAAGAGCATTGAGTTTATGAGAAATATTTACGTATGCTTTATAGATTTCGAAGAAGTCTTTGATAGAGTTCCACATACATTACTATTTCAATGCTTTGACTTAGTTGGTCTGGACACGTACGACATTAGATTGCTCAAAAATCTTTACTATAACCAGACCGCTTGTATTAAGTTAGAGCAAGAATTTCAGCTAAAGTTTCTATTAAGCGTGGTGTCAGAGAGTGATATGTTATGTCACCGACATTGTTTAATGTCTACACCGAACCGATATTTAATAAAATGTTAAATAATCGTAGCGAAGGTGTTAAAATCGGTAGTAAAATTATTAATAACATCAGATACGAAGATGACACCGCCATAATGGCAAAGAGTCTAGAAGACCTTTAAACCCTCTTGAACGCTGTAAACAAGGAATGTGCTGCAAAGGACTTAACAATCAACGCAAAGAAAACAAAATGGATGGTGGTCGGAAAATTAATATCGAAGACTCAGTACTAAAATTAGATAACAAAATCCTGGAAATAGCCCAATAAATGACCGTTTTGGAATGTAATTTCCAGGGGCAACTCCGAATTCCATGAAAATTTGGATTTAGGTTCTACTTACCCTCCACTTCAAAGTTGAAATTGTGCCGTTGGTTGCTTTTACTTGGGGGGTGACATTTACCCCTTCTCGGGGGGTGAAAAACTCGTGTTTAAAATAAGGCCGAAAATGGATAAATTGACTTATTTTAAGCACCTTCTTTTTTATAAAGTTTTTTACCTAAGTCAATACTTTTCGAGTTATTTGCGATTTAAAATGTTGATTTTTCGACAAAAAACTACGTTTTCAGACCGTTTTTCCCAAATAACTCAAAAAGTAAACATTTTATCGAAAAAAATATTTTTAGCAAAGGTGTAGCCTATAAAAAAATGAAAAAAATGGTGTACCAGTAAAGTCTACAAATTGAGTAAAAGTAAAGTTGTAGCTCATGAAAAATACGTTCTTATTCGTCTAATTCCAAATCGAATAATTCAACGCGAAATCACCGAAGAAAGAAGCGTTTTTCGGGAAAACCGTATTAACATTTTTAAAGTATCGAAAAAAAGCTTATTATTTGTTTTTTACAAAAGTTTACAGCATCAAAAATAAACGAGTTACACTGAAAAAAAATTTGGCCCATTTTTTTTGGTAAAAAAAATCGTGAAAACCTCCCTCTATTTAGCACCCTAAATGAAATTAATCGTTTGGCTTTACCATCTATTTTAACTGTATGTGTATTGTTTATATGATTTGTAAGTTTGATTGGTTTGAAGTGCTTATTTTTTAAAAACATTTGGTTTTATATTAAAAAAAATTTCTAAAAATTTTTGAAAAATTTCTTTTTTTTTAAATAATTTAAAAAGTATTAGTGATAAGAAACATCTTAAAGAGTAAAAAAATGTAGGTTCTGCTATTATAAATATACTAGTTTCATTTTGTTTCTCCGTAAGACAAAAATTGGTTAAGATATGGCTATTCAAAATTTGCATACACTCGTGATTAGTGACCCATTCAAGCTTTCTCAATTATAACCCTTTCAAAAATAAACACTTTAAACCGGTGAGACTGACAGGTCATATAAAAAATAGATAGATAAGTAAATTGTTTGTAAAGCGGTAGCGATTCATTTCATTTGGGGAGCTAAACACGGCAAGATTTTCATGATTTTTTACAAAAAAAAGAGAGCCAACTTTATTTTGAGCGTAACTCGCTTATTTTTAATGCTAAAACTTTTGTTAACAAAGCTTTTTATAAACACTTTAAAAAAGTTTAAATGGGTTTTTCCCATAAAGTGCTTAATTTTTCGGTGATTTCACCTTGAAATATTCGATTTGGAATTAGACGAATAAGAACGTATTTTTCATGAGCTACAACTTTGTTTTTATTTAATTGATAGACTTTACTGATACACCATTTTTTTGTGTTTTTTATAAGCTACACTTTTGCTAAGAATATTTTTTTCGATAAAATATTTACTTTTTGAGTTATTTGCGAAAAACCGTCTGAAAACGTAGTTTTTTTTGTCGAAAAATCAACATTTTTAGTGGCAAATAACTCGAAAAGTATTGACTTACGTAAAAAACTCTATAGAACAAAAGTTGCTTAAAATCAGTCAATTTATCCATTTCCAGTATTATCTTGAACGTATGTTTCTTCACCCCCGAGAAGGGGTGACTGTCACCCCCCAAGTAAAAGCAACCAACGGCACAATTTCAACTTTGAAGTGGAGAGTAAGTAGAACGTAAATCTAAATTTTAATGCAGTTCGGAGTTGCCCCTGAAAATAACACGGTATCGCCGAATTTCCCGTTCATTTACTGGGCTAAAAGGAGAACGATGGAGAAAAGTTGTTAAAAGTATTGGAGGAAACATTGATCCTTAGTAATGGGGAAATAATTAAGTAACAATTAAAACAGTAAGGAAAAGTGTGTGAGAGAGAGAGAGAAAGATAGAGTTTCGTTTCTACATACAGAAATTGTGTAGCATGAAGCCATAGCAGTTTTCTTTGAAGTCAAAGTTGTGACGATAATATACCTAAGCTTATCGTCTAAAGTACGAGTATGTATTCACCAAAACGTGTTCTTATACTATCCCTGACAGTATAAAAGATCAAACAGAAATCCATTAACTCATTGTCTGTGCGTTGAACGGAGGATAACTAACCATCGGAACAGGTGAGCTGAACGTATTCCGAAGCCAGTCGAATTGGTGCGTTGAACGAAATCGATAAATTCCCATCCTACCCAATGACTACCTCTGCTGAACTGTATCATTATCCTACCATCTGACGCGTTGAGTTGGGCATCTCCTTATACGTAATATAAAAAAGGATAATTTAAGCGAGTCAATTTTTAAAACTACTACATGATTAGTTTTAAACTTACCAATTCTTGAATTCTATCAGATACTTTCGCAAAAATAGTTATCGTGGATGCTCTGACAAAAAATCTAAACACTATGGCGTAGTCACTAAAAGTGAGCTGTCTTCTTCCAACTGCTCCTATACATATAATTGCCAAAATCCAAATTGCCGACAAAAAATTTCCCAGCACCACATATTCTGTAATTCCACTATATAAGGTTCTTGTTCGTTGAAAACTTTCCAAAATGGCAAGATAGAGTCGTCGAAGATTTTTGAGTTTGATTAAAAAATTGCTTTCTGGCTTTAAAACATAGAGTGCTTTTGTTGATTCTAGTAATTCATACTCGATAATTTTTGTTTCTATTTCCCTTGTCACTTGATCAAACAGTCTGCGCATAAAAATTATGTACGTAGCTGTGTCTATCCAAAACCTTAAGTAAAATCCTGTTAGTAGATAGCCTGGAATGAAGTTATTTGTAGTAAAAATGCTTTAAAGGGTAGCCCCCTTAAGATAGCCAAAATACCCTCACACCCAGAATTCAATTTTTTTCATTTTTTTATGTTCTATGTGATTAAAAAATAAGACGGCGCGCGCAATTTTAACTCACCAGGTAGGGACCCCTCCACCTACCACCAAAAACATTATTTTTGTCATTTTTATTTTTTTCAATGGATTGAAATCAATTTAAAAAAATTCAAAAAATTCACATACTTAGTGGCTTCTACAAAACTTGTCTATTTTTTACACGTAAATTGAGTGTAGGTACATAAACTAAAAATGCTTGTTTTTTTTCTAAAAAATCGTATTACTTTCTTTGGAGATAATTAAAGGTCTATTTTTTGCGTGTATTTGATCAAAAAATGTATTTCTGATTTTTTTCACATTTTTCCGTAAGGTGTGGCACCTTCAAAAACTCGAAAAAGTGTTTTTTTTTTGGGATTTTTATCATTTTATAGATATCAAAATACTTAGATCAAATCAAGGTTTTCTTATAGGCTATATATATTCTTTTAAATAACTCTGTCCTTTAGTATTTAGAACATGGACGTATAAACACATATGTGTTTATACGTCCATGATTTAGAACATTCAAAAAGTGGACGAAATACCTTTAAACCCCCAAAAACCATGTTTGTTCAACGTTCTTACGGGGTTTTGCGATTTTTTGCGATTACCCATATTTTTTGAGATCGATACAACCTGAATCATTTTTTTCATTTTTATACGTTTTATTTTATGCCCCAATTCCCATTCTCCCAAAAACGTAATTGTTTCGTTTTTATTTATTTTTGAAGTTATACTTCTTTACCGGCGATATGAGGGTGAATTTTTATATGTTAAAACCTATGATCCAGGCGCATGCGCATTATAACTTTGTTCTGATTGGATGTTCAAATGACATGTCAAAAATTATTCAATATGGCGGCTGTGGCACAGCTGTAGTTAGATTATTTATGGTTGTTGCGTTTTAAAATTTGTGTGAAAAGAAACAACAAACAAAAGTTAGTTAATAGTTATACTGCCTTTTTAAATAGTTTTCATATACCTATATTTTTGGACTATTTTGGACAAGGAAAACTCATTCTAATTTGGTAAGTAGTTTTTATTATAATCATATTGTAATTATACATTTGGATTAGGTTGAAATACAGTAGAGCGTCGATTATCCGAACTAATTGTGGGACATAGGTGTTCGGAAAACCGATTTGTTCGGGTAATCGAAATACAATATATTGATACATATTTATAGTCATAAATATTTATCCACAAGTGAATAAAAGCCATATTTATATACCTACATATTTATTTATATCTTGATAATGACAACTAGCAACTAAACAAAAAAATGCAGTCTTTGCAACAACATAATTATTTTTGGATACAATATTGAAGAAAATTGAAGATATTTTAAGCGTCAATTACTAACGCTTGCTCGGTATTCGAGTGCGGGACGCGGGAGTCGATAGTTCGAATAAGCGGTCGTTCGGTTGATCGACGTTCGGATAATCGACGCTCTACTGTACATTTATTTTCTCAAGAATGGGGATTTTAGAGAGTAATCCCAAATTAGGTCCGATTTTTATTTTTAAATTATGATTTTTTGGCGTAGATTTATTTATCTAGTAGGTATGTAATGCTTTGATTTACATACTTAATTTGATTACCAACAAAAGTTCTACCAATCTTCATCTAATATATTGTTTTCTTACTGTTTTGTTATATTTTAATATTTTCTTCCACAAAATTTAAACTACATAATTTAATTGTATTCAAAACAACTGTCAAACAGTAAAACGTTCAGTTACCCTATTTTTCCACATGACAAATAATGTGGAATTGGACGAGTGAGTCTAGGCTTCGATTACGAATCAAAGCGCCCCGAAATTCACGGGTTCGATTCCCGATGCAAGTTTTTATTTTTTATTTTTTTATGCATTTTATGATTGTAAGTATATTTGTTATATATTTTTTTTTTCAGAAAATGCGTATTTAAAATTTTTGCCAACAATTATTATTGTTCAGAAATCATTTTTTATTTGTGGCATTTTTCAATGTGTTTGTGTGCGTTTTATTCTTTTATTTTTTTAAATTTTTGGAATTGTCTTAAAAATCACATAATATGTAGTAGAAGTATAACTTCTTACGTGCGTACAAAGTACACACACATTCTTTTTTTTTTCGGTGGGTTGCAATAAATTTAAAATTTTTATAAAGTTCACAAGCATAGCTGAGGCATTTACAAGCCTATTTTTATAGACCCGTAATTATTTTTTTATTTTGTAGATATATTTTATGGAACCTATATTTAAATTTTTTCTAGATTTTTCCGTAAGGTGTCCTACCTTCAAACCCCCGAAAAACTGATTTTTAGGGATTTTTTGGAGTTTTTCCTATTTTATAGATTTTTATATCGGTAAAATCAAGGTATTTTATAGGTTATATATAATTTAAAGTAGTAATTTAAGATCTTCAAAAGTTGAGCAAGACACGTTCAAACTCCCCCAAAAACATGCTTTTCGAAAAACAAGGAAAGGGTGGAGGTGTAGTGGGCTAAAATTGTGTAAGGTGTTAATTTAGTCACATAAAACAAAAAAAAAAAAGAATGTGTGTGTACTTTGTACGCACGTAAGAATTTATACTTCTATTATATAATTTCAAAGAAATAAATATACCTAACAGGTTATTTGTATTTTATTTAAATATTAAACTAACTTTTTTACCTACCACTTTAAAAAAAAATTATTAAAACTGTTATAAATTGAGTTAGGTGAGCTGACTAAATGACCAACAACGATTATAATTCACTCAATTACAGGACAACAGGAAAACATTTTACTTGAACACACGGTTATTAGACTTTATTACGGTTGCCTTTTGAAAAATTTTGAAAAATATGATACATTTGCCACAATAGGTGTGCGTGTAAAAGTTAGGCCACACGTTACTATTTAACTGACAGTGCTCACACCATTGACTGAATAAAAAATCTTTATTATTAATACTTTCTCCGCAACTGAGGGTATCTTATCAACTGTATTGTTTTTAAACAATAGATGATAAAATAAAAATATTGACAGTTCAAAAATGTGAACATTATTGCATTAAGTGTGGTCTAAGTTTGGACTGAAAACTAAAATGTATTACATTTTTACAAAATTTTGGAATGTTTAATTACGTAGACTAATTTTAACAGTTGTTTTCAATACAGATTTCCATCCTCTACAAATAGTTTCTAATGTCTTTTGATGTAAAATAATTAGGGAAGCTGGAATTCAACAGTTTAGAATTTTACATTGAGTTAATGCAAAATTTTGATGCATGTCAAAATTATCAATGTGTTTTAATTGTATTCATTTTTTTCGAATCCTGAGAAAACTAATAAATATTTTTGAAAAATTTAAACTCAGAATGAAAGACTGCATTATTACCGAGGGCCGAAAGTCCCTGAAAACTTCTATAATGTTTATTTTAATAAGTTACAGGGCTGAAAATAAAAGAGAAGTGTGATATTTAATTTCAAATATTTCATTCAATAGAAACTGCTTGTTTATTCTAAGGGGCTTTCCGCCCTCGGTAATAATGTTATCTTTCATCCTGTGTTTAAATTTTTCTAAAATACTTGGTTTTCTCAGGATTCGAAAAAAATCATATTACGATTCAAATGACAGTACACTCTCATGACGTAATTGCACCCTTAATGTTCATTGGTTAGTCGATTTAGGCAACCGTAGTAATGTCTAAGAACCGTGACTTGAACATAACTGACATTATATTTTCTTATTTTCTTGACATTACATTACAACTTCTAAACTGTCATTACATAGAGTATGTACAACTATAGAGCAACATCTACTTTTAAACGATACCAAAAATTTAATAACAAAAAAAGGAATATGAATCGTCCGGGATTTGAACCCGGAACCTCTCGAACTCCGGTCAAACGCTCGACCACTGAGCTATATACCCTTTGCTTTGACAGGTTACAAGATTTCTCTTATATACTGACAAATTAATAGACCAAAAGTGAAATATGCAAAAATACTTTAAATATACTTACTATTATTATAAAATATCTTATTCCCGAGGAAGACAAATCCAAAGACACAAAAATTATAATAAATAATACATTTACTAGAAAACACTAAAATATCCTTTTAATGACTTAATTGCGCTGCCAGCGCTGATACATACATATCTTGAAAGATTAGCAACGAACTACATACTGTCTGTGTGCGCATGCGCCCGGCATTATAAAATTTCACTCTCGATCGTAAAGAAGTATAACTTAAAAAAAAAAACTGATTCAGGTTATATCAATCTCAAAAAATATTATTAACCCCGCAAAAACTAGCAAAAAACGTTAAAACCTGAAAAATACGTGTTTTTTGGGGGGTTTGAAAGTGTTTTGCCCAATTTATGAATGTCCTAAAGGATTCAGTTACTTCAAATATAACCTATAAAAAATCCTTGGTTCTATCTATTTTGTAGTCTATAAAAAGGAGTAATTCCCAAAAACCCCTCTAAAACCTTTTGTGGGAAATGAGGGTATTTTACCCATCTTACAGTGGGTACCTTTTAAATACAAAATGGTAGGGAGCTCAAGCGGGGATTTTTGCAGTTACTCGAGCGCGTCAGATTATCACATGGGGAGAAACCTTGTACCCTGTAAATGTACCCGTACCATATATTGATTCGTAATACAAGGAAGTTCGTTAAGGGGGGTCCGAAAAAATCTATTCTTAGGAAAACTCAAAATCATCAGATTAAGATAATGTAGGTTAAGTAGATACATGCAGTCACAAACTTTCATAAGAAAAAAGCGAATATTTCGAGAAATAAACGTCAGATCGAAAAACTAAAAAGTACGTATTCAATATTTCTTAAAAATCTATCGAATGATACCAAACACGACCCCCCACGGAGGGAGGTAGGGGCTTTTTTTTTATTTAAATTTATTTTGCAATCTCTTGAGTGTCAACAATAAACAAAAGTAATTACATTGACTAAGGACAAGAAAGATTTTACCCACTGGCAAAATCAAAGTACAATTTTTATAAAGTTCTGTACAAAATAATTACATTTCATAACTACTAACTCATTAGTTTAAAAGTTTACTCTAAATGGTAAGTCCAATGGTTTGAACCTCTTTAACCTACGCTGTTCTTGGGAATTGTCTAGGAGGTTAAGTGCAAACTGGTTTTCATGATCCTCCAACTTGGCAATGTAAGCAGCGCTACGTTTTGTGATGACTTCTTGTACCGTATCAGTTTTAAGGTCTCGATGAATAATTCTATTGTTGATGTACCAAGGTGCATTAGTGATGGTTCTGAGGGTTTTTGATTGGAAGCGTTGGATGATTTCGATGTTGGAGTGACTGGCTGTTCCCCATTGTTCCAACCCATATGTCCAGATTGGCATAAGTATTGCCTTATAGAGCAGCAATTTATTATCCAGAGATAGTCTTGATGAACGGCCCATTAACCAATACATATTTCTGAATTGGAGACTTAGTTGCTTTCTCTTGGTCCAGATATGTTTCCTCCATGTGAGACTTCTGTCCAAATGAATACCAAGATATTTTACCTCGTTGGCTGATGGTAATTGGTGATTGTTTAAACTTACAGGAGGACAAGTTCCTCTTCGTGTTGTAAATGTAACTTGAATAGATTTTCCTTCATTCACTTTAATTTTCCATTCCAAAAACCAAATTTGTACTCTGTCTAGATACGCTTGAAGGATATGCGAGGCATAAATAGGGTCTGTGTGTGAGGCTAGGATTGCAGTATCGTCGGCAAATGTTCCTAGCATCATTTCTTCTGTAAGTGGTCTCTCCTCTAGTGGTTCTTGAAGAGGTGGAGGTATATCTGCGGTAAACAAGAGATACAAGGTAGGTCCCAGCACGCTACCCTGTGGTACGCCAGCTTTGATAGAATAGAGTTTGGAAATTGCATCTTGGTATTTAATAAAGTAACACCTACCTGACAAATATGACTTAAGAAGAATGTAAAAGCTGTGCGGTAATGTCTTTTTTAGCTTGTATAGGAGGCCTTCATGCCATACCTTGTCAAATGCCTGCCTAACGTCAAGAAATGCCGCTGAATAGTACCTTTTGGCCTCAAAATCAGCATTTATATGTTTTACCACTCTGTGAACTTGTTGGATTGTTGAGTGATGGGATCGAAATCCAAACTGGTGGTCTCGAATTAGATTTTTGATCCAGGGTTCGAGTTTTTTTACTAATAGTTTTTCGAAAACTTTAGACGTGATTGGCAAGAGGCTGATTGGCCTGTACGATGTAGTTTTTATGTAGAACCTCCACATAAAAAGCGTGTAGTACCTCAGTGCATAAAATGCCAACGCTACGGCCACACCAAAAATTTTTGCTACCTTTCTCCAAGATGTGTTAAATGCGCGGGTAACCACAGATCTGATCAGTGCTCTTACAAAGAAAGAAACAACCAGGTGAAATGCGTGCTGTGTGAAGGAAATCACCCAGCAAACTATCGTGGGTGCTTAGTCCACAAAGAGCTGCAAAAAAGAGCATTTCCACAACTGAGAAGCAAACCAACAAGTCAGCCTGTCCAATCAAACCAACACTTAGTAGTCCCGAATCTAACCTATGCTCAGGTAGCAACCGCTGGTAATCAAATACCATCAAATACAGCTCCCAGTCTTCAACAATCCACTGACATGCTCGAACTTAAAAATATGATCAAACAATTGGTAGAACAAATGAGCACAATGTTAAACCTCTTAACCGCTCTCATTGCTAAAAAACCCTAAGATGGAGGCGTTTCTAAAACTAGCTTCATGGAACGCCAATGGCTTATTACAACATACACAGGAAATCAAATACTTTCTACACCTTCATAAAATAGATATACTGCTAGTATCCGAAACTCACTTTACACAAAAAAGTTACCTTAAAATTCCAAACTATACTATATATACTACTAATTATCCAGATGGATCAGCACATGGAGGCTCTGCTATTATAGTTAGAAATACAATAAAACATCATAATGCTGGCGAGTACCAAACAAATCACATTCAAGCGACCAATATTGTGGTTGAAGACTGGGATGGACCACTTACAGTATCTGCGCTGTATTGCCCCCCACGACACTCTATCACAAACGAACAATTTAAAGATTATTTCAATTCACTTGGGAGCCGCTTCATAGCAGCAGGGGACTATAATGCCAAACATACCAGGTGGGGATCAAGACTAATCACTCCGAGAGGTAGAGTTCTCTTAAATATCATAGAGTCAAATAATATGGATTATTCATCAACCGGCGAACCAACATACTGGCCCTCGGACAGAAATAAAATCCCCGATTTGGTCGATTTTGCTGTAATTAAGAACATCCCTAGGTCTAATATAAAAGCTACATCATGCTACGAATTATCTTCTGATCACTCGCCTATACTATTCACAGTTGGAACCCAGGTACTTATTAAAGAAATATCCCCCTCACTTTATAACAGACGCACACACTGGCCAAAATTCAGATCTATCCTGGAGAACAAGGTGTCTCTAGACATTCCACTAAAAACCAAAGAGGACATTTTTCTTGCTGTGGAACAACTAACTACAAATATCCAATCAGCTGCCTGGCAAGCAACACCAACAATACAAAATAAATGCATAATAAATGACTGCCCACAAGTTGTCAAAGAAAAAATTTTGCTAAAGAGAAGACTGAGGAAAAGATGGCAACAGACCAGAGATCCTGCTGATAAGCGTAGATTCAATAGTGCATCAAGGGAATTAAAAAAGCTCTTCGAAGATCTCAAAAACCAATCACTTCAGTACTACTTGGAAAATTTAGATTCAACTAAAGATACCGATTATTCGCTATGGAAAGCCACGAGAAAACTGAAACAACCCCAGAAACCGTCACCTGCAATTAGAAAATCGGACAGAGAATGGGCTCGTAGTGCACAAGAGAAAGCAAGTTGTTTTGCAGAGTATTTTTCCGAAGTATTTACTCCCAATCAAGTGAATTCACCTGTGGAAGTAGACGTATTCTCATTTCTTCAAAGTCCATATCAAATGAGTTTGCCTATTCCGAAATTTAAGTCGTCCGAAGTCATCTTGGCTATTAATAATTTAAACGATAAAAAATCTCCAGGGTACGATTTGATCAGTGGAAAAGTATTGAAAGAATTACCTATCAAATGCATAAAACTTATAACGTTTATATTCAATGCCATATTAAACTTAGGTTACTTTCCTGATCAATGGAAAGTGTCTCAGATAATAACCATTCTAAAACCGGGGAAACCTCAAGAGGTAGGGGCTAAATTTAAAATTTTAAATAGGAATCCTGCGATATTTCACAAAATAAACATCAGATCGAAAAATTGAAAAATACATGTATTCAATATTTTTGAAAAATCTATTAAATGACACCAAACACGACCCCCCACGGAGGTGAGGTGGGGGGTTACTTTAAAATATTAAATAGGAGCTTTCATTTTTATGGCCGATTTGGATTTCCTACGTAAAAATAAGTAACTTTTATTTGAGACATTTTTTCGAATTATGGATAGATGGCGCTAAAATTGGAAAAAACGATTGTTGGAAATTGAAAATTAAATTAAAAAATGGAAATGGAAAAATGAAAAACTTTACTTAACTTTTTTTGTTTTAGGACCTAATCTTCACAACCCAAAAGTGACCATAACGCTCGAGTAACTGCAAATTTAACACACTTTCCTCCCCTACTAATTGTATAATTTCAAGTACATACTCACCTAAACAAAGTCTGTTTATACACTTGAGGTAGACTACAAAATGTTGTTCATGTAGAAGTAATACCAATATTTCACTTCCGTATGCACAAATAGAGTAAATAATCCATCCAATAGAAGTGAAACAATTCAATATAAAATAATTATCCTCCACTGGGAACTTATTTAAATACTCTGAGATGTATATCATAACTTTGGTTTCCCTAATTTTTTTCTCCCAAGCCATATTTGCCTGGACGAGAGTTTTAGCAATTGCAAGCATGGTCATTAACTCCATGGAATTTAAAACAGTGAAGTTGTCTGTTATGTTTTCTTTAATTGTGGTAAAATATATTTCAAGTACACCTATCAAACAAAAGATATTTTATCCTTTAACAAATGAAAATTATTTTGAAAAATAATTAGATATTTTTCGTTTCAAATACCACCACCATCTTTCTTTGTACCGGGTATCCCAATAAGAATGGCCGGCATTATCTCAGGAACCGTTTATAGTAAAGCTTTGAGAAAAAAATATTTATAACAAAAGTTGCCTCTAGAAAAGCCTGGAAATTATTTTCATAATTGTAGGTCCACCGCTAGGGCGTAGTTGAATATCAAAAGTTAAAAAATCAAAATTTTAAAAAATTTGTACAATGAAACGGCACTAGAAATCCCATCATTGTATTCTTCATAAAATTCTGCGCATATTTTAATTTACAAGTTAGTCTACTTTTGTAAATAAGAGGTTGGAGTGAGTGGGAACCTTCTTATGAAAAACTGGCTGTAAGTCCGGTTCTGCCAAATCGAATATTTCATACTTGGTCTTGTTGATAACAGCTCTTTTTCGTCAATGTAAGAGTCTTATTTTCGAAATAGCCTAATAAGTGATATGCCAGCTAGAAGGCGTTATTTAATTATTTTTGGAAATCTAGTTTTCTTTGGAAAATATTAAATACAAGTATGCATTTTTAATCCGGTATTACAAAATTAGACCAAATTGGCAACAGAATACTGAAAACCGCATGTCGATACCTTTTTTCTATCTCGAAATATCTTAAGAAATATGTAAATTTTCAACATAACTGTTACTGTCACCGGTAAACGAAGTTAAGGAAAAACAGTGTGCTATGGAAAAAACGAATAAACATTTTCCAGATGTAAACGTATGTATATTATTAAGTAAAACGATAATAATACAAACAATACTATAAAATACTTATAAAAAAGAAATAAAAGCAACTACTTGCTTAGTGACGGCCTTATTATTCAAATTGTTGCCCATTATTTTCGATGCAAGCATTTACTCTTTCAAGAGTAGATTGAACAGCAACATATTTAACTGTTTTATAGTTACTTTTATTTATGGGGGACGGATTAAAGACCTTGTTTTTGCCGCTAGGCCCACTACTCGAGAAAACATAATCTAGAGAATACGAAACGCCATTCAAAGCATTGCGAGATCAGAAATTAAGACTGCTGTTCAATCTACTCTTGAAAGAGTAAATGCTTGCATCAAAAATGATGGGCAACAATTTGGACATTTAGGTCGTCACTAAGTAAGTACTTGCTTTTCTTTCTTTGTTATATTTTATAGTGTTGTTTGTCTTATTGTTGTTTTAATTAATTATATACGTTTACATCTAGAAAATGATTCTTTGTTTTTTCCATAGCACTACTTTTCCTTAACTTCGTTTACCTGTGATATTAACAGTTGTTTAAAATTTACACGTTTCTTAAGATACCTCGAGATAGAAAAAAGGTATCGACATGCGGTTTTCGGTATTATGTTGCTAATTTGGTCTAATTTTGTAATACAGGATTAGAAATGCATACTTGTATTTAATATTCTCCAAAGAAAACTAGATTTCCGAAAATAATTAAATAACGCCTCCTAAAAAATAAGACTCTTACATTGACGAAAAAGAGCTGTTTTCAACAAGACCAAGTATGCAATTTAGCAGAACCGAACTTACAGCCATTTTTTCATAAGAAGGTTCCCACTCACCCCCACCTCTTATTTTCAAAGGTAGACTTAAGCTTGTTGAATCAAATATGCGCAGAATTTTATGAAAAATACGATGATCGGATTTCCAGTACCGTTTCATTGGGTAAATTTTGTAAAATTTTGATTTTTAAATTTTTGGAATTTAGTTACGCCCTCTAGAGGTGGACTTACAATTATGAAAATAATTTCCAGGCTTTTCCCGAGGTAACTTTTGTTATAAATTTTTTTTTCTCAAAGCTGTACTATAAACGGTTCCTGAGATATGGCCGAGAGCCATTCTTATTGGGACACCCGGTACATTTCATCCTTTTGGAATCCTCAGAACAGCTCGTGGTGTACTCTGAATCAAAACCAAATCTTCCTGTCATGTTACCAAATTATTAAGAAATACTTTGCAAAAGACGCAACAGCGACATCTATTAAATGCAACAAGAAATCCAAAGAACCGGAGAATCAAAAATTTCTTAAGCTGGAAAATAAATTCTGGTTACAACCTAAATTCGAGCCTTCTGCAATTTACAAAGCGATCGGATGATTAATGGATAGACATGGGGATTTTACAATATGCATTCCACGACATGTCAATTTCTCTAGCTAGGACGCCTGGTAATTTGGGGAGATGCATAGCGAATAATTGTCAAGTATTTTAAAGGGACATAAGGCTTCTTTAAATCGAGTAGACTCTTTTTCCACATAGAAGAGAAGTAAGCTTTACGACACACCACGTAGAGACACCAGTGACTAAATTCACAAAGGAAGAGGTGACGCAAGATAATAAAAATCATCATCGAGGACAAAGTGCAATGGGCACAGGCTATCATGAGCAGCCTCTAAGAAGGCAAAAGTTCCCAGGAGATCAAAAATGGCAAATCTCATATTTATCCCGATATCAGGAAACGAATTAGAGGAGCCTGGGGCGTACAGACCTATATGCCTGTTAAAGACCTTGAGCAAAGTCTTTGAAATTCTTGTGAAGGCAAGTCTGGAGAAGGACATAATGGAGAAAGGTGGTATATCTGACCGCCAGTATAGGTTTAGTAAAGGAAAATCTGCGATAGACGCCATAAGCAAGATCAAGAGGAAGATATCTATTATGTAAGAGCAGATGGATGGTGACTTTCTTCCTCGACATTATAAATGCTTCTAATAGTGCTAGCTAGAAAATTACTGGACGACTTGAAAATATCTCCTTATCTGCAGAACTTAGTCAGGAACTACTACACAGATAGGCTCCGTTCTGGGGCCACTGCTTTGGAATGCCCCCATAACGAGATTTTGGATACCGACCTGGGCGTTGTACACTATTGTACAGGCAATAGCTTATGCGGATGAGCTGGTGGTGCTGGTGAAACACAAGGAAAACTGGTCAATCATGCATAGAGGGAACCAACTGAAGCTATGATCCTCAAAGGTCCGAGGGCCAGAGCCAATAAAGTGTTTTCCCCGGATGGGAATAGGATCTTACCTGCCAGAAAAGTGAAGTATTTGGAAGTAGTAATAGATACGAGACCAACCTTTCGTGAGCATGTGAAATACGCCGTCCGTAAGGCAAAGGAGGGAACTTCAGCTCTGACAAGGAATATGCCCAACGTGGGAAAACCAGGAACTGCCAAAAGGAAAATTTTAATGGAAGTGGTCCACTTTACTATAGACGCGGCACCGGTATGGAAATAAGTGTTTAGCATCAAGATAGGAAAATGCTTATTGTTCAATTTCAAATTAATCCCTTAATTTGTAATCTCACATTATTCTTAACTTCCTAAACTGTTATAGTTTCACCGTGTATAATTGAAACATTGGGAAAACATATCGAGTAATATTTTAATTATTAGAGTTCAGTGAACTTTTTGCAACGTAAATAAATTGCCAAATCCTGGTATTTCCATTTGAACTTCCTAAGTTTTGCAATAGCTTGATTAAACTGTAGTTTACAAGTTCACTGTTCTTGTTACCCCGCAAGTTATTGATGGTTTGTATATTTTGATGAGATTATAAATTAGCCAAAGGGACTATTTTGAGTGGCACTCTATTTAGAATAGTTACCTCGTTAACAAATGCGTAAGTCATTGTCTGAAGTTACGTCACTAGAGTGTAATTATCAGTAGCTGTCATTAAGGGCAATCTATTTAGAATAATTACCTCATTAACTAGTTGCGTAAGTCATTGCGTGAAGTTACGCCGAGTGTAATTATTATCATTGTATATTTTATCGGAAATTTTTTGCTCGTGGGGTACCCAACAGCGAATTATAGTGGAAATTTTTTGACGTTTACAATAACAGAACATTTTTGACAGACTGGTTTTTATTTGTTTACATAATTTAAAATAAAACGCCAAAAAATAATTTTCTATCACTTGTAGTTACTCAAAACTTATGTAAAATTGAAGAATATACTATTTTCTATCTTGAAATGGTATTCCCATGCAACTACAATGAGTAGAAATTACGAATTTGAAAGCCTAAATAATTGCTGACAAAGCTATGGCGCGCTATTAATCTGTTCATGCAGCTTTGGATTTTCAAATGCAAATTTGGTGTGGAATTTTCTTACCGAATACCACGCGAAGTCAAATTAATATCCGGAAATTTTTTTTTGATCATGAATATTTTTAGAAAATTTCCGGAAATAATTTGACCTCTAGTGGTATTACTAGTGAATATATTATTGCTTACCACAAACCACAATAATTTTAAGTTTATAAGTTCTTTCAACTGTGTGAACTTTAGCATGACAATTGAAACTACAGTATGCGGAAAAATAAACAGTGCTTAAATGAATATTGAAATGTTTATGATTATTTATTATCTAGTTCTAGTAGGTACAGATACATGATATAGCCAGAGAACAATGAACACAATATAGGCTTGCAAACATTATTCACGACGACACACGTTCCCGTTAAAACAGATGTTAAAAATGCCCTCTGGCCAGGGGCGGACCTACTGGAAGGGAAAATGAGGAAATTTCTCCCCGAATAAGGTCAAAAAGAAAAAAAAATTATTCGAACATAAAAAATAGGTATATTAGCCGACATGAAACCGAAACCACAGAAAGAGAAATTTAACCCAATAAACACGCTATTTAGGAAAATTAAGGGAACTTAATGTCTACCAAGTTATTATTTATGTGTTTTGTGTAATCTGAGTTTATCTTTTTTATGTCTTTAGGTTGGTTTTTCATTGGAAGTTCGAAAGGTTGGTCTTTAGGTTAGTTTTCGTAGTCCGAAATGGCAGACGGTGGATCTGTCTGACTCCTTCAGCATTCCGCATATGTACGCATCTGTTGGCGTTAGGTCTGGTAGGTGGCAACTCTCAAAATGATCGAGCGGTATTCGAACAAACTCCTTGGCAGTGTGACAGGTTGTTCCGTCCAGTTGAAACATTGTTGATTTTAAGCTTGGACCGTTTTCGTCATTTCGTGACCTTTTCCGTATGACCGAAAATAGTAATAATAATATGTAAGCACTACGAGCCTAGTAGGCCCATGGCTTGATGTACTATTCTGTTCCCCTCCCTTTTATCAGTCGCTTTTCTTTGCCAGTTCCTTACGTTAATTCTTCTCTAACTCCATTGTGACCTCGGTCTTCCTCTTCGCCTTTTCCCTGCCAATGCACTAGATAGTACCATTCTGGGAATTCTAGATGGAATCATCCTCTGCACATGGCCCAACCATCTAAGTCTTTGCGCCTTAATTACTGCTAGTATGTTAGGATCTTGATAGAGCTCAGTTAGTTCCTTATTTGTTCTTCCTACCCATTGTCCATTTAAGTTTTTCCCACCGAAGATTTTGCGCAGTATTTTCCGCTCCCAAACTAATAACAGTTCTTGGTGCCGAAAATAGTACTCCACCATAAAGATTTCTTCTGCAAATCTGAGAACCATTCTGAAGCACCTAACATTCACCCCTGTGATGTATCAAACACGTTATAAATAACGTGTATGTTATCTTGCATTTACGTTAAATTCTACAAATTGATGTGATGTATGACAAATAACGTTTCTCAAAAACGTTATCTGGTAACATAACATGTTCATTTTAACGGGACCTATTTAACCTCTTGTTATAAAATAACGTGTAGTATAAAGAATAAATAAATATAACAAATGGACAATTTAGTCCAGAATTTTGTCAGACTGTAAACGTCGGGTTATTAAAATAAGTATATGATGCTATTAGAAGGATTGTTAAAGTTATTTTTTAGAAATAGTGTATTATTTTTTGAGGTTATGTTATTTGTAAACAAAAACATTTTATTCATATACTTAAATTAAGAAAACATACAGACTATAGAGACCAGTTTGGTCGGATTGGGTAAATCCATTTGTATGTTCGTTTTGCAGTTTATTTCAATCCTTGTTGAGCCATTTTATAACATAACAACACGACAAGCAAAAATTAAATAACTTGCACAATAGAAAGAACACCTCACGGACCGAGGACCGGGAATTTCAAATAACATCTTGAGTCATCTTGGTCTTGGTTTTGGTGCAATGCATAGAGAAATAAAAACAAGGTTTTTATTTCTCTATGGTGCAATGCAAGTGCCAGGCCAGATGTGCGAGTGCGATGAACAAGATGCGTACTTCGTTGCACGCTGCATGTTTATGTCTGTCTTCCTCTAACGTATTCAATTTCTGTATACTGTTATTCTTGTCGCGCAAGACGATACTTTAACGTTTTGAAAATAACATGCTGGATAACGTGCACGTTAAAAACATGATACATCACATCTAATTTTTGGCAACACGTTATACAAGCTGTTATACTCACTGTTAACGTTATGTTAACATCACGTGTACACGTTATTTATATCGGGTTTGTTACATCACAGGGCTGATTAACACGATATTCACATACGTTATAACGACGTTCGGAATCCACTCAGTACGTTTCGTCGCCTGACACATACAAATTTGAAGCATACGAATTTCAGTACTGTTTATTTTGCCGCATATCGTATTTTAATGTACATAGTAATATTTTAATTATTAGAGTTCAGTGAACTTTTTGCAACCTAAGTAAATTGCCAAATCGTGGTATTTCCATTTGAACTTCCTAAGTTTTGCAATAGCTTGATTAAACTGTAGTTTACAAGTTCACTGTTCTTGTTACCCCGCAAGTTATTGATGATTTGTATATTTTGATGAGATTATAAATTAGCCAAAGGGACTATTTTGAGTCGCACTCTATTTAGAATAGTTACCTCGTTAACAAATGCGTAAGTCATTGTCTGAAGTTACGTCACTAGAGTGTAATTATCAGTAGCTGTCATTAAGGGCAATCTATTTAGAATAATTACCTCATTAACTAGTTGCGTAAGTCATTGCGTATAGTTACGCTGAGTGTAATAATTATCAGCAGCTGTCATTAAGGGCAGTCTATTATAGAAAGTTACCTCACCAACAACTATAGTATAATTATCAGTAGCTGTCAATAAAACCACATTCTTACTCCATACTTCAACCATTTATTTACCATCGTCGATCGAGAAGAATCGGACAAAAGGGCATTAGAAAAACAATTCGATCCTGATATTAACATCGAATTGTCCATTTGGTCCCTCGAGCCGGAACAACAGTGGCCATACAAGTGATCGCGGGTGTGTTACCCATTCATCTAATGGTTAAGAAAAGGGGGAAACCTACAGCAAGCAAGAGAAAATAGTAGCAAGGAATAACAGCATAACGGAGTGGCAGTCTTCTTCTTCTTCAAGTGCCGTCTCCTAATCGGAGGTTGGATATCATCATCACTATCTTTACTCTATCCACCGCTGCTCTAAAGAGTTCTATAGAACTGCATCTAAACCAGTCCCTTAAATTCTTTAACCATGACACTCTCCTTCTTCCTATACTCCTTCCGCCTCTTATCTTTCCCTGTATTATCAGTCTTAGCATTTCATATCGCGGTCCCCTCATTACGTGTCCCGGATATTGTAACTTTCTTATTTTTATTGTGTTTATTATTTCGCATCCTTTACCCATTTCTCGCAGTACTTCTGTGTTCGTTTTCCTCTGTGTCCATGCTATTCTAAGCATTCTTCTGTAACACCACATTTCAAATGACTGTAGCTTATTTATGTGTTCTTGCTTTAATGTCCAGCTTTCAAGTCCATATTATAGTATCGAGAACACGTAGCATCTCAAAGCTCTTGCTCTCAGTTCTAAGCTAAGGTATTTGTTGCAGAGAACTGTTTTCATTTTTACAAACGCATTTCTTGCTATTTCTATCCTGGTCCTTATTTCTGTTGTTTGATCATTTTTCTCTGAAATCCAGGTTGCTAGGTATTTGTATTTATCAACCCTTTCTATCGGTACATTTCCCAAATGTATGCTTGTTTGTATGTTTGTTTTCTTAGTTATTATCATGTATTTGGTCTTTTTTATATTCATTTTTAGTCCATATTCTTTAGAGAAATTGTTTGTTTTGTTCAGTAGTAGTTGGAGTTGTTCAGCAGAGCTTGCTATAATCACGGTGTCATCTGCATATCTTATGTTGTTAATAGATCTTCCGTTAATTATTATTCCTTCACTTTGAGATAGCAATGCTTCTTCAAAAATGGCTTCACTATATGCATTAAAGAGTAATTGAGACATAATACATCCCTGCCGAACTCCTCTCCTGATTTCAATTTCTGGACTGGGTTCGTTATCTATTACAATTTGTGCTCTTTGATTCCAGTAAAGGTTTGTTATTATTCGTAAGTCCCTTTTGTCTATGTTTTTTGTCTTTAGAATTTGGACTAATTTTTCATGTCTTACTTTGTCAAAAGCCTTCTCAAAATCAACGTAACAAACATGCACATCCACATTCATGTCCATGCATCTTTGAGCTAACACATTAAAAGCAAATAACGCCTCTCTGGTTCCTAGTCCGTTTCTGAACCCAAACTGACTATCATCTATTCCTTCTTCTAGTTTTTTGTTTATACGACCATGTATTATTTTCAAGAATAATTTGAGAATGTGACTTATTAATGATATTGTTCTGTATTCACTGCAATCTTTAGCGTTCGTATTTTTAGGGATAGCACAAAAGGTTGAGAGTAACCATTGTTTTGGTATGTTTCCTGTTATGTACACTGTGTTAAACAAGTCTACGATAATGTCTAAGGTTTCATCATTTATACATTTTAAGCTTTCTACTGGGATTTGGTCTGGACCTACTGCTTTACCATTTTTGCTGTTTTTTAATGCCGATTTAATTTCTTCTTTTAATATCTTCAAAACCGTATCATCTTCTACTTCGACTTCCATCTGCTCTGTTCTATTGTCTTTGAACAATTCATTTATGTATTCTGTCCATCTCTTTAATTTTTCGTTAGTACTCAACACAAGTTTCCCATCTATATCTTTTAGTATTCCCAGTTTTCTTTTTCTGTTGATCTGCGTTAATTCCTTAATTTTTTTATGTGTGTTAAAATTATCATGTCTTTTCTGGTGTTCTTCTATTTCTGCGCATTGTTCTTTTAACCACTGTTCTTTAGCCTGTTTAATTTTGGATTTTATTTGTTTATCCACATTTTTGTACATCTGATTATCTTTGTTTTTATGCTGACGTCTTTCTTCCACTAAATCTAAGATTTCCTCCGTCATCCATTGTTTCTTTTTGTATCTGGTTGGTGTAAGAATTTCTTTTTGACATTTATCTATTTCTGTCTGTATTAATAACCATTTTGTCTCTGTTTCAGTATTTTGCTGGATTTGTTCTTTAACATTCATTAAACGGTTATTAATTTCATCTGTCAGGCGTTGTTTTAGGAGTGGGTTTCTTAGTTTACTTGTATCGATTTTTACATCTGTTGTCCTGCATTTTATTATTTTCATTTTGAGCCTAATTTTGGTCACTACTGGGTTGTGATCTGATCCTATGTCGGCACCTGGATAGGTTTTTGAAGATATAATTGCGTTCTTGTATCTTTGTCTAATCAATACATAATCTATTTGGTTTCTTACAATTCTCCCTTCTTGATCTGCTGGTGACTTCCAGGTATATCGTCTTCTCTTTGGCATTTTAAACAATGTATTAGTTATGACAAAATTATTGTTTTGGCAAAATTCGATAAGCCTGTCACCTCTTTCGTTTCTGTTGCCCAGACCATATCCTCCTGTACATTCTTCTACTTTTTCGTCTCCAACCTTTGCGTTAAAATCTCCCATTATAATTGTAACATCCTGCGTTTTAATGGATTTTAAAATATTGACTAGGTCTTCGTAGAAAGTTTTAATATCGCTCTCTGGTTTGTCCGCAGTCGGAGTGGCAGTAAGGATAGACAAATGAGCATAGGCGGCCTGGATGAAGGTTCCAGTTCCTAACAGGGCTCGGCTCCTTTTGGGCTTACCTGGAGAGGGTTGGGAAGGTAGCGGATGGAAACTGCATGGACTGTGGAGTGGCTGACATGGCTGAGCACTGTATATTCGAGTGCAGAATGTTCAATCAGGACAGAAACGAATTACATAGGAAGGTAGGTAGGGTAAGCGCACATACCATTATGCAGGTAGTAATGAGGGGAAGGACAGGAATCCACAGCAGAGGTACGAGAGGAAGAGAGTGTGAAAGGGAGAGAGGGGGAGAGAGAAGACGGGTTATTCATGTGATTCACTGGTCTGGAGGGGGCCTACCACATGAATAGTCTATATGAGGGAGTGGAATTTAGTTAACCTATGTTTGTATCCGTGAGACGACTCATCTGGAGGGGGGGCCTTCGTGTGAATGGATCCTTCCACTCCGAATCAGACACACGCCAAATCATCCTTATTGGGACACGGCCTAGTACGGTCTTTTGAAGATTTACCATCTCCTTCCCATAAAAAAACCTCCTGGGTGGTTTTAGGGGGAAGCGCGGAGGTAGAATTGACAAAATTTTATTCTCTCATGTTTAGAGATAATAGATTAATAATAAAAGGAAAGCTTTTAAGCGACCAAGCAATAAAAGAGAAAGTGTGATATGAAATTTAAATAAAACTTAAAAAATACTTATAAAATAAATATTTGCCAATATTCGTTGAAAAGAGGGCACGTAGAATAAAAGTACTTTCAAAGGATTAAAGGATCATCTTCAAAAAATCATACCAACCTAAACTTATAACTACAATGTGAAACACTGCAGATACTTTTCTTTTGATGGCGAAATCCGAAACGGTAGGCTTTCTTGATGGATTATGTGATTGATGTTGACAACTGAAGTGGACAATTCCGTAACTCCAGGATGAAAACATGAATGCAAATTTCATCATACAAATAAAACATGTTTTAATCATATTGAATCAATTTTTGCTTTCTGTTTTAATGTAGTGTAATGTGAAGTACACGAGTAGTGAATATATATTTTGATCAATGTTTTTAGACAAATAGCTTTTTTTATCTAACATAAGATCTAACTTTTAGTTTCAATATTAGGTTTGCGATACTAATCTTTTGTATCAAAAATCAATTGGCTCAATTATGGTAGTAATTTTTACTGAAAATATGGATATAAAAAATAATTTAGCAATTATTTATAGTCCTTGGGCCCAGATATAAAATAATTATTTATGACCACACCGTCGAAACTTGTTGTATTTGCTATTTGGGTGTTGTCGGACAAATTTGGAGCTTGGCGTATTATGGTAGTGTTTGTCCGTCAAGCTGTCAGAAAGTTGTCAATTTTATGCAAGAAAAAAATGTATAACCACATTGGTCATTTTATTTTAATCAATGGTTTTTACCATATAAACATCGAAAACAATTTTGTCGGACAAAAATATTGGGCCATATGACACATCGGACACGCTAATTACGTCAAATTTATGAAACTAATAAATTTATTACCATATGGCTAATTTTAACAGAAACTACCATAAAACCTTTTTACAATAATGTGGTAACCTTGTCGGACAATTTTCACAGGACATATGCGCAGTCGGATGCGCTGAAGATGTCAATTTCCTGGAATTTTTTTATTTATTACCACAGATGTCATTTTTTTGTACTGTTTTTTTACATGTGTAATGCATATTGGATCACTTTTCGGACAAAAATAATGGGCCATTTTGGTTATCAAATTTTTTTTTAAATTTTCCCTCTTGTCGAAAAATTTTGGGTTCAACTCTACGTCACGCCCTTTTAAATGTTGTACTTAGTGTGTGTATCAATTTTCAGCTAAATCGATTTAAAAATAACCGAGAAAAACTGTTTTAAATTTTTTTTTGACAATGCCTCCTCTTAAGGACGTCGATAACCTAAAAGAGTTAAGTTTTCTGTTCGTTTGCTCCAACATTTTTGTCAGACATTTACTTTTTTTGTTTAACACGTTGACGGACAGAACGTCTATAGACGTCTAATTTCCATTGATGTAATGTGATACAACGTCTATAGACGTTGCATTTTTCCCTATTCTACTTTGCAAATTACATATAGTGTCACAACACTTGCTTATACATTTGACGCACTGTGCGTCAACGTGTTAAGAATGTTATTACTTGTAACCTGCTACTTTTGTCGGAAAAATGGTTGTGAAGATAAGGGATGCACGCACGAATCCAGCACAGTTTAAAAATATAGTTTACTAATAAAAATTAAATTTTTTGTGCGACTGTCAATTTGCCCCAATATTTTTGTCGGACACTTAGATTTTTTGATTTAGAATATAATATGTAGATACTTATAACCTCCTATTTTTATAATTAAGTATTTTCTATGGGAAATAAGCCACAATTTTACTAAAAAATTAATTTATTAACGTTTCGAAGCCCAAATCGGGTTTCGTTGTCAAAATACAAAATACTATTAAAATAAACAAAAATGTTGTTGCTAAGTAAAAAAAAATGGAGAACAGTGCCTACGTTTCTTCCGATGAAGGCTCCAATAAGAGCCGAAAATCGCGGTTCAAGGGACTGGACTGCACTCCGTATTCTAATTGAAAAGTAAGATTGTTTTGCGTTCGCATTGCAACTGAATAAAAATGGTATACATTTTTATTTTATAGTCGTATTACTCCGTAGAGTAACTAGGTGCATTTTTCCGTTGGAACTTTACCAGCTGCAGACGGGGGATGTGAATTGCATAGTGTAGAATTCCTTCCCTCTCGTCTTCACTGCAGCATCCATTTGACTTGCAAATTGTAGAAGTCTTGGCGGTGTCACGAGGAAAGTGTACCAATAAGTTTTCAATTTAAAAATCTTTTAGTAATATTTTTAGTATTTTCAATATTAATAATTTACTATTAGGATTGAAAACTACTTCGTCTAAAAAAAAAATTCTTCTAATAATTTATTTAATCTGACTCATTTATATTGGCAATTCAGACGTATATTATACATTTTAAAGTAGAAGACTTTAAAATGATATCGCCAATATTTATGAGTTGCGTTCCTGGGACGACTTTACTAAAAGATAGTTCATTCGATTACATGAAATCAATCCCAACTCAAGAATATCCGTCGCAAAATATCATAGCATGTGATCTGTCTTTAAAAAGACAACCAAATGCAACGATGACAGTAAAATTCTCGCGTTAGAGATTCCATAGTAAATCAGGAGGGAAAACCAGGAAAAAAACCTCGTGATACTATCCCGACATCGTAAGTATTTGGTCTTACATTTAATTTACCTTCAAAAAACTAATTACAAATTCTGACTTTAATATGTTTAAATTATAAATAATATTAATAATACATAGATATACAATAAGTAATACTAAAATATAAAATTTGTATAACTCGATATGTTATTGACTTACTAATCGTGGTATTTTCTTTCTATTGATTTCCTCTTTCAGTATGGGTAACCACATCCTACTGCATTCTACCGAGGAATTTGCGACACAATTGGTTTCATTTAGCATAATTAGAGCCGCTTCTTTGATTTTTCTCTTTTTACTATCTGATTCTTTCAGGACTATACTTGAATCTCTCCACTGAACTCTATGTTCATTATCCCATGCGTGTTGACATATTTGAGATCTATCAAATTCTCTATTGTTATTATAAGATATTTTAATATTAAAAATAGAGAATTCATTCAAAATAGAGAATAGTTCAGTGGAGAGATTCAAGTATAGTCCTGAAAGAATCAGATAGTAAAAAGAGAAAAATCAAATAAGTGGCTCTAATTATGCTAAATGAAACCAATTGTGTCGCAAATTCCTCGGTAGAATGTAGTACGATGTGGTTACCCATACTGAAAGAGGAAGTCAATAGAAAGAAAATACCACGATTAGTAAGTCAATAACATATCGAGTTAGTACAAATTTTATATTTTAGTATTACTTATTGTATATCTATGTATTATTAATATTATTTATAATTTAAACATATTAAAATCAGAATTTGGTCTTAGTATTTTGAAGGTAAATTAAATGTAAGACCAAATACTTACGATGTCGGGATAGTATCACGAGGTTTTTTCCTGGTTTTCCCTCGTGATTTACTATGGAATCTCTAAAGCGAGATTTGGGATCGATTTCATGTAATCGAATGAACTATCTTTTAGTAAAGTCGTCCCAGGAACGCAACTCATAAATATTGGCGATATCATTTTAAAGTCTTCTACTTTAAAATGTATAATATACGTCTGAAGTGCCAATATAAATGAGTCAGATTAAATAAATTATTAGAAGAATTTTTTTACTTAGCAACAACATTTTTGTTCATTTTAATAGTATTTTGTATTTTGACAACGAAACCAGATTTGGGCTTCGAAACGTTAATAAATTCATTTGGCTTATTTCCCATAGCTTAAAGTAAATTCCCATAGTAAAATTGTGGCTTATTTCCCATAGAAAATACTTAATTATAAAAATGCCACAAGGAAATAGCTTCAGAACAACCTCCTATTTTTGTCGGAAAAATGGTTGTAAATAAAAAAAATCCAGGAAATTGACATCTTCGGCGCATCCGACTGCGCATACGGCCCGTGAAAATTATACGACAAGTTTACATCATTATTGTAAAAAGATTTTATGGTAGATTCTGTTAAAATTAGCCACGTGGTAATAAATTTATTATTTTCATAAATTTGACATATTTAGCGTGTCCGACGCGTCATATGGCCCAATATTTTTGTCGGACAAAATTGTTTTCGCTGTCTATATTATGATAAAAACCACTGATTCAAATAAAATAACCAATGTGGTTATAAATTTTTTTCTTGCATAAAATTGACAATTTCGTGACAGCTTGACAGACAAACGCCCCACTACCATAATGCGCCAAGCTCCAGATTTGTCCGACTCCACCCAAATAGCAAGTACAAAAAGTTTCGACGGTGTGGTCATAAATAATCATTTTATATGTGGACCCAAGGGCTATTACTAATCGTAAACTAAACAGACTAGGCCAAAATTAACTTAATAGTAGAGGATCCGATATAAGGCCCAACTACACTGATATGTTTAATGGATAAAAATTATTTCATGTTTGTAATTTAGTAGATATGTTAACAATTATTACAAATAAGGGGTGCCCGATATAATTTTGTTCTGACTATACTTAGTAATTAAATAATGACTTTTTAGATTTTTTAGATGATTCGAACCAAAAAGGGTCTTTTAATTTTTTTCTAAGTTGATTATTTTCGAGTTATAAAAAATTAAAAAACGAAGAATGACGATTTTCAAGGCTCAAAAACACAAGTAAAAATATTATTTTTGTAATTATCAAGTATCTAAATTCAAGTTCAAACCTTCTAGTATAAGAGCTAGAGCCGAAAAATCATCGTCATAAGTAATATGGAGTTTGGCATGTGAAATGTGTCTATTGTATATTGATAATTATAACCCCTTTTAGGCTGACACTTCTAGGGGAGTGCATTTAGATTTTCACTTCGGAAAAAATCAAACAAGATAAAACTTTTTGTAATTTCATTAAGAAATGTTTAATAAACAACATATCAAAAAGTTCTACTCGAGAAGTGGGTGCTTCATTTTTTATTAAACAAATGAACAGCGAAGTTAGATGTTTTTTTAAATAACTTCGAAAATATAATTTTTAGAAAAAAACTGACTTGACCATTGAAAAATTCAGAAAATTTTACAAAAAAACCTTATATAAAGATTTTTCTAAAATTAAATCTCTAGCTTCTGTAATTTTTTATTTATAACGCTAAAGTCACCCTTCTCACACACATTGGCGCACTGTAAACTAGCGTTGGAAGAAGTGCACGGTTGAGTTTTTTAAATGTAATTCTTTAACTAATAGATCAAAAGAAATTTTACAAATTGGACATGAAAGAAGATGAAATAAAATATCTTATGGTTGTAATAAAAAGAAATAAAATGTATGGACATAAGTACGGTGTGGGCGGAAAATGAGCCTTACATGAATTTTGTTTAAAATGATTTAAAAATGTGTAACTAATACAATTTTACTTATAAAACTCTCAAATTTGCACAACTTACCTCTCAATCAACTTACTAAACGATGTTTCATTTAAAAAAAATTTCAAAAATTTAATTCAAATAATACGATGTCTCAAAAAATGTAATTTTTGAAAACTTCGTAGTTTTACAGAATTCCCACCATTTTAAGACGGTATTACTCAAGTTTGAATAAATCTAATACAATTTTTTTGCTATTTTTTTAAAGCTTGGGATGTAATTTTTAAAAAACACTGAATTATTTTAGTTTAAAAATGAAATAAACAATTTCTTTTTGAGAAAACTTAGAAAGATAACAAAAATGTAATACAAAAACCGAAAATTACCAGCTGAAAAAATGTATATACAGAGTGATCAAAACTTTTTTCTGTAAAACTTACCTAAAATACATTTATTAATAAGCTTCAACAATAATAAATGTTCAATAAAAAAATTTTTTTTTAGCTCTTGTACAGTATGTCTGCGAAACTTGGAACGTATTGATAACTTTTTTAATATCAGTTTTACGAAAAAAGTTATTCATTTTAAAATACTCTGCATCGTATATAACATAAGATGCAACCATCAAATATCAAATTTTGTTAATTTTGTACGAGGTATGTCAAAAAATATGAATTTCACTCAAGAGTAAAGTACCTTTATATTTCACAATATCGAAAATTTTTATAAAAAAAAGTTGTTTGAAATTAAAAACTATGTTCCAATTAGTAATTATATCCTTCTAATCGAAAATTTGTAATATAATTGTGAAAATTATTTGTTTATCTTTTTTTTTTTAAGAATGAAATTCCATATTTGTTTGATTGGATTCTACTTGTTTTTCATTTAAATATCCGCCATTTTGGATCCGCCATTTTGAAATTTAAATTTTTAATCTTTTATTCAGATTCAACAACCTGTTAAAAATAAAGACAATAAATGTTTTAGAAAAATGTTCTTTTTTATGTTCTTTTTAGAAAATCCACATTTTGGATCCGCCATTTTATAGTTTATAATGTTAACATTTAAGTTAGGTTTATCAAAGCTCTCAAAAATAAATATAATATGTAGAAATAAATAGATTTTGTAAAGAAATTATGATTTTACAACTATTTTTTAAGTTATCCGCCATTTTGGATCTGCCATTTTATAATTTAAATTATCAAAATTTGATTCAGCTTTAGCAACCTCTCAAAAATATCCACATATATGTAAACAAACACGTTTTATAAAAAAAATTCGGATTTTACAACTACTTTTTAAGGATTTTTAGGAAAAATCCGCCATTTTGAATCCGCCATTTTGAATTTGCAAATTGTAATGTCAGATTCGGGTTCAGCATAATCAAAACTAAAATAAAAACATTTTTTATCAAAATAAAATGTTGAATTCACCCATATTCTTAACATTATTTATACAAAACAATTGTTATTGTTTAAACAATTAATAAACAATTAGCGGCGAAATTTGTGAGTAGAACTTTTTACTTTAACATATTTATAAACTAACAAAAAAAGTATTAGAAAAATATAACCTTGTTTGATTTTTTCCGAAACATTGTATCTTTTCGTTCTAATTGCACTCCCCTACTCAGTGGATACAGGAAGTAGCAATAAGGGATGAAAGGGGAAAGTTAGTGTAGTCTTTAAAGGTTTTCACCTCCTATTTTGTTAAACCTCTATCGATTTGCATGAAAATTAATGACTAGTTAGATCATACCCCAAGAAATAAAAACGATTTGACGCCAACTTGCACTTTTACCCTGGGGGTGAATACCACCCCTTCTCAGGGGTGAAAACTATTTTATTAAAAATAGCCCCACAAATTGATAGAGGGACAAATTATATGTAAAATTTGTTATATCATGTTATTAAAATAAATCAATACTTTTTGAGTTATTAAAGATCAAAGATTTGTCTGTTTAAGAGCACATGCGTGAAGTTACGGATGATAAAAAGAACATATTAATTAATTGTAATTTACTAAAATATTATTTTTATATTATTTCGATATTATAAATTTAGCAAAAGTGTATTCGAATATGTCAAATGTACCCATTATTGGACACCCCCAGTTTCTGGATATATTCAGTTTATGTTGATAGAAAAACTTCAATTAAATATCGAAATAATATAAAAATAATAAAAGAAGTAATGAAACACAGACTTACTCACAATCATTTAATAATACTTTGACGACCGGTTTCGATCTCTACACTATTCAGATCATCTTCAGGTCGGCGTTTACAAGTACATAGTTAAATGATGCCGTTACAAGGGATGCGTTGCCAGTTCGTTGATAACATGTTTATACGTCCAACTTATGCTAATAGGATAGCTAGGTAAGGGACAGGGCAAGCAGACATGCTTCGTATGTCAAAACATAGTGAAATTAGAATGGATCCTGAAGGAATATGTGTGTTGAAAAACAGAGAATGTTGTGTTAGAAATGAGAAAGACAACGTTCGAGTGGGTATGTTTTTAATGTATAAGCTAAGTCCGAAATAGTTTTATTGTAGACACTTGTACTAATGTGAAGGTCTTTGCTCGTAGATGTTATGAGATATGGGCAGAGGTCAAAGTATGGAAAATGACAAATAGGAAATTTTTTTTAAAAAATGTATGTATTGTTCCCAGTCAAAGGACTAAGGGATGTCATATATTTAATATAATTGTAGGTGCCTGACACTTTGAAATCTGTGAAATGTAGAGGATTATAAGAAAAATAATTAGATAAAAAGATAAGTAAAAAAGAATGTCAAAATAATATTGGTTGAAAAACTGTAAAAATTATAGGTGATCTGAAAAGGAAGGAGTTTTTTTGTTTGAGCTATTGTATGATAGAATATGTTCAGAAAGAAAATTGAATAAATAATAATAGGGCGCAGGCACTTACTTGAGAATAGTTTTAAAATAAATAAATAAATTAACACATACCACTTAGGATTTTTATAACTACACAGACAAAACAACAAATGGTATAAATTTTGATGGGAGGTAGCACTACATTTCCAAATTCACTAAATAACTGATTTTTAATTTTTTTAAATGAAATTTAGTTTTTTGTGTGTCTTCAGTTAGAGGGAATATTATTGGACCTATTAGTGCACCTAGGGCACCAGGTGATCCGGGCGTGAGTTCTGATGATATATTCGTATTGAGCGACTCCAAAACCACCTACTAATCCATTTCTATGCATTCAGTGCCGAAAACCTTTCAAACTCCAGAAAATAATGTTCCTTAGCAGTGATCGTGGGCACCAGTTGCTTCGGAAGTCCATTGTGATGGGGTATTCGTATTTAGCAACCCCAACCAGAATTATCTTCTAAGTATTCTTCTATATAATTGCTAAAGATTGTATCTCAGATTATCCTACTAAATCCATTGTCATTGTTAGTTCGTTAATCGCTTCTAAGAAGTTGGAATATGTTTCTGTTTCATTCATTTGTTTTAAATTGTTTGTACTGTATCTAAATTTTTTCCTAAATTTTATATTAGTAGAATTGGTTTATGAGCTATTAAATATCCTTGATATAAATCTTATCAATTAATATAATAATATACGTAATTAATATATAAATAAATTAATAAATAACTAAATTTTTTTTTGTTTTAAATATGATTTATTAAAAGTGATTTTATAGAAATTACTTAAGTCCCCATTCTGTACTTAGACCATTTCCACAAATATTTTTTAATTGAAATTTTCGTCCAAAACAGTTAACTTTCAGATGAAACTGTATGCCTTGATTGGTTGAGGTATAAACCTAAAAGGATAGTTAATACAAAATACATACAAAATATTTTATTATTTTAAATTCATTGAATTTATTCTCTCTTAGGTTTTCGATTTGGCACATAAACAAGCAAATTTTCAACAATCAAAGTTTTAAATATAACCGTTAGGTTTCCGTTCTTTATTCCATGGAAATATATTCTTTCACCAAAAATACCACCTGATGGAAGAAGACGTGATTCCTCTTGTTTGACCTTCTTACACTTAATTATACCACTCTCTTCCTTCCAATCTATTTGATAAACGTCATTGTCACCTTCGCAATCTTCTTCAAGCTCTTGCCAGCAGCTAATTTCATAATTGGTTTGTTGAGGTTTCATTGTTTTGAAACACGCTCTATTATCGGTAAATTGTACTTGTTCAATTGTTACATTATTGGTTAATTTTATTGATGAAATTCCTCCATTTACTTTAAAACAGTAAATTTTGTAATAATTGTCTTGATCGTAAAATACTTTTCCACATCTCGATGACACAACTGAAACAAATATAAAATTACCAGAACAATACCAAGATGCACAAGATAATAGAAAAATATTGTACTGATATTATGCCTGCATCCGTAGTTCGGCAGATCAACCTCACAGGATCGAACGAGTTTCCATACCGGCGAAACCCCACTACATGCCACCTCTCCGTTTGACGGTTACCAAGAGTGTATTCGAGACAAGAAAGGAGAATCATAAAATCAGTACCCCTTGGCAAACTGAACCAGGAAGAACTGAAACGGCAGAGATGCAATGGATTGAATTGGAATTTTGCTGAGGTGGGAGCGCTCTCTGCGTTTCGCCGGAATTGTATCCGCCGAGACCGGCAGTGGCCATTGCAGATCCGAAGACGGTGGATGGGTTACTTTGTGTCGGTGTTTGATTGTTATCGCATTGGATTGAAATGTGATAAGCTGCGAGTGTGAGTGTGTAGATATATTGATTCCGTGTAGCGTTATTTCTATTGTATATACTGTGTTGTATATTGTAATATTCTAATATTGTTATATTTTATTTTATTTATTTCGAATTGTATATAAATATCTTAAATATATTTACTTTGTTTTAACCTGTGCTTTACCGAGTCTGTCGCCCTGATAGAGCTACTCGTTACAATATAACGAAAAAACAAACTAGATGACAAACATATGAAGGAATAGTACACATAATTAATACCATTTAGCTGATTTAGCTTTAGGAAAAGGAAAAATGCAGCAAGCAGTTTGAGGAGGGAAAATTTTGCACAATCAAATGAAGGGATGGATTGTTTCTGCAAGCATCATATTATAGCCAATTTTCGAACTGTAGAATTATTTAATCGAAATCGAAATGCAAAGGAATACAGGTGGACGATGATACTTGTTTTTATACCCTCCAATTTGCCGATGATCAAGTAATATGTGCAAATGACAAAGAGGATCTCGAGCACATGACACGAAAATTGAATGAAGAATTTGAAAAATGGGGTTTGATAATGAACATGGAAAAGACGGTGTACCTCTACGTAGGAGAGGAAACTACTGACCTGCAACTGGAAAACAATAAAACAATAAAACGATGTAAAGACTGTAAATACCTGGGAATAAATTTTAATAAAGAAGGAACGGATGATGCAGAAATAAACAGTAGAATAATTAAAGCTAGGAAATTAATTAAATCTCTGAATGGAATTTTATGGAGTACTGAAATAGGAAAACAAAGAAAATTGAGAATATATGACACAATGATAAAAGCACATTGCTGTACGGATCTGAAACTTGGCGTCTGAAAGAACATCAAATAAGGAAAATAGAGGCCACAGAAATGGATGCACTAAGAAGAGCAGCTAGAAAAACGAAACTTGATAGGGTTCGAAACAACACAATTAAGGAAGAAATGGGTCTAAAAGAACCTTTGACCGACTGCATAGATAGAAAACAGCTTAGATGGTATGGGCATGTTCAAAGAATGCCAGAAGAAAGACTACCAAAGAAAGTAGCAAAATAGATACCACCGGAACACAGAAAACGAGGAAGACCAAAGTAATCGTGGATGGAAGGAGTTCGAAGATCAATGAGCGAACGAGGATTGACAGAAGAAGATTGTAATGATAGGACGCGATGGCAATTGTGCATCGGACAACGTCGCAGGACGTTCTAACCCGAAAATTATTAAACAAAAAGTACTCATTCTATTTAGTACTACATCGTTGGAAAAACGCAGGATATAATACGTATCACCGAAGTTCTGAGTGAAGCACAACGAATGCTACAATAATTAGAAAACCTATAGGTCTCGTATCGTATAACAATAGGCCTAAAAATGAACCTCAGTAAGACCAAATTTATGACAAATTTAGTTCCCAAGTGAACACCTAACCATCTAAAATCAAGTGGTCGAATTGACAGTGCAACAAGACGCACAGAACCGTGAAGAGTGGTGAAAAATGGAAGAGACCTATGTCTAGGGATGGGAAAAACCTACCGGTTTAAACCTAAAACCGGTTTTTTACTACGCAATAACTGGTTTTACCGTTTATAACCGGTTTTTTCTTTTTAAAGTAAAAACCGGTTTTTAGGTTTTTACGGTGATTAGGATTAGGTTAGGTATTATTTTGGATCCCAATCATAATTATTATTCTCAAAGAATTATTCCAAACAAAACCAGAATAAAAATTTTATTTTATAAGTACAGAAGCAAACTGAAAGTGCAAACTCACATCAGCCAGAAACAATTAAGTTTTATTATAATATTTCGTTGAAAATGTATTTGTAATCATAATATTTACATAAGAAGTGATCTCATTGAAGTAGACGCAAACATCATCTATTTTTCACACTTGACTCTTGACATTGAAAGTGGGTGAATGACTTTTTCTGATTACCAAAATAATGTTCTGACTATGAATATTAAATTACCGATTACGAATACGAATCTCCAAGGATTTCCCTAAGTTTTCAAAACGATACACCCACACAGGAAGTATTAAATGAGTTAGAAAATGTACCTATTATACAAATAAACAAACGTGTTAAAAGAAATACATGATAATTTTTTTTATGGTAATAAAAATAAAAGATAAATTGCATTGTCCAATTTATTTTTAAGTAAAATTTTTATGTTGATATTATTTTTTTAAATCCCATTTGAAAGAGTTTGGGAAATTTTTTATAAGTTGAAAAGGTTGGGTTATATTGTATATTATTGCAATATGTATATATTAATCTTACGCTATATTATATTTAATAATAATCAATAAATATAAAATAATAATAAAATAGTAAATAAATATAATAATGAATAGATAAAAATGGTTTTATTAAAAATTGTGATTTATTTATATTGATATTCATATTCTTTCGATAGTAGTGCATTGTAAATGTAACATTGTAACCTATTGGATTAAAAAACCGAAAACCGGTTTTTGGAAAAACCGGTTTTTTTTGGCCGGTTATAACCGCCAGGTTAAACCGTAAGCAAAAAAACCGGTATAACCGAAAACCGGTGTTTTGTCAAAAACCGCCATCCCTACTATGTCCAGCGATAGAGGGAAGAGGTTGCTTGAAAGACCACATCCTGTACTTAAACCATTTCCATGAATATTTTTTTTAATTGAAATTTTTGGTCAAAACAGTTAACTTTGAGATGAAACTCTATGTCTGGATTGGTTGAGGTATAAACCTAAAAGGATAGTAGTTAATACAAAATACATACATATATAGAAAATATTTTATTATTTTAAAGTCATTGAATTCATTCTCTCTTAGGTTTTACATTTGGTACATAAACAAGAAAAAACTGAGCAATCTTAATTTCAAATATAACCGTTAAGTTTCCGTTCTTTATTCCATAGTAATATATTCTTCCATGATTGTAATCCTTTTTATTGATCTTCTTACACTTAAGTATATCACTCTCTTCATTCCAACCTAGTGGATCAACGCCATTGTAACCTTCGCAATCTTCTTCAAGCTCTTCCCAGCAGCTAATTTCATAATTAGTTTGTTGAGGTTTTATTATTTTGAAGCACTGTCTATTATCGGTAGATTGTACTTCATCAATTGTTACATTATTGGTCAGTTTTATTGACGAAATCCCTCCATTTACTTTAAAACAGTAAATTTTGTAATAATTGACTTGATCGTAAAATACTTTTCCACATCCCGATGACACAACTGAAACAAATATAAAATTACCAGAGAAATGCCAAAATAGACATAATATAGTACTTATCACCGAAGATCTGGGTGAAGCAAGACAAATGCTACAAGAATTAGAAAACGTATGTTCAAAAGTAGGTCTAAAAATGAACCCCAGCAAGACCAAATTCATGACAAATTTAGTTTCCAAGCGAACACTTAACCATCCAAAATCAAGTGATCGAATTGACAGAAAAATACATACCTATATCTCGGTCATGAAACCAGAATAAGCAAGGATAATCAGCCCTGTGAATTTCAACAACGAATAACACTGACTTGCTTGGGCGGCGTAAGGTTCACTAAGAGATATCTTTAAGAGCAACATCCCGATTCCCGATAGCTATGAAACGGAAGAAATTTGATCAATGCGTTCTTCCTATTATGACATACGGAGCAAAACTTTCACGCTCACAAAAACAACAGCTATAAAAATGCGAATGGCACAAAAACGAATGAAAAGATCGATTCTACGCGTGACAAAGGCAGACAAAATAAGAAACCAAGACCTGAGGAAAAGAATAGGTATCACTGATATCGTCGAACGCATAGACAAGCCGAAACGGAATGGGGTAGGCCACCTAGCGAGACTAAAAGACGCAAGATGTACCAGAAAACTAATTGACTGGCGCCCAAGAGAAGATAAACGCAGCAGAGAACAATGACCAACACGCTGGATGGACGACATTAAACGAATATCCAAGCAATGGTAACAAGACGCACAGAACCGTGAAAAGTGGCGAAAAATGAGAGAGACCTATGTCCAGCGGTGGAAGGAAGAGGTTGCATGAAAGTCCCCATCCTGTACTTAGACCATTTCCACGAATATTTTTTCTAATTGAAATTTTTGGTCAAAACAGTTAACTTTGAGATGAAACTCTATGTCTGGATTGGTTGAGGTATAAACCTAAAAGGATAGTAGTTAATACAAAATACATACATATATAGAATAGTATATTGTGCAACAAGTGCAGAAAGGTACTAATTTCTCACGAGTTTGAAAAGTTGCGGTACGAGCGCAAGCGAGTGCCGCAATTCAAACGAGTGAGAAATTACCTTTCTGCACGTGTTTCACACTATACTTTTTCTACAAGCACAGTTTTTCCTAAAAATAAAAATCACAATTTCCAAACGACGATTAATTATAATATATGTGAATATGTGATAAATTTTAAACTGTATTTAGTTAATACCTACTAATCAATTTAAATTCCTTATACCTAAATAAATTGCACAGAAATCAGTTAAAAAATTAATGCACTGCTTTAATTTGTTTAAATTTAAACAATTATTACACATTATTGACAGTATATTTATGCAGTCACGGATTTACACAAAACCTACTTCATTCGACGTCTCTTGCACAGGTTGCTAAATCCTTATTGGTTATTTGATAATTATAAAATGTTTAATAAGAATAAAATTGTAAAATAAAACAGTTGTAACATCCATAATTTAGTTTCTATGCTATAGTTAAATATAATAATTGTCTTATAGGTTATATATTTGTCTAAAGTTTAACCACGGATGTAAACAGAATATAACGTTACTCAGAATGCGGTAGTCCACGGATGTAAACAGAATATAACGTTACTCAGAATGAGGTAGTCAACTGTGCAGAAAAGAACTTTGCGGCACAGAAACGTCACTTTGCGGCACAGAAACGTCACTTTTCTGCACACTAATGTCAAATATCTTATACTGTGAGAAAATATCAAGTTTGCTAACATAAAACCGTGCAGAAAAGTGCACTTTGAATAGTGGTTGTAGAAAAAATATTTTATTATTTTAAAGTCATTGAATTCAGTCTCTCTTAGGTTGTAGGTCTGGTACATAAACAAGCCTATATTGAACAATACTAATTTCAAATATAACCGTTAAGTTTCCGTTCGTTATTCCGTGGTAGTATATTCTTCTATGTTTGTAATCCCTTTTATTGACCTTCTTACACTTAATTATATCACTATCTTTATTCCAATATCTTTAATAAACGTCATTGTCACCTTCGCAATCTTCTTCAAGCTCTTGCCAGCAGTAAATTTCATACTTAGTTTGTTGAGGTTTTATTATTTTAAAGCACTTTCTATTATCGGTAGATTGTACTTCTTCAATTGTTACATTATTGGTCAGTTTTATTGACGAAATCCCTCTATTTGCTTTAAAACAGTAAATTTTGTAATAATTGTCTTGATCGTAAAATACTTTTCCACATCCCGATGACACAACTGAAACAAATATAAAATTACCAGAGAAATGCCAAAATGCACATAATATAGTACTTATCACCGAAGATCTGGGTGAAGCAAGACAAATGCTACAAGAATTAGAAAACGTATGTTCAACAATAGGTCTAAAAATGAACCTCAGCAAGACCAAATTCATGACTTTAGTTTCCAAGCGAACACTTAACCATCCAAAATCAAGTGATCGAATTGACAGAAAAGTACATTAGTCTAGTAAAATAAAATTACACTACATGTAAATCAAAATGTAAATTCGTACAGGTTGAAACAAATTTTATATCAAAGTTTAGGTGGGTACAAAAGATATTTTCAAGAAAGTATCCAAATCATACAAGGGGATCATTGTTTAATTAATTAAAAAGTGGTCATTTTTGCAAAAAAATTACTTTTTTAACTGCTGAGGTCATTCAATTACCAATGAAGGTCTATAGGATTGTTTTCTGCAAAGTTGAAGGGTAAATATTTCAGATAATACTTACTAAATTAAATGTGACCCCTATTTATTTAAATAATTAGACATAAAACTTTAAAAACCAATTTGTAAAAAATTATTTTTAGCGTTTTAAATAAGCACTATAAAATATCTTATTTTACAGAAGAAGTTGCACTATATTATCAGTATTAATTAAAAAAAAATTGGTCCAAAAATATTTAATATTTTTTGAGATATTGAATTTGTTTATTAAATGTTACTCTATTTTCAATTGCAAAAACGCGGTTGTTCCAAAAGAAGTATTCACGTGTATTAATTCTTAATATTTTTATTTTTATGTATATTTTCGATAAATGTATTGATAAATTCAAATTTCAAAAGATAAAAAGAAAAATTTCAATTAAACTTCCCCCTAAAATGGCATTTGAAAATTATTCAAATTTGTTTATTTTTTTTTAATAACGTCGCGGGGATTATATATTTTGAAATTCCGTTTAGATAATTGGGTTGCTGGGAATTTTTCACTAATTAACAAATTTTTTTGTCCTTTTTTCCTCTTCTTTTTTTTTTCTTGGAGTTACATTACTACGGGCCCTTTTAGGGTTTAGTTTCATTAAAAATTCCGAATATTTAAGTTGTAAATTATAAACATAAAAATATTAAGATTGGTCTAAAATCACTTAAGTAAAATGTGGCTACTTCCTGAGTTACAGGGTGTTTTATTTAAAAATTTAAAAATTATTTTTACCAAGTACTTTCAAACTATTTGACATATCCTTACCATACTTGGCAGAAAGTGTGGGTACTATACAGTCTACTAAATTTTGATAAATAAAAGTTTCTAGCTACGACCAGAGGCGTCCGACAGGGGATAGTTAATGGTTGACCCTTCCCAAATTCAACGCCACTGACGGAATTATTATTTTAGTGGAATTTTTCGATTCTCCAATACTTTCTATGTAAATAATATACTCTTTACTAGTAACGATTAAGTCATTAGTTTTCGAGATATTGGACGTTAAAAATGAAACAGCATAGTTATTTTGATTCATTCATTCATTCATTTTAAACTTCCAATATCTCGTAAACTGATGACTTTATCGATACCAATAAAGTTATTTACATACAAAGTATTGGAGAATCGAAAAATTTCTCTAAAATAGTAATTCACCCAGTGGCGTAGAATTTGGGAAGGGTCAATCATTCACTATCCCCTGGCGTACGCCCCTGGCACTAGCTAGAAACGCTTATTAATCACAATTTAGTAGGGTGTATAATAGCCACACTTTCTGCCAAGTATGATAAGGATATGTCAAATAGTTTTAAAGTACTTGGTAACAACAATTTTTAAATTTTTAAATAAAACACCCTGCAACTCAGTAAATAGTCACATTTTATTTAAGAGATTTTAGTTAAATCTTAATATTTTTAGGTCTAGAATCTACAACTCAGAGATTCGACATTCTTAATGAAATTTAACCCTAAAAGGGCCCGTAGTAATATAACTCTAAGAAAAAAAGAAGAAGAAAAAACGACAAAAAAATTCTGTTAATTAGTAAAAATTCCCAGGAATCCAATTATCGAAACGGCATTTCAAAATACTTAATCCCCGCGACGTTATTAAAAAAACAAATTATAAACAAATTTGAATAATTTTCAAATGCAATTTTAGGGGGGAGTTTATTTGAAATTTGAATTTATCAATATATTTATCGAAAATATACATAAAAATAAAAATAATGAGATCTTATGCAGGTCAATATTTCTTTGGGAACAACCGCGTTTTTGCAATTGAAAATATAGTAACATTTAAAAAACAAATTCAATATTTCAAAAAATATTAAATATTTTTCGACCATTTTTTTTTTTTGCTTAATACGGGTAACATATCGTAACTTAGTTTGTAAAATACGATATTTTATAGTATAGTGCTTATTTAAAACGCTAAAAATAATTTTTTTGCCAATTTGTTTTTAAGTTTTATATACAATTATTTAAATAAATAGGGGGTCAAATTTAATTTAGTAGAGTCTTATGTGAAAGATTTACCGTTCAACTTCGCAGAAAAAAATCCCGTAGACTTTCATTAACAAGTGAATTACTTCAGCAGTTAAAGAAGTATTTTTTTTTGCCAAAATGACCCTTTTTAATTAGTTAAACACTGATCCCCTTGTATGATTTGGATACTTTCTCGAAAATATCTTTTGTATCCACCTAAACTTTAATATAAAATTTGTTTCAACCTGTACGAATTTACATTTTGACTTTTTTTTATTTTATTAGGCTACATACCTATATCTCGGTCATGAAACCAGAAAAAGCAAGGATAATCAGACCTGTGAATTTCAACAACGAATAACACTGACTATCTTGGGCGCGTATGGTTCACTAAGAGATATTTTTAAGAGCAACATCCCGATTCCCGATAGCTATGAAACGGAAGAAATTTGATCAATGCGTTCTTCTTATTATGACATACGGAGCAGAACTTTCACGCTCACAAAAACAACAGCTATAAAAATGCGATTGGCACAAAGACGAATGAAAAGATCGATTCTACGCGTGTCAAAAGCAGACAAAATAAGGAACCAAGACCTGAGGAAAAGAATAGGTATCACTGATATCGTCGAGCGCACAGACAAGCTGAAACGGAATTGGGTAGGTCACCTACCGAGACTAAAAGTCTCAAGATGTACCAGAAAACTAATTGACTGGCGCCCAAGAGAAGATAAACGCAGCAGAGAACAACGACCAACACGCTGGATGGACGACATTAAATGAATATCCAAGAAGTGGCAATAAGACGCATAGAACCGTGAAGAGTGGTGAAAAATGGGAGAGACCTATGTCCAGCGATAGAGGGAAGAGGTTGCTTGAAAGGCCCCATCCTGTACTTAAACCATTTCAACGAATATTTTTTTTAATTGAAATTTTTGGTCAAAACAGATAACTTTGAGATGAAACTCTATGTCTGGATTGGTTGAGGTATAAACCTAAAAGGATAGTAGTTAATACAAAATACATACATATATAGAAAATAGTTTATTATTTTAAAGTCATTGAATTCATTCTCTCTTAGGTTTTACATTTGGTACATAAACAAGATAAAATTGAGCAATCTTAATTTCAAATATAACCGTTAAGTTTCCGTTCTTTATTCCATAGTAATATATTCTTCCATGTTTGTAATCCTTTTTATTGACCTTCTTACACTTAAGTATATCACTCTCTTCATTCCAACCTAGTGGATTAACGCCATTGTCACCTTCGCAATCTTCTTCAAGCTCTTGCCAGCAGCTAATTTCATAATTAGTTTGTTGAGGTTTTATTATTTTGAAGCACTCTCTATTATCGGTAGATTGTACTTCTTCAACTGTTACATTATTGGCCAGTTTTATTGATGAAATCCCTCCATTTACTTTAAAACAGTAAATTTTGTAATAATTGTCTTGATCGTAAAATACTTTTCCACATCTCGATGACACAACTGAAACAAATATAAAATTACCAGAAAAATGCCAAAATGCACATAATATAGTACTTATCACCGAAGATCTGGGTGAAGCACGACAAATGCTACAAGAATTAAAAAACGTATGTTCAACAATAGGTCTAAAAATGAACCTCAGCGAGACCAAATTCATGACAAATTTAGTTTCCAAGCGAACACTAAACCATCCAAAGTCAAGTGATCGAATTGACAGAAAACTACATACCTATATATCTCGGTCATGAAACCAGAATAAGCAAGAATGTTCAGAATAGTTCAACAACGTAGTAATTTCAACAACGAATAACACTTGCTTGGACGGCGTATGGTTCACTAAGAGACATATCTAAGAACAAACATTTCGATAGCTATGAAACGGAAGAAATTTGACCAATGCGTTCTTCCTATTATGACATACGGAGCAAAACTTTCACGCTCACAAAAACAACAGCTATAAAAATGCGATTGGCACAAAGACGAATGAAAAGATCGATTCTACGCGTGTCAAAAGCAGACAAAATAAGGAACCAAGACCTGAGGAAAAGAATAGGTATCACTGATATCGTCGAGCGCACAGACAAGCTGAAACGGAATTGGGTAGGTCACCTACCGAGACTAAAAGTCTCAAGATGTACCAGAAAACTAATTGACTGGCGCCCAAGAGAAGATAAACGCAGCAGAGAACAACGACCAACACGCTGGATGGACGACATTAAATGAATATCCAAGAAGTGGCAATAAGACGCATAGAACCGTGAAGAGTGGTGAAAAATGGGAGAGACCTATGTCCAGCGATAGAGGGAAGAGGTTGCTTGAAAGACCACATCCTGTACTAAAAAATTTTCACGAATATTTTTTTTAATTGAAATTTTTGGTCAAAACAGTTAACTTTGAGATGAAACTTTATGTCTGGATTGGTTGAGGTATAAACCTAAAAGGATAGTAGCTAATACAAAATACATACATTAGAAAATGTATGTTCAATAATAGGTCTAAAAATGAACCTCAGCAAGACCAAATTCATGACAAATTTAGTTTCCAAGCGAACACTTAACATTCCAAAGTCAAGTGATCGAATTGACAGAAAAGTACATACCTATATATCTCGGTCATGAAACCAGAATAAGCAAGGATAATCTGACCTGTGAATTTCAACAACGAATAACACTGACTTGCTTGGGCGGCGTATGGTTCACTAAGAGATATCTTTAAGAGCAACATGCCGATTCCCGATAGCTACGAAACGGAAGAAATTTGATCAATGCGTTCTTCCTATTATGACATACGGAGCAAAACTTTCACGCTCACAAAAACAACAGCTATAAAAATGCGAATGGCACAAAAACGAATGAAAAGATCGATTCTACGCGTGACAAAGGCAGATAAAATAAGGAACCAAGACCTGAGGAAAAGAATAGGTATCACTGATATCTTCGAGCGCATAGACAAGCCGAAACGGAATGGGGTAGGCCACCTAGCGAGACTAAAAGACGCAAGATGTACCAGAAAACTAATTGACTGGCGCCCAAGAGAAGATAAACGCAGCAGAGGACAATGACCAACAAGCTGGAGAGACGACATTAAACGAATATATAAGCAATGGCAACAAGACGCACAGAACCGTGAAAAGTGGCGAAAAATGAGAGAGACCTATGTCCAGCGGTGGAAGGAAGAGGTTGCATGAAAGTCCCCATCCTGTACTTAGACCATTTCCACGAATATTTTTTCTAATTGAAATTTTTGGTCAAAACAGTTAACTTTGAGATGAAACTCTATGTCTGGATTGGTTGAGGTATAAACCTAAAAGGATAGTAGTTGATACAAAATACATATATACAAATTAATTTATTATTTTAAATTCATTGAACTCATTCTCTCTTAGGTTGTCGATTTGGCACATAAACAAGCATAGATTGAACAATTGTAATTTCAAATATAACCGATAAGTTCCCGTTCTTTATTCCATAGTAATATTTTCTTCCACCACTGTAATCCTTTTTATTGACCTTCTTACACTTAATTATATCACTCTCTTCATTCCAACCTAGTAAATCAGCGCCATTGTCAACTTCGCAATCTTCTTCAAGCTTTTGCAAGCAGCTAATTTCATAATTAGATTGTTGAGGTTTTATTATTTTGAAGCACTGTCTATTATCGGTAGATTGTACTTCTTCAATTGTTACATTATTGGCCAGTTTTATTGATGAAATCCCTCCATTTACTTTAAAACAGTAAATTTTGTAATAATTGACTTGATCGTAATAGCTATTTGTATAACAAGGGAGGAAAGTGTAACTTTTCCTCCCGAGAATGAAGTTTACTGCCCGACGCGTAGCGGAGGGCAGTAATCATTCAAGGGAGGAAAAGGCACTTTACTCCCATGTTATACATATGGGTTTTCCATCTTCCTCAAATAACAAGTAATTTTTTCATTTTTTACTTAATTTATTTATGTAACTAACCAACAAAATTTATTAGAACTAAAACAACAAGTAGGTACAATATAACTGTCAACTGTCAAATATAAGTCAAATTATAAATGTAAACATTGTTAAATCAAAATAACAATTTACTGTTTTTTACCATTCTGCAAAATACAGGATGTTTTATAAATAAACGTTAAAGTGTATAGATACTTCGTAACAGAAAATAGATATTATACAGGGCGTCAATAAGTTATATTTCATGAATGAAATACCATGACGTCACTTTTACTTTTCCTCCCTAGGGAGGAAAAATATTTTCCTCCCTAGGGAGGAAAAGTACAACTTTGCTCCCTACAATCAGGTCCGGAAAAGTATACTTTCGGTAGAGGTAGGTGGAAAAATACTTTTCCACATCTCGATGACACAACTGAAACAAATATAAAATTACCAGAAAAATGCTAAAGTGAACATAATATAGTACTTATCACCGAAGATCTGGATGAAGCGCGACAAATGCTACAAGAATTTGAAACCGTATGTTCAACAATAGGTCTAAAAATGAACCTCAGCAAGACCAAATTTATGACAAATTTAGTTTCCAAGCGAACACTTAACCATCCAAAGTCAAGTGATCGAATTGACAGAAAAGTACATACCTATATATCTCGGTCATGAAACCAGAATAAGCAAGGATAATCTGACCTGTGAATTTCAACAACGAATAACACTGACTTGCTTGGGCGGCGTATGGTTCACTAAGAGATATCTTTAAGAGCAACATGCCGATTCCCGATAGCTACGAAACGGAAGAAATTTGATCAATGCGTTCTTCCTATTATGACATACGGAGCAAAACTTTCACGCTCACAAAAACAACAGCTATAAAAATGCGAATGGCACAAAAACGAATGAAAAGATCGATTCTACGCGTGACAAAGGCAGACAAAATAAGGAACCAAGACCTGAGGAAAAAAATAGGTATCACTGATATCGTCGAGCGCATAGACAAGCCGAAACGGAATGGGGTAGGCCACCTAGCGAGACTAAAAGACGCAAGATGTACCAGAAAACTAGTTGACTGGCGCCCAAGAGAAGATAAACGCAGCAGAGGACAATGACCAACAAGCTGGAGAGACGACATTAAACGAATATATAAGCAATGGCAACAAGACGCACAGAACCGTGAAAAGTGGCGAAAAATGAGAGAGACCTATGTCCAGCGGTGGAAGGAAGAGGTTGCATGAAAGTCCCCATCCTGTACTTAGACCATTTCCACGAATATTTTTTCTAATTGAAATTTTTGGTCAAAACAGTTAACTTTGAGATGAAACTCTATGTCTGGATTGGTTGAGGTATAAACCTAAAAGGATAGTAGTTGATACAAAATACATATATACAAATTAATTTATTATTTTAAATTCATTGAACTCATTCTCTCTTAGGTTGTCGATTTGGCACATAAACAAGCATAGATTGAACAATTGTAATTTCAAATATAACCGATAAGTTCCCGTTCTTTATTCCATAGTAATATTTTCTTCCACCACTGTAATCCTTTTTATTGACCTTCTTACACTTAATTATATCACTCTCTTCATTCCAACCTAGTAAATCAACGCCATTGTCAACTTCGCAATCTTCTTCAAGCTTTTGCAAGCAGCTAATTTCATAATTAGTTTGTTGAGGTTTTATTATTTTGAAGCACTGTCTATTATCGGTAGATTGTACTTCTTCAATTGTTACATTATTGGCCAGTTTTATTGATGAAATCCCTCCATTTACTTTAAAACAGTAAATTTTGTAATAATTGACTTGATCGTAAAATACTTTTCCACATCTCGATGACACAACTGAAACAAATATAAAATTACCAGAAAAATGCTAAAATGAACATAATATAGTACTTATCACCGAAGATCTGGATGAAGCGCGACAAATGCTACAAGAATTTGAAAACGTATGTTCAACAATAGGTCTAAAAATGAACCTCAGCAAGACCAAATTTATGACAAATTTAGTTTCCAAGCGAACACTTAACCATCCAAAGTCAAGTGATCGAATTGACAGAAAAGTACATACCTATATATCTCGGTCATGAAACCAGAATAAGCAAGGATAATCTGACCTGTGAATTTCAACAACGAATAACACTGACTTGCTTGGGCGGCGTATGGTTCACTAAGAGATATCTTTAAGAGCAACATCCCGATTCCCGATAGCTATGAAACGGAAGAAATTTGATCAATGCGTTCTTCCTATTATGACATACGGAGCAAAACTTTCACGCTCACAAAAACAACAGCTATAAAAATGCGATTGGCACAAAGACGAATGAAAAGATCGATTCTACGCGTGACAAAAGCAGACAAAATAAGGAACCAAGACCTGAGGAAACGAATAGGTATCACTGATATCGTCGAGCGCATAGACAAGCCGAAACGGAATTGGGTAGGTCACCTAGCGAGACTAAAAACTCAAGATGTACCAGAAAACTTATTGACTGGCGCCCAAAAGAAGATAAAAGCAACAGAGGACAATGACCAACAAGATGGATGGACGACATTAAACAAATGTCCAAGAAATAGTAACAAGACGCACAGAACCGTGAAAAGTGGCGAAAAATGGGACAGACCTTTGTCCAGCGGTGGAAAGAAGAGATTGTATGAAAGTCCCCATCCTGTACTTAGACCATTTCCACGAATATTTTTTTAATTGAAATTTTCAGTCAAAACAGTTAACTTTGAGGTGAAACTCTATATGTCAGGATTGGTTGAGTTATAAACCTAAAAGGATAGTAGTTAATACAAAATACATAATATACAAAATAATTTATTATTTTAAATTCATTGAATTCATTCTCTCTTAGGTTGTAGATCTGGCACATATACAAGCATATATTTAACAATCCTAATTTCAAATATAACCGTTAAGTTTCCGTTCTTTATTCCGTCGTAGTATATGCTTCCATATTTGTAATCCATTTTATTGACCTTCTTACACTTAAGTATATCACTCTCTTCATTCCAACCTAGTGGATCAACGCCATTGTCACCTTCGCAATCTTGTTCAAGCTCTTGCCAGCAGCTAATTTCATAATTAGTTTGTTGAGGTTTTATTATTTTAAAGCACTCTCTATTATCGGTAAATTGTACTTCTTCAATTGTTACATTATTGGCCAATTTTATTGATGAGATCCCTCCATTTACTTTAAAACAGTAAATTTTGTAATAATTGTCTTGATCGTAAAATACTTTTCCACATCTCGATGACACAACTGAAACAAATATAAAATTACCAGAAAAATGCTAAAATGCACATAATATAGTACTTATCACCGAAGATCTGGGTAGCATGACAAATGCTACAAGAATTAGAAAACGTATGTTCAACAACAGGTCTAAAAATGAACCTCAGCAAGACCAAATTCATGACAAATTTAGTTTCCAAGCGAACACAACCATCCAACGTCAAGTGATCGAATTGACAGAAAAGTACATACCTATATATCTCGGTCATGAAACCAGAATAAGCAAGGATAATCTGACCTGTGACTTTCAACAACGAATAACACTGACTTGCTTGGGCGGCGTATGGTTTACTAAGAGATATCTTTAAGAGCAACATCCCGATTCCCGATAGCTATGAAACGGAAGCAATTTGATCAATGCGTTCTTCCTATTATGACATACGGAGCAAAACTTTCACGCTCACAAAAACAACAGCTATAAAAATGCAAATGGCACAATGATGAATGAAAAGATCGATTCTACGCGTGACAAAGCAGACAAAATAAGGAACCAAGACCTGAGGAAAAGAATAGGTATCACTGATATCGTCGAGCGCATAGACAAGCTGAAACGGAATTGGGTAGGTCACGTAGCGATACTAAAAGGCTCAAGATGTACCAGAAAACTAATTGACTGGCGCCCAAGAGAAGATAAACGCAGCAGAGGACAATGACCAACATGCTGGATAGACGACATTAAACGAATATATAAGCAATGGCAACAAGACGCACAGAACCGTGAAGAGTGGTGAAAAATGAGAGAGACCCATGTCCAGCGGTGGAAGGAAGAGGTTGCATGAAAGTCCCCATCCTGTACTTAGACCATTTCCACGAATATTTTTTTTTAATTGAAATTTTCACTCAAAAGAGTTAACTTTGAGATGAAACTCTATGTCAGGATTGGTTGAGTTATAAACCTAAAAGGATAGTAGTTAATACAAAATACATATATACAAAATAATTTATTATTTTAAATTCAGTGAATTCATTCTCTCTTAGGTTTTACATTTGGTACATAAACAAGAAAAAATTTAACAATCCTAGTTTTAAATATAACCGTTAAGTTTCCGTTCTTTATTCCATAGTAATATATTCTTCCATGTTTGTAATCCTTTTTATTGACCTTCTTACACTTAATTGTATCACTCTCTTCATTCCAATATCTTTGATAAACGTCATTGTCACCTTCGCAATCTTCTTCAAGCTCTTGCCAGCAGCTAATTTCATAATTAGTTCGTTGAGGTTTTATTATTTTGAAGCACTCTCTATTATCGGTAGATTGTACTTCTTCAATTGTTACATTATTATTCAGTTTTATTGACGAAACCCCTCCATTTGCTTTAAAACAGTAAATTTTGTAATAATTGTCTTGATCGTAAAATACTTTTCCACATCTCGATGAAACAACTGAAATAAATATAAAATACCAGAAAAATACCAAAATCCACATATAGGACTTATCACCGAAGATCTGGTTGAAGCACGACAAATGCTACAAGAATTAGAACATGTATGTTCAACAATAGGTCTTATAGGATTATGTTGTAACCAACAGAGATATATACATCCATCAAAAATAATCGACGTAAGATGCCTCAACTCAGCAGATGTAGGTAGCGACCATAGCTCAGTATTATGTAAAATAGGAATCATTATGAAATATTTCACACCCAAGAGGGCAGCACCAACACAAACAAAAATCAAAGTCGAAAGACTACATACGGAATCCACGGAATACTTATACAGGAAAATAATATCAGAGAAGATTGCTGAGAATGGAATATTAGAAAATGATAACATCAATGAAAGCTGGCAAAAACTCAAAGATAACATAATCAACGCTGCAACAGAATCACTTGGAGAGAGAAAAGTAACGAATACTCACATATTAAAGAAGAAAACCCCGTGGTTTAGAGAAAGTTAAAATAAAATGTGAAGAGAAGAAGAATGCCTTTTTACAATACAGAACAAAACAAACACAAGAGGCATACAACCACTACAAACGAATCAGAAACGAAACGAATACTTTAGTGATGCAAATAAAAAGGGAGCACTGGCAGAGTTTCTCAAAACAGATGGAACACGACTTCTACGGAACACAAAAAGAAGTATGGAGAATAATCAGAGGGCAAATAAACGAGATGAACGAATTAATAAAAGCGAAACACATTCAGAAGGAAACATGGACAGACTACTTCCGATCTCTATTTGCTAAAGGCGACGATAATGAACCACCAATACCTGAAGTTACAACAAACGAAGAAATAAACATTGAGGAGGGAGAAGTAAAAGAAGCATTAAGAAAACTAAAAATTAGAAAATCTTCAGGAGAGGACAGAATATCGAACGAACTCCTAAAGTACGGAGGACAAGATCTGACTAAACAAATATTAAAACTAATACAAAAAAATAATAGAACAAGACAGAATACCACAAGAATGGAGATCAAGCATCCTAATACCTCTCTTCAAAAAAGGAAACAAATCGGACCCGGAGAATTACAGAGGAATTAACTTATTAAACACAACATTAAAATTAACAACCAAAGTGATAACAAACATATTGAATGAAATTATAGCATTAGCAGAAGAACAAGGTTTTAGGTCGGGAAGGTCATGCACTGACGCTATATTTATAATGAGGCAAGTTCAAGAGAAATCATTGGAATAAAACAAACCGGCATATTTATCAGTGGTGTCATGGCAAAATTAGCAGTGCGGGAACGCAGTGCTAATTTTTGTTTACAAAACCTAAATTCTCTATTATTTTTTTTCTTTTCTTAACCAGTGCGGGAACGGCGTTCCCACGCGTTCCCAGACCATGACACCACTGATATTTGTGTTTCGTGGACCTTAATAAAGCATTTGACAGGGTCACATTAAATGACGTTATCCATTTGTTATATGTACTCTAGAGAGGTACCTCTAGGAATAATTAAAACGATCGAAAACATTTACCAGAACAACACAATAAAAGTAAAAGTGGACGATGAATTAACTAACTCAATTGAAGCCGGCAATGGTATAAGACACGGGGAATTCCTTGGGTCCTTTATTGTTCAATCTGATCGTGGACGAAATAATAAAAAAAGTGAGAACTAAAAAAGGGTACCAAATGGGAGAAAAACAACTTAAAATAATCTGCTATGCGGACGGTGCAATACTAATCTCTCAAAGTGAAGATGATTTAGAACGTATGCTGTACCAATTCAACAAAATCGCCAGAAATTTTAAAATGTTAATTTCCTCACAAAAGACAAAATGCATGGTTACAACAGCAGATCCAATAAGATGTAAATTGGAGCTGGAAGGTCATATAATATAACAAGTGATGGAGTTTAAATACCTAGGCATCACACTATCTAGCTACGGAAGGCTCGAAACAGAAGTGTAAGATCAAGTGAATAGAGCAAGCAGAGCCGCAGGTTGCTTGAATGACACAATATGGAGAAATAAAAATATCGGAAAAGAAATGAAAGGCAGAATTTACAAAACAGTCATCAGACCAATAATGACATACACGGCAGAAACACGACCCAACACAGAGAGGACAAAAAGATTGCTCGGAACAGCGTAGATGAAAACCCTGCGAAAAATCGATGGTAAGATTCTATGGGACAGAGCTAGAAGTACAGATATAGGTACGACGGAGATGCAAGGCGTATAACAATAATCACTGGGTAAGAAACAGAAGAATAGAATGGAATGACCACATAAGCCGAATGACAACAAATATGATAGTCAGGACAGCGAAAGATGGTTCCCCAATAGGAAGACGACAGTGGGAAGACCACGAAATCGATGGAACGACAACTTACTAGAGGCACATTGAAAAAAGAGACAGAGTCATGTCTATACAAAAAAAAGAAGAAGAAGAAGAGAAGAACAATAGGTCTAAAAATGAATCTCCGTAAGACCATATTCATGACAAATTTAATTTCCAAGCGAACACCTAACCATCCAACGTCAAGTGATCGAATTGACAGAAAAGTACATACCTATATATCTCGGTCATGAAACCAGAATAAGCAAGGATAATGTGACCTGTGAATTTCAACAACGAATAACACTAATTTGCTTGGGCGGCGTATGGTTCACTAAGACGTAAAATCCTTTATAAAAGGTATATTTGTTAAAATCCCTATACAGGGCTACATCAAAGACAGAACTAGTTTTCGATCGGTTGACCGATCATCATCAGTGCAATTCTAAAATGTGTATAACCAGATAAAATGATGCAAAGTATTTAAAATGTTGACTAAGGTTATAAAAAGTTATAGGTTATACTCACTTAGAATCTACATGATAACCACCAAAGTAAAAATATATGGGTAAAAACCCTTTACAATTGATCCGTCATCGGAACATATGACAAAGATGTGAATTATAACATGGATGAATAAAATATCCAATGTTTTTCGCCCGAGGTACCAATGAGCTCTATCTGACAAGTTCACATCATGGCTGTACGGAAGCAAGTGATTTTGATAACGGAAATTCTGAATGGTGACATGACAGGAATGACAGTTCCACAGGAAGTTATAATTTCCCTGTTGTTTTGTGGTATTTATTGTAAAATTTGTTAAATTAATAACAATAAAAACAGTCGTTCCCACTGTGGTAAATAGTCTGTAAAAATGGAAATAGACTTGATGTAAATGTTAAAATATTGTAATGGAGGAAGTAGGCAAACCACATTACACATAATACAGAAAACTTAATAAACATTATCAAACCCTTTATATGTGATATCTAGGGCTTAGAAAAGCAGTTGTGTGTTTATTTAAAGTTATCAATTATATTAGAATAATTTTAAGTTGTTATAGTATGTGGAAGTACCATAAAAAATCCACTGTGTGAGTGACAAAGGTGTAGAACTGTTTTCTGATCTGAAAGGGATATATAATACAAGCTAAGATACATGCCACCATTTCTCAATATCCCTGCATATCGCCTGGAACTCTAAGGGTTCGACAAAACAGACCAATATTTGAGATAGCTAACATAGGGGAGAGGGGTGGTGTTATAAATTTATGAGGATATAATTAAAATGTAACATAAACGGGACCCAGAAAGAGTAGTGAGACTATTAAATTTAGTTACAGTATGATTATATGGAGTGGATATAAGTAAATTATTGATGAAAATTTAGAGATGAAACGGTATGTATGTGGGTGATGATAGCAGCTGTTGGTTTGTGTGTGTATAATTGGATAGATGATAGTGAATGATGGATAGAGATGAATAAGGAAAGAAAATCATTACAGTAGGAAAAATGAAAGAATACCCATGAACGAACATATAAAACACGCTGTTTTTTCCTGTCACCGTGTCACATAAAAAATTGGCCAGCGCAAGTACATGTAATAATTATTGCTACATGTACTTGCACTGGACAATTTTCTTTGTGACATGGTGACAGGAAAATACAGCGTGTTTTATATGTTCGTTCATGGGTATTTTTTCATTTTTCCGACTGTATGAATTGTGTCAAATCAACTGTAAATGTGGCTATGTGAAAGCGATGGAAGTAATAATGAGGTGAAAAGTACTATTGTAATTAAAAAGAAGTTAAGAAAAAAGTTGTCGATAAAGTGGATGGAAGTCCCGGTTAAACGAAACATGGCGGTTGACACAATTTGGGCTTTTTTGTTTTTCTCTGACTATTTCCAGGTCCTCGTACAAGTCCAACCTCAGAAAGTCTCTTTGTGGGATATTGTGTAGAAGAGAAACATCATCTGGGATGTTCCAGAGTATGATTTTTCTCTTTGAGATGTTGTGAGAAGGTAGAGGTATTCTCTCTTCTGATGTGTTCAAGAGAGCGAGAAGCAAGTGATCTACAAGTTCTTCCTATGTAGGTGGCATCACAGTCAGAACATTGTAGTTTGTAAACACCACTACGATTCATAAGGTTCACTAAGAGATATCTTTAAGAGCAACATCCCGATTCCCGATAGCTAGGAAACAGAAGAAATTTGACCAATGCGTTCTTCCTATTATGGCATACGGAGCAAAACTCTCACACTTACAAAAACAACATCTATAAAAATGCGAATGGCACAAAGGCGCATGGAAAAGATCGATTCTACGCGTGACAAAAGAAGACAAAAAAAATAAGGAACCAAGACCCGAGGAAAAGAATAGGTATCACTGATATCGTCGAGCGCATAGACAAGCCGAAACGGAATGGGGTAGGTCACGTAGCGAGACTAAAAGACTCAGGATGTACCAGAAAACTAATAATTAACTGGCGCCCAAGAGAAGACAAACGCAGCAGAGGACAACGACCAACAAGCTGGATAGACGACATTAAACGAATATACAAGAAATGGCAACAAGACGCACATAACCGACCGTGAAGAGTGGCGAAAAATGGGAGAGACCTATGTCCAGCGGTGGACAGAAGAGGTTGCATGATGATGTTGATGACTCATTCTATTGACTTACCTGATGTGACTGTGAAAGTCAAAAATACAATTAAGAACTTATACATTTCTATAGACTGCATCACTGTTATCTTTACGTTTGTAAATGTTTCTGTTAAAGATGTTTGCAGGTAATCCTAATATATAAATAATCTTGCTCTAGGTCAAAGTGCATGATTGAACTCAGTAATCATCAGTAAATGCAATTTTTCCTGTTTGTTATGTAATATAAAGTGATTATGAGAAAAACGAAAATAACATCGATAAGTACAATCTATACTGATTTTTACAAAAACTAGATTTTGATAAACTTTGTAGGATTTATGTAAAATGCGAGTTAAATTAACCTTGAAAAATAATGATAGTTTAAGTCTAACGTATTAAAAAATAGTTATGTAACATTAGGTTATGTAATAATAAGAAGATTTTACGATCTTTGAAAGGCTAAAAGGATAAAAGCAGGAGGAGAACACAGAAATTCTGTCGAATACAGAAAAATGTGTTTTTAAAGTAAATTAAACTATCCTCGTCCTCATAAGTGCCTTCTCTATTGAGGTTGGCGATCAATCCCAGGCAACCAAGTGACGTCAATAACGTCGAGGAAACGTCAGCTTTTGGTTAAATATATACACGTGCTTGAGCATTACGTCGGATAAACGTCTTTTGTAGGTGATTTTATATACGTAAGATTAATGACGTTAAAATATCTTTAAAAACACGTTTTCATTTCAGACAGCCCGAATCTTACGTCACAAAAATGGGAGGAGCTTAACGAGTTAATGCTTATAATGTTATGTTGTATATTGACGTTTTTAAGCTTAAATTGTCATAAGAAATTTTTCATTTATTGTTTACGTGCTTTGTGTAATAAAATAGGACTTTTCATTTAGATATTTAATTGAAGAAATGTGTTAATTAAGAGATTTTTATTCGTTTTTTTCAAGTGAGTTAAGTAGTTCAATGCAATAGTTCTTCTTGAAAACGTTTGAGGTTCTGTTTTGTTTTGTTTTCTTGGTTATTTTCTGTTAATTAACTAATTATGTGTTATCGAGTTTAATTGAATTAATTTGTTAATAAATTATTTATTAGTTTATATGTTGTTTCAGTTTTGACACAGTAAGTATACCTATATAAAAAGTGAAAATTCTATAATGTTGCATTGAGGGTAACAACCTATTGTAATTCTATGCATTTCATAGTCTCTCATTTGGTTTTACTTTTAGCCTATAAGCTAAATTTAAAACAGTTAAATGAAAAATTGCAATACCAACAATGCCCATACGAATAATTATTCTTCTTCTTCTTCCTTTATTGGGTTATATCCCTAACGAATAATTATTATTGTGTATTTTTAAAACCATAAAATGAAAAATAATCTAAAAAAAACTACATAAAAACTAGGGTTTTCTGTCTCGTATTTAAAACGTGGTAAAAATGACGTCAGTTATAATGAGACATATTCACGTGACTTTCGACGTCGAAAAAACGTGACAAACTGACGTGGATTGGTGATAATTATGACGTCTTTTCAACGTTTTGTAAACGTTATTTGGTTGCCTCGGATATGGAAAATTTCTCCCTTTTCTGGGCTTGATGAATTAAGTCATTCCCTGTTGTGTGGGTCCAATCTGTGATGTTTCGGAGCCAGGATTTTTTCTTTCTTCCTAAAACCTTCTTACCTTCAATTTTGTTTTCTAATATTACCTGGACCTGCTCAAATTCCCTATGACACATTAAGTGCTCTAGATATAACGTCTTTCTAATTTTGATTTTATTGGCCAGATGAGAACGTGTGTTCGTTATTTCCAGTACTTCTTCATTCGTAGTTTTGCTTGTCCAGCTTATTCTTAGCATTCGGCGGTACATCCACATTTCGAATGAATTCAATTTGTTGACGTCATACCGCTTTAATGTCCAGGTCTCATAGCCATATAGTAATAGAGACCACACATAACACTTTATTGTTCTCAATCTTATTGTGATTGGTAGCTTGGAGTTACAGAGCATTTTACGCATGTTCATGAAACCAGCGGCCTCCACTCGACAATACGTTTTGGAGGCCGCGAGAAGAAGCACTACGGAGCAGAGGACGCCCACTAACCAGATGGGCCGATGATTTGAAACATGTTATCGGTAACTGGATGCAAGCCGCACAAAATAGAGATGAATGGAAAGAGCTGAGGGAGACCTATGTCCAGCAGTGGACGCGTACGGGTTGATGATGATGATGATGATGATGAAACCAGACCTTGCAATTTCAATGCGTCTTCTAATTTCTTTTGAGTGGTCTAGTTGACTATTTAGCTTTCTGTCAAGATATATGAAGCTTTGGGAACTCTGAAGGGTGATATTGTCCTTTTCATGAGCTTTTCAGTGCGTAACAAATGATAGGAAAAAGGGTAAGTTGTCACATTTTATTTTCAATTTGGAATAAAAACAAATCAAATGTGTTTCTTGCATTTATAAAACTGTATTTTCTTTGATTTGTATAGTCTTATAAATTATACAGATTATATTTGTAATATTATTATCTAATTAAAAAAATTATTTTTTTATTATGGCGCCATCTATCGACAACTAGAATAACTAGAATAAATGTTGTAAATGCCTGTAATCACGAACGTGCCTTTTTTTCTGTCACATACAATTTAATGCGTTATAAAGAAATCGAAAAACTGTGACGCACTGAAAGATGATCATGAGAAAAAGAATACCATATATTTGCATGTTGGGTGTAATTTGTTCATGGGGGTTCTTGTGGAATACCATGATTTGGTTTTGAAAAAGGTAACTTCCAAGCCCAGCCTATGACTTTCTTCTGATAATATGTTCAGTAGTAATTGCACATAAGAGCTCTAAAATTATTGAATTTTTCCCGAGTGACACTTTGGCAGTTTTAATTTCACGAGCCGAAGGCGAGTGAAATTATGTCAAAGTGTCACGAGGGCAAAAATTATATATTAATTTTAGAGATCGAGTGCAATTTGTTGCGATTATTTCATGAATAAAACTGTTCAACACCAAAATTTTATTGTAATTTATGTATGTAAGTACAAATTAGTACAATTAAACACATAGTTGATATAAATATTAATTTGACGGTTGAAAGTCATCACTTTTATAATTTTTAAGACATTAATTGTCATTTATGTCACTGAATGTTTTTTTTTCGTAGCAACGAAGGGTATCTGACGTAATATACTTGACGACGGGAAATTATCAAAAATTATCGATTTAATTTAGATTTATGTAGCTTTCTATTGGTCAGAATCTCCTATGAATGAAATAATCATCAATATTTTTAGTTGGTCTTCTGTTTTCGCTAATACTACGGTATTATCGGCATATCTTACATTGTTAATGATGATTCCATTAACTCTGGCACCTTCAGGGCCACCTTCAAAAGAAGCTCTGATGATATGTTCGGCAGAGACATTAAATAATAGAGGGGACAAAATGCACCCTTGTCGCAGTCCTTAAGCTAAACTATCTTCTTCTTTAAGTTCCATCTTCTATCGAAGGTTGGAAATCATCATGGCAATGCGGACCCTGTTGACTGCCGCTCTAAACAGCTCTGCACTACTGCATTCGAACCATTCCCTTAAGTTCTTAAGCCAGGATGTTCTTCGTTCGTCTTCCCACATTTCGCTTTCCACATTCTTCTGTAACATCAAAATTCAAAGGCGGCCAACTTATTCAGATGGAAGCTTCCAAGCCATTAAGAAGAGTAGAGAACACGTAACACCGAAGCATTCTTAGGCGTAGTTCTAACCTTATATCCCGACAACAAAGAAACTTTTTAAACTAAACTATATTTACTGTAAATTAAATTATACTTAGCCGAATTATATATTGTCATGAAGACACTCAGTTGTCCAACCAACAAAAGCAAAAACCTTGCTATCTGCGCTGACTCACTATCATCCACTCTATCGATCAAGAATATTTACTACCAAAATCCACTAATTCGAATTATCCACAATGAATACCACCAATTTAAAGATTAGTTGGAACCTATTGGTTAGCATTATTTGGGCTCCATTGCACGTTGGTTTTACAGGAAATGATAACGCAGATCAAGCGGCTAAAAAGACTTCCGTTCTGATATTCCAATGGAGAGTATTCAACTTGGGGTAGATTTACAACATACAGTAAATCAAATGTTCTTGAGAGTCTGGCAAAACCTCTGGAATAGAACAAGCTCAAAACTTCATCATATTCAACACAGAATTCATGAGTTAAAAATACCATCACTTAGTAGAAGGGACAAAGTTGTAACAAGAAGATTAAGAATTGGACTTTGCTGCCTTACTCATAGTAACCTGATGAGTCAGGGTAATAATTCTCCTTGGTACCATACCTGCAATACCCGTGCCACCGTCAGACTAGTTGAGTACCACTATGCACCAACACTCGAAGACAACACAAACTGGATCAAGACTTAACCGTCACTCTTACGGCCGGTTTCACAATCTGTGGTTAACCCTAGCGGTCAACTAACCTTTACCCACAGTCTAACTGACAGTTGCTGTTTCACAACCACAGATTCAATCATGGTTAGTTGACCGTAAGTTTTGTTTTATTTTTCTTATGTTGGTAGGAAATTATGGACAATGATCACCAGAAATAACATTTTTATGGAAGAATTATCAAATCAGCTGATCAGTCAGATGAGTTTCCATTGATTTTTATTAGGATATATTCAATAAATTGTTATATTTTTTATGACTATTAATTTGTTGTATATATTTTTTAAGGATTTTATATTTAGTTGTGGAGTTTATTTTGCAGATTAAGGAAAAATAAATGTGTGTATATGTGTGGTATTCAGTCAGACTTGTGGTTGATTTGCATAATCATATATTTTAACATAGCTCCTATGGGATTAATAAAATTTGATACATGATGGTTGCATCTTAGATTTTGGACCATAAAAATTACTATGCAAAACTTTCTTGAAGTATCTTTTTTTCGTAAAATTAATATTAAAAATGCTTCCCATACGTAGCCAACTAAAGTACACATACTGTATATTACATGCACATTATACAGTTTAAGTTTTGTTTAAGAATAATATTTGTTTTAAGGTCTTTCGCCAATATTGTTAAAATTAAATTGTTAATATAAAAACATGTACCTAGCAAGCAAGAGACTATAGTATGTACTTATTAATAATTACCCCAGGAAGCAAATCATTTAAAAATCGAACAATTATTGGCCGCTGAAATGCTAAACGCATTTAAGTACATCATATAAATTCATATCTGTAATTAATAATTTACGTGTATACACTCTGTCCTGTCAATAAAACGAAATTAGGTTAGGATAACCTCTGGTTAAAAGCTTAACCATCACTCCAAGCTCTGGTTAAAAATTCTGTCGGTTAACCACAACTTCGCCGTTGACCTGATATTGTGAAACACATATTTCGGGGTAACTTTTGGTTATCTCTTAACCACAAGTTAACTTCGACTTGTGAAACCGGCCGTTAATGATAATAGTAACTTTAATATTATGATAAAGACTCTCAGTTATACTGCACCATATACATTCAGGGGCACAAAATTCCGGCACCCAAATTTTTTTATTAAGTTTGACAAATTATAACTTTATTATTTGTACTCCGAGTTTCAAGATTCTTGCATTAGTTTGTAGGTACATGTTTTTATGTCGTTTGTTATTATTCCAGTAACAAAATGTTTATGTTTAGATGGCAATATACGGGGGTGAATGGAAGTGTTGTATTTTCTCCTAACTTAAAAAAATTCTGTGGAAAAATTGGACGGCTGATTTTGTTACATACTCCTTTTATATTATCCTAGAGTTATCCCTAAGATTTTGTTTTTTGAACTATCTGAATATTTCTTTTCTTTTAAAAGCTGTAAATAAAAACACTGCTTTGACGGTTTACTTAATTAAAAATATCAAACGCACTAAAATTAACAACACAAAACAAAATTATTAACAACAAAAAAAAACAATTCGATAGCGGGTATGTCCACCTCTCGCAGCAACGACAGCTCGCAATCTGTTTGGCATCGAATAAAGATGTGTTACCCTTGTCTGAGGAATAGCTCGATATTCCTCTACCAGGGCCATAATTTTACCAAATTTTCTGGAGGCCTAGGAGACGGCGAATTTAATTCATCCCATAAATGCTCAATAGGATTGAGATCTGGGCTACATGCAGGTCATTCTAATCTTATCAATCCAACCTCTATTTAAGATATTTCTGTTTATGAGTCAATCAGTGTTTTTATTTACAAAAAATTGTACAGCTCTTACAAGAAAAGAGATATTCGGATACTTCAAAAAGCAAAATCTTTAGAATGTCTCCAGAATAATACAAAAGGCGTATGTAACAAAATCAGCCCTTTCAATTTTTCCACAGAATTTTTTAAAGTTAGGAGTAAATACAACGCTTCCATTCACCCCCGTATAATGACATCTAAGTAAAAAATTTTGTCACCGAAATAATAACAAACGACATCAAAATATGTACCTATAAACTGATGCAAGAATCTTGAAAATCGGAGCACAAATAATAAAGTTATAAATTGTCAAACTTAATCAAAAGTGTTGGCTGGCCTAATTCTGTGCCGGTGAGTGTAGATATTGTTTTTTATCACCTTGCTCATACTGTAACTTTGCTATTATGGTACATATACTGCAATCCTTATTTTGTAACCGTGTCAATGGCCTCTATTGCTTAGACACGTTAATTTAAATAAAAAAACTGTACTTATTTATTTTTATTAAACCATATTTTATAAATAGATCTTTCATTTCCAAATGGTACAAAATGTATTAAACATATAAATATATCAATAGTTCCAACATATAAAATAAAACATCAAACTAAAGGATTTCCAACAGCTACCAACAACCTGGTTACAAAGCCATAAAACAACCATAACAGCAATCCATAGAGCAAAATATCCTTTAGTAAATCTAAGAAGTATAACCTAAAAACAATTAAAGCGTTAATGAAACGTGTAAATAATACTTATGTTAGGTAAAGTAGATAAATATTTAAGGGGAACGGAGCAAAATGCAAAATGTGTTTTAAATGTATTAATTTTTTTTCGAATCCTGAGAAAACTAATAAATATTTTTGAAAAATTTAGACGCAGAGTGAAAGATTACATTATTACCGAGGGCCGAAAGTCCCTGACAACTTCTATAATGTTTATATTAATAAGTTACAGGGGTGAAAATAAAAGAGAAAATTTAGTGTGATTTTTAATTGTAAATATTTCATTCAAAAGAAACTTTTTATTTATTCTAAGGAATTTTCGGCCCTCGGTAATAAAGTAGTCTTTCATTCTGCGTTTAAATTTTTCAAAAATACTTATTAGTTTTCTCAGGATTCGAAGAAATGGATATATTTAAAACACATTGAAAATTTTGACATGTGTCAAAATTTTCCATTTTTCTCCGTTCCCCTTAACTAGTATAATATACTTATCGCCAAGAGAAGAAATCTCACAAGTATTCTTAAAGATTTCTGGATAGACATTAGTCGAGCCTTTGCTTTCCAGAAGACAACTAGCGTTAGAAACTTTATTTTAGAAACTTTACTTTCCAACGGAGTGACTAGAAACTTTCGAAATTTATGAAATGACAGCAGCATGCTTGTACTCAAACACACATCCCTTATTGTAAACTTTTCAGTAAACAGCATGCTGCTGTCATTTCATAAATTTCGAAAGTTTCTAGTCACTCCGTTGGAAAGTAAAGTTTCTAAAATAAAGTTTCTAACGCTAGTTGTCTTCTGGAAAGCAAAGGCTCGACTAATGTCTATCCACAAATCTTTAAGAATACTTGTGAGATTTCTTCTCTTGGCGATAAAGAAAACAAAGTTGCTTACGATATTTCTTCTTTTGATGAAAAGATAAAAGAGGGTGAAAAAAGATGGAGGGAACAGGGGCAGCAGACTGAAGAATTCGATTAATTACAGCATAGACAGAAGACGAAGAGATGAAATAATGTAAGTTGAAGCCACGGCCGGCACTTGAAGGGAGTGGAGCCCCAACTTTTTACAAAAAATCGTCATGGAATAACTACATAAAACAATTCAAATCAGTTGCAAGAGCAAATGGATGGTCCGAAAAAAGTCTATAAACCTGACTATTGCTCTTTGAGGAGATGCCTTAGATGTTCTTCAGACAATAGCCGCAAATGAGCGGATTTCGAACAACTTAAGAAGAGATTATACATGTGATATGGTCACGAATAAATATACAAATTGATTTTACAAGTTGATTCTGTAAAATTTCTTGGTATTTTTTTAGACAGCAACCTCAAATGGTCCCTTCATATCGATTTGTTAAGTAAGAAACTCGCCTCAGCCTGCTATGCTATAAGATCTGTTTCGAAAGAACTCAATTTAGCATCTTCTAAACTAACATATTTTTCCTTGTTCGAGTCTCATCTTCGATATGGTCTTCCTTTTTGGGGTTCTAGTACAGCTGCCAAATTAGATGTTATTTTTAAATTACAAAAAAGAGCAATAAAGTATCTATTTGGCCTCAGAAGAACAACACATTGCAGAAGTTACTTCAAAGATCACGGCATTTTAACCCTTACATCTTTATATATTTTAGAAACTGTTTGCTTAATTCGTAAACACATGCATGTCTTTCCAGCAAGGCCTCGTCATGACTACTCCACCAGAAATTCAAATTTTGATGTCTATTTACCGATCCCGTCCTCTGAGTTAGTAAAGAAATCTATATTATATTCCGCAAAAAAACTATACAACCATCTTCCTTTACAACTCAAATCTGCAACATCTTTCCCCAAGTTCCGTAAAATGACCAAAGGTCATCTATCTAAAAGACCATATTATTCAGTAGAAGAGTTTCTTAATGACTAACTAAGAAATTACAGTAATGTACAAGTAACCAAACTTATCTATATTTGGGTGTCACATGCAGCAGCTTAAATTTATTAGTTCCTATGTCTTCCTATGTACTTTGTTGTATGTTCACTTTGCAATTTCTATAAATTGTTGCAATATATCGATTTTGTTTTTTTTTACTTTATTAACTTATATTTTGTATTTATGTATATTTTTTTTATATTGACGATTTATCAAATTTCAGAAAATTGTATTTGTTATTGTTATTGTTAGATATTAATTATTTATTTTTTCTGACTTTAATTAAGCTTTGTCCATAAAATTTGTATAATTTTCAGTGACAATAAAGCATATTTCTACAATTCTCTACAACATCTATAAAAACGCCACAATGGTAGTGAAGCTGCACGAGAATACAAATCCCATACGAATTAGAATTCCATGCGATATTAGAATAATTTTGCAAGACTTTCAAGATGTGTGCTCTCAGGTTGGGTTAAAAATTAACATAAGTATCTGTTCAATTTTCACATGTAAAAAATATTTTTATATTTTTTGCTGCATAAGTCTCTCATTACAACCCTTAATTTAAATAGATCTCAAGCCAGCCCTGTTCAATAGTACCAGCTTTGATCGCGCAGTACGTCCTGGGTATACCCAGAGGGAGAACGCCTGCGCATTACAAAATTGGGCGTTCGCGGAGTCCAAATCTTTCCCTCTGAACACCCTCCGGATTTTTAATTCGGTGTTCGCGCAGTACAGAAAAAAGATCCTGAACATGCCCGGGGTACGCTCTCGACGTTCGAGGATTTTGTTTCGGATTTTAAGTTCGCACAGGCGCACAAAATATTTGGGAAGAATTTCTTGACATTCTGTTCTTACTCCTTCCAATTCTTAACCTAAAATATTGTTTTGTTAAACAACTTGTAGATGTAGATTCTGGTTTTTAAAGTTTTGAAATTATGTAAAGTGTTGTGTCATTTAAATATTCTTCAAACAAATTTTAATATTTTTTATATTAAAGCTTTTTTAGTTGTTTTTGTCAATGTTTTCCATTTCGTATGTTTATAAATAAGTAGGTACCTTTTCAAGTATTATTTTCATTCGATATTCGATAATTATCTATTACGGTAGTATGTATTACAATAAATTGTACTCTGTTTTTACTTAATTTCTTCTATCTAAATGAGCTTATAAGTACCTACATATTCTTGTGGTTTATTTTTCAGTTTAATTTATGAGTTAAATTAGTCTCTTATTGAATATAATGAAACATAAACAATACATCAAACTTAATCTGAAACTATTTCTTGTGTCTTGTTATATTTCATTATTTTTGTGGTGTAATAAACCACAACACAATGCCACAACCCATTAAATTCAATACATAGATATCAAAATTGGAAATGATTGTTTTACTAAATTATTCCTTCCTTCAGATAATGTTCAACCCTCATGAAGTTAAAGGTAATTTTTATATCTACATATCAACAATCTTTTACTCTCTACAAAAATGTAAGCTGGATTTCAGAGTGGAAATAACCACATTATATTGTGGAAATAATAAAGAAAGACTCTAATCAAATTTCTACCTTCTAAGAAAGGCATTGAATTATTGAATAGAAAGTTAATCCTTTGCCTGTTGCCTTTATTCTCTTTTCTTTTTCTCTTTGTTGACATACAAATTTGTTGCATTTGCATTTTTTTGACATTTATTTCGAAATAAGAAAGAGACAACAAAAAGCTTCTTTCTCTAACCTTAATGTATGCAACCCGTCATTACATTGCGAATCCGAAAATTGTTCGCGGAGCGAAAAATCCTGAGCATGTCCAGGATAAGTTTACGTTGACGCCTGCGCATTGGAAACTAATTCCGAACTTACTCTGGGTATGCTCGATTTGTACTGCGCGAACACTAGTCATTTTATCCTTCCTATTTCTTAGCCCCTCTCCTCATCCCTTACAGACAGGCAATTTTGGATTCGCGACAGAAGAAATCCTTCTCTCTGCTATCAGCGGTTCGATCGTCAACAAGTACCTCTTGCAACACGCGAGAGTGCAATCTCTTAACTCTTACACCCGCAAAAGGGTGATCTCTCTACCATCAGCCGTTCTACGGTCAACAAGTAACGCTCTTCTGCTACACCCACCGTAGGGTGAGACACGTGAGGGTAGCCTCATCTCGACCTTATCAGCCTTTCTTTTGGGCTGAACGAAATAGCAATACTTACGTTACGTGCACGAACAGTAATCCATAGAAGAGCAGTAATCATAAACAATATTTCGGGAGTGACGTCATACACGATTTCGCAACAGTCAAAACGCGAGGCACGCGGTACTGAAAACAATCATCTCGTATGTGACCGGCTCTCGCGTCAGTGTCCCGGACAAGGCTTTACAGTTTGGTAAGACTATACACATTACACATGTTAACATTGTCTGTATAAAACCATATATTTTATCTTCCCTTTTGAACTTCACCTAACCTACAGTCCACATCCTCTGAAAGTATATTCATGCTTTCACATATGTACAAGTTATCGTACAGTATCTAAGACAAAGCTAATGACAAAACTGGTCCCCAGTGAAAACATTGTCATTAACGACTGCGAAATGGAGTTTGCAGAAAAGTACACATATCTTGGTCATGAAATACGAATCACGAGAGATAATCAAACATGAGAATCGAAACGAAGAATTATCCTCTCCTGGGCCGCATATGGTAAACTCAGAGACGTATTCAAAAGTGATCTTCCAATCAACTTAAAACGGAAAGTCTTTAACCAATGCGTTTTGCCGGTTATGACCTATGGTGCTCAAACTCTAACATTAACAACCGCATCTGCTAAGAAGCTGAGAATTGCTCAACGTAAGATGGAAACGTCGATGATTGGTGTGTCACTGCCGAACCATATAACAAACGAAGAACTACGATCGAGAACAGGAGCCACAGATGTATGTCAGGTGGCTAAACTTAAATGGAACTGGGCCGGTCATGTGGCCCGTTTGACAGAGGGGAGATGGACAAAGAGGTTGCTCGAGTGGAGATAAAGAGTTGATAAAAGAACTAGAGAAAGACCATCCACGCGATTGACGGACGATATAAAAATAATGCCCACAGGACAGAAGATATTGGACGGAAACAGGGGATGCCTACATCCAGCAGTGGATGCAAAGGGCTGATTGATGATGATGATGGTCTCGAAAACTTGGAGCATGTCTACCAGTCGCAGTTCAAAAATCTAAGACAAAATCAAGATGAGGTTCTTCAAGAATATATAATAGATATTGCCAGGTTAGTACTGTTAAAAAGGCAATATCCTAAGTGTCTACTATATACTAGTTCATATTGTTTTATTAGTATGCTTTGAAAAGGTAAATAACTTCAATAATTGTCATTAGATTGTCTAGTTTATAAATTCATAAAATACATTTTAAATTCAAGATCCTGAACTTTATTTTACTTCTGCTGCGCAAAATAGTATTATAAGATACTAATAATACTAATAGGTTATGGGCAGCTCCAGTTAGAAGAATATTTTGCAGCAAGAAAAAACTTAAAGATTTGTTTTTTGTACGATGGCTGAAAATGATCATTCGGGACTTGAAAGTGTTGAAAAACTCAGAGGCAGAGAAAATTACAGTACCTGGAAATTCCAAATGACTGCTCTCCTGAAGTATGATGGTTTATGGTATTGTGTTCAGCCAGAGATTCAACCAACTGGTAATAATACTAATGATGGTAATAATGTTGTTAATTTCGACAATCCAGCAAAAAAGCGTCACGAGGAGAAAACACTTTCAAAAATAATACTTTCTCTGGATAAGAGTACATATCCTCATGTAATGCAATGCAAAACAGCTGTAGAGACATGGCTTGCACTTGAAAAAGCATCTGAGGGGTGCCGTGGCCGTTAGTAGTCATCCGCTATGAGAGAAATTTTTTGGAAAATACGAAAATATACATTATTTTAAGCTATTCTCAAAAAAAAAATTTGCGGATTATCCATTAGTTTAAGTTTAAATAATAAAAGACTTTGAAAATTGGATTTTATACACTTTTTTAGACCGCCATATTGATAATTACATGTGACGTTGCTGGATGTTGCCAAATCTATAAAAATGTTTAGTTTTACAGGTAACAAATATAGACGCATTTTTGTGGGGAAATGGACCTAACCTAACCAAACCTGGACCGTACGGGCATCGGTACAGGAGGGATTTTTCTCGATTTATCTTTGAAATCTAGGGATTTTTAAAGTGTGACATACCTAATTTTTATATTTATTGCTAGTGCCACCTACTATGCAGTAATTAAACAATTCAAATTTAACAATACAGTTTTCTTCAACTTTGTTGGCATTTAGTGTTGTGTTACAAATTGACAGCTGACAATGACATTTTCTTATTTTTTTATTAACATTGACAGCTGACAATGACATTTTCTTCTTTTTTTGTTGACATTGACAGCTGACAAATGGTAATGACAGTTTCTTCTTTTTTTGTTGACATTGACAGCTGACAGTGACATTTTCTTCTTTTTTTTGTTGACATTGACAGCTGGCAATGACAGTTTTTTTTGTTGACATTGACAGCTGACAATGACAGTTTTTTTTGTTGACATTGACAGCTGACAATCGCATTTTCTTCTTTTTTTGTTGATATTGACAGCTGACAATGACAGTTTTTTGTTGACATTGACAGCTGACAATTACATTTTCTTCTTTTTTGTGACGGATATTCTTGAGTTGGGGTTGATTTCATGTAATCGAATGAACTATCTTTCAGTAAAGTCGTCCCAGGAACGCAACTCATAAATATTGGCAATATCATTTTAAAGTCTTCTACTTTAAAATGTATCATATGTATCTGAATTGCCGATATAAATGAGTCAAATTAAATAAATTATTAGAAGAATTTTTTTACTAAGCAACAACATTTTTGTTTATATTAATAGTATTTTGTATTTTGACAACGGCACCCGATTTGGGCGTCGAAACGTTAATAAAAATCATTTTTTAATAATATTGTGGCTTATTTCCCATTCTAAATAGTTAAAATTGTAAAAATGCCACAAGAAAATAGCTTCAGAACAACATTCTTCTTTTTTGTTGACATTGACAGCTGACAACTGGTAATGGCAGTTTTTTCGTTTTTTTTTTGTTGACATTGACAGCTGACAAATGGTAATGACAGTTTCTTCTTTTTTTTTGACATTGACAGCTGACAGTGACATTTTCTTCTTTTTTTTGTTGACACTGACAGCTGACGAGTTTTTTTGTTGACATTGACAGCTGACAATGACATTTTCTTCTTTTTTGTTCACATTGACAGCTGACAAATGGTAATTGCAGTTTCTTCGTTTTTTGTTGACATTGACAGCTGACAAATGGTAATGACAGTTTCTTCGTTTTTTGTTGACTTTGATAGCTGACAGTGACATTTTCTTCTTTTTTTGTTAACATTGACAGCTGACAATGAGTCTTTTTTGTTGATATTGACAGCTGACAATGGCATTTTCTTCTTTTTTTGTTGACACTGACAGCTGACAATGACAGTTTTTTGTTGACATTGGCAGCTGACAAATGGTAATGGCAGTTTACATAATAAATGGCAGTTTACTATAATTAAACGGGCAGACTGCAATTGCGCGCAGCGGTCAGAAAGGAGGAAGATCTAACCCTTCGGTCCAAACCTAACTTACGGGTAATGGAGTGAGAGAACCGCAGGAGGTATTTGACCGCTGCGCGCAATCACAACCCACCCTAATAAACAAAACATAGTTTAATTTGTATCTCTTCATTGACCTCACCGTACATAAACGGCGACACTGTCTTTCTTTGCACAAACTGTTTTTTAATTAATCAAACACTTTGCAAATGTTGGATTAATTCTAAATCGCTTTTTTGTGTGATATTATTAATATCAAAATAAGAAGTTACATCCATTTTTCGATACTAAACGTGAATGACAACTAATCTTGTTTTGACAAATTTTCAAATTCCAAAGATATTTTGATTTATTTCAATTACATCAATATTTGAAACAGAAAACCCTACGAAAAAAATTGGCAACCTAGCACAGTCGTTGTCGAATGTGGATCTAAATGTCATAAACATTTTGTGATTTTGTGTGAACTTGATTATTTGATTGCAAAAATGTTGACAGAGAGAATTTAAAATTTTGTTGGATTATAATATCTTCAATATAATCCAGTATTCTAATAAAAATAATGAATTATACCGCACTAATATGCATTAATAAGATATAAATAAAAGGTCAGTACCTACAAATATAAAATATACACTTCTATTTGGTGAAAATATGTCTGAAATTAGTAAGGTTATGTATGGAAAAAACCAATTTTCAAAGTTGATTTTTATTTCAATGAATGAGTAATCCGCAAATTTTTTTCGGGAAAATAGCTTAAAACAATGTATATTTTCATATTTTCCAAAAATTTTTACCCGATGCGAATGACTACTAACTGCCACGGCACCGTACAATGAAAGATTACGTAAACGAAGCGATGGACTTATCTCAGTAACTATCTTCTATTGGAAAACCGATCGATGATGAATTTTTGGGTGCAATCATGCTGCAGGGTCTCTCAGAAGCATATGACCCAATGGTAATGGCTCTGGAAAATTCAAATGTTGACATTACAGCTGATTTTGTTAAGACCAAACTCTTGCAAGACAAAAAATGGCAAAAAGGTAAACGTGAAAAAGACAATGCACTCTCGGCGCAGAAATTTAAAAAAGTACCACATTGTTGGGGTTGCGGATCCAAAGGACATTACAAAAATCAATGTACTAAGAAGAAAATGGAAAAATCGCCCGAAAGAAGTAAATCTCAAAGCAAAAGTAACAAAAAAGGTGGTACAACATGTTTCGCTGCATTTGGTATCAACATGAAAGACGATATATGGTACGTTGACAGCGGTGCATCTTCACACATGACCGGAAAATACGAAATTTTAACAGATATTACCAACAAAAATTCTGGTCAAGAGATTGTGGTGGCAAATGACTGCAGGCTTACAGTAAAAGGAACTGGTAATGCTACAGTTACACTAGGAGAAAGTCGAGAAGAAAAATTGATACAAAACGTTAGGTATGTACCAAACCTATCGGTAAATCTCTTATCAGTAAACGCCTTAGTAAGCAATGGTTGGTCTGTTATATTTGACATCAACGGATGCAGACTTTTTCACAATCAAAAGATAGCAGTGAAGAAGAGACCTGAAGCCACAGCAACAAATCTCGATGGATTGTATAAACTTAATACAATGGCTAAGGAAAAAGTTAACATTGCTAAACCTCAAAATTCACAGATGTTATGGCATAAAAGATTGGGTCATTTAAACCATTTTAGCATGGATCTATCAAAAAATGGTATGGCAACTGGTATACACTATGAAAAACAAGAAACACCTGAGCTTTGCGAAAGCTGTATTAAGGCAAAGCATGCCAGAAAACCATTTCCTAAAAATCCAAACAAAGAAGTTGCTAAAAATAAACTCGATTTGGTTCATTCAGATCTAGCTGGACCTATGGAGGTTCCATCATATGCTGGTTCAAAATATTTGTTTACCCTTATCGATGACCATACAAGAAAAGCATTTTGTTATTTTTTGAAGTCAAAGGACGAAGTTCCTGAGAAGTTTCAAGAATTTTGTGCAGAAGTCGAAACTGAAACTGAAAGAAAAATTAAAGTTTTAAGAAGCGACAATGGTGGTGAGTACTGCAATGCTCGTATGAACAAGTTTTTAAAATGCAAAGGCATCAAACATGAACTTACTGTGCCATATTGTCCTGAACAGAATGGTGTTGCCGAAAGGTTCAACCGCACTATTTTCGAAAAAGTACGTTCGATGCTGTTCGAGGTAAATGCTGAAAAACAAATGTGGGCGGAAGCTGCTAACACAGCAGTATATTTATTAAACAGATCACCAACCAAGAAACTGAAAGGTAAAACTCCAGAAGAAAAATGGTCTGGAAACAAAGTTGACCTTACAATTCTACGTATCTTTGGATGTTATGCATATGCACATGTTCCAAAAATAAAGCGGAAGAAACTCGACCAGAAAAGTAAAGAAAAAACCTTTGTTGGGTATTCAGAAACATCTGTCGGATACAGACTGCTAGATCCTGTTACACACAAAATTGAAATTGGACGAGATGTTGTATTTTTGGAAGAAAAAATGAATGACAAACCGTTTGAAGAAAGAAGCATGTCATTTCCTCTTGAGCAGACTGACATTGAAGTTGCAATGGTTCCAAAGTTGTCTGAAGTTGAAACAGATGAATCTGCTGATCCTGAAACTGTTACAATCCAATAAAACAATCAAGTTTCAATTCGTCCAAGTACTAGTAAGAGTGTGAATGAGAATGATTGTGGCGAGAATGAAGCGAATGATTGTTTGGAAGTAAGTAATGTAGAGAGTTTCAATGATTTTGAGAGAGATATGACTGAAAGTGTGCATGAAAGTGTAAACGAAAATGATGTAAATACTAGAAAGCAAAAGGTAGATGATACATGTAGTTCGCGATATCCGAAAAGAGATAGACGAATGCCAAAAATGTATGATGATTTTGCAGTTGATAATGAGAGAGTTAGTTATGCAATGCCTTGCCTTCCTATTGATGATTTAGAACCCACAACTGTTTCAGAAGCGTTATCAGGTTCGAGAAGTTTTGAATGGATTAAAGCTATCGAAAAAGAGATGAATGCGTTCAAAATTAACAACACTTGGGAACTAGTAGATAAGCCTTCTAACAAAAACATTGTAAAAAACAAATGGGTTTTTAAAATAAAAAGGGATCAGAATGGTGACATTTTAGCTTATAAAGCTCGTTTAGTAGCCAAAGGCTTTACTCAAAAACATGGCATAGATTATAACGAGACTTTTTCACCTGTTATGCGTTACAGTAATTTAAGGTTTTTACTTGCATTGACTGCTGAACTAAATCTAGAAGCAGATCACATGGATGTAGAAACAGCTTTCTTAAATGGTAAAATTGATCAAGAAATTTATATGTCTCAACCTGAAGGTTTTGAAGTGCCCGGTTTTGAAAACAAAGTTTGCAAATTAAATAAAGCAATATATGGGTTAAAACAATCTTCTAGGCTTTGGTATGAAAAGGCAACACAAGTTCTTCAAAAATTAGGTTACAAACAATCTAAAATTGAACCTTGTATTTTTGTAAAAATTTCTGATAAAATGCTAGTTATCATAGGTTTTTAATCAACATTATATGTTGATGATTTTTTCATTTTTTACAATGATGTGAGTCAGGTAAAATTTCTAAAATCAGAATTACAAATACATTTTCGTATGAAGGACTTAGGGCCAATTTCATATTGTTTAGGAATGAAAGTTGAGCGAAATATAAAACAAAACGAGTTGAAACTTAGTCAAGATCAGTATGTTGTGAAATTGCTTGAAAAATTTCAAATGACTGATTGTAAGACTGTTAGTACACTCCTTGAACAAAATCAAAAACTTTCGTTTGAGGGAGAATATCATGAAGTACCTTTTCAGCAGTTAAAGGTATTTTAACAAAATCTTTAGGTACTAAAAAGCACAAGTTTATATATAATAAACTTAGTTTAAAAGTATAGGTGACCTTAGGTATTGAGGGAGAATGTTAAAAAGGCAATATCCTAAGTGTCTACTATATACTAGTTCATGTTGTTTTATTAGTATGCTTTGAAAAGGTAAATAACTTCAATAATTGTCATTAGATTGTCTAGTTTATAAATTCATAAAATACATTTTAAATTCAAGATCCTGAACTTTATTTTACTTCTGCTGCGCAAAATAGTATTATAAGATACTAATAATACTAATAAGTACGATATGCTTATCCAACAGCTCCCAAAGCCATGATGGAAAAGTTATCCATTCAAACATTTACTGATGGTCTTGAAGATAAATTTAACCAGCTAGTTAATCTGATAAAAAATAGTGAAAACAAAAAAACAAAGACCTTAAGGTGCTGGAATTGTGATGAAAGGGGACATGTACATAATTCATGGTAGGTAGCTCCCTAGGTACAACATACATCAAGAAACATACAATTAGTTTAAAAATCTAGAGCGTTAGATAGCCAAATGAGTTGAACGATTGGTGCAACAAGGTACGAGAAAGCTATGGAACATGTAACAAGATAGATGCAAACAACCCTGGATAGAGACCAGTAGAGAAGACAAGTAGGTCCAAAAATGGAGGTAAATGGACCAAAAACTGATAAATAATCCGATTGAAAAAAGAAAAGGAATACGTCACAAAGTGTGAAATAAAAAAACTTATATTTTAAAGATAAACCACTAAATAATTACCTATTCAACGTTTTTCTAGCACTAGCTATAGTTGAGGGATCTTCTTTCACACAGTACTTTCTCACAGCTAATACGTAGTTCTCCAAATACTCATCGTGATTCAGTTTTTCCCTGTTGCCATAAAATATTTCTTTGTCTGTAGTATTCAAAGAATCATAAAGTTTGGCAAATTTGTCATTGTGGAAATACCAAGGTCTTATTGTGTAGTATTGTAGTATTTTCAATCCATGACTAATCTTTTTTTGTATATTAATCAAGCTAAAACAAAACCAAATACATATCTTTAGATTATAGTTCAATTTAAAATACATATTTTTAAGAATATTAGTGGATACATATAGAGAGAATACTTAATTTACTTTTCCAAGATAGCATAATGACTGTCCAACTGAATGGAAGCAATACCAACTGAACACCATATGTGTTATAAGCCAACAGCAAAAGTTGTGGTATGATAGGGGGATGAAGTGTTACGAAAAACATGGTAAATGGCCTTCTAGGGACAAAGAAACTTGGTAGTAGAATGATACATTGCAACTGAAGGTTAGAGAGAAGAAAGAGGCTGGAAAATGGAATGACAGGTCTAAAGGAGAGGAAGTTAAGGAGATATACAAGGTAGGAAAGAGGGAAGCAAAGCAAGCTGTAGCTACAATAAAGAAAGGATCTACTGTATAGCTTTATGAAGAGTTGGAAACACCAGAGGGAATGAAAAGTTTATACAGCACTGCTATTCAAAATCAAATCAAAAAATGAGAGGACCTAAGATTAGCAATTCGAAATCAGAGTATATCTGGGATGATGACTATGTATACTTTATAAATTCCATCTTGTAAATCAAACTTTTCAGACTGAAATAAAATATTTTTTGTTTTATACTTACAAAGGTTTATTTCCAGTTAAAGTTAGCAACATATCCACAAAATAAGCTGGAACAAGATGGAAGAAAAATGCGGCAATACAATGAACAATATAATTTGACTTTGGCCCCCCTCCTGGATACCATAACATCACACTATATGGATAATTAAATACGTGTTTCTTACATATCTCCAGTGCTGTTCCCCAATTTACCGAATCATCCTATAAAAATGGAGGAAAACATATTAGAGACATATAAGTAATACATAAACAATTTATTAATATTGCGTGTTTTTCTTATACCCCAAGAAACGAAGAATTTAAAAATCTAAAAAATTACTGCCCGAAATTTTGCAATTGAAATATCTGGGGAAAGTTAATAGAAATGGGATACCACACCACCTTGTGGGTACCGGAATTTTTACTGCATCATAGTCCAGAAAGCCACTGCGCATCCGCTAGGAAAAATATTCCGATTCAGATTTTTTGTACAATCATACTCAAAAAGGACCCCTTTTAACAAAACCCCAAAAGGTTTTGTTCCTTTAAACCCCCCCAAACTTTTGCGTACGTTCCAATTTAATTATTATTGTAGTACAATTAGTTAAGCACAATGTTTTAAAAACTTTTTTGCCTCTCAGTATTTTTTCGAAAAATCAGTTTATATCGAGATATTTTGAATATTTATCAAATCCACCACATATTTGTATATGGTGAAGTACGATTATTAGTCTGGGCTGATATCAGAGAATAGGCCATTTTTGGGAAAAGTTATTTACCAACAATTTTATTGCTGGAATCGAAGCTTATGATTATATACACTGTGTCCGTAAAGTATGGAACAAATTCTTTTTTAGCTAAACAGAGCATTTTAAGAAATAATCCTGAAACACGTCGATTTTTGATTTTAATTTACCGTATTTTAAAATAATATTCTAATATACAGGGTGAATTACTTTCGAGTAATGAAGTCACCGTCAATTTTTTTAAATGGAACACCCCCATTTTGTCTCAATTTTCGGATTACTCTAGCTGAGCAGATTCCAAAAATGTATCACATGTTGATTCAAATTGGTACAGGGTGGACAAAAATACAATAGTTTTGTGTGTACTCATAATATTAAATTTTAATTAATTTTTGATATTGAATTAAAATATTAAATTAAACAATATCAAAAATTAATTAAAATCAAAAACTAATTAAAATATCATAAATACAATAAGTATTTTTGATAATATTGTTAGTTTAACTAACGCGTTACTTTATGAACACACACAAAGCTATTGTATTTTTGTCCACCCTGTACCAATTTGAATCAACATGTGATACATTTTTGGAATCAGCTCAGCTAGAGTAATCCGAAAATTGAAACAAAATGGGGGTGTTCTATTTAAAAAAAATGACGGTGACGTCATTACTCGAAAGTAATTCACCCTGTATATTAGAGTATTATTTTAAAATACGGTAAATTAAAATCCAAAATCGACGTGTTTCAGGATTATTTCTTAAAATGCTCTGTTTAGCTAAAAAAGAATTTGTTCCATACTTTACGGACACAGTGTATATTAATAATATAGGTATGCAAAGTCCGCAGATAGTGTGCTACTATTTTATTAACAAAATGGCGCCCCCAAATCGTGTTTTTTTTCAATTTTTGCTTCATAACTCTGAACATTTTAACTTTACACCAAAAACACATCTTATAAAGATGAGATGCCTATTTAGTTGACAAAATATAAATTTTTTATTTTTTTGAATAATCTTTAAATGTTAAAAAAAAATAGTTATAAACAAATTAACGTTTCTCCGAAAGTTTTTATTATATTCTAATTTTAAAAAATAGGTAAAATGCGTATTTCAAAGATCTTGAAAACGAATGCTTTAAAACTTGTTTGCAACCATTTTCAAAAAAGTTATGAAACAGCAAAATAAACATACGATTACTACGTTGTTTATAATTTTTTTAATTCTTTCAAAGCGTAAAAGTGAGTTTAAAGTACAAGCTAATTACTTACAAAAAATATCGATTATTAGTTTAATGGTTATATTTTAATTAAAGATTATAAATATTGTATATAATACAGTACCGTAATTATAGACTAATACAGTACCGTAGCTAAAATTTTCAGTACAGTAGTTAATAAATAAAATTATGTATTATAACCCGTCCACATACACAACTCGCGCGAGTTTAAAGCGTGTCATTGGCTTCGAGTGAACATTTTAGCTCCGACTCTGTATCAGGCCTACTTTCGCGCTAAAAATTACAAAAAAAAACATTTTTAATCTTTGATTAAAATATAACCATTGAACTAATGTTTGATATTTTTTTAGAGCAATTAGTTTGTACCATAAACTCACTTTTAAGCTTTGAAACAATTAAAACAAATTATAAACAACGGAGTAATCGTATGTTTAATTTGATGTTTCATAATTTTTTGCAAATGGTTGGAAAAAAATTTTAGAACATTCATTTTCAAGACCTTTGAAATACGCATTTTAAGTATTTTTTAAAATTATAATATAATAAACAATTTATGAGAAATGTTAATTTGTTTATGACTATTTTTTTTTAACATTTATAGATTATGCAAAAAAATTAAAAATTTATATTTTGTCGACAAAATGTAAATAAGCATCTCATCTTTATAATCTTTATAAGTTTGATCAATGTATCATGATTATTTTGGTTATTATTGCGATCGTAAATTATTAATTATTGAATTGTTGCAAAAATATTCGTTTAATTTTCACCGGCTTCTGGAATTACAATCTATACCAAGAAAGCTTTGATGTCACTAAGTTATTTAATTATTGATTAATATTTACTTATCTTAAACTTTATTTGAAAATTAGAGATTTTGTTGGGAAAACCCGCATTTTCCTAGGAAAATTTTCGTCAGAGCAAATCGGGAAAAACATATCTCTATGCAGAATTTAATTGCGGTGAATTTTTATTTGGGTGTTTTTTCTGAGTGTTCTGAGTTATAGAGCAATAATTGAAAAAAAATACGATTTGTCGACGCCATTTTGTTTATAAAAAAAGTAGCACACTATCTGCGGACTTTGCATACCTATATTATTAATATATAGGATCTTATAATTCGATTGCAGCAATAAAATTACTGGTAAATAACTTTTCCATGAATTTTGCTAATTAGCCTAGAGTATATGGAGACTTGGTAATAATATGAACATTTATTTATGATTTACATTTTTAGGTATATTTTGAACCATATTAAAAAAGAAGCCACATCTCGTAAAAGATGCCTTATCGGAAAAACACAAAGAAGCAAAAAAGTTTTAAAAATACTCTGTGTAACTAATGGTATCGCAGTAATAGTTTAATTGGAACGTACACACAAATTTGGGGGGTTTAAAGGAACAAAACCCCCATAACATTTTTATGTAAACATATTAAAAAAGAAGCTGCAACTCGATAAAAACTGCCTTATCGAAAAAATACTAGGAGTCAAAAAAGTTTTAAAAATTATTAGTGCAACTAATGGTACCACAAAAATAATTGAATTGGAACGTACACAAAAGTTTGGGGGGGTTTACGGGAACAAAACACCCATAAAATGGGTGCACAAATTTCATTATAATTTTTTTAAGATACTACTACCATATAAATGCCACGTGTCCATTTTCAATGAAATATCTCTAATAGTTTTCGATATATTGGAAAAAATCGATTTTTATTTTGTAACTTCAAAGGACTGTAACCTTTTTTTGTGTGCATATTTGTACTAAGGTAAGTAGGTTCATTCGAACTATTTTTAGTCCCAGAATATGTGATTTAATTTATGACCTATATTTTTGTTACACCCTGTATAACCTCCCCTATACTTCAGAAATATAAAATTGCGTCTTTTGTAAAATGCAACCCTAAATGTAAATTTTCAACGCACTAAAGCTAAAGCCCAATTTACCTTACCACGGGGACGTGGACGGCACGGCTGTCTTGCGGGACACGTTGAAGCATTGTCTGATATGAAAAGCATTGGTTAGTTTATCGTACAACGGAACGGGACGACACAGGGGACGTGCGCCGTCTATTGTTCTGCGACACGTGCAGTCGTAAGATAAATTGAGCCGTGCGTCGTAAGATAAATTGAGCTTTAAACTTTATTTTAAATTAAACATACCCTATTAGCTGTAATGTTATACACTTCGGCTTCAGATTTCTTAGGTCCTGTACCAACTTTCCAAGCAACCGTTAACAAACTATTAATTGTCATATCAACTGGTACAAAATCAGTATTTAACTCAGCATTGCAATGCATCGTTCTTATAACTCCTTTGCCTGCTCCCACAAGGATACCAGTAGGACCATTCAAGTTGTCAATCCATCCAGGAATAGGTTCTTTGTATGCAGCAAATACTAAAAATATCTAAACTAAAAATATCTATCTAAAGTAAAAATATCTAAAAATATGAGATAATGAGAATAAAAATATGAGTAGGAGTTGGAAACTTCTTCTTCTTCTTCTTCCTTCTTGTATGTAGACTTTAAAGCCTGTTTCGTCTTCAATTAGCCTCCTAAAGTGTTCAAGTTATCGCACCATCTTTTTCTTGGTCTGCCAATACTTCTTCGTCCATTTGGTGACTTATCTCGTGCTATTCGTACTCTCCTATCCTCTGCCATTCTACTAATGTGTTCGTTCCACTCCTGTTTCCGTTTTGTCACCCATCCATTTATGTCTTCTACATTACATGATCTTCTTGATACAGCCAACAGACCTTTCCCTGATATTCGTTGGAATATTTTCATCTCTGTTGTTTCTAGTAGTCGTCTCGTTTTAGATGTGTCAGGTTTTGTCTCCGCCGTGTATGTCAATATAGGTCTAATAGCTGCTTTATAGATCCTTGCTTTTGTGTCTTGCTTTAGGTGTTTGTTCTTCCAGATTGTGTCATTAAGAGATCCCGCCGCTTTACTTGCTTTTAAGCTTTGTTGTCGTACTTCCTCTTCAACATCTCCATAACTGATTATATCTATTCCCAGATATCTAAACCTTGCTTCCTGCTTTATTATTTTCATATCAATTTCGATTTTACATCGTAGTGGGACTTGGAAACAGAAACGACAGAGGAGATCGATTGATTCAATTTTGCCAGAGCGAAGACTTCGTAATAACAAACACCCTTTATAAAATTACCTCCTCGGCGATTATATACATGGACATCTCCACAACATACCAAAGAAAAAATAGTGAGAAATCAAATAGACTACATTCTGATAGCAAGGAGGTATCGTAATGCTGTTAAATGTACTAAGACGTACCCAGGAGCTGATATAGGCTCATATCATAATCCGGTAGTTACTGTGATAGAGGCGAGACCAAAAAAGATAAGGAGACCACAAAGAAAGACACTAGATTTAGTTAAACTTAGAAACAAAAATATACAAGAAACAGGAGAAGAAATAAATGAAAACCTCAGTTCAGTGCAACAACAAATTAACGATACAGATAACGTTAACCAAAAATTAAAGTACATAAATACAGCTATACAAACAGCAGGAAAGAAACATCTGACAAAAACGACAACAAAGAACAAGGGGTGGATGACACAGGACATACTAGACTTGATGGAACAAAGAAGAAATATGAAGAATTACCTAGACAAATACAAAGAAATAAACAAACACATAAAAAAGAGAATAAAATAAGCCAAAGAGGCGTGGATTAAAGAACAGTGTGAAGAAATGGAAACCTATGAGAAAAAGTACGATGCGTTCAATATGCACAAAAAAGTAAAAGAGATAACAGGAAGCATAAAGAAATGCCAAATAGGTAAACTTAAAGACAAAGATGGAAACCTTATTGTAGATCTAGAGAATAAAATAAAAAGATGGACAGAATACCTGAATGAATTATTTGAAGACGATAGAAACAACTTAACTCAGATAATCAATGCAACTGGGCCAGACATATTGAAAGAAGAAGTAGAATACGCAATAAGAAACGCTAAAAATGGAAAAGCAAACGGATCTGATGAAATCCCTACAGAACTGCTGAAGCTTTTGAATGTTCAATCCGTAACCATAATATTGCATATATTCAATACAATATACAGTACTGGTATAATACCACAAGAATGGTTGCTGTCTACGTTTGTCACCATACCGAAGAAAACTAAGGCAGTGCAATGTTCAGATCATCGAACAATCTCCTTAATGAGTCACCTGCTTAAAATATTTCTTAGAGTCATCCACAACCGAATCTATCAAAAACTAGACATCGATATTAACGATACACAGATGGGATTCAGAAAAGGATTAGGTACAAGGGATGCTCTCTTTGCCCTGAACGTTCTAACACAGAGATGCCTAGATGTTAACCAAGAGGTACACGCCTGCGTTATAGACTTTGAAAAGGCCTTTGACAAAGTACGCCACAGTAAACTCAAAGAAATCCTGGAGAGTAAGAACATTGACACCAGAGACATACAAATAATATTAAATCTGTACTGGAACCAGCGAGCTAATATAAAAATAGAAGACCAAACATCGGACGAAATAGAATTACGTAGAGGGGTACGACAGGGTTGTATATTGTCACCGCTCTTGTTTAATATCTACAGCGAACAAATATGCCAAGAAGCTCTCTCATATGCAAACGAAGGGATAATAGTCAATGGAGAAGTTATCAATAACATTCGATATGCTGACGATACTGTGATAATGGCAAGAACAGCGGAAGATCTACAACATCTAGTTGAAAGTATGAATGAGATATGTAATAACTACGGCATAAGGATGAACGTCAAAAAAACCAAATATATGACCTTCAGTAAGAATCCAATAAATGACACTAGTATCACAATAAACGGTACCCAACTTGAAAAAGTAAACGAATACAAATACTTGGGAACCCTTATCAATGAAACAGGTGACCAAAATCACGAGATAAAAAGACGTATTGAAATTGCCAGGTCTACTTTTATAAAAATGAAAAAATTATTTTGTAATCGTGATATTAGTATTCATCTACGAACTAGAATGTTAAAATGCTATGTATTCAGTACTTTGCTCTACGGTGTTGAGTCATGGACTCTTAAACAGAGGAATATTAAAAATCTTGAAAGCTTTGAGATGTGGTGCTACCGCCGTATACTAAGAATAAGTTGGGTGGATAAAATTACAAATGAAGAAGTAATACGCAGAATAAATAACAAGCCAGAAGTTCTACTGAATATAAAAAAGAGAAAACTTGAATACTTAGGCCACCTGATGAGGAGACAAAAGTACACATTCCTACAAAACATAATGCAAGGAAAAATCCAAGGACGAAGAAATCCAGGCCGTAGAAGAATGTCCTGGATGAGAAATTTGAGAGAGTGGTTTGGCTGTACCACTAACGAATTGTTCAAAACAGCAGTAAATAAAATTAGAATCGCCCTAATGATATCCAATCTCCGATAGGAGAGGCACTCAAAGAAGAAGAAGAAGGTATTTAGATGTTGTCATACATTTGATTTTTTCTGCTGATATTATCATATTGTATTTCTTGGCTGTTGTATTGAATATGTGTGGTAATCTTTGGAGATCTTCTTCTGTCTCGGCGATTAATGCGGCGTCGCGTCGTCTGCATAACATAATATTTGGATTTCTTTGTTCCTCATTCTGTAACCATGACCTTTACGTACTGCTTCTATTATTTCGTCCATTATTATATTAAAGAGCAGTGGGCTTAATGAGTCACCTTGTCTGACTCAGCTTTGTACTGGTATAAATTGCGTTAGTTTTCCATTTATCTTTGCCTGGATGTTGGAAATTTTGTACCTACATAAACTTTGTAAAGTGTTAAAAAAAGAGAAGAGAAGAAAACTGAGATATATGGGACATGTGATGAGAGGAGATAAATACCTAATACTCCAGGTCATTATGCAAGGAAAAATCCAGGGAGAAAGATCCATAGGAAGGAGACGTAACTCATTGGTGAAGAACCTTAGGGGATGGTTTAGATGTAGTAACAACGAATTATTTAGAGCCGCTGTCTCAAGAATAATAATCGCTCTGATGATTGCCAACCTTCGAAGCGGAGATGGCACATAGAGAAGAAAAAGAAGTTAAAAAATTACGTAAATAAATTATGGGGCGGATAGCTCAGGCGGTAGACTGACTGACATCCACGCAGAAGGCCGGGGATCGAATTCTCCACGCCCATAGTGCTTAGGTCTCCTGCTACATTATCTCGCCACCGGAGTCGAGGGCGTCCGCGTGGTCTCCTTCCAGTTGGGACTTCCTCCCACGCCAGTCTTACTGTTCTTTGGTCAGAATGTCTTCTGAGGTGTCCTGCCCATTGGAGTCTTCTGGACTTTATTTCTTTTATGATGTTGGCAAAGGTCTGGGTAAAGTTATTCGAGCTCTTTGTTAGTTCTTATCCTATATTGTCCTGATGCTTTATTCAGCACAGGACCAAAGATCTTCCCTAGGATTTTTCTTTCCCAAACACATAGTCTCTCTTCGTTTGCCTTTGTTATCGTCCACGTTTCGCTTGCATACATCACAACGGGTCGTATGATTGTTTTATAGACTTGTATCTTCGTACGTCTTGTTAGTTGTTTCGATTTTATAAGGCTTTGGAGGGCAAAAAGACATGTGTTGCTGGCCTGTATCCTGTTGTTTATTTCTTGTGATCCGTTATTGTCTTCAGTTATTGTTGTTTCAAGATACTTGAATTCTCTAACGCGCTCAAAGTTAAAGTCATCGATGGTGATGTTGTGTCCGATTCAGTCTCTGCTTTGGTTATTGCGGCTCATATACATATATTTCGTCTTGTTTTCGTTGATTTGGAGCCCCATCTTCTCTACTTCCTTCTCGAACCTCACGAAAGTTTCCTTCATTCTTAATCGTGTGTTTCCTATTAGATTGATATCGTCTGCAAATGCCAGTAGTAAGTTTGGTCCTTCTCGATAAAATACTGTATTCGGTTTTTCGATTCTTGCACTTCTGATTATGTGCTCCAGAGCTAAGTTGAAGAGTTGTGGTGAAAGTGCATCTCCCTGTTTTAGCCCATTGTTTATTTCAAATGTCTCCGAGTATTGTTGTCCAACTCTCTCCTTACATCGTAACCGTTCCATACACATCCGTATCATAGTCCAGAGAAATAAGATTTTTCTCTTGACACATCCCCCTCCAGGCCGAAACCAAATTTTTTGCGTAGTATGGACATCTATATTAATAACCTTTATGTTTCCTGCAGCCGATGTTGATGATATACATAGTTATAAACAAATGAAGATCAAAAAGCGGAAATTTTCGCTTTTTTCGTCTATAACTAAAAAGTTAAGCATTTTAAACAAATTTGAAAGTAAGAAACTCATAAATCGTCTAAAAAATTTCAATATGGCGTTCGCTGAATATATCTATCCTTATTGGTTGGTTAGAAAATTGCAAAATAAATCATAAATTTTGAGTTTTTTAAATATTTATAACTTATGTAAAAATTAACTTAGAATCTTCTTATTACATGAATTGCTGAGACTTCTGGTGTTTAAATTATATTTTACATTTCAAAGCAATTGGTCAAATAGTTTAAAAGTTATTTAATTTGTTTATCCCAAATTCATTATTTTTTGCAACACTACAAGTCAGAAAATTATGAGGTTACAGTAAGACTTCTGACAGTTTATGAAAGAAGAACATTTATACTATTGACTTAATTAAAAAAAAAATGACAAAAAGTAATTTTAAACAGTGTAAAATTATTTTGCAAAATAAGAATAATTTGCAATTAAAATAACTTTTGAACCGTTACCCGTAGAAAAATTATTTTTTCATATTTGGAAAGACTGGATTTTTATACACATTTTAAAAGGAAAACAATTGTCCTAGGACAATAGGGAACTTGCATAAATTTTTAAATTCGAAAAAAATGTTATAAATCACAACAGAACATAATTTAAAACATGTATCAAAGATAAAAAAGTTTTGTTTGTCTTTCGTTTGGCCCCTAAAGACGATTAAAAATTCAAATTAAAAAGGTGGCCCTAAACGCGTCGTGACGTCACTGGGTTGTACGTTTACATTTTTCCAATAAAGTAAACAGAATTTTAAATTAGACGTTATAAACGTCAGTAGAAAATACATTTATGTGATGTTACAAGTGTTTTTGATCGTTTGAACTATTCATAGAAATTTGTACTTTTACAAAATGGTTTTATCTTCAATAGTAAACCTTCGTTCCTTTCCTTCAAAAACAGTATAAAACTCCAATTTTAACAAACTGGTATTTATTATTACAATGACATACCATAAATGTCATTAGAATATAAACATTTTTGACTTATTCCACGAAGATGAGCTGGCCAAATACCCAAGTAGGTGGAGGCCAATAAACTGAAGAAGGAGAAGAAGAATATACCTAAATATAAGGTTGTGTCTAGATATACACTAACGTGTACGCAAATAAAAAGTTAGAGTGTTAGTGATTTCTTATTTTTTATTTGTTTAGTGTTTGTTTTTGAATTAACTATGGAGTGTGGACAATTATTTAGTTCTTTTAATGCGTTTAAGAACATTTTAAAACAGTACGAAAAAGATAAGAGACTATAACTTAATATATATTTTTTTAGTTATAAATGAAATAGTATTACCGCCCAAGATTAAAATAAAAGGAAGACCTAAAGCTTTCACAATAATAATTAACTTGTTCTGAAGCTATTATCCTTGTGCAATTTTTGTAATCAACTATTCTAAATGGGAAGTAAGCCACAATTTAACTAAAAAATTGGTTTTATTAACGTTTCGAAGTCTAAATCGGATGTCGTTGTCAAAATACAAAATATTATTAAATTAAACAAAAATGTTGTTGCTTAGTAAAAAATATTTTCTAATAATTTATTTAATCTGACTAATTTTTTTATTTTGACAATGACATCCGATTTGGACGTCGAAACGTTAATAAAATACTTTTTTTAGTTAAATTGTGGCTTATTTTGCATTTAGAATAGTTGATTATAATAATTCACTTACGTATAAAAATTATTTTAACAATATTTTGTACCTACATGTCATGTCAACTAAATACGTATAATTATTTTGCTAACCTAAATATATACTTTTATATATATACATTGATTTATTACAATTAAGTTTGAAACATCTGAATAGTTCTGCTTCCCTTCCCTTAACAAATATTTTTCTATCAAACAAACACTAAACATATCAAAATAGCATGTACCAAAATATATAGTCACTGCGCAAGCTAAATAATGACGTCACTGGCTTGATGAAGTTTAATTCGCGTCTACCTAACTTTTTTATTTGCGTACACGTTAGCGTGTACCTAGACACAGCGAAATATAACCATAATCAAAACTAATGCAAAACTATGTGACGTCACGGGCCGTTTGAACTATTTTATACCGAAGAAGACTTTAAATATGTATTTCTAAGTTATTACGAGTTGTTGAAGCATGAAATTTTGGAAATCTCATTTTTAAACAAAACTGAATATTATTATCTAATAAAAAAAAATGTGCAAGTTCCCTATTAGGGACGAAGTTAGCCTCCCCACTTTTTTAATTCACATGTTTTTGCAAAATAATTTTGCAGTATTAAGAATTATTTTTTGTCATTTTTTTTTCAATAAATTAATAGTATAAATCTTCTTCTTTCATAAACTATCCAAAGTATTAGTGTAACTTCATCATTTTCTGACTTATAGCGTTGCAAAAAAAATTAATTTGGGAAAACAAATTAAATACCTTTAAACTAGTTGACCAATTGCTTGGAAATTTATGGTTTGATTTAAGCACCAGAAGTCTCAGCATTCCGTGTAATAAGAACGTTCTAAGCTAATGTTTATATAAGTTATGAATATTTATAAAAACTCAAAATTTATGATTTATTTTGCAATTTTCTAAGCAACCAATAGGGATAGACATATTCAGCGAACGCCATATTGAAGTTTTTTATACAATTTATGAGTTTCTTACTCTTAAATTTGTTTAAAATACTTAACTTTTTGGTTATAAACGAAAAAAGGGAAAATTTACCGTTTTTTGATCTTCATTTGTTTATAAGTATGTATATCATCAAAATCGGCTGCAGGAAACATATAGGTTATTAATATAGATGTCCATACTACTCAAAAAATTTGGTTTCGGCCTGGAGAGGGCTGTGTCACGAACAGGATATTTTTTTCCTTATTTCTTTGAACTATCAACCTGACTAGTTTTTTTGGAACGCCAAGTTCCTGCATCGCTGTCCACAATCTAGTCCTGCATACTCTATCAAATGCTTGTTTAAAATCTATGAATATCTGATGAAGCTCACGATCAAACTCCCGGCATTTTTGCAATATCTGTTTTATTGTGAATATCTGGTCAAGAGTAGAGCGGCCCGGTCTAAATCCGCATTGATAATCTCCAACTATTTCTTCTGTGTATGTTTTGGTCCTTTCTAGCAGGATGATTGCAAGGATTTTATAGGTGGTGTTTAGGAGTGTTATTCCCCGGTAGTTAATACATTGCTTAATACATTGCCGAGAACAGATTTTATTAAATATCTACAGGCTCCAGGTCGACTCAGCCCGAATAAAATAAGTACCTTGGGTAAAACCAGGGGTAATAATAGGCGGTTGAAGCGTAGCACTGGCCCTGTTACCTCCCTTGAATACCATAGGCCCAAGAGATAGCAGATTACCCTACTATAATCCCAAAGCAGCGCTAGCGGTATAAAAGGGAGATATCCAGATTTAGAAATACGGCTCTACCTCCCTCTAAGGGGAAAATTGACTCATCCCAGATACCTAGGGTATCAAAAGGTTTGTGCTCTGGTGGTTTGATCTCCCAAAAATTTTCGTACGCATCTGGATGCTGAGAGGAGCGCAACCTTCTGCATAGTCTTGTAAATAAGATGTTCATCTAGACACAGATTTTTGATGTTTTTGATGAGGTTCTTCGGAATGATTCCAGTAGTAGAAAGGTATTGTCTGGGTACTTTCCACTCTCCATTGTTATATCTCCTCATTTGTATTTCGAGATCTCTATACTTGACGATCTTTTCGTTGTGCTTAAGCAGATTATTGTTGTTAGGTATCGCCACATCTATTGATGTTGTTTGCCTAGTATCTTTATTAACTAGTATCAGGTCCGGTCTATTATGTGCCACTCGTTGGTCTCTGAGTACAGTGCGATCCCAGTGTAGCCTGTAGTTGTCATTTTCAAGCATTGTATTAGGGACGTCTTGATAATAAGGGAGATGATCGATTTGGTGATGTCCAAGTTTGCTAGCTAGTTCTTTCGAAGAATCTTTCCTACTGAGTCATGGCGTTCTTTATAATCACTTCCGACAAACACCTGGCAGCCCCCGGTAAGGTGTTGGATAGATTCTTGGGCTAATTTGATTTTAAGGTTTAATGTAACATCTCTATTGAAAAAATAGTGAACTAAATTGAAAAAACTATTGAATAATGTTAAAAATAGTGCTAATAACTAATAACTTAAAATTGAAAATTTATACAATCCGACAAGTGAGAGCTGGCGGATGACCTCGTATTGTGTATTTCTCGCTGTGTATTTTCGCACAAGGTCAGTCGCCAGTGCTCGCTTGTTGGATTGTAAATGTTTGTAATTAAAAAAATGGGTAATATTTACCTATGGAAGGTCTAGTGATAACAATTGGCAATTTGGTACTATATTCAGAAACAAGTTGTTCAGTTAGACCTTTTGTATATGCATAGCTGTTTGGATATTTACTTAAAAGTTTGGGAGTTAGTGTCTCCAATAAATCATCACTCATCCATTTTACCATGTCAAGCATTTTTCTAAAAAGCAAATCAGATGTATTAATCAATACATAATTACTATGGGCCATTCCACAAACATACGCCTGTTTTGGATTACTTCGACAACGAATATTTTACTGTGCAACATAAGAAGTACGAAAGTAAATGGCGCTAATAATTATTCCAATAAACAACAATGTAATTTGCAATTTACTTTCGTTCTTCTTATTTTGCACAGTAAAATATTCGTTGTCGAAGTAATCCAAAACAGGCGTATGTTCGTGGAATAGGGTATATAATACACAAATTATTATATTTTTCTCTGGATTGTCATCTTTTACACTAGATTTCTACCTTAGAATTTCTGTACTTTCCACTCATTGATCCATATGCTCTTCAATTTAATTATGGATGAAATCATCAAAAATATCAGCAAAGGAAGAAAATATAGAAAGGAAAACAAAGAAGTAAAAATACTATGTTACTCAGATGACGCAATATTGACAGTTCAAGATGAATATAGTCTGCAAAGAGTAGTCTACAGATTTAACATGAGAGCAAAAGCATTTTATATCATAATCTTATCTCAGAAAACTAGATCAATAGTAATCAGCAAAGATCCAATCAGATGTAAAATAGAAATTGATGGCATCAGTATTGAACAAGTAATGGGAATAAAATACCTTGAAATCACACTGTCCAGCTTTGGAGACCTGGACAAAGAAGTGAGAGATCAAGTACAGAAAACAAGTAGACTGCCTTAATAACATATACACACACCCAAACTTATATGGAATCACCATGTATTTCAAAGTAATATTTATTTATTTTGAAAAAACTTGTTATTGTTGCGAAGAATAAAGTATTTTATTGAAAATAAACAATAAGACAATCGGATAGTACAGCTCGGTACGGTATAGGTTATTTGCTTGAATTGCAAGTTAAACGAAAATAAATAAACTAACTTTCGCGTCCAAAAAAGGAAATTATGCCTAATGTGGTGTTATATAACTTACAACGAGGAAAGATTATTGGTCTTGTGGAGAAAGTAATGTTTTCAGAGGGGCATAGCTGTAGAGCTAGGCGTAACACAGGTTCTGTCCACAACCAAAACTAGGTAACAGGAACTAGAAAAGCTCAAAATTATAGCAAGGGAAAGTCGCCAAAAGTAATAACGGCTCTCCAAGATCGTTTAATTGTCCAATCAGCTGAAATACACCCAACCATTTCTCACCTGCAGCTCTAAAGGCAGCTTTTGGAAGCTACAGGTGTAACTGTTTCAGTTGAAACGATAAGAAGAAGAGTTCGTACAGTTATGATAGTTCGACGACAGTTATGGCTTCCCGAGTTATCCAGGCAGCACAAGATTAATCGCCTAAATTGGTGTCTTCACCACCAAAACTGGAACATTGGGAATTGACAAAATGTGCTATTTTCAAAAAAAGTCAGGATTTGTGTAAAATCAGATAACCCACGAAGTCGTGTACTTAGAGGTCGAAGAAGACAAGCAAGAACGAAAACTGTCAGATCTGTTCACAAATATACAAGGGGAAGTGTAATGTTCTGAAGAGGAATTGTGATCCGTAAAAAAACTCCTTTAATTTTCATCCAATCAACCTTAACTGCTCACAGGTATGTTGATAACCTGTAGTCAGGCTCTGCAGAGGTGCAACAGGAGAAAATTTTATTTTATTGCATGATAATGGACCTGTACATACTATTAGAGTGACTACAGACATCATTGAAGCAGAAGGTATCCCTTGTTTGGTGTGGCCTGCTTGCTCACCCGAACTTAATCCTATAAAGTATTTGTGGGATCTGCTTAAAAGAAAAATTAGAGCTCGCCGGGATAATTCACAAAACACCGCACGGCTAGTACAAGCTGCTCTTAAAGGATGGAGCAACCTACCAAAACCAAATGTTGATAATTTGATTAGGAGCGTGCCCACTAGTGTTGCCAGGTCCGATTTGTTTTTAATCGGTACATAAGTAAAAACAAATCGGGATTTAGGGTTGTAGATCGGGACAAATAAACAACAATAGCCCAGTAAATAACGGTTTTGGAGTGTAATTTTCAGAGTCAACTCCGAATTGCATGAAAATGAAAATCTGGTTTTAGGTTCTACTTACTGTCTACTTCAAAGTTGAACTTGTACCGTTTGTTGCTTTTACTTGGTGGGTGACAGTTACAGTTACCCCTTCTCGGGGTAAAAAAAGCGCGTTTAAAGTAAGTCTCAAAATGGATCAACTGACTAACTCTAAAAAACTTTTGTTCTATATAGTTTTTAAACTAAATCAATACTTTTCGAGTAATTTTATCGAAAAAGATATTCTTAGCAAAAATGTAGTTGTAAAAAAGCAAAAAAAATTGTATGTTTAGAAAGTCTATAAAACCATTAAAAGCAAAGTTGTAGCGATCAAGCGTTCTTTTTCGTCAAATTCCAAATCGAATTTTTAAACTTGAAATAACCAAAAAATTAAGCAATTTTGGAGCAAAATTTTTTTTTAATTTTTAAAGTGTTTCAAAAAAATCTTTAATCTTGTTTTATATAATAAAAGTCTCTAGCATTAAAACTACGCGAGTTACGCTCAAAATAAGGTTGGCTCCTTTTTTTGGTAAAAAAAACCGTGAAAATCTCCCCCTATTTATGTACCGTAAATAATATTAATCGTTACCGCTTTGCCATTTACTTTATAAGTGTATTGTTTATACGATCTGTAAGGTTTACCGGTTATGAGTGCTTAGTTTTAAAAAAAATTGGTTTTATATTAAAAAAAAAATTCCTAAAATATTGGAAAATGCCCTTTTTTCAAAATAACTAAAAAAGTATTAGCAATACTATAAATCTCAAGAAGTAAAAAGTAGGTAAGTTTTGCTTTTATAAATATGATAGATTCATTTTGTTTTTCTTAATGTTGTTCTGAAGCTATTTTCTTGTGGCATTTTTATAGTCAACTAATTTCAATGGGAAATAAGCCACAATTTTACCAAAAAAATGATTTTATTAACGTTTCTACGCCCAAGTCGGGTGTCGTTGTCAAAATACAAGATAATACTAGATTAAACAAAGATGTTGTTGCTTAGCAAAAAATAAATTATTAGAAGAATTTTTTGCTAAGCAACAACATTTTTGTTTAATCTAGTATTATTTTGTATTTTGACAACGACACCCGACTTGGGCGTCGAAACGTTAATAAAATCATTTTTTGGTAAAATTGTGGCTTATTTCCCATTGAAAATAGTTGATTTTTTTTTTCGTTAGGCAAAAATTGGTTCAAATATGGCTGTTCATATTTTGCATATGTACACTCGTGATTAGTGACTCTTTCGGGCCCTTTCAATCATGTAAAAAATAAGTACATAAGTAAAGTAAATTGTTTGTAAAGCGGTAACGATTAATTTCATTTGGGGTGCTAAGTAGGGGGAGATTTTCACGATTTTTTTACCAAAAAAAAGGAGTCAACTTGATTTTGAGCATAACCTTCTTAGTTTTGATGTTAGAAACTTTCTAAAACATAAAAATAAAGCTTTATTCAGTAAAAAAGTTTTAATTGGTTTTTCCCGAAAAGTGCTTCATTTATTGGTTATTTCACGTTGAAATATTTAATTTGGAATTTGACGAATAAGAACGTATTTTTCATGAGTTACAACTTTGCATTTGCTGGGTCTATAGACTTTACAAGTTCACAATTTTGTTCATTTTTTTTATATTATGCTACATTTTTGCTAAGAATATTTTTTTCGATCAAATATTTACTTTTTGAGTTATTTGTGAAAATCGCCTGAAACCGTGATTTTTTTGTCGAAAAATAAACATTTTCAATCGTACCTAAATAACCCGAAAAAAATTTTTACTATGTTAAAATTCTATAGAACTAAAATTGCTTAGAATTAGTCAATTTCTCCATCTCCGACCTTATTTTAAACGCGCTGTTTTTCACCCCCAAGAAGGGGGTGACTGTCACCTCCCGAGTAAAAACAACCAATGGCACAAGCCGTCCAAATTTTTATGCAATTCGGAGTTGATCCTGAAAATTACACGGTATCGCCGTATTTTCAGTTCTTTAGTGGACTACAAGGTGTTTCTATAATCTGTATTTAATCCTACATAATAATAATAATAATCAGACGAAATTACAACAAAAATCGTAGATTAAGTAAATTATTTATTGTTTATTAAAATTATATTTTTCATTCGATTTTGCCGCTTTTTGGAGTGCCTTGTTTTTATAAAATAGTTATAAAATGCACTGCAAATCCTCCTGAAATTGGTTTTGGTGGGTGAAAATCGGGACATTTAGTGTCCCGATCAGGTACAAATCGGTACGCGTCCCCAGACCCCTGAAAATCGGGACGTCCCGCGCAAATCGGGACACCTGGTAACGCTAGTGCCCACGCAAACTGAAGCTTGCATAAGGACTAGAGGTGATAACACTGACTACCACAAAATACAAAAAAAAATAAAAACAATTTAAACATTATTCGTTTTGCATTGAAATTTTGTATGCTGTTGACTTTAAAACAACTACTTTCAATTTGTTTGTTAAATACTTTATTGTTTTATTTAATTGTTATGTATTAGTTATTAAATTACTTTAGAATAAATATTGTTTGACTTCGTGTGTTTGCTTTATTAAATTCGCACGAAATAGTAAGAAATATCCGATGATTCCATATAAGTTTGGGTGTGTGTATGTAGCCCAATAAATGACCATTTTGGAGTGTAATTTTCAGGGGCAACTCCGAATTGCATGAAAATTTGGATTTAGGTTTTACTTACCCTCCACTTCAAAGTTGAATTTGAGCCGTTGGTTGCTTTTACTTCTATAAAGTTTTTTATGTAAGTCAATAACTCAAAAAGTATCAAAAAAATATTCTTAGAAAAAGTGTAGCTCATAAAAAAACTAAAAAAATGGTGTATCAGTAAAGTCTATAATCCGAGTAAAAGCAAAGTTGTAGCTCATGAAAAATACGTTCTTATTCGTCTAATTCCAAATCGGATATTTCCACGTGAAATCACCGAAAAAAAATAAGAAATTCTCGGGAAAATCTGATTAACATTTTTTAAAGTGTTTAAAAAAGCTTTATTGTTATTTTCTATAAAAGTTTCTAGCATCAAAAATAAACGAGCCCCAACGAGGAAGTTGACCCTTTTTTTTTGGTAAAAAAAAATCGTGAAAATCTCCCTCTGTTTAGCAACCTAAATAAAATTATTCGTTACCGCTTTACCAATTACTTTAAATGTATCTATATTGTTTATAGGTATGTAAGTTTGACCGGTTTAAAGTGCTTATTTTTGAAAAAAAATTAGTGATACAGAAAATATCAAAGAGTAAAAAAATGTAGGTTTTGCTGTTATAAATATGCTAGTTTCATTTTGCTTTTCCGTAAGACAAAAATTGGTTAAGATATGGCTATTCAAAATTTGCATATAGTGACTCGTTCAAGCCCTTTTAACTACAGTCGAACCCGCTTATTGGAATAGCCGTCGTGCCAAGAAAAAGTATTCCTATAACAGGGATATTCTAATAACCGATCATATAAGCCTCGTAAAAACGTTTTGGGACCTCAAATTTCTATTCCTTAAACAGGGATATTCCTTTAACCGGTATTCTAATAAGCGGGTTCGACTAACCCTTTCAAAAATAAGCACTTTAAACCGGTGAAACTGACAGATCATATAAAAAATAGAAAATTAAAATAAATTGTTTGTAAAGCTTTAACGATTAATTTCATTTGGAAAGCTAAACACGGGGAGATGTTCATGATATTTTTACCAAAAAAAAAGGGGCCAACTTTATTTTGAGCGTAATTTTCTTATTTTTAATGCCATAAACTTTTATAAACAATTAAAATGAAGCTTTTTATGGACACTTTAAAAAAGTATAAATAAATTTTTCTTGAAAAGTGTCATTGATTTGAAACTTTTCGGTGATTTCACGTTGAAATATTCGATTTGGAATTAGACGAATAAGAACGTATTTTTCATGAGCTACAACTTTGCTTTTACTCGGTTTATAGACTTTACTGATACATCATGTTTTAGTTTTTTTTATAAACTAGATTTTTGCTAAGAATATTTTTATTCGATAAAATATTTACTTTTTGAGCTATCTGCGGAAAACCGTTTGAAAACGTAGTTTTTTGTCGAAAAATAAACATTTTCAATCGCAAATATCTAGAAAAGTATTGACTTACATAAAAACTCTATAGAACGAAAGTTGCTTATAATCAGTCAATTTATCCATGAACGTATGTTTTTTCACCCCCGAGAAGGAGTGACCGTCATTCCTTAAGTAAAAGCAACCAACGGCACAAATTTAACTTTGAAGTGGAGTGTAAGTAGAACCTAAATCCAAATTTTTATGCAATTCGAAGTTGCCCCTGAAAATTACACAGTATCGCAGTATTTCCCGTTCATTTACTGGGCTAATGGAGAAACCGACATATTAATACTGTTATGAAGTCAATAAATTATAAAGGCAGTGTAAGATCAATAATGACATATGCATCAAAAACAAGACCCGATACAGCCACAACACAAAAACTACTGAAAACGGCAAAGATGAGAGTACTGAGAAGAATTACAGGAAATACGCTGAGAGATCGAAAGAAGAGTGACGACATGAGAAGAAAATGGAAGTACAGTTGGACAATAAAAAAAAAGAATGGAATAACCACATAAACAGAATGAGGGTGGCCTGTGTGGTCAAAATAAAAAGCGATAAATCACCAATCGGCGGAAGAAGTATCGGATAACCGCGCTAAAGTTGGAGTGACATGACAAAATTCCATAGAGGTATCAATCCTCTAAAGCAGAATTGCTCATAAAGACGAAGAATATTTCTATTCTTAATATAGAACAGTAATCATCTAAATAAAGAAAAACTGTCAAGGGATGGGGATTACACTAAATAACAGAAACATATATACCTATGTTGCAATTTGCAGATGACCAGATTATCTTGGCATAGGACAAAGATGTTCTCTGGATAAAGAGATATATGTCAAACATATTGTTACTTCTTAAAAAAAGCATTAATAAAAAAAATAAAAACTTCTTTGCTTACCTAGGATCCTGAGGAGCATCATATAACTTTTCTTCTAACTCTGTAACATCACAGTGACAATAAGACGTTGAAACGTGTACGAAGATTTTTAAATTTTGTAACTTGCAAGCCCATTCCAGAACATTAAAGGTACCTCCGGTGTTCAAAAGTACCGCCGTTTTAACTGTTAAGTCAAATTTTACGTTAGCTGCCATATGAAATACACTGGTTACTGATTTTTCCAATAATTCTTGATCTTTAGGAGAGATTCCGCAGTTTTCTTCCGTTACATCGCCGGTGATGCATTTGACTTTTTCAAATATTGATTTGGCGTCTGGTAATTGTCTGATATTGTCGAAAACCTAAAATCAACCCTATTCAGTACAATCTAGCTTTTTATTTGTATGTAAAAGAAACGACACTTAGAAATATATGTAAAGTGTAAGGGTAAATAAGATAATATTAATAAAATTGAACCCAAAAACTTCTTTAACGTTAGGTACAACATCTATTAAAAAAAGAATCATCATTCTTTGTGACTTTATTTGCTTTTCCTGTTCTGTGTAACTTCATTGTTCAACTTTATCTTTTTCTGAGCCTTTTGTCTTCCAATGTACCAGATTTCTCTATATAGGGTGGTAACTCTTTGGTGTTTCTGGGTCTTAGCTATGATTTTTTACTTTCCTACAAACTGGGGTTTTGGCATTGGGAATGTCGTTCGGCAGTTATTGAACAATCATAGGATCCACTTCTTTGCCACGGTGCCAAAATGTTTAATTTTCTCCACACATATATCATTGACTCCTACGGCTTTCCCGTTTTTGAGTGTCTTTAGTTCATTATTCAGTTCTGTTATGGTTAAAGGTGTCCAGGAACTTTTTTCCATTGATGGTGAGCAGTTGATACCTGCTTTTTGCGAGTGGTGTTATATTTGCCCTTAAGAAGTAGTTGGTGGACTATCTGGTTGGGAGTAAGAGTAAGGTTCCAAGCAGTTTTGCTGCTGTGAGATATGTCCATACGCTCAAGGTTTTCTATCCATTTCTTCTGTCGAACTTCGGTCAGTGCAGTCATAAGGGCGTTGCTACAGTTTATTGTTTCGTCGCTGAATGGGTCTTTGTTGAATAGTCTTTCATACCTGGTTAATGTGCTTTTGAAGACATCTGATAGACCTGGTATGAATTGTCTCCTGCATACTCTTGGTTTATGCTGCTGCAGTTGAAATTGAAGCGTCTGCAGGAAGGTCTCTCGGTTGTTTTTATGGCTGCATAAATTTGAACACCTATTGGCCAATGACAATTTTGGGGATTGCACCATAGACATTTTTTATACAAGAATGTTACTAATATTCGTTAAGAATTTCGTTATTAATATGCTTAGTTAAAATTTCATGCTGTAGCTAGATATTGCTAAATAGTAATTACCCTTATAAGGTGGCACCCAAAATCCCGACAGCCAAAATCCCTAAGGCCAAATCTCGACACACCAGAATCCCGGCACGCCAGAATCCCGATACGGCAAAATCCCCACATACCAAAATCTCTACATGCCAAAATCCCAACATGCCACAATCCTTGCATAAGTAAAAATCCCGAGACCACTACATTTTGAATATTTATGGTTTCCTTTTCAAATGCAATACCAAATCATATATTATAGAGTATTGAAATCGAAAAATGAATTACTTACTTACTAATAAGAACGGGTACTAAAACTAAATACTTTTTATGTATGTATTTTAAAAGTGAAAATTATTAAACACTTCATTTTATAATGTAAAATCTATAGGTACTTACTGAAATATACGGTAGTAAGTGACTTGTTAATTTCTATTATATGAAAGTAAACTTGATTTAAAAAGTAATGCAAAAATTCTTCGCGAATTAATCGGTTTTAATTTATTTCCAAGTAGATAATGAATATTAGTTAAATATAAATATAAATGAATTTCATGTTTGAAATAATACTGTAACGTAACAAAAATGATACTATGTATTATAGTTTCGAAAATCTGGAGGGATTTTTGATTTATCGGGATTTTGGCCGTAGGGATTTTGACTGTCGGGATTTAGGCGTGCTTGTCGGGATTTTGGCGTGTCGGGATTTTGGCGTGTCGTGATTCTGACGTGTCGGAATTTTGGCAGTCGGGATTTTGGATGTCGGAATTTTGGGTGTCGGGATTTTCGGGTAGACCCAAAATATAATAAAAAAAAGCTTCTACTTACCACTGAATTTAAAAGCTCTTCCAATCTTTGTGTTGCATTCTTTCCTTTCTTACTTCTGATAATTACATATATAGCAGCAACATCTGGACATGATCTTAATAACTTCTCTATCAAAATTTTACCCATGAAACCAGTGGCTCCAGTTATAAAGACGTGCTGGTTCCGATACCATTTTGAAATTTCTGATGTCTCCATTTTCTGGAAACTTCGAACTTATGCAGAGTAATTGTTCTGAAAAATACAGTTCTTTAAGTAAAAACGATACTTAGCAAGTATTATTAACTTTGTTTTTTATACGAATTAAAAATAAGGCTATGCCTATCAAAATTTGTTTTTAAATTTTTTTTTATTTATTGCTGAATTTTAATTATTTTTCGACATCTATAAAGAGATTGTAAACGTCTATGTCATATTCCCATGCTTTGGCTAGTATTTGTTTAACTGTAAATAGTTACTCGATAGTAGATATTTTTTACCTAAACCCTGCTTGGTATTCCCCGATGATTTTTTCAGTAGGAGGTGGAAATTTTCGACTACGAATGTTTGTGAGTATTTTGTATCCCGAACAAAGTAAAGAGATGCCTCTATAATTCTGACATAACAGTTTGTCTCCTTTTTTATGAATAGGGTAAGGGTAAATTATACTTTTCTTCCATTGTTGGGGGATTTTTCTTCTAATTACCCCTGGATAATAGTGTTTCTATTATCCAGGTGGAAAACCAGGTGATGAAGTAAAGCCTTTCACTCAAAACTATTCTGCATGCAAGTTTGTTTTATTTTTTATATTTGGTGTTTTCTTCTATTTTCATATTGCGCTTATATTCAAAGTTATGAATTTTTGAATAAAACAATATTTGCAATCATTGATGGGTGAATGAAACCTGTCAGTCAATTGCTGTATTTAGAATCCTGTGACTTCTTATACATCGAGTTGGCTTAAATAATCCCAGATATGCTCAATTAAACTTTCATCTGGTGAGCATGTTGGACAATTTAACTTCCCTATATCATCTTTATTTTTTATGTAAGCCTTCAGCTGTACTTCAACCAGTTGATTGACTTATCACATATATCTTCCTCTAACTGTTATTCAAGTCCTTTGAGACTTCGGCAGATCTGCTAGATAAAAGCTCCTGTCTAATAATACCAACACCCGATGGACCTTGTATTTCACCCTGTAACCCAATAAATAACCGTTTTGGAGTGTAATTTCCAGGGGCAACTCCCAATTGCATGAAAATTTGGATTTACGTTCTACTTACCCTCCACTTCAAAGTTGAATTTGTGCCGTTGGTTGCTTTTACTTGGGGGGTGATATTTACCCCTTCCCAGGGGTGAAAAACGCGTGTTTAAAATAAGGCCGGAAATGGATAAATTGTCTTATTTGAAGCACCTTTTGTTCTATAAAGTTGTTTACGTAAATCAATACTTTTCAAGTTATTGGCGATTTAAAATGTTGATTTTTCGACAAAAAACTACGTTTTCAGATCGTTTTTTCCAAATAACTCAAAAAAGTAAATATTTTATCGAAAAAAATATTTTTAGTAAAAGTGTAGCCTATAAAAAAACGAAAAAAATGGTGTACCAGTAAAGTCTACAAATTGAGGTTATTTTTTTCGATAAAATATTTACTTTTTGAGTTATTTGCGAAAAACCGTCTGAAAACGTAGTTTTTTTTGTCGAAAAACAACATTTTCAATGGCAAATAACTCGAAAAGTATTGACTTACGTAAAAAACTCTATAGAACAAAAGTTACTTAAAATCAGTCAATTTATCCATTTCAGATCTTATCTTGAACGTATGTTTTTTTCACCCCCGAGAAGGGGTGACTGTCACCCCCAAGTAAAAGCAACCAATGGCACAATTTGAACTTTGAAGTGGAGGGTAAGTAAAACCTAAATCCAAATTTTCATGCAATTAGGAGTTGCCCCTTAAAATTACACGGTGTCGCCGTTTTTCCCGTTCATTTAGATACTGGGCTACTAGCATACTCAGGAATTTTTCTTGTATCAAGAATCAAGATATTATACAGAGAACGCCCCTAAGCAAAACTAAGTTCAATAGAAGAAGAAGATGCCTTATTATGCTAAAGATTTGCCTGAAGGACTTCGATCAAGGTATCGGAGACCTTATTGGGACAAATACAAAGTCCGCGGCCCTTGGGGTTTCTCTACTCGTGTCCTCCACTCGGGGGGACCGGCTTCAGCAATGTTTTAGCCTATAGTAAAGACTAAAGGCGGCGAGGGATGGTTCCCCAAAAGGAAGACGGTCAGTGAGAAGACAATGGAACGACAACTTACTCGAAGCACATTGAAAAACAGACAGAGTTTAATAGTAACCTTACAGCACCTGGCCAAATTATTAGGCCAAGCAAAGAAAAATTTACTATATGAAGTTATTTCTCTCATGATTATGAATATTTGAAAAAATACCGTTTTGTTCCTTTTTTTGTGAATATGTATTAACTTTAAGGTGTGTATCCATTAGGTTTGCTGCTCCGCGTTCCCTGCAACTGTTCTTATCGATACGGCATGCGCTTCTCTACATATAATCCGCCACTGATTGGAGGGCCGAGGCGGAGTGCGCATTCTTGCATGGCCCAGGAGCGCCAACGTACTCACTATGTGGAGCAGTTGCAGGAGCGCGGAGCGGCGAACCTCATGGATACGCACCTTTATATGTAAAGGAGCGCATGCCGTATTGATTGGAACAGTTGCAGAGAGCGCGGAACAAGCGAACCTAATGGATACGCACCTTAAGAGTAAATATTCACAAAAAAGGAACAAAACAATATTTTTTCAAATATATTCGTAATCATGAGAGAAATAACTTCATATAGTAATTTTTTTTGCTTTGCCTAATAATTTGGCCAGGTCACATCACTGGGCCAGGTACTGTAGGTTTAATTATTTTAATTAATTCTACAGCACAACATTGTAGTCCTGTCGCCAGTGGGGGTACAACGGCCTCCTTAATTCAGATGGAATTACCCAACTTTTTTTATGTATTTTGACCAGTAGAACACGAATTTTTTGGGTAACAGACGATCCTGATGTCGATAAGATTGTTATAAACAAAGAACTTGAGGAATCACATAACAGCGATTTTTCGCAAAACAAAACATTTTTTTTTTGTATTTTTTGGGGTCATTCTAAGCAAAAAATGTTTTTACAAGTTTTTTCGTAGGATGCATAGTTTTCGACATAAACGCGGTTGAACTTTCACAAAATCGAAAAATTGCAATTTTTTAACCCGAAGAACTTTGATTGAAAAATAAAAATAGCAATTCTGCTTACCGCATTTGAAAGTACAAGTCAAATTCTATCGGTTTTGATTACTTTCATTGCTAAAAATTAATTTTTTTATTGTTAAACAAGCTATAAACACGTAGTGATTGAATGATGTTTTCAATGCATTTCTCATTTGAAATCGACCGAGTTGGCGCGCATACAGACAATTTCTACGTAGATTACTTACATTAAAACGCATGCATTGGGTACGGGAAACACTATGTGTTTATGGCTTTGTTTAACAAATAAAAACTTAATTTTTAGCAATGCAAATAATCAAAACCGATAGAATTTGACTTGAACTTTCAAATGCAGTAAGCAGAATTGCTATTTTATTTTTTAATCAAAAGTTATTCTGGTTCAAAAATTGCACTTTTTCGATTTTTTGAAAGTTTAACCGCGTTTATCTCGAAAACTATGCATCCTACGAAAAAACTTGTAAGACCATTTTTTGCTGAGGATCGCCCAAAAAATATAAAAAAATGTTCTGTTTTTCGAAAAATTGCTGTTATGTAATTCCTTCAGTTCTTTGTTTATAACAATCTTATCGACATCCGGATCAACTGTTACCCAAAAAATTCGTGTTCTACGGGTCAAAATACATAAAAAAACTTGGGTAAGTCCATCTGAATTAAGGACGCCGTTGTACCCCCTGGCGACAGGACTATTGAATTTTGTCTGCTGTTCAAATAATTTTCAAAAGGTCATTGAATTTTAGTTAACAATTAGATACCAGATAGGATTTAATATCACTAAATAAATTGCCATCATGTGTTAAATATCAAAATAAACATTTTTCAATATTTGATTTGAATATGTTATTTTTAAATGTATAAGTATGTATAAAGCAAAATTTATGCAACACAATTAACTTAACCTCATATTTGTATAATTTTAAAACTTTTAGAAACGCATTAAGCTACATAAATTATGTGATTAAAAACAGATTATAAAGAAAATGATACAACTTTTACACGACCTATCGCCCAGTCAACTAAAATTTTCCAAAATGATTAAATTTAGCAAATGGCCTCCAATGGTTAACACCTTTATAAATGGTTCACCTCTTCCCGTAGTTAATGATTGTAAAATACTGGGTTTGATATTTGACTCACGCCTCTCCTGGAAGCAGCATATTCTTATAAAGGTCTGGAATTCTTAAACTCTATCCATAATACAGCCCTTCGACTTTGTCTATTAGGCGCATTTCGTTTCAGTGCATCTGAGAGTCCCTATTTTGAAGCCGATGAACCCCCATCTGGATTAAAAGGCAAAACCTTCTTCTTTCCTATGCTGTATCTGTCTCTTCTAACCCTCTCAGTCCTGTCTACCGTTTATTCATAACAACCTATACCACACCCTCTCCAATAATAAAACCCACATTTTCTATGGAAGTAGAAATAGAATGATATGGTTTTAATGATATTAAAAGAAATTAAGAGAGCATTAAAAAACTGCAAAAATGGTAAAGCAGTAGGTCCAAACCAATTCCCAGTAGAAAGCTTAAAATGCATAAATGATGAAACCTTTAGACATTGTAGTAGACTGGTTTAAGACAGTATACAAAAAAGAAAACATACCAAAACAATGGTTACGCTCCACCTTTTGTGCTATCCCTAAAAATACAAACGCTAAAGATTGCAGACGTATTCTGAAAATACCATGGACGGCTATGCTGACAAATGTGGCACTCCTTAAGAGGAAACAGTAGCGATCAACAGGTAGCAAAAACGCGTTCCAAGATTGCGGCTGTAATTTTGAATATTTTTTCGAGATATTTGGTACACGTATTCGTAATATAATAAAGAATGGCGGTACAGAGCCCAATTTGAAAAATATCTTAATATGTGGAAATTACTCTGTAATTAAATACAATATTAAAAAAACGAGCCTGTACCGCCATTAAGAAGAACAAAAAAATACACTTTCTTCAAATAAACTTTTTTATCCGATTCCTAGATTTTGTGTCATTTTGGAACTACTAAAATTTTTTATTTCATTAGTAGTTCCAAAATGACACAAAATCTAGGCATCGGATAAAAAAGTTTATTTGAAGAAAGTGTATTTTTTTGTTCTTCTTAATGGCGGTACAGGCTCGTGTTTTTAATATTGTATTTAATTACAAAGTAATTTCCACATATTAATATATTTTTCAAATTGGGCTCTGTACCGCCATTCTTTATTATATTACGAATACGTGTGCCAAATATCTCGAAAAAATATTCAAAATTACAGCCGCAATCTTGGAACGCGTTTTCGCTACCTGTTGATCGCTACTGTTTCACCTTAAGAGAGCAAATGCTACCCGCGAGCTGCTTGATAACATCAAATATATAAAGATGGCCTATTTTGGACACGTAGTAAGGGGAGACAGGTATAATATTCTTCAACTTATTATGATGGGTAAAATCGAAGGACGCAGAGGAATTGGTAGAAAGCAGGCCTCTTGGTTGAAGAATATCCGGGAGTGGACAGGAATAAAGAAAGCAGAACACCTATTTAGAATAGCTCGAGACAGAGACAGTTTCGCCATGTTAATCGCCAACGTCAAGGGGACTTGATAGGGCACGTTAAAAAGAAGAAAGATTGCAGTGAATACAGAACAATATCATTAATATGTCATGTTCTCAAATTATTGTTGAAAATAATACATGGTCGTATAAATAAAAAAACTGGAAGAAGGAATAGACGATAGTCAGTTTGGGTTCGGAAACGGAGTAGGAACCAGAGAGGCGTTATTTGCTTTTAATGTGATAGCTCAAAGATGCATGGATATGAACGTGGATGTGCATGTTTGTTACGTTGATTTTGAAAAAGCATTTGACAAAGTAAGACATGAAATATTAATCTAAATTCTAAAAACATAGACAAAAGGAACTTACGAATAATAACAAACATTTAATGGTACCAAAAAGGACAAATTGTAATATACAGTAGAACCCCGTAAATCCGAACCCCGCGAATCCGAACTTTCGGCAAATCCGAACCAACGGAAAGTGAAAAAAATTTAAAAATTCAAGACAAAAACTTAAAAACATGTTTATTATACAGAGTAAAGCCAGAAAATTGGACAATGTAGGATTACTAGGACTTTGACATTTAAAATTTCTTAAAAATAAATATTATACTTTAATATATAGGTTTATAAAGTGTTTATAAAGGTTAAACACAAACTTAATTTGGTTCTCTCGTAGTCAGCTTGAGTCCAAAAATATTATCCACACTCTTGCGAGAACGTTTGGCTACTCAAAATCACAATGAAAGCTTTGAACTACTAGTTAAGGCTAACTTTCGGATAATCCGAACTTTTCGGAATCCGAACAGGCTGTCCCCCCAATTAGTTCGGATTTGCGGGGTTCTACTGTATAATGAACTCAGTCTAGAAATTGAAATCAGGAGAGGAGTTAGGTAGGGATGTATTATGCCTCCATGACTATTTAATGTATATAGTGAGCCATTTTTTAAGAAGCATGCTAATCGCAAAGTGAAGGAATAATAATTAACTGAAGATCTAATAACAGAAGATATGCAGATGACACAGTCATTATGGCAAGATCTTGTGAACAATTCCAATTACTACTAAACAAAACAAACAGTTTCTATGAAAAAATATGGACTAAAAATGGGTCTACCCCAAAATCCCGACAGTCAAATACCGACGGCCAAAATCCCGACAGGCCAAAATCCCAACAGGTTTGATAAGTTTCTTTTTAACATATAATAATTAGGTACATTTATTTCTTGTTTTTTGTTTATGATCATCTGTTTTTTATTTTTTGCTACGAAACAAAAGTTTTTACCATTTAATATGAACTAATTCTCTAAATAAAATTTCTAACATGGGCATATGAATTAAATTATTTTTTTTTTGCCAATATATAGTCCAATAATATATGTATAATCAAATCCTGAATTCAAGTTTACTTTCATTTAATAGATATTATCATGTCACTTACAACCTTCCATTTCAGTAAGTATAGCTTTTATATTATAAAATGAAGTGTTTAAATAATTTTTTCTTTTAAAATACATAACAATTAGTACCCGTACCTACTTATTAGTAAATAATAATTTTTCAATTTCAATACTCTATAATTGGTATTGCATTTTTGAAATAGTCCATTCTTTCACGGTTTTTGCTCTAAATTTTAAAGAACCGCTTGGATTGAAATGAAATTTGGCATATGTATAGCTTACATGTCAAAGAAAAAAAGTGATATTGTGCCGATGTGTGCTTTTGCCCTGGGGGTGACTTTCACCCCCTCTTGGGGGTGAAAAAATATATGTCCAAAATAAGTCCAGAAATGGGTAAACTGACTAATTTTAAGTAACTTTTGTTTTATAGAGCTTTTTCGCCAAGTCAACACTTTTCGAGTTTTTTGCGAGTGAATATGTTCATTTTTCAACAAAATAACCACATTTTTAGACGGTTTTTCGCAAATAACTCAAAAAGTAAGTATTTTGTCGAAAAAAAACGTTCTTAGCAAAAATATACCCTATAAAAAAGTAAAGAAAATGGTGTATGCTTTAGGTCTGTGGATTCCGCAGAACCAGAGTTATAGCCAATGAAAAATATATTCATATACACCAAATTTCAAATAGAATATTTCGACGTGAAATATCCAAAAAATTAAGCACTTATTGGGGAAAACCCATTATAACTTTTTTAAATTATTAAAAAAAAAGCTTTATTTCTGTTTTTACAAAAAGCTTCTAGCATTAAATTTAAGCAAGTTACGCTCAAAATAAAGTAGGTCCCTTCTGTTTTTGCAAAAAAAAAATCGGGAAGACCACCCCCTAATTAGCAACTTAAATGAAATTAATCGTTACCGCTCCACAAATTATTTTACTTATGTTGTGTTTATATGATCTGTAAGTTTCATCAATTCAAAGTGCTTATTTTTGAAAAAATTTGGTTTCAAAGTAAAATTTTTAAAAATTTAAAATTTGAAAAATATGCTTTTTTCCATAATAACTTAAAAATTGTTAGAGATACCAAAAATCTCGAAAAACAAAAAAGTTAGACTTGCTTTTCTATATATCACGTATTTTTTTGTTTTTCTGTTAGACAAAAATTGATTAAGATTTGGTGTTTCTAAATTTGCATACAATCGTGATCAGTGACTCGTTCAACCCCTTTTAACTACAGCCCTTTCAATAATAAGGACTTTGAACCGATGAAACTTACAGATCATATAAACAATATATACACGAGTTAAGAAACTTGTGAAGTCGTAACGATTAAGTTCATTTAAGATACTAATTAGGGGGTGATTTTCTCGATTTTTTTACCAAAACCAAAAAGTACTAACTTTATTTTGAGCGTAACTTGTTTAATTTTAATGCTAGAAATTTTTTTTATAAAACAAAAATGAAGCTTTTCTTAAACACTTTAAATAAGTTTTAATGAGTTTTCCTCGAAATGTGCTTAATTTTTGGTTATTGCACGTTAAAGTATTCCATTTGGAATTTGACGAATATGAACCTATTTTTCATTAGCTATAACTCTGCTTCTATTAGGTGTAGAGACGTGATATATACACCATTTTTTAAAAATTTTTACAGGATACATTTTTGCTACGAATATTTTTTTGACAAAATACTTACTATTTGAGTTATTTGCGAAAAACCGTCTAAAAGCGTGGTTATTTTGTTAAAAAAATGAACATATTCACTGCCAAATAACTCGAAAAGTATTGACTTAGTGAAAAAAATTTTAGGACAAAAGTTACTTAACATTAGCCAGTTTATCCATTTCGTGACTTTCTTTGGACGAACATTTTTTGAAAAACCACCTGGAGGTGAAAACCACCCCCAGGGCAAAAGTGCATATCGGCACAATATCACTTTTTTTGTTTGACTTGTTAGCTATGTGTATGCCAAATTTCATGTCAATCCAAGCGGTTCTTTAAAATTTAGAGGTTTTGCAATATTTTACCGTTAAAGAACGGACTAAAAAGGAAACAATAAATATTCAAAATGTAGTGGTCGGAATTTTTACTTATGCGAGGATTGTTGCATGTCGGGATTTTGGCCTGTCGGGATTCTGGCGTTCGGGATTCTGGCGTGTCGGTGTTTTGGCCGTCGGGATTTTGGCTGTCGGGATTTTGGGCGCCACCCACTAAAAATGAATATAAAAAAGACCAAATAAATTATAATACCTAAGAACACAAAATACAAACAAGTATAGATTTGGGAAATGTACCAGGGTTGATAAATACAAATATCGGGGAACCTGGATTTCAGACAATAATGATCAAACAACAGAAATAAGGGCCAGGATATAAATATTAAGAAATGTGTTTGTAGAAATGAAAACAATTCTCTGCAACAAAGAACTTAACTAGCACTGAGAGTAAGAGCTCTGAGATGCCCAGGGCCGGAATTAAGGGGGAGCAGGCTGGGCAGCTACCCGGGGCCCCCACATTTTGGGGGCCCCCACAAAGCCCCAAACTTAAAAAATCAGCACATTATTCACATAGAATAATTTTTGTCAATCAATTAACTGTAATATTTCGTTATATGGAAGGTTTCTTTCCTATTAAAAATGTATTTTTGGCAAATTACGGTCATAAAGCAGAAGATATACGAGTATTTAAGACATTCTTGCAAGAAGATGATATCGATTTGAAAAGCTGCAGGGGACAGTCCTACGACAATGCCTCAGTTATGAGTGGAAAATACAATGGTGTTCAGCTAAAATTTAGATAACACAATATCTTGGCGTTGTAGATTCAATGTGTCGCCCACTCCCAATAAATTTAGTTGCTAAAGCTGCAGCTAAGTGTTGTCCTGCTGCCATAGAATTCTTTGATTTTTTAAGGACTGTATGAACCCTATGTAATATACCTCTACCTATCTAATATACCCTCTACATATAGATACAACTTGTTAATCGAATGTTTAAAAACGTCTTTAATCGAGACCAACGCCGACCATGGCAGAAATATTATTCTTCCTAAAAAATAGTAAATACTACTAGATGGTCGTCTAGAAGTGATGCCGCAAAAGAACTAGTTAAAGGTTATAATCAGATTAAAGAAGTATTATCCAAAATTTCAAAAAACGATGGGCAACAATTTGAAACTCGTAGCGATACAAATGGTTTGTATAATCGAGTGTGTTTACTGAAAACAGGGATATTTGCAATATTTTGGAATGAAATCTTAGAGAGGACAAACAGCATAAGTCGAATTCTCCAAGATCCAAATATTGACCCTAATTCAGGAGTGGCGGCACTTAAATCAATTAAAAAATTTATATTCTTTTAAGGAATATTTCAGAGACTGAAATGACAACATCAGAGAAATTTATGACTCAAAATTTTATAGCTATTATAGATCACTTTATTTCCTCTTCAAGTCATAGGCTTTCGGCATATGAATCCATTCATTCCAATTTTGGATTTTTACATTACATATTTGGAAAATTTAACTCCCAATGCAATTGAAGCTCACTCACTGAAGCTTACCGACAATTATAGCAATGATTTAGATAAAAAACTAGGTGTCGAACTAGTACAATTTGTACGAGTTTTTCAATTCATTAAAGAGGAAATCGGCTCATCAATAAATATAAGTAAAGAACTTCAAATGTACCGTCGGTTATAAGAGAAAAATGTGAATGATGCCGTTCCAAACGTTGTATAGTGACACTTCGTTTATATTTAGTTCTGATGGTAACTAACTGCAGTGGAGAGAGATCATTCTAAAAATTTAAGTTAATTAAAAATCGACTTCAGTCTATGATAGGCCAAGAGCGTTTGAACCATCTCTTTATAATGAGCATTGAACACAATGCCTTAAAGCAACTAGACATGCTCGACATAATCAAGGAATTTTCAGCTAAAAAATCTCGAAAAGTACCCGGACTTTAACCATACCATAGTCATAACAACAATTTGTTTAATGGTAGGAGGTACCCAGGGGCCCCCACACCAATTCTGCCCAGGGGCCCCCCACTGCTTTAAATCCGGCTCCGTGAGATGCTATGGGTTTTCGATACTACAATATGGACTTGAAAGTTGGACATTGAAGCAAGAACACATAAATAAGCTATATAGTTTGTTCTTTAACGGTAAAATATTGCAAAACCTCTAAATTTTAAAGAACCGCTTGAATTGACATTAAATTTGGCATACACATAGCTAACAAGTCAAAGAAAGAAAGTGATATTGTGCCGATATGTGCTTTTGCCCTGGGGGTGCTTTTCACCCCCTTTTGGGGGTGAAAAAATATTCGTCCAAAGTAAGTCAGGAAATGGATAAACTGACTAATTTTAAGTAACTTTTGTTCTATAGAGTTTTTTCACTAAGTCGATACTTTTCGAGTTATTTGCCAGTGAATATGTTCATTTTTTCAACAAAATAACCACGCTTTTAGACGGTTTTTCGCAAATAACTCAAATAGTAAGTATTTTGTCGAAAAAACTTTCTTAACAAAAATACAGTCTAAAAAATTTAAAAAATGATGTATATATCACGTCTCTATACCTAGTAGAAGCATAGTTATTGCTAATGAAAAATAGGTTCATATTTGTCAAATTCCAAATGGAATATTTTAACGTGAAATAACCAAAAATGAAGCACATTTCGGGGAAAACTCATTACAACTTATTTAAAGTGTTTAAAAAAAGCTTCATTTTTGTTTTATAAAAAAAAATTTTAGCGTCAAAAGTAAACAAGTTACACTCAAAATAAAGTTGGTCCCTTTTTGTTTTAGTAAAAAAACCGAGAAAATCACCCCTAATTAGTATCTTAAATGAACTTAATCGTTTCGACTTCACAAGTTTATTGACTCGTGTATGTATTGTTTATATGATCTGTAAGTTTCATCGGTTCAAAGTCCTTATTATTGAAAGTGCTGTAGTTAAAAGGGGTTGAACGAGTCACTGATCACGAATGTGTACAAATTTAGAAACACCAAATCATAATTAATTTTTGTCTAACAAAATACATGATTTTCAGAAAAGCAATGCTGACTTTTTTTGTTTTTCGAGATTTTTGGTATCTCTAACAATTTTTAAGTTATTTTGAAAAAAAGCATATTTTTCAAAATTAAAATTTTTTAAAATTTTATTTTGAAACCAAATTTTCTCAAAAATAAGCACTTTGAATCAATGAAACTTACAAATCATATAAACACAACATAAGCAAAATAATTTGTGGAGCGGTAACGATTAATTTCATTGAAGTTGCTAATTAGGGGGTGGTCTTCCCGATTTTTTTTTTGCTAGAACAAAAGGGACCAACTTTATTTTGAGCGTAACTTGCTTAAATTTAATGCTAGAAACTTCTTGTAAAAACAGAAATAAAGCTTTTTTCAAACACTTTAAAAAAGTTATAATGGATTTTCCCCAAAAAGTGCTTAATTTTTTGGATATTTCACGTCGAAATATTCTATTTGAAATTTGGTGAATATGAATCTATATTTCATTGGCTATAATCTGGTTCTACGAGATCCAGAGACCTAACACACACACCATTTTTTTTTACCTTTTTATAGGCTATATTTTTGCTAAGAACGTTTTTTTCGACAAAATACTTACTTTTTGAGTTATTTGCGAAAAACCGTCTAAAAATGTGGTTATTTTGTTGAAAAATGAACATATTCACTCGCAAATAACTCGAAAAGTGTTGACTTGGCGAAAAAGCTCTATAGAACAAAAGTTACTTAAAATTAGTCAGTTTACCCATTTCCGGACTTATTTTGGACATATATTTTTCACCCCCAGAATGGGGTGAAAGTCACCCCCTAGGGCAAAAGCACACATAGGCACAATATCACTTTTTTTCTTTGACATGACAAATTTCATGTCAATCCAAGCGGTTCTTTAAAATTCAGAGCAAAAACTGTGAAAAAATATACTAATAGTCATTTGAAATGTTACAAAAAAATGCTTAGAATAGCATGGACACAGAAGAAAACGAACACGGAAGTATTGCCAGAACTGGGCAAAGTATACGACATAATCAACATAATAAAAATGAGAAAATTACGATATCTGGGACACGTAATTAGGGGAAAGCGATATGAAATGCTAAAATTTAAGAAAGGGAAATATATGAGGAGAAAGAAGTATAGGAAGCAGGAGAGTGTTATGATTTGAAAATTTAAGGAACTGATTTAAATGCAGTTCTATGGAACTCTTCAAAGCAGCGGTAGATAGAGTAAAGATAGTGATGATGATATCCAACCTTCGATTGGGAGACAGCATTTAAAGAAGAAGATGAGTACGACAGGGTTGCATCTTGTCACTATTGCTATTTAATGTCTATAGTGAAAACATCTGTCAGGAAGCGGTTTCTTAAAAGTAAACAAAGGAACTGGAAAAATAAAGAAACGTATTGAAAATAGAGGTTGTAAACAATACTCGATGTGCAGACGATACTGTCCTAGTTACAAGAACAACAGAAGGCTTAAAACGACTGCTTAAAAATGCAAATATTTCTTGTAATTAAATAATCATTTCGTTGCAAAACGAAACGAGAGCCGTCTTATATTTCAGTTCGTTCAGAGAGCATCATAAGCACCCTACCGGTTTCAAACCTTATTATAGTCTAAGAGCTAGTGAACACTCCGACTATCGGTCGTCCTGTAAGGCTAGAAATTTGTTTAGTGATAATTCATAGCACACCAAGGCTAAAAACCATGACCTGGCAGGCATCAGCGATGCACGTGTATCTACCAGGTGAATCGAAAAGTGCAAATTTAGGGGGTAAAATAAACTTTCTCCTGCAAGGTTTAAATTTAAGTATGTGTTTGAGTAAGTCATTTAGAAGAAATGTGTACAATGACAGGCGATTCTGAAGAGCATAAGACCTTGCCAGGCGAGGGGAAAGATTAGGGGTTTTTCCTAAAATTATTTTTTTTGCATCGAACAAAGTTTTTTTAGGTTTTTTGAATCATTCCAAACAGAAAAGGTCTTTAGTGATTTTTCTCGTAAGTTAATAGTTTTTGTTATATAAGCGATTGAAAATTTTGAAAATTGCGAAATCGGCCATTTTTAACCCTAAATCGGACATTTATCTAAAAATTTCAAAGTTGCCAAGGTAGGCAGATATTCTTTTAACATTGATTGATGAAATCTCAGAGTTTTTTGCAATACAATATCGGAAACCCCTTTGTTTTTTAATGGCTAATCAAGCGGGAGCGACACTGTAGTATAAGTGAGGACGTTTGAGTTGGCATAAATTCATTATCTCGAGAATAGGCAAATTTCAAGAAAAATCCTCAGATAGGTCGATTTTTATTTTAAAATTAGGACTTTTTGGCATATATGTAATACTAGTGACGTCATCCATCTGAGCGTGATGACGTAATCGACGATTTTTTTAAATGAGAGTAGGGATTGTGTGATAGCTCATTTGAAAGGTTATTTAATTCTATATTCAGTAATATAAACATCAACATAATTATTTATACAGGGTTTACAATTTTTTTTTATTAAATTAACTTTGATTAAATTTGACAAATAGAAGAAAAAATTTTTTTGTACACCCTGTATAAATAATTATGTTAATGTTTATGTTACTGAATAGATAATTAAATAACCTTTCAAATGAGCTATCACACAACCCCTACTCTCATTTAAAAAAATCATTGACAACGTCATCACGCTCAGATGGATGACGTCACTAGTACTATATATATGCCAAAAAGTCCTAATTTAAAAATAAAAATCGACCTGTCTGACGATTTCTCTTGAAATTTGCCCATTCTCGAGATAATGAATTTATGCCAACTCAAACGTCCTCACTTATACTACAGTGTCGCGCCCGCTTGATCAGCAATTAAAAAACAAAGGGGTTTCCGATATTGTATTGCAAAAAACTCATTTAAGATTTCATTAATCAATGTTTAAAGAATATCTACCTACCTTGGCAACTTTGAAATTTTTAGATAAATGTCCGATATAGGGTTAAAAATGGCCGATTTCGCAATTTTCAAAATTTTCAATCGCTTATATAACAATAACTATTAACTTAAAAGAAAAATCACTAAAGGCCTTTTCTGTTTGGAATGATTCAAAAAAATTTTAAAAAATTGTTCGATGCAAAAATAATAATTTTAGGAAAAACCCCTAATCTTTCCCCTCGCTTGGCAAGGTCTTATGCTCTTCAGAATCGCCTGTCATTGTACACATTTCCTCTAAATGACTTACTCAAACACATACTTAACTTTAAACCTTACAGGAGAAAGTTTATTTTACCCCCTAAATTTGCACTTTTCGATTCACCTGGTAGATACACGTGCACCGCTGATGCCTGCCAGGTCATGGTTTTTAGCCTTGGTGTGCTATGAGTTATCACTAGACAAATTTCTAGCCTTACAGGACGACCGTTAGTCGGAGGGTTCACTAGCTCTTAGACTATTAGGTTATGATCAGAGAGTGCATGTATGATTAACTGTGAACAAACTAAAAATCGAGCTGTCAGTATCGATTTACAACGAAATAACATGATGGTGTGGGTGTCGTGGCTTCTTCTTCTTCTTTAAGTACCGTGCCCAAATTTTAGGCGTGGGTAGATTCCATGACAATTTACCGATATCGTTCTCGATCTTACGCGGCCTGTAATAGTTAATCTGCTGATAAGCCAGTCCATTGACGAAGGTTTCGAAACCATGAATATTTCTTCCTCCAATTCCTCTTTTTTCCTCATCTTTCCGTTGAGTATTAACTGCAGCATCCTGTATCTGCTACCTCTCATTATATGCCCGAGATATTTAAGTTTTCTCTTTTTTATCATCTTGATTAAGTCACCTTCGTCTTGACCTACTCTCTTTAAGACTTCTCTGTTTGAAGTGCATTGAACCCAAGATATTCTGAGCATTCTACGATATGACCATGTCTCGAAGGCTTCTAATTTGTTCATCATGTTAACCTTCATGATCCAGGTTTCACATCCATATAGTAATACAGGATACACATAACATTTTAGGAACTTGATTCTCAGTTGTAAATTCAGCTGAGAGTTGCTCAGAATAGATTTAAGTTTCATAAATAGATATGTCATACCAATGTATATCCAGAAACATTCAACCAATAGAGTTATAGCCACTGGGCGATCACTCTTAATGTTTCAAATTCTGTTCAACAAAAATGCTTAGTGTTTATAGTTTGAAATAAACAGATGGCGTTTGTAACAATAAAAAAAAAAAGTTTCATAAATGCTCCTCTTGCGATTTCTATACGAGTTTTAATTTCTTCATCCGGATCGTTTATCCAACATCCTATGTATTTAAAATGGTTAACTTTTGTTATCGGTTCATTACTGACAATTAGTTGCATAGGGCCGACGTCTTGTTTGCTAACCACAAGTAACTTGTCTGTTGTATTTATGCTAAGTCCGTTATTGGAGCATTCCTTAGTGACTCGATCTATGAGGAATTGAAGATTTTTGATACTTTCAGCCATGATCGCAGTGTCGTCTGCATATCTGATGTTATTAATAGTTTCTTCCCCGATTCGAACTCCATATTGTCCTTCCAAGGCTTCGTTAAAAATTATTTCTGAGTATACGTTAAACAAAGTTGGAGATAACACACAACCCTGTCTGACACCTCTTTGAATGCAAATTTTGTCTGTTTCTTTGCCTAGAAGCTTCTTGATTCCAATATAGATGTAAAAGTCTCAGATCATTGTCATCTATTCCAATCATTTCTAGATATTCAAACAGCCTATCATGTTGAACCTTATCAAACTCCTTCTCAAAATCTATAAAGCAGATGTAAATTGGTTTCTGTACTTCCCATGATCGTTGAAGTAATATTAGCATTGAGAACAAAGCTTCCCTTAATATTGTTCTAAAGCTTCCCTTGTTCCCAATCCTTCTCTGAATTGTTGGTTGTCTCTTCACATTTCTGCTTGATTCCATTAAAGTTTTATTTTTAATATTATTTTAATTTTATTATAATGAATTTATTTATTATTATAAAGAAAACTTTCGCTTATATCTTGTAATATTTACATACCTAGCATAACAATGCACGTGGATAAAATACCTACTCTATAAATTACTTTTGTTTACACGGAAGTGTAAATGTTGATCTATATTCAGATATATCTATAATTAAGTAATTAAATACATGTAAATTAATTTTCATTAAAATGATATACCCGATTGTTTACATAATGAGAACGTTTGTTTTACAGAAAATTGAATCATCCTTGTAAAGCGACCCCAGAGAGATTAAAACCCGTAAATAATACCATGTAATTATAAAAATGTCCAACATCTATTACAAAATAGGAATTAAGTTTCTTGAAAAATAATATTGTTATTTTTACTTATTTTTCTTGTTCAATTGGCAAAATAAAACGATTTTCAGAAACGAATCCATATAAAAATGTAGGGGTCACAATAATATTACACTTCTTCTTCTCCAAGTGCCATCTTTGCGATGGAGGTCGGCAATCATCATAGCTATTCGGACTTTGGAGACGGATGCTCTAAAAAGTTCATTTGATGTACATCCGTACCATTCTTTCAGGATGCGCAGCCACGATATTATGCGTCTCCCTATGCTTCTTTTTCCTTGAATCTTTCCCTGCATAATAAATTGGAGCAAGTTGTATTTCTCTCCACGTGTAGTATGTCCGAGATATTCTAATTTTCTTGTTTTGATGGTATTTAAGATTTTCATTTCTTTATTCATGTTTCTCAGAACCTCTTTGTTTGTGACGTGTTTTGTCCAAGATATTTTCAGAATTCTTCTGTACACCCACAGCTCAAATGATTCTAGTTTTTTCATTGATGTCGCATTCAAGGTCCAAGCTTCCATTCCATAAAACACAGTCGAGTTCCATAAAACTTCAAATCTCTTGTGCAGGACACCTTTCTCATTTTATTAAAATTTTCTCTAGCTTTTTCTATTCTGATTTTGTTTCCTGTAAGTAATCACCTGTGGAGTTAATCATTGTTCCAAGATATGTATATTGGTTCCGTTTATGAAGAGATTTTTGAAGTTTGCGATACTCTCATAATTTTTGTCTTCTTGGTGTTCATATTACACTTCTTCTTCTTATGGTGCCTATCCGTTACGGATGTTGGACACTAACATGGCTATTCTGACTTTGTTGACTGCTGCCCTGAAAAGTCCGGTAGTGGTTAAGTTAAACCATTTTCGCAGGTTATGCAGCCAGGATATTCTTCTTCGTCCTGGACCTCTTTTCCCATGCATTTTACCTTGAAGTATGGTCCGAAGTAGGTCATATCGTTGTTAATTGCGCATTATATGGCCCAGGTATTCCAGTTTGCGACGTTTTATGGTTACGACTAGTTCGCGCTCTTTACCCATTCTATGTAGAACTTCTTCGTTGGTAACTCTGTCTATCCAGGAAATCCTCAACATGCGTCTATAGCACCACATCTCAAATGCTTCGCGTCTCTTCAGTGATGCTTCAGTTAAGGTCCATGACTCCACGCCATATAAAAGAACGGAGAATAAGTAGCATTTTAGTAAACGAACTTTTATTTCCAATTTTATATCGTGGCTGTTAAAGATTTTTTTCATATTGACGAAAGCTGATCTTGTCTTCTCGATCCTTATCTTAATTTCCGTCGATTGGTCGGAAGTTTTTCATTTCGGATTTCATTTAAGTTTGCACCCAAATAACAAAAGTTGGTGATTTGTGTTGGGTATAGGTTGTTGGTTAACTAGTACATATTACACTACAAAGATGTAAATTAATTTAGTTAGACAATCATGACATTATTTTCCTTTCTACCTTTCCTACACTTGCTATTCTGTAAACTGAAGGTAAATAATATCTTTCTCCTTCTATAATACATCCCAGGTATTGCAGTTTTCTTGGACTGATGGTTTCTATAATTTCTTTTGTCTTGTTCATTTATCTTATAATCTCATGTCATTGTTTTACTTACGGTACTAACAATCCAGTCTCAGGCCTTTGTACAATTATCTCTCCTTTCTCCTTATCGCAGTGAAACGTGCCATATCTAATGAACAATGAAGGAAAGTGAAAAGGCCGTTTTCAAATGGAAAGCGACGGTACTACAACAGAAGAAAACTACAAGAAGAGAAAAGGAGATGAGATCAAGAGGAAGAGTTACAGAGTGCTTTCAGCAAAAGTCGAAAAACAGGCAGATTAGTCCAGAAAGCCACTGCGCATCCGCTAGGAAAAATATTCTAATTCGAATTTTTTGCACAATCTTACTCAAAAAGGACTCCTTTTAACAAATTTGCATGTTGCCAGGACCAAAAAATGGTCAAAAAATTTTTAAACGTTTTTTTTTTTTTGTTTTTTCCTAAAATTATTTTTTTTGCATGGAGCAAAATTTTTTTAGGTTTTTTGGATAATTCCAAACAGAAAAGGTCTTTAGTGACTTTTCTCTAAAGTTCATAGTTTTTGACATATAAGCGATTAAAAATTGAAAAATTGCGAGATCGGCTATTTTTAACCCTCAAAAACTATGTGAAAGACTGAAAATTTGAATGTTGCCAAGGTAGGTAGATATTCTTTAAACATCGGTTGATGAAATCCCGAAGAGTTTTTTGCAATACAATATCAAAAACCCCTTTGTTTTTTAATTGTCAATCAAGCGTGCGCGACACTATTTTCCACCGTTGCATGTGTAATGTGTATACAGTATGGTGCAAATGAAACGAATAAATTCGTTATTTCGTAAACCGGTGACTTAAGGAAAAATCCCCAAACAGGTCGGTTTTTATTTTTAAGTTATGATATTGTGGCATATATAGTATACTAGTGACGTCATCCATCTGGGCGTGATGACGTAACCGATGATTTTTTTAAATGAGAATACGGGTCGTGTGCTGGCTCATTTGAAAGGTTCTTCAATTCTCTATTCAGTAATACAAACATGTACATAATTATTTATACAGGGTGTCCAAAAATTTTTTATTAAATTAAATCATTTGGCAAATTGACAAAAAAATTAAATTATTGGACACTCTGTATAAATAATTATGTAAATGTTTATACTACTGAATAGAGAATTGAAGAACCTTTCAAATGAGCTAGCACACGACCCCTATTCTCATTTAAAAAAATCATCAATTACGTCATCACGCCCAGATGGATGACGTCACTAGTTTACCATATATGTCACAATATCATAACTTAAAAATAAAAATCGACCTGTTTCGGGATTTTTCCTTAAAGTCGCCGGTTTACGAAATAACGAATTTATTCCTTTCATTTGCACCATGCTGCATACACATGCAACGGTGGAAAATAGTATCGCGCACGCTTGATTGGCAATTAAAAACAAAGGGGTTTTTGATACTGTATTGCAAAAAACTCTTCGGGATTTCATCAATCGATGTTTAAAGAATATCTGCCTATCTTGGCAACATTAAAATTTTCAGTTTTTCACATAGTTCTTGAGGGTTAAAAATGGCCGATTTCGCAATTTTTTAATTTTTAATCGCTTATAATATGTCAAAAACTATCAACTTTAGAGAAAAGTCACTGAAGACCTTTTCTGTTTGGAATGATCCAAAAAAAACCCAAAAAAATTTTGTTTCATGCAAAAAAAATAATTTTAGGAAAAAAACAAAAAAAAAACGTTTAAAAAATGTTTGACCAACTTTTGGTCCTAGCAACATGCAAATTTGTTAAAAGGGGTCCTTTTTGAGTAAGATTGTGCAAAAAATCCGAATTAGAATATTTTTCCTAGCGGATGCGCAGTGGCTTTCTGGACTAGATCTCCCAGTCATAAAATGGAGAAAATTAATGAAAAAGTACAAAAAATTATGGAAATGATGGCAGGAGTGGGTAAAAAGATCGAAAAACAGTCAAAAGAACTCAGCGAAATCCGTATAGAGCAAAAAGAATATATAGAAGAAATCAGAGAGTTAAGACAAGAGAATGAACATTAAGAGATTTTGGAAAATGGAAAAACGCGTAAATATATGAACATAGATAAATGTCCCAGATACCCTAAAAAATACAATGAAAAATTTAATTTAAAAGTAGATAAAGTAAATTGAGAAATCGAAGAAAATACCTAGTTTATACCGGGTCTACTCCAAAATCCCGACAGCCACAATCCCGACGGCAAAAATCCCGACAAGCCAGAATCCCGACAGGCCAAAATCACGACAGGCCAGAATCCCGACAGGTTTGATAAGTTTGTTTTTAACATATAATTACATTAATTTCTTGATTTTTGTTTATGGCCATGTGTTTTTATTTTGTGTTACTAAACAAAAGAATTTACCATTTAATATGAACTAATTTTCTAAATAAAATTTGTAACATGGGTATATAAATTAAATAATTTTTTTTGCCAATATATAGTCCAATAATATATGTATAATCAAATCCTGAATTAAAGTTTACTTTCATATAATAGATATTATCATGTCACTTACAACCTTCCATTTCAGTAAGTATAGCTTTTATATTATAATATGAAGTGTTTAAATAATTTTTTCTTTTAAAATACATAAAAATAATTAATACCTGTACTTATTAGTAAGTAATAACTTTTCAATTTCAATACTCTATAATATGATTTTTTATTGCATTTGAAAAGGAAACAATAAATATTCAAAATGTAGTGGTCGGAATTTTTACTTATGCGAGGATTGTTGCATGTCGGTATTTTGGCCTGTCGGGATTCTGGCGGGTCGGGATTCTGGCGTGTCGGTGTTTTGGCCGTCGGGATTTTGGCTGTCGGGATTTTGGCTGTCGGGATTTTGGGCGCCACCGGTTTATACCAACGACGACTTATCAAAGAACGATAGAATTGTAAAGAAATATGTCAGACAGAAAGCGCAAGAAATGAGGAGAAGAAGGAAAGTAGTGTATAATAGAATATACTCCGATCATATAATATGGTGGTGGGGTTACATGAAATATGGCGCCGGGATTGCATGAACCAAACGTTAGTGCCCTCTACTGAAATTGATTATCCAGGGGAAAATAGACAGTAAGCGGGGACCAGGTAAGGGAAGACACTCGTGGCTCCAAAATCTGCGGAAGTGGTTCAGGCTCACATCGGTCGAACTATTCAGAAATGCCGTAAGCAAGATCAGAATTGCCATGTTAATAGCCAACATTCGCAACAGACAGGGCACTTGAAAAAGAAGAAGAAACGTTAGTGGTAGAGACCAAAGCAAAAAATACGCACCAGCAGGAAAAGGTAAAAAAGGGCGACGAAAAATGCGCAGAAAAGGACTACGAACTGTGGAAAAGAAATAAAACAAGGCAGAAACAAATTGGGAAAACGGAAGAAGAACAAGATACAGTTAGCAACATAGAAGATCAGAGGAACTTTTTATGAAGGTGAGCTGCTAAAGGAATTAATCAATGAGGCAACGAAGTATAAAATTGATTTAATGTTTGTGCAAGAGAAAAAACTTACTCTTTAAAAGAGGACGAAAAGACAGAAAGGTCGGAACTGGTTTTTCGGTAGATAAATATAAGGACAAAGTGATAGCTTAATCTTGGGGACGGGGGTCGTCGCAACCAACACAGTCACTATACAATAAAATTGAATATGAAAAGTATAACATAGTTGATATAGAAACTGTTTAACGGAAATTAGCACAAATTAAATCTAAGTAAGTCATAATTAAGTCATCTATAAAACACCACGAGTTAAATAAGTTTAAAAGAGACTATATACAAGCAACAAGTATTAGCATAGAAGACTGGAACGGTCCTTTAACAGTAACTGCAATATATAGTCCACCACGACATACTAAGCCAAAAATCAATACCAAGAATTCTTCAACACACTTGGAAACAGGTTTCTAGCAGGCGGCGATTATAACGCAAAACACACTCACTGGGGATCCAGGCTAATAACTCCGAAAGGTAGGCAATTATACATGGCAATGGAAACCAACAACCTTAAATACATATCTACTGGCGAACCCACAGACTGGCCCACAGACACAAAATAAATTCCAGATTTGGTTGATTTCTGTGTGACTAAAGGAATACCACTTGAATCCCAGACAGCACAATCTTGTTTCGATCTTTCATCCGACCACTCTCCTGTCTTGGTCATGATATCTACGAATATCCTCGAAACACAACCTCCACCATATCTAAGTAGTAAATATACCAATTGGATTAAATTCCGGGCTATCCTTGATGAGAGACTGGACCTAAACATCCCACTAAAATCGGATGGCGAAATTGACGAAGCAGTAAATCAATTAAATAGGATAATTCAGGAAGCTGGCTGGCAGTCAACACCTAAACAACCAAGAACAATCATACACAAAGATTTACCCAACGAAATAAAAGAAAAAATCGCAGAAAAAAGAAGACTACGGAAAGTATGGCAAAGAACCCGTGCACCCCAGGATAAAAATAGATTAAACCAAGCTACAGCGCGACTAAAAACTTTGTTAAACAACAATAAAAACAACGACATAAAACGATATCTACAAAATCTGTCTGCTACGGAAACCTCCGAATACTCGCTATGGAAGGCAACACGAAAGAAGACCACAACTCTCTAATCCGCCTATCCGGGCCAGTAACGGACGATGGGCTAAAAGTAACAACGAAAAAGCTACAGTCTTTGCCAAATACCTGGAGGAAGTGTTCCAACCACATGCCCAAAACAACAACTCTGATGCAGAAGATAATATTCAATTGTATTTAGAATATCCATACCAACTAGAAGCACCGTTGGAGAAATTCACAGCCAAACAAGTTTTCAACAAAATCCAAACAGATATGAATCCGAAAAAGTCCCCAGGGTTCGACTTAATCACTGCAAGAATTTTAAAAGAACTTCCCAAGAAAGGCGTGCAATATTTGACACAGATTTTTAACGCAATCTTAAGAACTGGTTACTATCCCCTTTTGTGGAAAGTGGTACAAATCATCTTAATACCCAAACCAGGCAAGCCTGTAGAAGAAGTTAAGCCCTATAGCCCTATCAGTCTACTTTCAGTGATGTCAAAGGTTTTTGAAAAACTCTTACTAGACAGATTACAGCCAATCCTCGTGGAAAAGCAGCTAATACCCAACCACCAGTTTGGATTTAGACAACAACATGCTACCACCGAGCAAATTCATCGAGTCTGCAATTCCATAAACAAAGCCTTAGAAGAGAAGCAATACTGCTCTGCAGCCTTTTTGGATGTCTCGCAGGCTTTTGATAAAGTCTGTCACACTGGCTTGCTATACAAAATAAGAAAAGTCCTTCCTCTCAACTACTTTCTAATCCTCAAGTCCTATCTCTCCGACCGCCATTTCCTTGTAAAAGTTAAAGATCAGTGCACTAACTTATATCCAATCAACGCTGGAGTACCTCAGGGTAGTGTCCTTGGACCAGTTCTCTACCTACTCTACACAGCAGATCTTCCTACAAGCCAAAACATCATCACAGCCACATATGCAGATGACACAGCAATCATTGCAGCTCACTCAAACCCGTACATCGCCTCGCAACTGCTTCAGACAAATCTCGACAGTATAAATATCTGGTTACAAACATGGCGAATTAAAGTAAACAAAAGCAAGTCAGTACATATAACTTTCACTAATCGAAAAGATACGTGCCCAACCGTCTCAATAAATAATCAAGTACTACAACAAAAGGATGACGTAAAATACCTAGGTATGCACTTGGACCGCAGATTAACGTGGAAGAAACACATATTCTCGAAAAGAAAACAGTTGGATCTGAAACTCAATAAAATGTACTGGCTGATAGGAAAAAGGTCACAACTGAGTTTGTACAATAAAATTTTAGTATACAAGGCAGTGATTAAGCTAATATGGAGCTATGGTATCCAACTGTGGGGATCTGCGTCGAGATCCAATATCGACATCCTGGAGAGATTCCAATCGAAAACCTTGCGCATTATCACAAATGCACCGTGGTATATGCCCAATGAACACATCAATCGTGATCTCCAAATGAAGACTGTCAAAGAAGAAATTGCCAGTTACGCCCAAAAATACGACATCCGACTACAAAACCACCCCAACAGGCTAGCGAAGAACCTAATGAGACCCCAGGCAAACAGAAGGCTAAAGCGCTACACTCCAAGCGATCTACGAACAAGATTTTAAATTTTAAATTTTAAATTTTCAAAAATATTTTATTTATTATAGAGTTTTATTTATAGGGTTTTATTTATTAGTCACAAATAATTTTGTTAAGTACTAAAATTATGATTTTATAGGTTATTGTCACTGGACAGTCTCCTGCAAGTCTCTTTTAATTGTTAAACAATTTACTTATTGTAATCATTATTACAGATTGTAAATAAATGGGATGTTAAAAAAAAAAAAATTAAATCGCCCACATCCAAATAATATTTGGATGTTTTTTAATTTTAGGTTTTTCCCACACGTCTTTAAGTAACTAATTTGTAAAAAGTGCAATTTTTTTTATAACTATCCTAGAATTATAAATTGAATAATTCGACAATATATTTATTTCCGGTGAGTAATACAAATAAAGAACAATTTAGCCTCTATATAAATATTTACGGTAGACAGACTCATTATAAAGTATAAACTAAGGCGTAATTATTATTTAAAGACTCACGAGGTAGATACACGGTGATTCATTCAGGAAAATTGTATTCGAGTTTCAGATTTTTATTTTCTTTGGTTTTCTATCTGGATATTCATCTGCAGGGCCGCCGAGAGGGATGAGCGGGCCCCGGTAAACAGTGAAGGGCGGACCCCCGACCAAAAGTGAAGAGAGAAAAAAATTGTTTAATTTTTTTAGAAATAAAATTATTAATAATATAATAACAAACATTTTAAATATAAATTTTATTAATTTTGATTATATTTATAATAGTGAAAATATTTATAATACAGGTGTTTTTCGAGTTTTCTGATCGGCAAAAATGTTTCTAATTTTCGAAAAATCGCATGATTTTGCCAAATCATTCTCAATTCACAAAGTTGATAGACAGCTAACCCATCCTGTTTCATTGCAACTATCATTACCTCATAGCATTTTTTATGCGAAAAAGAAAACTAAAGGATCTTTCTGCTTCTGCAACTGTCACCGGTAATGTGCAAAATATTCTTAAAGCAATAACGATTCAAATTTGTGATGTTTAATTTTATTAAGCAAATCTATTGGAGAAAGTTGAGATATGGTAGGGGAGCAAAGTATGCTAAATGTGCAGTCACTCGAGCGCTTTGTGGATCTATTTGGTTGTGAAGAGTAGGTCCTAAAACCAAAAAAAGTTAAGTAAAGTTTTCCATTTTAGTGGGCGCTTGCCATTTTTTAATTTAATTTTCCAATTTTAACAATCGTTTTTTCCGATTATAACGCCATCTATCCATAATTCGAAAAAATGTTTCGAATAAAAGTTACTTATTTTTACATAGGGAATCCAAATCTGCAATAAAAAATGGGGACTCCTATTTAAGATTTTAAAGTAACCCCCCACCCCACCTCCGTGGGGGGTCGTGTTTGATGCCATTCGATATATTTTTGAAAAATATTGAATAAATGTATTTTACAGTTTTTCGAACTGATGTTTATTTCGCGAAATATCGCAGGATTCGGATTTAAAATATTAAATGTACCCCCCACCCCTCTCCGTAGGAAGTCGTGTTTGGTATCATTCGATAGATATTTAAAAAATATTTTGCACATATTTTTTAGTTTTTCGATCTGTCATTCATTTCGCGAAATATCCGTTTTTTTCTTGTGAAACTTTGGGACTCACCAATTTCCTTACACCTGGCTCAAATCGTCAGATTTTTGAAATATACACTCTTTTGCATGTACTTAACTTACCTTAGCTTAATCTGAAAATTTTGAGTTTTTTAAGGATATTTTTTTTTCGGGCCCCCTTAACGAACTCCCCTGTGTTAAGAGCCAATATATGGTAGAGGTACATCTGCCGGGTACCAGGTTTCTCCCCATATGATAATCTGACGCACTCGAGTAACCCTGCTTGGTCTCCCCTACCATTATATTCCCTACTATTGCAATAAAATATTAAAACGAATAAACGAAAACTTGTTGAGTAGTGCTGATTGATACAGCAGAGCCATAAAATATTATTCATAAAGATAGTGTAAAATATATCGCCGTTTATCATAAATACCATCCGTATTCATTTCAGATACTTCCATCTCGCAAACAAAAACACGTAAAAATAAACATCTGGCGGTGAGTCACGCGTCCCAAGGCCCAAGAAAACTGTACGTCGATGACAAACCTTCCCAAGCGAGACCTGCGAACGCATGAACTGATATTAGGATGCGCAGAACAGTCTACGCAGTCCGCCGACGCAGGTTGTGTCTCGCTTAGGTTCAATTTGCTCCGGGCCTAAACCGAGATAAAAATTTCCACTCCAGAAATCGTTTTCAAAAAGATTATTAAGCGAATTGCGTTTAATGAGTGTATAGCCGCCAAGGTGTTGAGGAAGTTATGTATTATCAAAATTGACGTTGACATAGAGATACTATAACACCTGAAGAAGAGGAAGAAACAGGAAATGAATATGAATCCAACATAGACCCAGAACTAGAAACCACAAAAGACGAAATAAGGAATTACATACGTAAATTAAATAACAGAAAAGCCCCAGGGCCCGATGGGATACCAAATGAACTCCTAAATACGGAGGAGAAACGTTAATCGAAAACATAGAGATTCTCTTTCAAGAAATAATATATATGTAGTCAGAGTCAGCGTGTACCAGACCAGTGGAGGACGAGTATAACAATATCAATACACAAGAAAGGAAAAAGCAAAGACCCTACCAACTACCGTACCATTACCTTGCTGAGCACAACTCTTCAACTTTTAACAAAAATACTTGCCAATAAAATTAATGAAGAATACACAATTAGTGAGGAACAACAAGGTTTTCGGAAAAATAGGTCCACAATAGAGGGCCATATTCATAACCAGACAAATTGCTGAGGAAGCACTGGAATATAACAAACCAGCATTTATGTGCTTTATAGATCTGACTAAAGCTTTCGAATGTGTAAGTTTAGAAGATGTTCTAAGATTACTGAAGGAGAAGAATCAACTTAACAAGATGATAAGGATAAATTAAAGACATTAATACGAAGAACACAACCAGAATAAAAGTTGAGAATAAACTAACATCGGAAGTAGACATCAACTCGGCAATCAGACAAGGGGATAGCTTGAGCCCATTGCTTTTTATTTTAGTAATGGACAAAATCATAGAAAAAATTAAAAGTACAGGAAAAGGATATAAGATGGCAGAAAAACAAATAAAAATCCTCTGTTATGCTGACGACGCAATCTTAATCTCCGATAACGAGGATAACCTACAGAGAATGGCACAAACTTTCAATATAGTGGTATCGATACAGATTAGGGATGGGAAAAACCTACCGGTTTTAACCTAAAACCGTTTTTTTTACTTCGCAATAACCGGTTTTGCCGGTTGTTTTTTTCTCCCGGTTATAACCGGTTTTTTCTTTTTAAAGTAAAAACCGGTTATTAAGTTTTTACGGTGATTAGGATTAGGTTAGGTATTATTTTGGATCCCAATCATAATTATTATTCTCAAGTAATTATTCCAAACAAAACCATAATTCAAATTTTATTTTATAAATACAGAAGCAAACTAAAATTGCAATTTCACATCAGCCAGAAACAATTATGTTTTATTATAATATTTCGTTGAAAAGGTATTTGTACTCATAATATCTACATAAGAAGTGATCTGGTTGAAGTTGACGCAAACATCATCTAATCTATTTTTCACACTTGACTCTTGACATTGAAAGTGGGTGAATGACTTTTTATGATTACCAAAAATAATGTTCTGACTATGAATATCGAATTACCGATTACGAATACGAATCTCCAAGGATTTCCCTACGTTTCCAAAACGATACACCCCTACAGGAAGTATTAAATGAGCTAAAATGTAAAATACCTATTATACAAATAATATACAAACGTGTTAAAAGAAATACATAACAAAAATTTTTTTGATGGTAATAAAAATAAAAGATAAATTGCATTATCCAATTTATTTTTAAGTAAAATATTTATTTTGATATTATTATTTTTAAATCCCATTTGAAAGAGACTGGGAAATTTTTTATAAGTTGAAATGGTTGGGTTAAATTGTATATTATTGCAATATGTATATATTAATCTTACGCTATATTATATTTAATAATAATCAATAAATATATAATAATAAAATAATAAATAAATATAATAATCAATAGAATAAAATGATTTTATTAAAAATTGTGTTTTATTTATATTGATATTGATGTTCTGTCGATAGTACTAATTTTGATCATATTGATATCGAGTATCGAGTCTAGTGGAGTATCGCAAAGTAATGTAAATGTAACATTGTAACCTATTGGATAAAAAAAAATGAAAACCGGTTTTTCCAAAAACCGGTTTTTTTGGGCCGGTTATAACCGCCAGGTTAAACCGTAAGCAAAAAAAACCGGTATAACCGAAAACCGGTGTTTTGTCAAAAACCGCCATCCTTAATACAGATACATGACAGAATAAGAGATGATACAGATACATGACAGAATAAGAGATCTCTGTAACATACAAGATATAGTACGGTGGGGAAGACAGAGACGACTAGAGTGGAATCAGCATGTGACGAGAATGGACAGCGAGAGAATAGCCCGTATAGCCAGAGATTCAAAGCCAACAGGCAAGAAGAGACCAATACCAATACGAGGCCCTTTAAATGGAGGCGAGATAGCTGGCAGTCAACATCACAGCTACGAATGCAAGCTCAAAATCGGTTAAGAACAGGTCAAGCGGAAAAATATAAGAAGAAGAAGAAGAAGAAGAAGAAGAAGAAGAAGAAGAGGTTGACATACTTGGCCACGATGTAGACAACATCCATACTTTGTCTGAAAAGATCAAATTCTGTTTATTCTGTGTGTTTCTGCATAGATTTAACGAGATTGAGATTTAAAGGTTTACCTACACAAATCTTTGGTAAAAAATATTACCCATTAAAAAAATCTAGAGCTGTAAGATCTGGAGATCTTGGAGACCACTATTGGAAAATTAGGGAGTCGATAAGTTTAATAAATGAAAAAAAAAACGTTAATTAAATATCTAATAATTGATGGAAACTCGTTTTATTATTATGTAAAACATCTTCGGGTTTTTCAAAATTATTGATGAACAAATCCAAAGTTTTGAACATTTTTTTAAATAGTCTGCCAACTGATTGCTAATAGGCATATTAATATCAATATACAATAAAATATTATCTAATGAATTAGTAATATTTTAAACAATTTAATGTTATATTTATTGCAAGCGAATTAAAAAATTCGACTATAATAGTATTTTAATGTAGTAACACTTAAAGTGGGCATTAAATTGGACAGCTAGTGATATAAAATAATTACTCTTTTAGACTCACAGTGAAATAAGATCAAAATAAAAGTCGAACCTCAAAATATTTTAGTAACTACAACAATCGGAAAGAACGAATGAATCAGAATACGAAGACATGGAAGAACCAAATGGATTTCGTGCAGGAAGATCGGGCACTGATAACATAGTCGTTCTGCAGCAAGTAATAGAAAAACGGAAGGCAATGAATCTATCTACCCACCTATTGTTTGTAGATTTAGAGAAGGCATACGATACGGTACCTTTGAAAAAACTGTTTCAAACATTGATGAAAGTAGGTCTCAGTAGGGATGTTATCGTAAATCGCAAATATATTATACAAAAATGCAAGAAGTGTTGTTAAAGAAAGAAACTTTATATCTGAATCATTTCCAATAACAGAGGGGCTTAAACAAGGATATTGTCTGTCTCCGACCTTATTTTTATATAGCTGGGCAGATTATCGGAGAATAGGCCATTTTTGGGAAAAGTTATTTACCAGCAATTTTATTGCTGGAATCGAATCTTTCTGATTATATATATATTAATAATATAGGTATGCAAAGTCCGCAGATAGTGTGCTACTTTTTTTTATAAACAAAATGGCGCCTGAAAATAGTGTTTTTTTCAATTTTTGCACTATACCTCCAAATATTTTAACTTTACACCAAAAACACCCAAATAAAAATTCACTGTAATTAAATTCTGCACAGAGACGGGTTTTTCCCGATTTACTTTGACGAAAATTTTCCCCGGAAAATGCGGGTTTTTCCAACAAAATCTTTAATTTTCAACTAAAGTTTTAGATAAGTAATTGTCCATCAATAATTAACTAACTTGGTAATATAAACGCTCTTTTTGTATAGATTATAATTCCAGAAGCCGATGGAAATTGAAAGAAAAGTTTATCAACAATTGAATTGTTAATTAAAAATATACGGTCGCTATAATAACCACTATAATTATGATACATAAGAATAACTATGATTTTTGTATAAAAAAAAAACACTGTACCTATCTAATGTACTTTACAGAATTGAAATTGGACTATTTAAGCGGCCTCAGGACTATTTTAAAATTATAAACAATTTCTTGGCTTATAAACAAATAGAGTACCTCGGGAAATATTAAATTAAATTAAATCGTGAAAACGGTTTTGGAAAAAAAGCGGCAGGACGCTTCTTTTAAAAGAAAAAAAAAGAATGTGTCTGTGTGTGTGTGTACTTTGTAAGCATGTAAGAAGTTATACTTCTATTATTATGATTTCAACGAAATTAATATACTTAACAGGTTATTTGTATTTTATTTAAATAAACTAACTATCTTTACCGACCACTTTTAAAATTTTTTTATTAGAACGATACCAAAAATATAAAAAAAATATATGAATCGTCCGGGATTTGAACCCGGGACCTCTTGATCTCCGGTCACACGCTCTACCACTGAGCTATATCCCTTCTGCTTTTACAGGGTACAAGATTTCTCATATACTGACCAAGTGAAGTATACAAAAATACTTTAAAAATACACTTATTATTATTATAAAATATCTTATTCCCGAGGAAGACAAACCCAAATACACAAAAGTTATAATAAATAATACATTTACTTAACACTAATATATCCTTTTATATGATACATTATGACTTATTTGCGCTGACAGCGCTGATACATACATCTTGAAAGATTAGCAACGAAATACATACTGTCTGTGTGCGCATGCGGCCGGCATGTAATAAAATTTCACTCTCGATCGTAAAGAAGTATAAATTCAAAAAGTTTAATTGTTATGAGTGGTTCTCCGAGATCCTGTTGCCGTAAATACCGGTCAAAGTTGACCGGCATTTACGGCAAAGATATAAACAATAGGATCATAATTTTCGAACCATTACCTTTTTATTTTTATCCTCTTTCTTCACACCAATTTTCATATCTTTAAAATAATCATAACATATATGATTATAATAAAAACTATGGATATTACGAGTAAAAATTGCCAAAAATTGCAAAATTCCAATCAAAAATTAGCTTGGAGAAATTATAATCTCAAAGTTCAAAATCAGTATACGTTAAAAAAATGCATTTTCTCGGCTTGCCATGGAGCAATTTTCTTAATTCTTTTTTTGTTCCCAAGTAACTCGAATAGAGCCATCTAACTAACGCATTATTAAATGTCAAAGAAATCTACGATGCTCTTGTAGAAATCACCGTCAATAAAAACAACGATAAAACAGTTGCTCATGAGGCAAGCTGTTTGGCAAATCAAATCCGCAATTTTATTTTTCTTTGCTCTGTGGTAATATGACATCTCATGAGTCTACCAAGGGGGCGGTGTTTGCCGTCTTGCCCAGGGCGGCAAAATTCCTAGGGCCGGGCCTGATTCCAGCAATAAAATTGCTGGTAAATAACTTTTCCTTGTATTTTGCTAATTAGCCCAGAATAATATTCAATCTTCGCTAGAGCAGTGGAGAAAACAAATATCCGGAATGGGAATAGACATAGGCGGTGGTAAATGTCTATAAAAAATAACTCTTTCGCAGATGATTAGGTAGTCGTAGCGAATGATGAGGACGACATGGACTACATATGTGTAGAAAACTAAAGAAAGAATATAAAAAACGGGGCCTAATATGAATGTCAAAGACAGGGTATCCTAAAATATAGAATGATGAAGAATATCCAGAGTTAGAAATTACAACCACAAAAACATGTAAAGAATATAAATATCTCGGATCTATAATATCTAAAGAATATATACCAAATGTTAGAGTCAAGAATATATATATATATATATATCAAAAAAGACATCGAAAACAGAACGCAGCAGGGCAAAAAGCGGTAAACATTCTAACCTCTCTACTATGGTCTAATGATATAAGACAAAAAACTAAATTGACAATCTATAATAATATTTTCCCGTTTTATACCGCTCACGTGGCTTTGGCAAAGCGACACCTGGTTTCTACGCTCAGCAACATTATTCGCACTTTTAATTATATTGGCCAATTATATTAGTCCTGGTTACTGGATAATTGTTAAGGCAATAGTCCAAAAAAATAATAAGAAGAAAAAATTAGATTTAGGTTATGTTATTAAAACGTAAACAATTGTATGTAGTAAATAAAATTAGTTATTAAAATGCAGTACTGCAAGCAAAATACAATTAATTAAATTTACCTTTATATAATAATTGCATATCATATCAATATTGTGGAGCAATATATAATTTTTCTTCTTCAATGACAATAGGAATGAAATATACGTCAATTTGACAATTTTAATTGACAATATGAATTATTTGAGAAAGTTGCAATATTTCTCCGCTATTCTCGCACGATCGTTTCTCGTATCCCCTCCAAGAACTTGCATACCGCGAATAGCAGGGTTGTCTGCTATATCTAGGGCCTACGATATACAAGGAGGCTAACAGGGCCAGTGCTACGCTTCAACCGCCTATTATTACCCCTGGTTTTACCCAAGGTACTCATTTTATTCAGGCTGAGCCGACCTGGGGCCTATAAACATTTTAAAATGGGTGGAATGCATAAAACGTAGTACCTGCTAATGCTTCAAGTATGTACTACATTTTTGAAGATTTTACTACACTTACAAAGCATTATTACACTCTCAAATGCTTTTTAAGTGTAGTAAAATCTTCAAAAATGGAATACATACTTGAAGCATTAGCAGCATTAGCAGGTACTACGTTTTATGCATTCCACCCAATGTCTAGTTGTTCTTGCCGGCTGTAAGATTTGAACTCCGAACCACCGGCACGCGAGCCAAGCACACAACCGCTTAGCTACGTCGGCCCCTTAGCTAATATAATAAATGATAATAAATCATTAAAAAGTCACTCATTTGTTTAGAGATTACCGAAGAAATATTGACTAAATACTTCTAAAAAAATTCTATGAACTCAGTTAATTCCGTCGACTCATTTTTCGACCGCAAAATTTCATTTTAATGACAGAGAATCCCTTCTTGATTTTTTTATTCATTTCATTGATTTTTAAGGTGTAAACTAAAATCTCCAACCTACGCACAACAAATATTATCTAATAGCTCGTCTGTATTTTCAAATGACAATGACCTAAAATCAATCAATAGTAGGTACGTACATACTTCTCTTAATATAGAAAGTTCTAAGAAGATAGGAAATCTGCTTGGTTAATAACTCAGATATACAAATATTGCATTATTATAGTAAACATGTTGCAAATAGGTATTTTGAAGATTCGAGGTCATTTTTGTTGTTTCTGCAATACACTACAATAGAATTCTGGCTTAGAATTTTAATAGTTAAAAGACAGCAAGAAATAATAATATGTCAGTTAATACATCACTCACAATTCCAGTTATATAGTAGACCAGTAAGGATTTGCGAAAAAACGTCTATTTTTGGATGTGAGAGGTGGCATTCGAATTTTTGCAGATAAAGTTAGGTGACACCTTGAGTAATAATAATTGACTTACGCTCCTTCTCAAATATGCCCGGAACATTAATAAAAAAATTAAAATATTTAAAAATTTCGAAAAACATCGATTTTTTTCTGCTTTCTTTGCTTATAACTTTAAAACGATTCGTTTTGGAACAAAGTCGTAGAAAAATAAAATAAATATAATTGAATTTTGTATGATATACGACTGGTAAAAAATGTCTTAATGTATTACCTTTTCTGCAATATAGCAATAAATACAAAATAAGGGGCCAAAATAAGTCTGTTGTTATTCAATATTTTTTAACCATTTTGGTGGCACTTAGAACCTTAGAATTCACTTAGGAAATTCTTTGTAACATACTTAAATCGTGTACCAAATTTCATTAAAATCGACCTAATAAATTTTGCATAATAAATTTGCAATCTTAAAAAAGTTCAAATTTTTTAAAATCTTTCTGAACAAAAAGTAGACCATTTAGAAGTTCGCTAATTTTTTTATATATAAAGAGGTGCTCTACCTATCTAATACACTTTACAGAATTAAAATCGGATTATTTAAGGGGCCTCAGCAATGTTTTAAATTTATAAACAATGTTTTGGCTTATAAACAAATAGCTTTGTTTAATTATAAAAAAATTAATTTTTAGCAATGCAAATAATTAAAACCGGTATAATTTGACTTAAACTTTCAAATGCTGTCAGCAGAATTGCTATTTTATTTTTTAATTAAACCTTATTCGCGTTCAAAAATTGCAATTTGTCGATTTTTTGAAAGTTTCACCGCGTTTATCTCGAAAACTATGCATCCTACGAAAAAACTTGTAAGAACATTTTTTGCTTAGAATTACCCAAGCAATACAAAAAAAAATGTTTTATTTTGCGAAAAATCGATGTTATGTAATTCCTCAAGTTCTTTGTTTATAACAATCTTATCGACATCCGGATCAACTGTTACCCAAAAAATTCGTGTTCTACGGCTCAAAATACATAAAAAAACTTGGGTAAGTCCATCTAAATAAAGGAGCCCGTAGCACCCCCTCCTGGCCACAGCACTAATTTGTTTATAAGTCAAAAAATTGTTTATAACTTTAAAACATTTCTGAGGCTGCTTAAATAATCCGATTTCAATTCTGTAAAGTACATTAGATAGGTGGAGTACTTCTTTATATGTAAACAAATTGTCAAATCTTTGTATGCTCCAGTTTTTGTTGTGCAAGATTTTAAACAATTTTAATTTTTTAAAAAAAGTTTAGATTGCAAAATTATTATGCAAAATTTAGTAAGTCAATTTTAATGAAATTTGGTGTACAGTTTTAGCACATTACAAAAATTTTCTAAGCGAATTAGGAAGGTTCCAAGTGTAACCTAAGTGATGGAAAATCATTGAATAAGAACAGGCTTGTTTTGCCCCCTTATTTTATATTTATTGCTATTTTGAAGCAAGGGTGATAAATTAAGACATTTTTAACTAATCGCGTCTGATGTAAAATTTAATTTTCTTTGTTTTATTCCTATACAACTTTGTTCTAAATTGAATAGTTTTTAAGTTATAAGCAAAAAAATAGAAAAAAAACGAAATTTTTTGAAATTTTTAAAACTTTTATTTTTTTTATTAATGTTCCGGGCATATTTGAGAAGGAGCATAAATCAATTATTATTAACGAAGTTATCACCTAACTTTATCCGCAAAAATCTGAATGCCACCTCTCACATCCACCTAAAAACAGATCCTTACTGGTCTATAGGTACTATTTTAATTGCAAATACCTATGAAGAAAATAGAGATGGTAAGTGTTGCATACAGTTGTTTTATTCAAGTTTTATATAGTATGTACAAAAATTGACAGAACTTGCTCATATTTCGATAACTAGTTTAATAATGAATGATAGCAATTTTCTTTTTACACAATACAAACTCTTTAACAAGATATGGGCCGACGAGGAGCTTTCAAAAAAATGTGATATAAAAGAGTGATATAAGTAAATGCGAGAATTGGCGAGCAGTAATATTGCTAATTGCCACATCCAAAATAATGTCCAAGATCATATTAAAGAGAACTGAAGCCAGAACTGAGCTAGACAAGAATCTAAGAAGCAGCAAAGCAGGCTTTCGCGCTAAATGTTCCACTATCGACAACATTTGTACTCTAAGAATTACCTTGGAACAAGCTAGTGAATGGCAAATGTGGAAGATCCTCTAAAACTATATGGACTGCCGATGAAATGAAATGATGGCTACATTAACCTGATCAGACTAATCAAAAATGAATAACCATTTTTAATTTCATTGCAACACGAAACTACAGCCGCGTCCGCATCATTATTCTAGTCCAATCAGAGAGTGCAGCAAGCACCTCTACCGGTTTCGAAACTTATTAGTCTCTCATCAGGAGGCACATATGCTGCTCTCTCTGACCCAACCAGGACAAACCCCGGCGTGCAGTTACGGATTGCAACGAACGAAATGGCAGGGATGCCCTAGCGGCAACCTAGCAAAAACTAAGTTTTCAATCTAATGACATATACAAAAGGTTCCCATTGTTTCCAATCTGGTAAGATGTAGAGTAACATCTTTTGATGTCGTTTTATGTGCTACTAGATTGAAAACTTAGTTTTTGCTAACAGTTGCCGCTAGGGCATCCCTGCCATTTCGTTCGTTGCAATCCGTGACTGCACGCCGGGGTTTGTCCTAGTTGGGTCTATGCATATGTGCCTCCTGATGAGAGACTAATAAGTTTAGAAACCGGTAGAGGTGCTTGCTGCACTCTCTGATTGGACTAGAATAATGATGCGACTGTAGTTTCGTGTTGCAACGAAATTGAACATGGTTATTAATTTTTGATTTACATGTTTACTCTGATTGGAGTACGAAGGGAACCATTCTCGTTGGAACTTTAACGCGCTGAGCAGATGGGACGTGAATTATAAATTGTAAAATTCCCTCATCTTCCTTAGTCTCAGCATCCGTTATGGCTTGCAAATTGTAGAAGCCACGGAGGTGTTACCAGAGAAGATCCCATTGTTTCCAATCTGGTAGAATGTAGAGTAATATCTTTTGATGTTGTTTTATGTGCTACTAGATTAAAACTTAGTTTTTGGTTCTGATCAGACTATTCTACAAGAGATACAGAGCCACACTGGAACATGCGGGAGAAATGGTAGAAGATATATCTATACAAAGCGGAGTTAAACAAGGATGCGTACTGTCCCCGACGTTATTCCTAATAATAATGGATTGGACCATGAAGACAGTAAGCGAAAAAAAAACAGATTTAGGTGAAACTTGCATAACCAGTTGGAGGACTTGGAGTTTGCAGGCGACATTTGTATCCTAAACGAACATAGCAACCATATGAAAAAGAAAATTACTTCTTCTTCTTCTAGTGCCGACTCCACAAATGAAAGTTGGCCATAACCATTGCAAATTCGTCTCTATCTTCTGCTTTTCTTAAAAGCGTCTATGTGTTTAACCCGGTCCAGTCGCGAATGTTTTCCAGCCAGGATATTTGTCATCTACCAGGACCCCTTTTTCCTTCAATTTTACCCTTCATAATCAGCTGTAATAACTCGTACTTATCGTTTCTAAGTAAGTGTCCCAAAACTATTTTTATCCTTTTAATGGTGGTCAAAAGTTCTCAGTCTCTTTCCACTCCAATGAAAACTTCGGCACCACAAAGAAGAATAGAGTGTATATAACATTTTCCCATCTGATATCGGGTTTGCACATTGAGTCTCTGGTTACTCAGAAATTTCCTAATCTTCAAAAAGGCTACCCTGGATTGCTCTATTCTTGATCGAATTAATGATTTCTGATTTAGATCTTCCATAATCCAGACTCCTAAGTATTTCATTTTGTCCACTTGTTCAATAAGAAGATCGACAAGCTTGCAAAATACTACAACGTAATGGGCCTGAAGATAAATACAGAAAAAACAAAACTAATACAAAACAACAGCCAAGAAACTAAAATTGAAATAAATGGAAGACAAATAAAGGAGTTATATAATCTTACATATATGGGATCAATCATGAAAAAACGCGTAGCAGATCAGATGTAGAAAATGTGGAACACACGTGATATATCAGAAGCCAAAATCAAAATATTTAAAAGCTACATCGTTGTTTATATAGGGATAGTTGGTCAGCCCAATAGGAAAATTTGTTTGATTCAAATTGAGACAGTCACCAGATGTCCCCACAATTTCTGTCAGGGTCGCAACGTTAAAATGCATAGACACCAAGTTGGATACGATCCCATTCATAACACCCCAACTCGCATACATATTAAGAAAAATAAATATATATGGAAGAATATATTTAGAAATTGAATTAATGCAATTGAAGGCAATAGAGAGAGATACTAGTTAACTGGAAATAAATACGCAAATAATAATAATAATAATAATAATAATAGTCTCCCGTAACTGGGACTGGTAACAGAATTGCACCATGGAAAAAAAGACTGCTCGGAAAGATTGAATTACTGCGTAGGGATATTGGTCAAGTCACCGAATATATACGAGGTATAAGAAGTAGAAAAGTCATCAGGAGAGCTGAAGAAATAATACTGAGTACTGCAAGACAGTCAAGATATGATCCAGAAAACAACACAGCCCAACAGTGCCTGGATACATTAAAATAAAAACACTCCGTTTATTCAGGACGACTAAGAAGGTACAAAGTGAGTAACAACCGAAAATCGGACAATGCCCTTTTTGAGACTGCTGAGAAAGCCTTCTAGCGAAAACTCAATTCCACCGTAGAAAATCTCGATAAGTCTTACCCAAGCCAAGAAGAAATTCATGAGTTTTGAGGAAATCAACTTTCCACACCAGCTGCTCTTAACAACAATGCTGGATGGATAGAAGATACGACACAGAACTGCCAACACTACACTACTACTCTCTACGAAACTTTCACCACTGAAGAAGTATCAAATATCATCAAAGAGCTATAACTGGAAATCTCCTGGACCAGATGGAGTTCAAAACTTCTGGCTTAAGAAGTTTTGGAGTGTTCATGATTGCTTATCAACACTAATTAATAATGTTATTTCTAATCCGCAGGAAACACCATTATTTCTAACTCAGGGAACCACTTATTTAATACCGAAGGATCAAAATAACACCCAAGATCCAGCCAAATACCGCCCAATTACTTGTCTTCCAACTTTGTATAAATTGGTCACATCCTGTGTAGCCCGGCGTATCTACCAACACTGTGCACTGAACAATATCATAGAGCCTCAACAGAAAGGATGCGCTAAGGGTTCCATGGGTTGCAAAGAACAACTTATAATCGACTCAGTCATTTCTAATCAAGCATATTCCAAAAAGAGGAACCTATTTACTGCCTTCATTGATTACAAGAAGGCCTTTGATTCAGTGCCGCATGAATGGCTTATCGATATATTGAGAATATATAAAGTCAATGATAATATAGTGACCTTTTTACAGCATATAATGACAAAGTGGAAGACTAGAATTCACCTTCAAATACCTGGTGAAAATAACATCGAAACTGAAAATATCGCAATCAGCCGGGGCCTTTTCCAAGGAGATTCGTTAAGTCTACTGTGGTTCAGTCTAGCTATGAACCCACTATCTCAGCTATTGAACTCCACTGACGCAGGTTTTGGCATCAAAAATAACAACAATGTGGTGGCGAAGCTTAATCATCTGTTGTATATGGATGATTTGAAATTAATGGCTTCCACTCGAAACCAACTAGATGAGATGCTAAGAACTGTAGAATCCTTTTCAAGTGACATTAGTATGCATTTCGGACTATAGACAAGTGCCGTGTTTTAAATATAGTCAGAGGAAAAGTACAGCCCAGTGGATTCGATATGCAAAATGGTCAGAACATCGAGGCCATGGGTGAAAACGATATGTATAAATATCTTGGAGTAAAGCAAGCGCGGAAAATTGACAATAAGCAAATGAAAACTGAGATAACTGCGGAGTTTATACGAAGAGTAAAACAGCTGCTTCGTTCACAGCTTAACAGTAAAAATTTGTTTAAGGCACTAAACACCTACGCTTGTTCCGCGCTTAGCTATTCATTTGGCACTGTTAAGTGGACAAAAACGGACATACAGAATATTCAGCAAAAAGTAAGAAGACACCTCACAAAGGCACAAAAACACCATCCTAAAAGTGCAGTAGAAAGAACAACATTACCACGGAATCTAGGAGGAAGAGGACTTACGGATATAGGTGAGCAATTACATAAACAAATTGCTAATTTAAGAAATTAGTTTCAGTTGCAAGCTGAGACATCTATCGCGCTATTTGCGCAGTAGATGACACAACACCGATCAAACTGAGGGAACCAGAAATGCGCATAAACCACCTCACTAAAGACGAAAAAATGAGCACCTGGATGGGTAAACCTCTGCACGGGCGACATCCCAATGAGGTCAGCCAAGACTATGTCGACAATGCAGCGTCGAACTATTGGTTGACATCAGGAAAGCTGTTCCCTGAAACGGAGGGTTCATTACTGGCCATTCAGGATCAGGTTATACCAACCAGAAATTACCTGAAATATATCATCAAAGACCCTCAGGTTCAAAACGACAGATGCCGATATGGATGTCAAGCCCAAGAAACCATCAAACATCTTACAGGGGGCTGCCAGGCATTTGCTGCAACTGAATACAAGGAACGACATGACGCAGTGGGAAAAATCCTTTATCAAGAGATAAAGGGAGTATGCTTGAGGATGGCAACTACAAGCTATACTACAAGCTATCTACAAGCATACGTTTGGTGGAAAAGATATTATCACTATAATTAAGCGAAACCGCCTGCAGTGGGCAGGGCATGTAGCCCGGGCCCCTGAATCGTACATGATAAAAAAGATTCTAACAGCGCAACCCGTGGGAATGAGAAGGCGGGGTAGACCAAAGCTGAGGTGGATGGACGGGGTAACACAAGATGCCGAGAAGATCGGAGTCAGCAACTGGAAAATGCAAGCAAGGGACAGAACAGAATGGCGTAGAAAGCTTAAGAAGGTAGAGGCCCTCTAAAGGCTGTAGCACCAAGATGATGATGATGAAAAGAAATAATTAATAAAATACTTAACAAGAATAAGTAAAAATTTGTGTAGAGGGACGGAACATCTTTTGGATCTTTTGATTAATTATTAAGACATCTCATCCAAGTATCCTTCTCGCATTTGCTGACATAGGTATTTATTATGAATAAATATTCCCATATTAGCCCAGTCGGGTTAGACGAATAACAGGCCTAACCTTGCATTAGGAGCTGCCCCAAATTTTATTTTTCTAATCTTTAGGGAGGGTCAATATTAGTATAAATTTAAAATCTCGACTGAATTCCACCGTTGCGTTAGCCGCCATCTTGATTTTAAACGAGAACCGTTTCTGCTCAATATCTCCGCCATTTTCAATTTTTTGACAAAAACTGTAGAAACTGAAATTGTTGAAAACACGATTTTCTATAATTTCATTTATTATAATTTTTTTCGTGCGGTCGATATTTTCCGAGTTATGAGGGGAAAATAGTGACAGTTGGAGCATAATTATTGAATTATTGAATTATCTTGTTTATTATTAGTTTTACAACAAATATGTACCTGTACAAAAATGAAGATAATTAAATTCTACACAATTTTGATCTCTTTCATTTTTTTGCTAAAATTAATATTTAAGGTAGTACGTATGCGGTAATGGCGCGAGCGTAAGATCGGATTGATTTTATAGCAATTGTTTTTGTTCAATATCTACGCCATTTTCAACTAAAATTGTTCAAAATATAATTTCCTACAATTTCCTTTTAACAATTTTTTTCATTCGGTTGATATTTTCCGAGTTACATGGGAAATTAGTAAAAAGTGGTGGGGGGAGCATATTTATTGAATTGAATTTGGTATCCGAGCTGCCCCAAATTTTATAATTATATCCTTTGGGAGAGATCAATAGTAGTGCAAATTTAAAATCTCGACTGAATTCCGCGGTTGCATTAGCCGCCATATTGATTTTAAATGAGAACTGTTGTTGCTTAATATCTCCGCCATTTTCAACTTTTCGACATAAATGGTGGGAAAGAAAATTGTTGGAAATGCAATTTCCTACAATTTCTTTGACACAATTTTTTTATACGATCAATATTCTCCGAGTTAAGGGGGAAAATAATGGAAGCGGAGGGGAAGCATAATTATTGAATTGTCTCATTTATTATTAACTTTACGACATAATTGTACATAAACAACAATAAAGAGAATTATATTTTATACAATTTTTGAAACTTCCAATGAAACATCAACCAAACTAAGTATATAAAAGACATAAAAAACATTATATACATTAAGTTCACTTAATTTTATTAACTAGCGGGTTTTATTGGTTGAATTTGTCTGTCGATATTTTAAGTTTTATGTCAGCTAATATATCGTGATGTTCCAACATTTTTTTTTTATTTTGGACCCTGTTGGGGGAAATTTTCCCATTTCCCCCCCTTGTAGACCCGCCACTGGTTCTCTCGAAAAATTGTAGTAAATCGTAATTGCTACAATTTCAGTTCTTACACTTTTTGTCGAAAAGTTGAAAATGGCGGAGATATTGAACAAAAACAATTGCTACAAAATCAATCAGGTCTTACGCTCGCACCTTTACCACATACGTATTACCTTAAATATTGATTTTATCAAAAAAATGGACGGCATCAAAATTGTATAAAATTTAATTCTCTTCATTTTTGTATGGGAAAGTATTTGTTGTAAAACTAATAATAAACGAGATAATTTAATAATTCAATAATTATGCTACAACTGTCACTATTTTCCCCTCATAACTCGGAAAATATCGACCGCACGAAAAAAATTATAATAAATGAAATTATAGAAAATCGTATTTTCAACAATTTCAGTTTCTACACTTTTGTCAAAAAATTGAAAATGGCGGAGATATTGAGCAAAAACGGTTCTCGTTTAAAATCAAGATGGCGGCTAACGCAACGGTGGAATTCAATCGAGATTTTAAATTTATACTAATATTGACCCTCCCTAAAGATTAGAAAAATAAAATTTGGGGCAGCTCCTAATGCAAGGTCAAATGCTATCCCGACTGGGCTATATTTATTTTAACGTATTAGACTCACTTATTGATCCCGATTTAGTCTTATTCTGGTTAGGTATATAAATTTTTTTGATACCTCGTGATACATTACGCATTATCAGCCATGAAACGTTTGTTAACACAGAATATTAGCAATCAAATAAATTGTTTAATGCTATAAATTGTAGTAATCTGCAGATCTAATTATAAATAAATGGTTAAAATTGATTAGGATATTAAGTTTTACTTAATAACCTAACCTATCATAAACTTTTAAATTAGATATTGGTGATAGATGTTTGGAAAAATTAAATAATATTTTTATTGACTGAATTACACGGAAATATGACGAAAAATTTTGCTGGCCTATGACAGATAGTGATTGCAGACGCTAGTTTAGATAGGGGAACATAATACTATGTAGTTTTTTTCTTCTTCTGTAAGTGCCATCTAAGAGACGAAGATTGGAAATTATCATGGCTATTCTGACCTTCGAGGCAGCTGCTTTGAACAGTTGCCTTGACTTGCAACCAAACCATTCAAATCAAACTCATTCTACGCTTCTCCTTCCCTCTATTTTTCCTGGATTGGTCTCTTAAGCTTCTCGAGTCTCCTTCTTCTTGATGTTGTATCATTTGCTTCTCATCACATGTCCGAGATATTGCAATTTCCTTTCTTTTATTGTGTTTTGCATTTCCCTCTCTCTGCCTTTTCTCCTTAACACGTCTATATTCGTGACACTATCTACCCATCAATATCTACCTTAACACTCTTCTAAATGCCCGCAATTGAAATGCGTTAAGTCGATTTATTGTATTTCGGTTTAATTTCCATGATTTAGCTCCATATAGACGGAGAGCTAGAGCCGAAAAATCATCGTCATAAGTATGTAATCTGAAAGTTTTTCCTGTGAAATGTGTCCATTGTATATTGACAATTATGACCCCTTTCAGGCTGACACCTCAGTGGATACAGGAAGAAGCAATAAGGGATGAAAGGGGAAAGTTGGTGCAGTCATTAAAGGTTTTCACCTCCTATTTTATTAAACCTCCATCGATTTGCATGAAAATTGGTGACTAGTTAGAGCATACCTCAAGAAATAAAACTGATTTGGTGCCAACTTGCACTTTTACCCTGGTGGTGAATACCACCCCTTCCCGCGGGTGAAAACAATTTTATTAAAAATAATCCCACAAATCGATAGAGGGACAAATTTTAAGTAAAATTTGTTAGATCGTGTTATTAAAATAAATCAATACTTTTGAGTTATTAAAGATCAAAGATTTGTCTATTTAAGAGCATATGCGTGAAGTTACAGATGATAAAAAGAACATATCAATTAATTGTGTTAGTAAAATATTATTTTTATATTATTTAGACATTTCATTGAATTTTTTCTATCAATTTAAACTGAATATGTCCAGAAACTGGGGGTGTCCAATAATGGGTACATTGGACATATTCGAATACACTTTTGCTAAATTTATAATATCGAAATAATATAAAAATAATATTTTAGTAACATACAATTAATTAATATGTTCTTTTTATCAGCCGTAACTTCACGCATGTGCTCTTAAACAGACAAATTTTGATCTTTAATAACTCAAAAAGTATTGATTTACTTTAATAACATGATATTATAACAAATTTTACTTATAATTTGTCCCTCTATCGATTTGTGGGGTTAATTTTAATAAAATAGTTTTCATCCCCGAGAAGGGGTGGTATCCATCCCCAGGGTAAAAGTGCAAGTTGGCACCAAATCATTTTTATTTCTTGGGGTATGCTCTAACTAGTCACAAATTTTCATGCAAATCGATGGAGGTTTAACAAAATAGGAGGTGAAAACCTTTAATGACTGCACTAACTTTCCCCTTTCATCCCTTATTGCTACTTCCTGTATCCACTGCGGTGTCAGCCTAAAAGGGGTCATAATTATCAATATACAATAGACACATTTCACATGCCAAACTCCATATTACTTATGACGATGATTTTTCGGCTCTAGCTCTTAGACTATAACAAATGAGTATTTGATGAGGATGGCCATACAAGCTTTTATAGACTTTACACTTCCGTGTAAAACACAGAATACCTATACTAGGTAACATCTGACCAAATGAAATTAGATATTTATTTTGGGTAATTATTTAGTAAAAACCTACTTATAATAATTAACTTCTTCAATAATTCAATAATTTGGAATGAATAAACCTATGATTAAGTATAAAAATTGGATTTTTAATTTAGTATGTCTGAATCCCGCGTACGAAAAAAAATTGATTAATAGCAAGCTGAAAATTTGTTAATACGCAGCTTAACGGTGTCTAGTCGGACATACTTTGATATAATAATATGGGAACACTAAGTTTTAATTGTGGAACGTGATTTTAATTGTGGAACTTGTCATCCTGGAACTTTAATTGTGGAACACCCAAATAAAAATTCACCGCAATTAAATTCTGCATAGAGACGTGTTTTTACCGATTCACTTCGACAAAAACTTTCCCCGGAAAAAGCGGGTTTTTCCAACAAAATCTTTAATTTTCAACTAAAATTTTAGATAAGTAATTGTTAATCAATAATTAAATAACTTAATAATGTAAAAGCTCTTTTCGTATAGATAATATTCCAGACGTCGATGGAAATTGAATGAACAGTTTAGCAACAATTGAATTGTTAATTAAAAATTTACGGTCGCTATAATAACGACAATAATTATGATGCATAAAAATAACTATGATTTTTTCATAAAAAGACACTATACCTATCTAATGTACTTTACAGAATTGAAATTGGACTATTTAAGCGGCCTCAGGAATATTTTAAAATTATAAACAATTTTTTGGCTTATAAACAAATAGAATATCTCGGGAAATATTAAACTAAATTAAATTGTGAAAACGGTGTTCGAAAAGCAGCGGCAGGACGCTTCTTTTAAAAGAAAAATCGTTTAATTGCGACGAGTGGTTCCTGAGATACAACCGGTGAAATTTGACCGGAATTTACGGCAAAGATATAAACAATAGGATCATAATTTTCAAACCATCACCTTTTTATTTTTGTCCTCTTTTTCCACACCAATTTTCATATCTTTAAAATACTCATAACATATATTATTATAATAAAAACTATCGATAATACGTGTGAAAATTGCCAAAAATAGCAAAATTCCAATCAAAAATTAGGTTGGAGAAAGTGTAACCCTCAAAGTTCAAAATCGGTATAGGTTAAAAAAATGAATTTTCTCGGCTTCCCATGAAGCAATTTACTTCATTCTTTTTTTGTTCCCTAATAACTCGAGTAGAGCCATCGAACTAATGCATTATTAAATGTCAAACTTGCTTTTGTTTTGTTATAATAGATTAATTTATTTATAAGAACAGAAAACTACATACTTTTCCAGTTGTAGGCTTTTTTTAGATAAACTTACTACAAGTGTACCTTTTAAAGTAAAAAACATAAATATTTTCATTTGAAAGCTGTATAATTATTTAAACAATTTTTATTTAAACAAATTAAAATTTTGTGTTATAATAAATAAATAAATTTATAATAACAAAACAAAAGCAAGTCTGACATTTAATAATGCGTTAGTTCGATGGCTCTACTCGAGTTACTTGGAAACAAAAAAAGAATGAAGGAAATTGCTCCATGGGAAGCCGAGAAAATGCATTTTTTTAACGTATACCGATTTTGAACTTTGAGGGTTACATTTTCTCCAACCTAATTTTTGATTGGAATTTTGAAATTTTTGGCAATTTTCACACGTAGTATCGATAGTTTTTATTATAATAATATATGTTATGAGTATTCCAATGATATGAAAATTGGTGTGGAGAAAGAGGACAAAAATAAAAAGGTGATGGTTTGAAAATTATGATCCTATTGTTTATATCTTTGCCGTAAATTGCGGTCAACTTTGGCCGGTTGTATCTCAGAAACTTCTCATCATAATTAAACGTTTTTTATTTTAAAAGAAGGGTCCTGCCGCTGTTTTTCGAATACCGTTTTTACAATTTAATTTAGTTTAATATTTCCCGAGATATTCTATTTGTTTATAAGCCAAAAAATTCTTTATAATTTTAAAATATTCCTGAGGCCGCTTAAATAGTCCAATTTCAATTCTGTAAAGTACATTAGATAGGTATAGTGTCTTTTTATGAAAAAATCATAGTTATTCTTATGCATCATAATTATTGTCGCTACCTATTATAGCGACCCTAAATTTTTATTTTACAATTCAATTGTTGCTAAACTGTTCATGTAATTTCCATCGGATTCTGGAATTATAATCTATACAAAAAGGGCTTTTACATTACCAAGTTATTTAATTATTGATTAACAATTACTTATCTAAAAGTTTAGTTGAAAATTAAAGATTTTGTTGGAAAAGCCCGCTTTTTCCGGGGAAAGTTTTCGTCGAAGTAAATCGGAAAAAACACGTCTTTATGCAGAATTTAATTGCGGTGAATTTTTATTTAAGCGTTTTTGGTGCAAAGTTAAAATCTTCGGAGTTATAGAGCAAAAATTGAAAAAAACACGATTTTCGGGCGCCATTTTGTTTATAAAAAAGTAGCACACTATCTGCGGACTTTGCATACCTATATTATTAATATATACAATCATAAGATTCAATTCCAGCAATAAAATTGCTGGTAAATAACTTTTCCCAAAAATGGCCTATTCTCCGATAATCAGCCCAGACTAATTCTAAATATTGCAGAACTTGAATAAAAATTGAAATCTTAAGAACAACGAAACATTGCAAGATTAGATTTCTTTTTACCAATGCATACGAATTGCATAACAGAGATCTAAGGATTAGAAATCATACAATCGTAAGTACAAGATGCATTTAATGCACTGTTGCACTTTGATAGACAAACCGTGTAAAATGAGGTAATCAAAGAGGACATGAAATATACCAATGTCGGATGTTAACCTTTAAAACGGGAAAAAAAACTTATTGCGCTAACTTGCATCAACTTTACACTTTTTGATTTTTTATAAAAGGAAGTGCTACAACCAGAATTGAACCCACAGTATATTTTTTTTTATTTCCCAAGATATCATGAAGTAATATCCTAATGTGTTTTATATAGCACAGACCAGATAAGATATTTTTAAAACTATAAAATGGTTTTTAATTGCAGATTGATATATAACAGTATGACTGTTCATTCTTAACTAGAAAGAAATTTTAGAATTAAGTTGCCTGCTTATTTGGTTGTGTTTAATAAAAACAGAAGAATGCAGAACAAGCGAACTAAATCTACTATTCAAAGAAAGAGGCGACTGCCAAAAAACTACAGAGTAGAGATGTTGAAAAATTATCTATTCGTTACAAAGTACTCGTTACTTACGAATACCAAAAGTAACGATTACTATACAGAGAGACAAATCGTTACTTTGATTACTCTGATTACTTCGTACCAATCGTATCAGAGCGAGTAACAACTATTGTATCTACTTTGATTACTCTGATTACTTCGTTACGTCGTACCAATCGTATCAGAGCAAGTAACGACTATTGTATCTACAACCAGTACACTTGATTACTTTCTACCAATCGTATCCTAGCGAGTAACGGACGAGAACGGTATTCTACAAGTGTTATCGAATATCGTTATCGGTATGATTTAAGGGTGTGAGGGTCAGCAGAAGATAAGATGAAACAGAGGGAGGGATAATGGTATACGTAAAATATGTAATGTATGTCATTAACAAAGATCGAATGCGAGAACCCTATATTTTTTCTTCTTCTTCAGGTGCCATCTCCGCTACGGAGGTTGCCAATCATCATAGCTATTTTAATCCTTGAGGCAGTAGCTCTAAATAGTTGTTTTGAGCTGCACCCAAACCATTCTCTCAGGTTTTTCAGCCAAGAAATTCGTTTTCTTCTGATGCTTCTTCTGCCATCTATCTTTCCTTACATTATGAGTCGTAGGATGCCATTCTTCTCGCCCCGCATCACATGTCCGGGATACTATAGCTTTCTTTCTTTAATTGTAAGTTCAACTTTCGTCTCTTTACCTATTCTTCTCGGTACTTCATTGTCCGTAACTCTATCTACCCAGGAAACCCTCATAATCCTTCTATAAGTCCACATTTCAAAGGCGTTAAGTCGTCCCAATGTCTCTAAATTGAACGTCCACGATTCTACTCCATAGTCTAGTACACGATATAAGTAACAGTTTGTTAAGCGTACTTTAAGAGCTAATGTTAAATCTTTGCTACGTAGGACCTTTTTCATTTTAACCCTAACCTATATTTTTATCTAGATCTATATCTATACCTATACCTATACAAAATACGTACCTACTGAGAAATACGATTCTAGATATGATTCGCGGTACTCAAATACAAAAGTAACAAAAGTGATCATAGTAATCAAAGTAACGAATACTGTAAATGATTACTTTATACAAAAGTAACAATTTGTAACGAATACTCAAAAGTAACTATAATCAACATCACTACTACAGAGGTACTAAAGGTGTTAAATACTACGCTTAAACTTACAACTCAAATTTTACAAGAACTAACGAATCCGAGGATAAGTTTAGTATATGAACAAGGGGGTTTTACATGAACAAGCAAATTACTGAGAAATCACTAAAGTATAATCAACCAGCATTTCTATGTCTGGTTGACTTTGAAAACTATTGAAAACATCTACCAATACAACAAAATGGAAGTCAACAGGTAAGCAACTTACAGAACCTATAGACATAGACAGCGGTTAAACTATAGACTCATTGCGACCTATTCTCTCCAATTTAAACATGGATGAAATCAGAAAACGTGTCGACAAAGAAAGAGGATACAGGATGGAAAATAAAGAAGTTAAAATACTTTGTTATGCAGACGACGCAATATTAATAGCCCAAGATTAAGATAGTTTTCAAAAATTAGAACTGAAATTTAACATAAGAGCAAAAGAACTCAATATGATAGTCTCAAAAAACTAAAACAATAGTAATCGGGTAAAAAACCAACCAGATGTAAAATATAAATCAATATTGAACAATAAAGGAAATACACTTCCTTGGAATTATACTGTTCAGCTACGGATGCTGGGACAAAAAAGTTAGAAATCAAGTACAAAAAGCAAATAGTGGTAGCGAGCTTTAATAACACTATGGCGAAATCGAAATATTAATACTGAGATGAAGTCAAGAGTTTATAAAGCCAGTGTAATACCAATAATGACATATGCATCAAAAACAAGAACCGTTACAACCACAACACAAATACGAGTGGAAACAGCAGAAATGAGAGTAGGTACTGAGAAGAATTGCAGGAAATACTCTGAGAGAACTAAAGAGGAGTAAAGATATTAAAAGAAAATATAACGTGCACTTTATAAACGAATGGGCACTAAACAGAAAAAGAGAATGGAATATTCACATAAACAGAATGGAATGACAACTGTGAAGATATCGGGTAGCAAATTCAGTCGAAGTCAGGATTTGTATTTAAGATATTTATTTTAGAACCAAAACATACAAAAGGTAATAATTAGCATTAATTACTTGTTAATTTACTTGTTAGTTACAATCTACATATCGGACTTTCGTAAACCTCGGTCCGATGTGACGATATTTGATACATGAATGAATGATACTAAACGACGATAGGAATTGCATTTATTTATTAATGTGAAATGGACATATAAAGAGAGGACATCTCGCTCAACTCACCAGGGGGAAGACATATAAGGAACTACGATCACCTCTCGTATGGGATGGGGTAAATGAAACATCAAAATCGCTCAGCACGCTAAGTCGACGGGGTTCGGAAGGGTATCTGAATATGGTCGGATATACTTAATTAATTATATGTAACTTCTTGATTATTCTCACTGAGCACACCGAGAATAATCAAATGGTTTTCCGTTTCGTTTTTTATACTATCAAAGATAGTATAAAAACATGTTTTGCTTAATATATTGGCGTACTCTAGACGATAAAATTATATTATCGTCACACAACCTTCCATAGAGGTATCAATCCGATAATAAACAAGTAGAATTGCTTATAAAGAGGAAGAAGAAGAAGTTTATTATCCAATACTACAGCCTATAGTGTAAATTTAAAATTGTTTTTTCATTAAGTATCAAGAAATTGTATTTCTTGGAGATCACTTATAAAAGCATACCGAAATCCGGATATGAATACCGAGACAGTCTTCAACGCAGTATGTGTTTGGAATATTAACAAGAAACAGACCACGTTATTATAAATAAACTTAGTCAACTGATTGATAAATATCTACTTACATGCTGTCTGTCACGAAACGATACAAAATTTGCTCGTATAAATGATTCATTTCGGAGTATTATTTACTAGTACGACAAATCGGAACCTTGGAAAAAATGTCTCTTTACATCATTATTAATTTATTTATACGTATAACAGTCGGTTAAGACCTAGGGCATTTTTATAAAACAAAATCAGAAGATCAACTAATTGAAATTAAATGTTAGGATATAGAAAGTCTAATGCTCACACTCACAATCTTATTGAAAGTTTTTATTTAAAAAGTTTTCGGGCGACCGGTTTCGGCGTTTACATTTTATACGCCATCATCAGGCCCTTCAGAAACCGAACAAGCTAAAATGAATAAGCTATGTTAAAATACAGTTGCCCTAGGTTAAGTTTTAGGTTTAAGTCTAACAATAGGTAACAATGTTGTTCTGAAGCTATTTCCTTGTGGCATTTTTATAATGAATCATTTTAAATGGGAAATAAGCCACAATTTTACCAAAAAAATGAATTTATTAACGTTTCGACGCCCAAGTCGGGTGTCGTTGTCAAAATACAAAATAATCAAAAAAATACATTATTTTGTATTTTGACAACGACACCCGACTTGGGCGTCGAAACGTTAATAAATTCATTTTTTTGGTATAATTGTGGCTTATTTCCCATTTAAAATAGTTCAATAGGTAACAAGTTATAGAAAGTTTCACGATGGTGTTCCAATAGACCAGTGCTACTCTGATGTTAACTGTTTTAGTCAGTATAAGATATACAGCGTGTCTACTTAAGTTGGAAACATATGGGAAACTTTTTTGTTTTTCATTTTACGAAAAAAACTGATTCTTCATAAAAAGTTCTGCATGCTCTAAAACCTGAGATTCAATCATCAGATATCAAATTTTGTCAATATTATACGAGGTATGTCAAATAATATGAACTTCGTTCAAGAGTAAAGTACCTTTATATCTCTCGATATCGAAAATTCTTATTATGAAAAGTTGTTTGGAAATAAAAACTAAGATCAAATATGCAATTACATGCTTCTAATTGGAAAAAAAAATATTTTTCAAATGTTTCTTAAATTTATTGATATTTAACTTCGTTTTTATTTATTACACATACGATAACTCTTTTATTATTACTTTTACGAAAAAAAGGTATTCTTTATAAAAAGCTCCGTATATCCTAAGACCGAAGACCCAAACATCAGATATCATATTTTATTAATTTTATACGAGGGATGTCAAAAAATATGAATTTCACTCAAGAGTAAATTACCTTTATTTTTCACAATATTGAAAATGGTTACTAAAAAAAGTTGTTTAGAATTAAAACCATGTTTCAATATGCAATTACATCCTTCTAATTGAAATATTGTGAAATAAAAAGGTATTATATTCTTGAGCGAATTTCATATTTTTTGGCACACCTCGTATAAAATTAATAAAAGTTGATATGTCATGGTTGTGTCTTAGATTTTAGACCACGCAGAGCTTTTTATGAAGAATACTTTTTTTTGTAAAATGAATAATACAAGAGTTATCATATTTGTAATAATTAAAAATGATATTGGGTATCCAAAAATTTGACAAATTTTTTTTTTCAATTAGAAGCATGTAATTGCATATTTGATCTTAGTTTTTAATTCCAAACAACTTTTTATGATAAGAATTTTCGTTATTGAGAGAAATAAAGGTACTTTACCCTTGACCGAAATTCATATTTTTTGACATATCTCGTATAATATTGAGAAAATTTGATATCTGATGATTGAATCTTAGGTTTTGGGGCATGCAGAACTTTTTATAAACAATAACTTTTTTTCGTAAAATTAATAATAAAATAGTTTCCCATATGTTTCCAACTTAAGTAGACACGCTGTATAAAGTATTAATAATGATATTATTGGTACTTACATATCAGTACAAGAAATATATAATATACAATGTGATGTTTAATTGTAACATTGGGCCCAAGTGTCTTCCTCGATTGCAAACTCGCATTAGTATTCAAATGTGTGACTTTGTTGCCTAGGTGTTCAGCTTTTACTCTCACAAATCAAAAGTGTGTGTGAGAGAAGTCAAAAGTTGCTTATTTTAGTGCAATGCAATAAAACACAAAAAATATATGACAAAAACAAAGTTGGTTATTAACTGCACAGACGAAAAGAGACTAACAAAACATATATCACGATATAAAATAACTACATTTGTAGTGCCAATTGTGTGTAATTAAAAGGATTTGTCTTCGTACATATCGTTTTCACCCATGGCCTCCATGTTCTGGTCATTTTGCACATCGAATCATCCAGGCTGTACTTTTTCTCTGACTATATTTAAAACATGACACTTGTCAAGTCCGCAGTGCATACTAATATCATTAGAAAAGGATTCTACAGTTTTTAGCATCTCATCTAGTTGGTTTCAAGTAGAAGCCATTAATTTCAAATCATCCATATACAACAGATTATTAAGATTCGTCACACCATTGTTGCTATTTTTGTAGCTAAAACCTGCGTCAGTGGGGTTCAATAGCTGAGGTAGTGGGTTCATATCTAGACAAAACCACAGTGGACTCAACTGATTGAGTGCCCCCGATTGATCAGGCCCCGACTGATTGCAATATTTTCAGTTTCGATGTTATTTTCACTAGGTATTTAAAGGTGAATTTAGTCTTCGACTCTGTCATTATATGCTTTAAAATGGTCACTATATTATCGTCAACTTTATATATTCTCAATATATCTATAAACAAAAATGAATAACCGTTTTCAATTTCGTTGCAAAACGAAAATACAGCCGAACCATATTCTAGTCCAATCAGAGAGCGCAGCAAGCACCTCTACCGGTTTCGAAACTTATTAGTCTCTCATCAGGAGGCACATATGCTGCTCTCTCCGATCCAACCAAAACAAACCCCAGCGTGCAGTCCCGGATTGCAACGAACGAAACGGCATAGATGCCCTAGCGGCAACTGCTAGCAAAAAGACTAAGTTTCCATTCTAATGGCACATAAAACAACATATTGCTATTCTACATCCCACCAGAATGAAAACAATGGGAACCTTCTCTGGTTACACCTCAGAGGCTTCTACAATTTGCAAGCCATACGGATGCTGAGACTAAGGAAGATGAGGGAATTCTACAATTTACAATTCACGTCCCATCTGCTCAGCGCGGTAAAGTTCCAACGAGAATGGTTCCCTTCATACTCTAATCAGAGTAAATGTAAATAAAAAATGAATAACCGTTTTCAATTTCGTTGCAAAACGAAAATACAGCCGAACCTTATTCTAGTCCAATCAGAGAACGCAGAAAGCACCTCTACCGGTTTCGAAACTTATTAGTCTCTCATCAGGAGGCACATATGCTGCTCTCTCCGATCCAACCAAAACAAACCCCAGCGTGCAGTCCCGGATTGTTTCTACCATTTCAGGCGTCATCAGTAGCTTTTGTTAGCGTGCACACCTCTGAATCGAAAAAGCTCCACCATCATTTTAAAGGGAATCTGAAAAATAATTCAAATTTCCCATTAGACGCGATACAGCGACATCTTATAACAAATTGAAGAGTCTCAGATGCAGAATCCACCAATTTAATAAAAATTAAAATGGTAAATAGTAATTTAAACCTGAGACTTTTCGCCCTAAATTCTTACTGGTACATCCTTAATCTGCGACTTTTTCAATTAATAAGACAGCAGACGACGAATATAGAAAACGAAAGGGAAACGATCACAATCCGCCTTCATTCGTCTCGGAAAAAGACAGCAGAGGAACTTTCAGTACTCAAACCGAGTAAAGGAAATAAAATAATAAATGATGGTTTTGCTTGTTTTCGATTCAGAGGGTTGCACACCCGCTAGACAGGCTGTTTCTACCATTTCAGGCGTCATCAGTAGCTTTTGTTAGCGTGCACACCTCTGAATCGAAAAAGCTCCACCATCATTTTAAAGGGAATCTGAAAAATAATTCAAATTTCCCATTAGACGCGATACAGCGACATCTTATAACAAATTGAAGAGTCTCAGATGCAGAATCCACCAATTTAATAAAAATTAAAATGGTAAATAGTAATTTAAACCTGAGACTTTTCGCGTTGAAAGTTTTTACTGGTACATCCAGTAACTATTTACCATTTTAATTTTTATTAAATTGGTGGATTCTGCATCTGAGACTCTTCAATTTGTTTTTTAAAATTTTACTTATACATAATTACCAGTAATCTTGTTCTTAATAAAGAAATATTCATGAAAATATTTTACTTTTTGAATTATAACCAGTCCTATAAACAGGCCTCTGGGGGTTATAGTTATCATAATATTGAAAGTATGTATGAATAAGTTTAAAATTGTTACGAAAATATGTATCCCTGGTGGGATGTAGAATAGCAATATGTTGTTTTATATGCCATTAGAATGGAAACTTAGTCTTCATATCTATAAGCCATTCACGCGGAACCGAATCAAAGGCCTTCTTGTAATCAATGTAGGCAGTAAAAATCTTTTTGGAATATGCCTGGTTAGAGATGACTCGATTATAAGTTGTTCTGTGCAACCCGTAGAATCCTTAGCGGATCCTTTCTGTTGAGGCTCTATGATATTGGCAGTGTTGCAGTGTTGGCAGCTACGCCGAGCTATACAGTATACAGGATGTGACCAATTTATATAAAAGTGATAAACAAGTAATTGGGCGATATTTGGCTGGATCTTGGGGTTTATTAGGCGGTATTTGGTTGGATTCTTCGGTATTAAATAAGTGGTTCCCTGAGTTAGAAATGATCGTACTTCCTGCCGATTAGAAATAATATGATTAATTAGGGTTGATAAGTATTCATGAACACTCCAAAACTTCTTAAGCCAAAAGTTTTGAACTCCGTTTGGTCCAGGCCATTTTCAATTATAAAGTTCTTTGATGATATTTGTAGTGTTGACCGTTGTGCGTCGTATCTTTTATATATTCAGCATTGGTGTTAAGAGTAGTTGGTGTGGAAAGTTGATTTCTCCAAAATTCATGAATTTTTTCTTGGCGTGGGTAAGACTTATCGATATCTTCTACGGTGGAATTGTGTTTTCGATAGAACGCATTCTCAGCATTTTCAAAAAGTGAAAACGTTATTATTATTAAAAATCCACAAGGAAAAGAAAAAGTTTTCCTGTAGTTGGCTGTATACCATCAATCACAAAATTGGAAAGAAATCCTTTGTAAAAAAAAATTATACCTTTTACAAAGGATTTCTTTCCAATTTTGTTATTATTATTAAAAGTTTTTATGAACGTACGATTTAATGGGAAAAGACACTCAATGGAAAAACGTGAAAAGCAGAGACCATGCCAAGGAGAAAATTGTAAAGCCAAACCACTAACATACTGTGGCAAATGAAAACAGGAACAGATGTGAATTAAAAATTTTAATTTTTGTAACAATTTTAAACTTATTCATACATACTTTCAATATTATGATAACTATAACCCCCAGAGTCCTGTTTATAGGACTGGTTATAATTCAAAAAGTAAAATATTTTCATGAATATTCCTTTATTAAGAACAAGATTACTGATAATTATGTATAAGTAAAATTTTAAAAAACAAATTGAAGAGTCTCAGATGCAGAATCCACCAATTTAATAAAAATTAAAATGGTAAATAGTTACTGGATGTACCAGTAAGAACTTTCAACGCGAAAAGTCTCAGGTTTAAATTACTATTTACCATTTTAATATTTATTAAATTGGTGGATTCTGCATCTGAGACTCTTCAATTTGTTATAAGATGTCGCTGTATCGCGTCTAATGGAAAATTTGAATTATTTTTCAGATTCCCTTTAAAATGATGGTGGAGCTATTTTTCGATTCAGAGGTGTGCACGCTAACAAAAGCTACTGATGACGCCTGAAATGGTAGAAACAGCCTGTCTAGCGGGTGTGCAACCCTCTGAATCGAAAACAAGCAAAACCATCATTTATTATTTTATTTCCTTTACTCGGTTTGAGTACTGAAAGTTCCTCTGCTGTCTTTTTCCGAGACGAATGAAGGCGGAATGTGATCGTTTCCCTTTCGTTTTCTATATTCGTCGTCTGCTGTCTTATTAATTGAAAAAGTCGCAGATTAAGGATGTACCAGTAAGAACTTTTAGGGCGAAAAGTCTCAGGTTTAAATTACTATTTACCATTTTAATTTTTATTAAATTGGTGGATTCTGCATCTGAGACTCTTCAATTTGTTATAAGATGTCGCTGTATCGCGTCTAATGGGAAATTTGAATTATTTTTCAGATTCCCTTTAAAATGATGGTGGAGCTATTTTTCGATTCAGAGGTGTGCACGCTAACAAAAGCTACTGATGACGCCTGAAATGGTAGAAACAGTCTGTCTAGCGGGTGTGCAACCCTCTGAATCGAAAACAAGCAAAACCATAATTTATTATTTTATTTCCTTTACTCGGTTTGAGTACTGAAAGTTCCTCTGCTGTCTCTTTCCGAGACGAATGAAGGCGGAATGTGATCGTTTCCCTTTCATTTTCTATATTCGTCGTCTGCTGTCTTATTAATTGAAAAAGTCGCAGATTAAGGATGTACCAGTAAGAACTTTTAGGGCGAAAAGTCTCAGGTTTAAATTACTATTTACCATTTTAATTTTTATTAAATTGGTGGATTCTGCATCTGAGACTCTTCAATTTGTTATAAGATGTCGCTGTATCGCGTCTAATGGGAAATTTGAATTATTTTTCAGATTCCCTTTAAAATGATGGTGGAGCTATTTTTCGATTCAGAGGTGTGCACGCTAACAAAAGCTACTGATGACGCCTGAAATGGTAGAAACAGTCTGTCTAGCGGGTGTGCAACCCTCTGAATCGAAAACAAGCAAAACCATAATTTATTATTTTATTTCCTTTACTCGGTTTGAGTACTGAAAGTTCCTCTGCTGTCTCTTTCCGAGACGAATGAAGGCGGAATGTGATCGTTTCCCTTTCATTTTCTATATTCGTCGTCTGCTGTCTTATTAATTGAAAAAGTCGCAGATTAAGAATGTACCAGTAAGAACTTTTAACGCGAAAATCTCAGGTTTAAATTACTATTTACCATTTTAAGTTTTATTAAATTGGTGGATTCTGCATCTGAGACTCTTCAATTTGTTATAAGATGTCGCTGTATCGCGTCTAATGGGAAATTTGAATTATTTTTCAGATTCCCTTTAAAATGATGGTGGAGCTATTTTTCGATTCAGAGGTGTGCACGCTAACAAAAGCTACTGATGACACCTGAAATGGTAGAAACAGCCTTTCTAGCGGGTGTACAACCCTCTGAATTGAAAACAAGCAAAACCATCATTTATTATAAAATTTTAAAATTTGAAAACAAAATAATTCCGGCGAAATGGGTTTAGTGAATTTTTTAACGAAAATGTAGCTCGCAGTCAAACACGCTTGTCTGGCCACGCACTACGCGACGGCCAATAAAATGAATTCGTCCCTTCGTTTGCGATACGACGCCAAAGATGGGCCGGTTCGATGTTGCTGCGCGATATTTTACAGCTCAGTCTGGCCATCTACTATTCTCACCATAGGACCCATTTTCGCGCTTATTTTTACGGCTCTTGCGGCGCCGTAAATTATCTCGTGTGTGGCCGTAGCATAATATCTTAGCCCAGTAAATGAACGGGAAATACGGCGAAACCGTGTAATTTTAAGGGGCAGCACCGAATTGCATGAAAATTAGGATTTAGGCTCTACTAACCCTCCACTTCAAAGTTGAATTTGTGTCGTTGGTTGCTTTTTATTTTTTAGGGGAGGAAACAACCCCTATTATAAAAAAATCGTATAATTGTAAATTAAAGCGGGTAATTGATTCAAATCATATTTTAATAAAATGAATGAATGTCAATTAACATGAAATAACATAGTTTAAGATATTATCACAGTTTAACCCTTAAATTTCACCCCCTAGAATAGTTATAATTCAAACAAACAATGTAATTGAATACCATGTCGTTACTGATTTGCATTCAAATTTGGATTTAGGTTATACTTACCTTTTATTTCAAAATTTGAATACTGCCGTTAGTTGATTTTAATTTTTTAGGGGTGAAAACTACCCCTGTGATAAAAAAATCATATAATTGTAAATTCAAGCAATTTGGAATTATTTAATTATACGGTCACATTAAACTTAGATTCCTTTACTGATTAAATTTTTTGCCACATAATTTCTACCGTTATAAAATGACCCCTTGCGAAGAAATTCGAATAGTTGCATTGTGTATACAGTGTGGGCCAAAGAAAACAGTCCACCTCGATATTTGGCAGTATTTATTAGCTTTTAACGAAATGACGAAACAGGTTGATTTTTGATCTAATGGGGACACATTTTTACGGTACATACATCTGTCATTTGTCAACCCCCTCCCTTCCACTTACCCCACCCCTTATCTTTAAATAGGGAATAGGACTCGTGTGGTAGCGCATTTGAAAGGTTATTCAACTCTCCATTCAGTAATGTTAACATTAACATAATTACGGAGTTCAATTGCTTGAATTATACATTATAAATTCGATGACTAAAATGATACTGTCAATTTTTATGAGTTGCGTTGCTTCGACAACTTTATTGGAAGATAGTCCTTTCCTCTGTAAATCAACTTTAACTTTTGTAGTAAAAATTGTAGTATTTGATCAAAATTCTCGTGTTACTGATCTCATAATAAGTCACGAGGAAAAAAACAGGAAAATAAACCTTATTATACTAACCCGGCATGGTAAGTATTTGGCCTTACATTTAGTTTACTCTCAAAATTGACTACAAACTCTGATTTTATATGTAAGTTATTTTAAAATATAAATGTATCCTCGATATGTTATGGACTTACAGCGAAATGACAAAAACCATAGTTAAATATCTTTTAAACTATCTCATATAATAGTACAAAATCCTTTATTTTAAGAGAAAAGACATCAAGGAGAATCCAAAAATGCAAAAATATACAGAGTATTCCATTTAAAAAAACATAGGTTTGTGTCACCCTGTCAATACCAGTGGCCCTGTGTATTTGAAAATATATTTAGCGTATGGTCCTATCTGTGCCCCATCTTTATCTAAATAACTTTTTTCGTATCTCTTACTAAAAACGAGTAATTGGACTTCCTCGCACTAATGCCCCATCCTGTATGTGGTTGGTTTCTTACTCATAACTAGGTTACTTTTTAAGCTATAAAGTGCTAAAAAAAACCAATTTGTAGGTTTTTCTAAGGGCAATAAGAGTACTTAAATATATATTTTTAATCCCTTATTTTCTAAAAGAGTTTGAGTTAAAAGAGCTTGAACGAGTTACTAATCACCAGTGTATGCAAATTTTGAACAGCCATATCTTATCCAATTTTTATCTTAAATAAAATTAAAAAAAAAACGGAGTGTTTATGCGAGTAAAAACTATATTTTTTTACTGTTTGAGATTTTTCGTAACACTAATACTTTTGAAGTTATTTTGAAAAGAGTGTAATTTTTCCAAAATTAAAAAAAAAGTTTTTTTATATATTTTTAAAATACATATATAAAGTAAATGGTAAAGCAGTAACGATTAATTTCATTTGGCATGTTAAATAGGGGGAAATTTTCACGACTTATGATATATAAAAAAAACGGGCCAACTTTATTTTGAGCGTAACTCGCATAATTTTGATGCCACAAACTTTTATGAAAAATAAAAATAAATATACTTTTAGACGCTTTAAAAGAATATTTACGAGTTTTCTGCGCAAAGTGCTTCATTTTTTGGTTACTTCAGCTTGAAACATTCGCTTCGGAATTTTACGAGTAAGAACGTATTTTTCATGATATACAACTTTGCTTTTTCTGGGTTTATAGTCCAAGTGGATACACCATTTTGTTCCTTTTTTTACAGGCTACATTTTTCTAAGAATATTTTTTTCGATAAAGTACTTACTTTTTTAGTTATTGGCGAAACACTGCCAGAAAACGTGTTTTTTTTGTTGAAAAATGCACATTTTCACTCGCAAATAACTCGAAAAGTATTAAAGCAGTTAAAAACCTTATAGAACAAAAGTTGCTTAGAATTAGTCAATTTATCCATTTTCAGACTTATTTTAAACATATGTTTTTTCACCCCTGAGAAGGGGTAAATTTCACCCTGCAAGTAAAAGCAACCAACGGCACAATTTCAACTTTGAAATATAGGGTAAGTAGAACCTAAATCCAAATTTTCAAGCAAATCCGTCTTGCCCCTGAAAATTACACGCCAAACCGGTCATTTACTGGGCTATCTTTAAATCATCAGCAAATGCCATGCACTGGAGCTCATTTTTCGTGATTATTTCTTCAACCTTCATGCTGCATTTTCTGATTACAGTTTCTAACACTAAGTTGAGTGATGTAGTGGATAAAGGATATCCCTGTCTCAAGTCTTTGGCAACCGAATTGTTGATCTGATATGCGACCGTGCCAAGCAATTTCATAGATAGTGTCATTTTGACCGGTCTGATCATTTTTTTTTTGGTATACTCAAATGTTCGATTGCTCGATACATCATTTGACCTTATCGACTCTATCACATGATTGTCCAAAATCCACACACAGAACTATCCCTTAATAACAAGCTGTCTTTATTTTATTTAAGGGCGTAGGCGCAAAATGTCCCAGTGTGTTAAAATGCATTTATTTTTTTCGAATCTTGAGAAAACTAAAAAGTATTTTTGAAAAATTTAAACGCAGAATGAAAGATTGCATTATTACCGAGGGCCGAAAGTCCCTGAAAACGTCTATAATGTTTATTTTAATAAGGTACAGGGGTGAAAAAAAGAGAAAATTTAGTGTGATTTTTAATTTTAAATATCTCATTCAAAAGAAACTTTTTAGTTATTCTAAGGACCTTTCAGCCCTCGGTAATAACGTAATCTTTCATTCTGCGTTTAAATTTTTCAAAAACACTTATTTGTTTTCTCGGGATTTCACAAAAATATTGGCGCGAAAATTTGCGCCTACGCCCTTAAGAGTCATTTATAAATTTATTCAACTGATTGATAAATATCTATCTACATGTTGTCTGTCACGAAATAAATACAAACATTTGCTGGTATAAATTACATATTCATTTCGGAGTATTATTTACAAGTACGACAAATCGGAACCTTGGAAAAGATGTCTCTTTACATCATTAAGAAGTTAAATAAATCGAGGTAAAATTTTTAGTATCGTAATAATATGAAAAAGAGGTAATTTAGATATTAAGATAATTAGGCGAGACTAAATATTAAGTATTTCTAGTTATATTATAATATTTAGTGATCAAATTACTTCTAAGACAAGGATACAACGCGCACACTTAAATTATAAATGTTCGAAAAACTTGTTTTTACCTAATGATAAGTAAATAATATCATATTTGCCGAACTTTATTGAGCGAATAATGAAATTCGCATACAAAATTTCTGAATATGTTTAAATATAACAGGTGTTCAATAAGTTTTGCGCTTCGATAAGAAAATCACAATTTTATGGTTTAAAATCTTCTTCCGGTTGACTATACTAAATTTACAATCAAGATTAAGTAGAAATAAACAAACCAAGATACGTTAAATGCTACTAGGAGCACTCCAAAATCATAATTTACAATGTATATACATTGTAAATCCCAAATCATGATTTTCACATTTAGTGGAGTCACTGAAGGTTTTCACCTCCGATTTCGTTGAACCTCCATCGATTTTCATGAAAATTGGTGAGTAATTAGAGGATACCTCAAGGAACAAAGGTGACATAATGCCAACTTGCGCTTTTACCCTGGGGGTGGATGCCACCCCTTCTCGGTGGGGAAAATTATTTTATTAAAAATAATACCATAAATCGATAGAGGGACAAATTATAAGCAAAATTTGTTATATCAAGTTATTAATATAAATCAACATTTTTTGAGTTACTAAAGACCAAAGATTTTATTTTTTCGTAAAAAAAATGCATGTTTTAAATCGGTTTTTCACGTACAACTCAAAAACTATAAGCTTTTACAAAATAGTTATTATTACTGAAATTGATGATAATAAAAAAATGAATACATTCCTCACTTAAAGAATTAAACTAATGTTAGTTCAAAGTGAGTTATTGGAAATTAAATGTGTATTTTTTTCGACGAGTACTCAAATCTAAGTATTCAAGCTTAAATAACGGGAAAACGATGCAATATATAAAATATACCTGCTAATCATTTGTCAACGTACCTATTAAATGAGCTTCAGAACAAGTTAGTAGCGTCAAAATTAAGCAAGTTATGATGAAAATAAAAGAACCCTTTAGAAATTTTTAGGAAAAAGTGAAAAATAAAACATACGCCATTTCCACAAAAATTAAAATTTATCATAATCCTTACAATAACTTCTTTATATTAGCATAAGTAATGATTTCAATAATTTTTACCGGTTTGGAATGCATATTTTTGAAAAAAAAAGATATAATTTAAAAAAATCATAATTTTAGAATTATTGTAATTTTCATAGTCTTTTGATAACAACTCCAAAAACACTCAATATACGTAAAAAATGATAAATACCCAAATTTTAGTTTTTCCTGTGTGAAATATTTTACCTGTTTTACTATTTCCATGGGGTAATAAATAACCAAGATAGAAACGTTTAAATCTTAAACTTTGCTGTGAAAACCATGCAACCAGGGCCATTTAACCTTTTAGTTTTAAAAAAGTGAGGGGTCTAAAAGATTAAATTCAACGTGGTTAAATAGCCCCTGAAATTAACGTCCAAATGGTTTTTAGATAAACCTGATATCTTAAACATAAAAGGAGTTATCAAAAAAAAAACAATAACTTTTTTGGAAAAATTAAAAAAAAACAAATTTTAAAAAAGTTTTGGTGCATAAATTTTAATGCTATCAACATGTTCGAGGGTTCATTTAATAGATATTTTTAAGTACTTTGACAAATATTTAATAAGTTTATGTTATAAAATGTTATATCATGTTATATCAGCGTTATTTCAGCTTGAATACTTGGGTTTTTTTACTCGCCGAAAAAAATATATATCCACTTACCTATAACTCGCTTTTAGTTAATAATAAAAGGTTTTTCTAGTAAAGGATTGATTTCGTTTTTTATTAGCTTCAATTTTGGTAATATTAACTTTTTTGCAAAAACTTAGTTTTTGAGTTATTGATGAAAAATCGGTTAAAAAAATGAATTTTTCTCAAGAAAAATCAAAATTTTTAGTCTTCAATAATTTAAAAAGTTTTGATTTATTTTAATAACTTTATATAACAAATTTTGCTTAGAATTTGTCCCTCTATCGAATTATGGGGTTATTTTTAATAAATTAATTTTCACCCCCAGAAGGGGCGGGATCCACCCCCAGGTAAAAGCGCAAGTTGGCAACATGTCACCTTTGTTCCTTGAGATATCCTCTAACCACTCGCCAATTTTCATGCAACAATTTTCATGCAAATCTATGGGGGTTCAACGAAATCGGAGGTAATAGCTCATATCCTCCTCCAGTGACTGCACTAATTGTATTTTTACATTGTAAATTATGATTCGGGAGTACTCCTAGTAGGTACCATTTAAAGCGTCTTGGTTCGTTTATTTCTACTGCATCTTGATTGTAAATTTAGTATAAATTTGTAACTCGGGGTGATTCTTCACCACCGATAGAGTACGAGCTTCATAATGATAATTAAATGCAAGTTGTATACACTATTTTTTCTATTATCATTCCCAACAAAAAATATATTCAAATTTATTAATTTTCTAACACAAATAAAGTCAGTAGTTTGTCAGTTTGACGGTTTGTTTACATATTGAGAACTGTCAAAGCGTATGTATTTGACTCGCCATTGGTCACTGCGCGTGTACCACCTTTATCGCGAATGCCACATCGCGATTCTATTGGTTAAAAATCTGTATCTTAATGACAATCTGTATCATAATTGATATAAATATAGTATGAGAATAGAAAATAGTTATTTATCTACTCTATGTCATATTATGTATAAGTTTTTAGTTTGTGAAAACTGTCATTTGGTAGGGGAGCCCAAGCGGGGATTTTTGCAGTTACTCGAGCGCGTCAGATTATCATATGGGGAGAAATCTGGTACCCTGCAGATGTACCTCTACCATATATTGGCTCTTAACACAGGGGAGTTCGTTAAGGAGGGCCCGAAAAAAAAGATCTATCCTTAAAAAAACTCGAAATTGTCAGATTAAGATAAGGTAAGTTAAGCACATGCAAAAGAGTGTATATTTAAAAAATCTGACGATTTGAGCCGGGCCACAGCATAATAAACGAAACGCCGGGCATAAGGAAATGGGTGGGTCCCAAAGTTTCATAAGAAAAAAGCGAATATTTCGCGAAATGAATGACAGATCGAAAAATTAAAAAATACGTGCTTAATATTTTTTAAAAATCTATCGAATTATACCAAACACGACTTCCCACGGAGAGGGGTGGGGGTAAATTTAATATTTTAAATACGAATCCCTCGATATTTCGCGAAATGAAGATCAGATCGAAAAACTGTAAAATACACTTATTCAATATTTTTGAAAAATCTATCGAATAGCATCAAACACGACCCCCTACGGAGGTGGGGTGGGGGCTACTTTAAAATCTTAAATAGGGACCCTCATTTTTTATTGCAGATTTGGATTCCTTACGTAAAAATAAGTAACTTTTATTCGAAACATTTTTTCGAATTATGGATAGATGGCGTTATAATCGGAAAAAACGATTGTTGGAAATGGAAAATTAAATTAAAAAATGGCAAGCGCCCGCTAAAATGGAAAACTTTACTTAACTTTTTTTGATTTTAAGGCCTACTCTTCACATCCCAATAGGTCCCCAAAGCGCTCGAGTGACTGCACATTTAGCATACTTTGCTCCCCCACCATTGCATTATAGATAACAGTGCGTGAAGGATTTAAAGTGTACTTGAAGTAACAATGTATTTTAAATGGAATTTACTTTTTCGCACTGTTTTTAACTTTCGAGTTGTCATGGTGACAATCCTTAACTTTCGCGTTGTCATGGTGATGACAATATGAGCAATGAATTACAACAAAAGTTTTGACAGTTTTGTGGTTTGAAAGTAGTTAGAATTTTTAAACGTCAAAGTTCTAAAAATTATACAATAGAAACGAATTAAAGTGACGAAGAGTTAGGTACAGCTTTATTTATTTGTTCATCGTAGATAAAATATTGTATGAAACTGTGTGTGAAGTACTTTTTGCGAACTTACGCGATTTATAGCACTCGCTCCGTTGTCGCTCGTGCTCTAAAATCGCACGCGGTACCACACATACAAGTATTTTAACAAATAAATATTATTTTGAATTATGGTAACAATAAATAGTCCAGAAAGCCACTGCGCATCCGCTAGGAAAAATATTCTAATTCGGATTTTTTGCACAGTCTTACTCAAAAAGGACCCCTTTTAACAAATTTGCATGTTGCCAGGACCAAAAGTTGGTCAAAAATTTTTTAAAAGTTTTTTTTGTTTTTTTTGCTAAAATTATTTTCTTTGCATGGAACAAATTTATTTTAGGTTTATTGGATCATTCTAAACAGAAAAGGTCTTTAGTGACTTTTCTCTAAAGTTGATAGTTTTTGACATATAAGCGATTAAAAATTGAAAAATTACGAAATCGGTCATTTTTAACCCTCAAAAACTATGTGAAGAACTAAAAATTTTAATGTTGCCAAGGTAGGTAGATATTCTTTAAACATCGATTGATGAAATCCCGAAGAGTTTTTTGCAATACAATATTCAAAACTCATTTGTTTTTTAATTGCTAATCAAGCGTGCGCGACACTATTTTCCACCGTTGCATGTGTATGCAGTATGCAGTATGGTGCAAATGAAAGGAATAAATTCGTTATTTCGTAAACCGGCGACTTTAAGAAAAAATCCCGAAACAGGTCGATTTTTATTTTTAAGTTATAATATTGTGACATATATGGTATACTAGTGACGTCATCCATCTGGGCGTGATGACGTAATCGATGATTTTTTTAAATGAGAATACGGGTCGTGTGCTGGCTCATTTGAAAGGTTCTTCAATTCTCTATTCAGTAATATAAAGATGTACATAATTATTTATACAGGGTGTCCAAAAAATTTTTATTAAATTAAATAATTTGGCAAATTGACAAAAAAATTAAATTATTGGACACCCTGTATAAATAATTATGTAAATGTTTATACTACTGAATAGAGAATTGAAGAACCTTTCAAATGAACTAGTACACGACCCCTATTCTCATTTAAAAAAATCATCGATCACGTCATCACGCCCAGATGGATGACGTCACTAGTATACCATATATGTCACGATATCATAACTTAAAAATTAAAATCGACCTGTTTCGGGATTTTTCCTTAAATTTGCCAGTTTACGAAATAACGAATTTATTCCTTTCATTTGCACCATACTGCATACATACATGCAACGGTGGAAAATAGTGTCGAGTACGCTTGATTAGCAATTAAAAAACAAAGGAGTTTTGAATATTGTATTGCAAAAAACTCTTCGGGATTTCATCAATCGATATTTAAAGAATATCTACCTACCTTGGCAACATTCAAATTTTCATTTTTTCACATAGTTTTTGAGGGTTAAAAATGGCCGATTTCGCAATTTTTCAATTGTTAATCGCTTATATGTCAAAAACTATCAACTTTAGAGAAAAGTCACTAAAAACCTTTTCTGTTTGGAATGATCCAAAAAACCTAAAAAAATTTGGTTCCATGCAAAAAAAATAATTTTAGGAAAAAAACAAAAACAAAAACGTTTAAAAAATTGTTGACCAACTTTTGGTCCTGGCAACATGCAAATTTGTTAAAAGGTGTCCTTTTTGAGTAAGATTGTGCAAAAAATCCGAATTGGAATATTTTTCCTAGCAGATGCGCAGTGGCTTTCTGGACTAAAATTATCAAATGGTTTTCAAAATTTTCTAACAAAAACTTATGGCTTCTATCTGAATACATATATTTGTGAATAGAAAAACTTCTTTCTACATCAACTGATGTAACTGGGGCACTTTTCAAATTTACGATAATACACAGATGGTTCTAAATTAAGTGGTTCGCAAAATGTCCCAGCTAGTACTTGAACCACTTCAGAAAGAATCTGGTTAATCTGGTAACCACTATTTGTTTATTAATAACCTTAACCTGGTAAGCATAAATTAAAAGAACTTTATTAATTAATTCCAGTATATTGTATATGTTTTTGTTTTTAGTAAAATAAAGGCAAACTAATGCTATTGTCCGAGAAAAAAATGTTAGCGATGTTTCAGTAGACTATTGTATGATTTGAATTTTAAAGATCCTATTTGTCACCGCAAGAAATTTAAAAAATACTTGAAAAAAGAAAAAATACATCGATTTATTTCAAACTAGCCTTGTGTCGGTACTTGCTAAAAAATATTCTCAATTTTTAAAATTTTCGTTTGGACCACCATGTAAATATTTAAAATAAAATATCAAATAATACGTATGTTATGTACTTATGGTTTTGCTACAAAATGAGCAATAAACTTTATCCATATCCATAGATGACTCTTTGTACAGTTTTTTCCAAGTTAAGACACTGTTTATTTTCGACATTTTCAATGCGCACTAATTATTCACAATTACAAAGACAGTTGTTCACGGCTTCAATTACAACCAAAGTGAAACTGACCGCCAAAATAAAAAATTTTACCTAGAGATATAATTTGGCAGATTTTGGAACCCTTAATTCAAAGACAAAACCTGACCAAACTATTATAAGCCAAAGCCACTATCTTTTATTAGTTACTACATTCCGATACCAAAAATTTGAATACCAAGAGATTATAAAACAAAATAAAATATTCGGATTTCCAAGCTATGTGTAAGTTTGGATATAAAAATATACAGTTCCGACCAAAATTTCAAATTTTATATGCACTTTGTGCTCACTTTTATAACAATATGCAAAATTTGACTAAGTCTAATGATTTAAAATACCCTTTATTATTTAGTAAGTCTCCCTGAAAATCAATACACTTATTCCAATGAGGTTCCATTTTATGAATTCCATTCCCGAATGAAGTGAGAATCTGGAAGGGCTTGCACAATACGCTTCCATAGCTCTTATGGCTTTATCATTTGATGAAAAATGCTTTCCACGCATGAATTTTTTTAGGTATTGAAACAGACGGGAATCGCCAGGGGCAAAATCTGGCGAATACGGTGGATGCTTCAACAATTCGAACTTAATTCAAGAATTTTAGCGATTGTCAAAATGCTTATATTATGACACCATTGTCCTGGTAAAAAAGGATTTTTTTTTCTGCAAACCGGGTTTTTTCCACGAACGTTTTCCTTCAGCTGGTCTAATACCAGTTTGCAAGTAATCCACAGAAAAAATTTCTTTCTTATCCTTAAAAACCGATACGAACACCTTGGCCGATTTCTGGACAGGAACTATTGTTTGTTCTTTAACCAAGAGGAGTGATTCAAATTTACGGCGCCGTAATGCTTGTTTCTAATTGGTCCAACCGCAGTTTACTTCACTCTTATTAAATTTTGACACTAATGACATTTATCAAATTTTGACACTTCTGTCATTTTATAGGTTAATTAAGTATATCGGCGATTTTTTGTGTTTTCTGATTTATTCCTTTTATTTTTAGATTTTTAGTCTACTTTTATATAAAAACAGTTGTTTTTAGAACTCTTTAGCGATGTGTTAGTATTTGCGGTGTGCAAGTACTTGGAAGGGATACGTTAAACGATCGTGCGCGAATAGCGGAGAAATATTGCAACTTTCTTCAATAATTCATATTGTCAATTGAAACTGTCAAATTGACGTACATTTCATATCTACTGTCATTGAAAAAGAAAAATTATATGTTGCTCCACAATATTGATATGATATGCAATTATTATATAAAGGTAAATTTAATTAATTGTATTTTGCTTGCAGTACTGCATTTTAATAACTAATTTTATTTACTACATACAATTGTTTACGTTTTAATAACATAACCTGAATCTAATTTTTTCTTCTTATTATTTTTTTGGGCTATGGCCTTGACAATTATCCAGTAACCAGGACTAATATAATTGGCCAATATAATTAAAAGTGCAAATAAAGTTACAGAGCGTAGAAATAGGTTTCGCTTTGACGAACTTGCACGGTCCCAATAATACAATATGTATGGATTATCATCGAAAGCTGATATGATAAACGAAAAAAGAAGATGGATTTGGTGACTTTTCTAGTAACTTTTTTGGGTATGAATCTGTCTTTTTAGTTTAATCCTCTTGGTTAAAAAATCATTTATAGTTCAAAATCAACTAAAGATCAATAAATCATGAAAAATAGGCAATTGATTATGTATTTTAGAAAGGAACTACAACTTTAACTGGGTTTTATTGTTTCATATAGTCAATCGACCTCTACATATGAAAAACCCGTGGAGTGCTACCATTTAAAGGGGTGCGTTTTTGAGAAAGGGGTGAATTAGTCCCTAGGCGCAGGGCGAATAAGGGTGAGTTCTATGCACTTTTGGTACAAACACGTCTACAAGAAAAATGTTCCAGGTTAAATTTATTATCGAAATATCACATTTTAAAGTCAAAAATATTTTTTTTACAAAAATATATTCAAAAGAACAGCAAGAAAAAAACACGAAAGATAGCAATTTTGTTTCTTGACCCATAACTTTTCTCCACGGGGATATAGGTATAGGTATTTATACATATATCCTTCCTTTTTAAAAGAGTGTTTGGTAGAAGTCTCTATGATTTATTTATTTATTTATTTATTTATTTAACCTGCTCTACAGGCCTTGGAGGCCTAGGGCTGTACAACTTAACAATAACAATTTTACATAATACAAATGACAATATGTACTAATGTCTTATATTTGTTATATAATTTGATTTAATGTCTATGTAAAAATTGTTGCACTATGTTTCTCCACTGTATCCTGTTTTTCGCTTTCTCTTTCCAGTCTCTAATTTCCATCGATCCTATATCTTCTTGAAACTTTTCGTGCCATCTTTTTCTTGGTCTACCTCTTCTCCTTGTCCCAACTGGTCTTCTTAGTAGTATCTTCTTTGGCATTCTTGACCTATCCATCCTCTCGACATGACCTGCCCACCTGATTCTTTGTGCCTTTGTGTATCTTGTTATAGTTGGTTCCTTGTAAAGCATCCTCAATTCTTGATTAGTTCTTCTTTGCCAACCATCTGCCGTTTTTCCCCCGAAAATAGTCCTCAGTACCTTGCGTTCCCATCTCTCTATCATTTCTTCTGTTTTGTTTCTCTATGATTTATAGTTTCCAAAATATGATTTTTCAAAGTTTGCCGCTCACAGCAATTTTGGCCCATTTTCCTTGTTACTTCTCAAACATTGTTCTGTAACTTTTTTCTACGTAGCTTTAGGTATAAGTCGGTTCGCTAAACTCAGACACAACTGGCTAGTGATTTTATTAAGTAATTTGGCCAATTTGGTAAAATTGACAAAAAAATAATTACTAAATAATTAATAATTACTAAATAGTTAGTAATTTTGCCAATTTTGGCAAAATTGGCCAGAACCAAAAAAATTACCTACTAAAATCACTAGACAGTTTTGTCTGAGTTTAGCGAACCGACTCTATATGCAATGTTACATTTAGTAGGAAGAAAAGCAATTACCTTTAAAATGGTCTATTGTAGAAGGCGGTATGACTATTTTTAAGCAAGATATGGTTGTTCAAAATTTTATACTTTTAATGATTTTTGATATATTTTACGATTATTTTTAAATTTCTCATTGTAACTTTTTTATTGTATATTTAGGTATATCCATTGTACAATAAAAAAGAAAGCTTATTTTCTTTACTTCAAAATGGTGTATTGTCAAAAATCCAAAGACTATTTTTAATCAAGATATGCTATTTCAAAATGAGACCCAATCATCAGACATAAAGTTTTATCAATAGTGTACGAGGTATGTTAAAAAATATGAATTTTGCTTAAGAGTAAAGTAGCTTTATATTTAACAATATGGAAAAGTGTTAAGAAAAGTTATTTAGAATTAAAAATTATGTTATGATATACAATTATATTCTTCTAATTGAAAAAAATATAAAAAAGGACCAGGCAACACTCCTTATGGAAAAGTGGTCTCGGTCAAATTTGATGAAAGTTTGGTCAATGATACTTCTTGATGTGTAGATTAAAAAAGTCCATGGCACCTGGGTCTGAATAACTACTATTCTCGAGTTACAGCCTTCTGAAGTTATTGGATTCGGGTGCTCGGTTTACGTTAAGTGCACTAATTTACGATCAAGTGAACGAACATATTTATTATTAGAAGAAGAGAAACTCATGTTCTTCATACAAACTCATGTTCTTCATACATACTTGCGTGTTGTATATGAATTCGTGGTCAAAAATAGTTGGATCGTATTTTAGTCTTCAAAAAACCTCCGAAAAATCTTCAGAAAACTAAAGAAGTGCGGTATAAAAGGTGCTGCTAGATCGATATAAGCATTATCATGTTTTCATGAATGCTTCTCAGTTATGGAATACCAGCAAAACTACAGTTCCGCCTTATCTTTAGAAAACTACTGAACAGTGGCGGATCTAGGGGGGATGGGGGTAATTCCACTCGTAACATGTTCCAGAATAATTAAAGAAAAAATTGTTGAAACATAAAAAATACATTAGTTGACATGAAACTTGTCCCGCATATCAGATATAAGACAGGTAGAGAACATGGACTTGATTTCAATACAAAAAAAAACAAAGTAAATGGTAGTTTGTAAATGCTAAATATCAATTACAATTGTCTATGGAAAAAACGGGTTTAAATCATCTTCGACTATTCGTATGTTAACATTTTGCTGATTTCGGTTAGATGCATCATACGTCGTGTTAACTAACGACCTATAAGGATACTTAACATTGGGTTTATGTCTTGCAAAGCCTTAAAACCATGTAAAACACTGGTGATATGAGCACAAGTACCTACAGTTCTCGCACCAGATTGACAGGTACAGTAGTACCCGTTAATCAGTTCTTCTACAGGCTCATCTTTATCATTATCTTCATCAACCGTATAGGAAATGAATACTTGGTGTTTTGTAGCTTGCCGAAACCTAGAAAATATTTGAACTCTTATGAATCCCGGTCTATCCATATTCTCATCAATTTGAAACTCTTCGTCATTTTCTCTTATTATTTTATCTTGTATGTAAGATGGTGCCAGTTTAATTTGATATATCCCAATCGTAAGGTCTTTTAGGTAGTCTAAGTCGAAAACAGGAAAGTTAGCAAAATCATGATTATGAAGCCTTCTCCATTGACCATTTTTTCTATATGATTATACCTAAGTATGAATATTATAGTTGTTATATAAATAACCCTACAAAATTATTCTCCATAATATTTTGTATTAAAAAGCTCATCATCATTGGCTGTAGAACCCCTGGTGGACCTCGGTCTGTTCGAGAATCAGCTTCCATTCCATTCTATCCTCCGCCTTGGTTTTCCAATTTCGTACTCTTAACACCCGTAACTCATCTTCTCTGGTCCTTAAATCGTACTCTGGGGGCCGTGACCCCCCTGGCTTTTCGGGTGCTTTGAATTATATTGGTTATTTAAAGTATACAAAATATAATGTGCAACATCTTCACGTTTGCAACCCCCCTTAAAATTTTTATATGGGCGCCCGTGCTCTGAGCTTACGTCTTTTCGTCACACTATCCGCTCTTTGGTTATAAATGTGTTTTGATGATTTTCGTTAAATAAAGTTATTTCATTATTTCTGGAACATGTTACCAGTGGAATTACCCCTATCCCTCTTAGATCCGCCACTGTTCAGTAGTTTTCTAAAGATAAAGCCGAACTGCAGTTTTGCTGGTATTGCATAACTGACAGGCATTCATGAAATCATTATAATGCTTATATCGACCTAGCAGCACATTTTATACCGCACTTCTTTAGTTTTCTGAAGACTTTTCGGAGGTTTTCTGAAGACTAAAATACGATCCAACTATTTTTGACCACAAATTCATATACAACACGCAAGTATGTATGAAGAACATGAGTTTCTCTTCTTCTAATAATAAATATTTTCGTTCACTTGACCGTAAATTAGTGCACTTAACGTAAACCGAGCACCCGAAGCCAATAACTTCAGAAGGCTGTAACTCGAGAATAGTAGTTATTCAGACCCAGGTGCCATGGACTTTTTTAATCTACACATCAAGAAGTATCATTGACCAAACTTTCATCAAATTTGACCGGGACCACTTTTCCATAAGGAGTGTTGCCTGGTCCTTTAAAACTTTTCGCAAATTACGGGTACCCTTGGATATACTACGGATATCTTGTTTAAAAATAGTCCTAGAATTTTTTCAATATACCATTTTAAAGTAAAGAAAATAAGCTTTTTTTATGCGACAATGTATATAGATACCTAAATGTACAAGAAAAAAGTCATAATGAGAAATTTAAAAAATAATCATTAAAAGTATGAAATCTCGAAAAAGCATAACTTGCTTAAAAAGAGCCGTATAACCTTATGCAATAGACCATTTTAAAGGTAATTGACTTCTATTTCTAATAAAGGTATATTACATAAGTATACCGAGAAATGCATAGAAAAAAGTTACAGAACAATGTTTGCGAAATAATGGTGAAAATAGCCCAAAAATGCTGTGAGCGGCGAAATATGAAAAATCCTATTTCGGAAACTATAAATCCTAGAGACTTTTACCAAACTTCATTTTAAAGGGGAAGGATTTTCGCTGAAGAAATGGAACTATATGAAGCTATATCCCTGTAGAAAAAAGTTATGGGGTAAGAGACAATATTGCTTTCTTTCGTGTTTTTTTCTTGCTTTTCTTTTGAATATATTTTTGTAAAACAAAATGTTTAACTTTAAAATGTGATATTTCGGTAGCAAATCTAACCTGGAACAATTTTTCTGTAGACGTGTTTGTACCAAAAGTGCATAGAACTCACTCTAATTCACCCTGAGCCTAGGGACTGATTCGCCCCTTTCTCAAAATGGTAGTACTCCGCGGTTTTTTTAAATTTAGAGGTCCATTGACCATATGAGACAATAAAATCCCGTTAACGTTGTAGTTCCTTTTAGGTCTCTTATTTTGAACATAATCAATAGCCTAAAAAGCTAATCATTTATTGTACCATTAGAGCCAGAATTGGATTAGGCTTAGGCTTAGGATATTGCTGATCTGTTATATATATTATAAACTCCTGGACAAAATTACTGCACCACTCATATTTTTCTCAATAATCTTTATTCATCGATAATTTATTGTACGACAAGTTGCCTATGGACCTTGTTTGACAGTGACAGTTGTTATGTAAGCTAATTATAGTCTTGCAATATAATCAAATGTACTGGCAGATGCACAAGTATGCAAGCCAAGAAAGAGAGTAAGAAGAAGAAGAATTATAGTCTTGTTTTAACAATAATTTGTATTAAACTTCGTTTTACACTAGAAGTGAGTTAAACTTTTCATAAAAAGTGCCGATTAAAGCAAAGTGCTTGTGAGAAACAAGCTTTTTATTGTCATATTTTTCATCACATGCATGTTTGGAAGTTCATTTGCATAAAAATCAAATAAAAAATGAACCGCCAAAGAAATTTGTCAATGGAGGAGGTAGTGCGAGCATCGACTCTCCTAGATGAGTAATATTCAATGCGATACGTTGCAGGTTTGTTAGGAAGACATCATTCCGGCATCAATAATGAAACAGGGTCGTACCATCGGAGACCAGGGCAAGGGCAAAAACGTTGCACTAATCAAATTGATGATCGTTTTTTGAGACAACGTGCTCTCAGAAATAGGAGAATCGCCAGCAATTTGCTAAAAAATGAATTAGCAGATGTTCGAAATGTCGCGATATCGTCTCGAACTGTTAGAAGGCGTTTACATGAAGCAGAATTGAGCAACAGGAAACCGGCCAAAAAATCCTTGCTTACCAGAGAACACAGGGTTCAGAGATTGAATTTTGCAAGATTGCATGAAAATTGGACCATCGATGATTGGAAACGAGTTATTTTCTCCGATGAGACTAGAGTAAGCCTAAAAGCTCCAGATGGTCGTGAGCGTGTCTGGCGAAGGCGATGAGAAAGGTTTGCTAGCTGCAATATCTCTCCTAAAGTACCTTTTGGTGGTGGCTCTAAAATGTTTTGGGGGGGGGGAATTTATTTGAAGCTCGTACGGAGTTGGTCCCCATACGTACGAGGTCTATGAATGCCCGTTATTCTTAGACAACATTATTATCGAACATGTAAAGCCTTTTGCTCCGTTTCTTGGACCTAATTTTTTATTCATGCAAGACAACGCTCGTCCTCATGGGCTCGACAGGTTATTGGCTACTTAAATGATGTTGATATTCCATTATTAGAGTGGCCACCTAACAGTCCGGACATGAATCTTATAGAGCATCTATGGGACCATCTCAAAAAAAAGATTCGAAGTCGTAGACCCCCTATTGCCAATCACAACCAACATTGAGGCCGTTATTGAAGAATGGGAGAATATTCCGCAAGCTTTTGTTGAACGCATTTGATATAAAGCATGCCTCGATGCATAAATGCAGTCATAAGAAGTAGAGGAGGGCCTACACGGTATTAGTGTTGACCCAGATGCATTTTATTGTGTTACTTTACTGATTTTTTTCTTTTTGCAATTTAGAGTTATGCTAGCTTATTTACGCATTTCCGGCAAAAACAAATTTTTAAAGAAACACTAAGGCAAATTAAGGTCATGATAAAGTCATGTTGGACTTATTTGTAGGTGTTTATTATTATTTCAATGTAACTTAGTTTTATTTTGTGTTCATATTGTAAATATTTAGATTAATTAAAGTGTTGCGTTAATTTTGTCCAGTAGTTTATATTTCTAATACTGTTTATTACTTTTGTTGGGTTTATAACAAATCATCGAAAATAACGTATTTAAAGCAGACCTTGGAAGAAGCCTTCATTTTTGCAGGTGGTTAGTCTCTTCTTTACAAAAAATTCATAATAAATATAAATAATTACACATAAATTAACTTGTATATTCACCCAATTTAAAAAATAATCTAACATACGTTTAAACACTTCTGGTTATTTTGTTACGTATAAACCACTCCGCCAAGAGACCAAGTGTCAAATGCCATTCAAAAACTTAAAAAAAATAAAAACTTTAATTACAATTTGCGCCGTTATTAATCAAAATTCAGAGTTGGCGCAGTGATATGAAATGATCGTAATTTCGAGATGAACCTATTCATGCAAATTTTATTGAATTTGCTTGATATTATATTATTTTCCATAAGATGTGTGCCGTGTCCTGTGCTAGATATGCAGGTATTTCTATTGTCCAATGTTGATTAAATAATTTAAAGCGTACCTAATAATATGATCGATAATGAGTTTTCTTATATTTTATCTTGAGGTTTAATCTTAAATACGAGCGCAAGAATCTTCTTAGAATGATGCTTATAAATGTTAGTTGGTCAATGACAAAATATTTATTCAATAATTTAGTAATATATGTGATTTTGATTTTCGAAGAAAATTATTTTGATAATTATACCAAAAGCTTTTATTACGTGAGAAATTATAAGTTTAGTATCAATTTATTATTATAAGTGTATAAGTGAACAATTATTATAAAACGACTATTAACTTCACACCAAATAACTATTATTTTGTCAATAATAATTTTAATATGATTTAATTTTTAAATGTTCACATTATCCAGTTACAGTTTAGTCCGGGAATATTTACCCGTGCGTCATCATTTAAAGCAGTGATACTCAACCTGCGGCCCGCGGGCCGCATGCGGCCCTCTTGCGTTTTTTATGTCGCCCGAAGGCTAACTTAAGGGCTCGGTAAACGATCAAATTATTTTGAACTTGAGTAAGATAGTTGGTGGTGAACTTGGCGAACTTAATCGTCGTTTACAAATTAAAAGGTAAACATAACATTATTTCGCAGTTAAAGAATAAAGTATTTGCTTTCGAGGACAAGCTAAAGATGTAGGTACATCGAGGAAATTAATATAAAAAATTTTTGTAACTTTTCGACATTGGTAAAAGATCGACAAGATGGAATTGATGTATCTCCAGAAAATTTGCTACTATTTCTAATTGCTTATTTTTCTTACGCGATGAAGATTTTAAAGATGACACAAATCTGGAGGCAATTTTTAAAGAAAAAAGAGACGCAAATCAATATTGAGAATTCTGGAAATTAACACCGAATAACTATAGAACTCTAAAAAGCGCTCACTTGCTCTTCACGTTGTTTGTTTGATCATGCCTGTGCGAATCTTCATATTCAAAAAATGAAATATGCAAAAAATGTTTAAATTGCTGAATAGAGCATTGAATAACCTTGCAAATGAGCTACCACACGACCCCTATTCTCATTTAAAAAAAATCATCGATTACGTCATCACACTCAGATGGATGACGTCACTAGTGTAACATATATATCAAAAAATCATAATTTAAAAATAAGAAATTGACCTGTTTCAGGATTTTTATAGTCGCCAATTTACGAAATAACGAATGTATTCCTTTCATTTGTATCATACTTGTATATTACTTCACCTAGATTGCGGCCCGCAAGCTGTGGCAATAGCTACTATGTGGCCCAGGGAAAAAAAAGGTTGAGTATCGCTGATTTAAAGCATACGAAATAAGTCGATGATAAGTCGGAAATTGAAATTTACTAAACGCAACAGCAAGTCACTTATTGTCACTTGCTGTTGCGTTTAGTAAATTTCAATTTCCGACTTATCATCGACTTATTTCGTATGCTTTAAATGATGACGCACGGGTAAAGATTCCCGGACTCAACTGTATAAATGACCCCGCATAAACCTTATGGGAAATGGCTCTCTGTCAAATGCTCTGAAACTTTGGATTCTAGTAGTCTTTGATGTGTAGAACAAAAGACTCAATGGGCGCATAGCTCCAAAAAATCATGGTTTTAAGATATAAGCCTCTGAAGTTAACTTTTCCAGCCATTTCCCATAAGGTTTCTGCAAGGTCCTTTTTCATTGAATGCACTTTATAAAATGCATTTTCCGTCTACAACAATGCAATTTTCATTTATCCCTTATGTCAAGTGGTCAAAAATTTTCCTGAAGCTCTCCTAAATGGAATGAAAATGGTTTCATAATGATCCGTCTTACTTCAAAAGCAAAAGTTAGAGGTGTAATTCCTTATTTCCTCGCCCACTATCGAAGATTTTTCTCTCTATGTAGGGTGGCTGGAAAGTCCCTTTACACTAAAAATAATAATGTTTCAACACCGTACCAACGTTTGTTGGTATTCCTGCGCATGCGCAGCGTTAAGATCACCTCTTTGGTCACCCATACAGACAACAATAGTTGCGATTGAAACGTAATGGCGAACACAAGTGAGTATAAAATTGAGAAGCGTTTGGTCGCTGCAGTGTGGATAGACGAACGTCGTCATAACAATAAACAATGGCCGATATTTTGGTTTTCAAAAACCATCAGCATACAGACCAACTTTGCTCTCGTGGGAGAAGAAGGCTTTTTCATCGGCAACCGTTCTCGATGCACCAAGAAGTGGAAGACCAAGCACTCGAAAACATGTGCTGGCATTCAGGATTCCATTGAACGTTCATCGATAAAGTCGACGCGGAAACGCTCCGCAGAGTTAGGTATTGCACGGTCAACAACGCAAGATAAAACGCGAAAGGCTTAACAAGTGAAGGCCTTCTTTATTTTCACAAACTAAAGATATTCAACCTCTCATCTTTATTGATAAGCCCAGAGAGGTTGAAGAGGGCGAAACACATTTCTAAGAACAAGTGTTTGGATCTTTGATTCTATTCAAGAAATTTTTCCCAACCTGAAATGGTGGATGTGTGAATTGTTCGTAAGGGGATTTTTCCACATTCTCTATTTCATTTGTTTGATTTAGTTACGTTTGGTCGGTAAACCAATAACTTAGATCTTTTGATCACTGAGTGTGTTTCAAAGATTTACATCTTTTGTTTTTTTTGTTTTTCAAACATATATTTTACTTATAGTAATTAGGGAATTAAAACGTGAGGCTGTCATGGTCAGATTATGCGGCGTAGATATACGCTCCTGCTTGTCTGGGTCTCGAATGTTGTTTTTTGATGGAATGTGTCTAAAGATATTCAACCTCTCATCTTTATTGATAAGCCCAGAGAGGTTGAAGAGGGCGAAACACATTTCTAAGAACAAGTGTTTGGATCTTTGATTCTATTCAAGAAATTTTTCCCAACCTGAAATGGTGGATGTGTGAATTGTTCGTTAAGGGGATTTTTCCACATTCTCTATTTCATTTGTTTGATTTAGTTACGTTTGGTCGGTAAACCAATAACTTAGATCTTTTGATCACTGAGTGTGTTTCAAAGATTTACATCTTTTGTTTTTATATATATATATATATATATATATATATATATATATATATATATATTTATATATCTTCATTCAATTTGTCGCTAGTTATATTTAGCTATAGTAATGTATTTGACTAAGAACTTAGACTGTCGTCTTAAATTTATACATTTTTATTCAAATTTTTGGATAATAGTGCGGCAGATTCGTGCAAATATTATAAGAATTGCACATTTAATGATACAAGCATATAATTTGGTCCACATGTACCTTACATATAAAGGTTCAAATTTAGATATGAGGCCATCTCAGCTTTTGCCTTTTACAAAAATGGCGGTCATTCAAAATGGGCAACTATACATATGTGACTAATAGCACGATATCTTTTGAAATAAAAGCCGAATTTCAACCAAATTTGGTACATAGGTAGATTCTTTTTGTGATTTACAAGATCGATGTCGTGAACTGGAAGAATCGGTTTACCAGAAGTTGTGTTTTTCCTGGTTTTTTATGTAAAACTATTTTATATTATGTAAATAATTTATTTTCAATTTTTTCACCCTGTATATTTAATTTTTAAAAATGGTAATACCTCCATTGAAAAGGGCGTAAGAATATGTTTTAGGAAATATTTTGAACTTTTTAATTATATTAATTACCATTTAATAAAAAATGCATAACGTATCTTCACATGTACCAACGTGTGGCAGATTCTTGCAAATATTATAAGAATTATTGTGCATTTAATGGTAGAAGCATATAATTTGGACCACATATAATACACATACAAAAGTTCAAATTTAGATATGAGCTCATCTCAGATTTTGCCTTTTACAAAAATGGCGAGCATTAAAAATGGCTACTATACATATGTGACTAATAGCACGATAACTTTTAAACGAAAAGTCCGATTTCAGCCAAATTTGGCATTAGGGCTCTTTTTTTGATAAATAAGATCGAGGTCTTGAACCGGAAGGGTCGGTTTACCAGAAGTTGTAGTTTTACTGTTTTTTATGTAAAAATATGTTGTTTTGAACCGGAAGGGTCGGTTTACCAGAAGTTGTAGTTTTACTGTTTTTTATGTAAAAATATGTTGTTTTTTTTTCAACTCTTTCACCCTGTATATATTAATTTTTCAAAATAAAGTAATACCGTCATTGAAAAGAGTGTAAAAATATTTTTTAGGAAAGATTTTGAACTTTTTAGTTATGTTAATTACCATTTAATAAATGCATAACGTATCTTCACATGTACCTATGTGCGGCAGATTCATTTTGAATGCCCGCTATTTTTGTAAAAGACAAAATCTGAGATGGCCTCATATCTAAATTTGAATCTTTGTATGTGTAGTGTGTGTGGTCCAAATTATATGCTTTTACCATTAAATGCACAATAATTCTTATATTATCTGCACGAATCTGCCGCACATAGGTTCATAGGTACATGTGAAGATACGTTATGCATCTATTAATTGGTAATTAACATAACTAAAGAGTTCAAAATATTTCCTGGAAAATTCTTTTACGCTCTTTTCAACGTAGTTATTAACTTTTTAAAACATTAATATATACAGGGTGAAAGAATCGGTAAAAAAACAAAATGTTTTTACATAAAAATCAGGAACAACACAACTTTTGGTAAATCGATTCTTCCGGTTCAAAACCTTGGTTTTATACATCAAAAAGAGAACCTATATATCAAATTTGGTTGAAATCGAACTTTTTGTTCAAAAGTTATTGTGGTATTAGTCACATATGTATAGTCGCCATTTTGAATGCCCGCCATTTTTGTAAGTAACAGGTAAAATCTGAGATGGCTTTATATCTAAATTTGAACCTTGATGTGTGTAGTATATGTGGTCCAAATTATATGCTTCTAACATTAAATGCACAATAATTCTTACAATATTTCCACGAATCGACCACACATAGGGTACATGTGAAGATACGTTATGCATTTATTAAATGGTAATTAACATAACTAAAAAGTTCAAAATATTTTCTACAAAATATTTTTACGTTTTTTTCATTTGTTGTATTACCTTTTTGAAAAATTAATATATACAGAGGGAAAAAATTAAAAAAAAACATATTTTTACATAAACAACTAGTAAAAACACAATTTCTGGTAAACCGATTCTTCTGGTTCATCACATGCATCTTGTAGATCAAAAAAAGAACCTACATACCAAATTTGGTTGAAATCGGACCTTTCGTTCAAAAGTTATGGTACTATTAAACACATATTTATAGTCGCCATTTTGAATGCCCGCCATTTTTGTAAAAGGCAAAATCTAAGATGGCCTCATATCTAAAGTTGAACCTTTATATGTGTAGTATATGTGGTCCAAATTATATGCTTGTATCATTAAATGTGCAATTGTTTCACATATCGGCCGCACTATAAGTAGGTATTTGCATTGTCTTCCCATTGTTTATTTAATAAGATACGCGGAATAATATTATCGATAATGTATTTTCTTATAGTTTGTCTTGAGGCCAAATCTTAAATCCAAGCCCAAGATTTTTATTAGAATAATGCTTGTAAATGTTAGTTGGTCAATGACAAATTATTTATTTAAGAAATTAGTAATTTAATATACAAGTTTGATTTTCAAAGAAAAGTCTTTGATTAATTATACCACAATTTTATTACGTTAAAAATTATAAGCTTAACAAGCAATTTTCGCATACCAAGAAACGAGAACTTTTCAACACAGTGAAAGTTAAAAAAACATCATACCTAGACCACATATTGAGAAATAATAAGATACCAATATGCTTTAGGGAAAGAGAGGAATATGAAGAAAAATAGGCAACGAAGCACTAAAAAGCCCAAAACCTATGAATTTTGTGCAGTTAGATAAATCGCCATGCAACATTTTTCATTCGATTCGAGAGACTGTCAGGAAATTTTGTGAACTAAGTTGATCTCCGGGAGATGAAAAGTCCATTTTGTGCATAAGAAAAATGCATTTTCATAGTACATCTCGAAGAGATGGAAAATGAAAAATTTTGAACTTGGGAAATATTGACGAAAATGATCTCAATTTTTTACACTCGGGGGGTTTTGGAGGTCACTGAACACGAATTTCATGACGGCGATCGTCTCATAGGTACCTGCTGCCCAAGGTGGAACTAGTCGGCTGGATTTTTATGTCATAATCATTCAAACTCAGTTAATAACTATTACTCGGATGTTTTGGGGGTCGCTGAGCAGGGGCGTAACAGAGGCCACCGCAGTATGAAGCTTGCGGGGGCCCAATATGTCAGGGGCCCCATCTTCTCGTCTAATAAATATATGTAAAAATGTGTTATTGTTATATTATTGAAAATGTATAATGAAGCAATTACAGTATTGAAAACGAAGTTACTCATCAGATAGGTACAATGTATCGTATGTATGTATTGTATGTATTAATAAAATTGTATTATACAGGGTGAGTCACCACTAACGGGACGGAAGATTACAGCGAAATGGTAAAAGATTTCAAAAAAACTTAAATTGAATAGTTTGTAAGTTGATAAAAGCTACATTTGAAAATTATTTTGAAATATACAGAGTGTCCCAATAAATGGCGGCGTATCAAAGTTATATTTTTTCTTATGGAACACCCTATATTTTATTGCATTTTTTAATTGTCCGCAAAAAATAAGGTATAGTTTCATAAGGCTTCCCTATACCTATGTACAGAGTGTTCTGAGTTATGTTGACTTTTCTTAAAATGTAAAGTTTTAGAAGAAGGCTTATTCTCAAGTTATTTAAGAAATTATAAAAGCAATACTTTTACATCTAAATAGTTGGATATTGGTTGAATGTATTCCATGATTAATTATTACACATTTGTCTACAGGGTGTTCAAAATTTACAGTTTCATTATTGGAGTATTCAATGTGTCATATGATGCTTATTTTAAATGGAACACCATGTATATTAATAAATAATTATACTAAACAAATTTACCTCTTTCGAATGGTATATGGATGTCCTATACCTGGGTGTCATAGTTTTTGCGTAATTTACAATTATTTAAATTCTTAATCTATAAATCGATTTTAAAACAAAAGATATAGTTAATTAATGTCATTGTATGACATTGTCAGTTTATAACATTACGGTCTGGTAATTATCAAAACTATAAATATCCGTGTATGATATTCAAATTTTTTTTACTTAAAAATGGCTTTGGCTGAACCAATTACATTCAAATTTAATTGTTCCTAAAATGAATAATCACGCTATCTATAAAAGGGTAGACATGCTACTTTGCATTGGGGAATATTTTTAAAATTGTCTCTTAGCTTCTAATGTTTGCGCTTAAAAGTAGTATCCTGATAGAAGACACCCAAAAAAGGACGTTTTTGAGAGATTTCTCGATAGATTCCGTGCTACTGGTAATGTTGCATAGGTACGAAAAGTTAAATAAAAATAAACCATTTATTTTTGATGACGTCAACGAACTTGATGTTCTGCTTTCTGTTACGGAAAACCCAAATACTAGTACGTGAAAAATTTCGAGTCAATTGGAAATCAGTCAAACGAGTGTATGTAGAATACATAAGAAAAACCACTATCATCCGTATAAAACTCAACTACACCAGCATTAGACAGAACAGGAACGTTTAACTTTTCGTTTATAGACTTTAGAATTTGGAGAAGATCCTGATTTTTTTTAAGAATGTATTGTGTACAGACGAATCTACCTACTTTTCATAATAATCATCTATTTAATAGACATAGCTTTCATTTTATTATGATACAGTAAACAAACATTTTACTGTTGATCGCCAACATCGATGAAGTGTTATTGTTTAGGGCAGTATTCTGAGCGAATACGTTATCGACCCATATTTTTTTGACGAAAATCTGAATGGAGCACCTTTTTTAAATTTTTTAAAACTAGTTTTTTGGATCCATATCCATCTTATAGCCTTCCACTTAGCGTGCGAACAAACATGTGGCTCCAATTGGACGGAGCTCCTGCTTATTTTTGACGTGATGTTAAGAACAACCTCAACATAAAATTTAGAAATGGATAGATAGATTCGGTCCATACCTATATTTGGCCACCTAGGTCACCAGGATTGACCAAGATGAATTTTTTTAAATGGGGTTATATTAAAAATATTGTAAATGATATACTTCCTACTCTATTACTTCAGATGATATTTTTATGAAATTAAGAATTTCGATTGCTTTTGCGTCTATAATACCAGCTATGTTAAATAATGTAAACAAATCATTTAAAATTGCTTGTTGTATAAACATTTTGAATATGTATTACATAACTGATAATTTTTTACTTATAGTAAGTTGTGGTTCATTTTGTATTATTTATGTATTTGTTTTAAAAAGATTCTATATGTTTCGTTATGTATTTAGTTATTTTCAATAATGAAAAAATTTATTTTACAAATCAGCAAATAAAAATATACCTACATATTTATTTACAACTACACTCTATAACAAATATGCCAAGATGATGGGTTTAAAAATCGAAATTGACTATAAATATTTTTAAAATCGATGTACCGTTTAAGAAAATTGTAAATTACGCAAAAACTATGACTCCTAGTTATAGAAAATCTATATACCATTCGAAAGAGAAACCTGTGTTTAGTATAATCATTGATTAATATACATGGTGTTCTAATAAAATAACCAACATTGAATAATCCAAAAATGAAACTGTAAATTTTGAACACCTTGAATCAATCATGGTATGCATTAATTATAAGATAATTACCAGACCGTATTGTCATAAAATGACAATGTCACACAATGACATTAATTAACTTCATCTTTTGTTTTAAAATCGATTTACAGATTAAGAATTTAAATAATTGTAAATTACGCAAGAACTATGAGACCTAGTTATAGGACATCCATATACCATTCGAAAGAGGTAAATTTGTTAAGTATAATTATTTATTAATATACACGGTGTTCCATTTAAAATAAGCATCATATGACACATTGAATACTTCAATAATGAAACTGTAAATTTTGAACACCCTGTAGATAAATGTGTAATAATTAATCATGGATTACATTCAACCAATATCCAACTATTTAGATGTAAAAGTATTGCTTTTATAATTTCTTAAATAACTTGAGAATAAGCCTTCTTCTAAAACTTTACATTTTAAGAAAAGTCAACATAACTCAAAACACTCTGTACATAGGTATAGGGAAGCCTTATGAAACTATACCTTATTTTTTGGGGACAATTAAAAATGCAATAAAATACAGGGTATTCCATAAGAAAAAATATAGCTTTGATACGCCACCATTTATTGGGACACCCTGTATATTTCAAAATAATTTTAAAATGTAGCTTTTATCAACTTACAAACTATTAATTTAAATTTTTTTTCAAATCTTTTACCATTTCGCTGTAATCTTCCGTCCCGTTAGTGGTGACTCACCCTGTATATTCGCTGATAGTAGTGCTCAAATAAAATTGTTCATCTCATAGAATAATACTATGTAATACTGTAGTCGTTTATTAATGTTCTTTCTATTTTATTCTATACTAATAAAGATGAAAAATGTAAGTTGTCCTAAACAGTGCATGAATACACTAATAGCCCAGTAAATGACTGTTTCAAAGTGTAATTATCAGCGTCACGACATATTTGCCAGGAAAATTGGATTTAGATTCTACTTATCCTCCACTTTAAACTTAGAGTTATGCCGTTGGTTGCTTTTACTTGGGGAGTGAAAGTCACTCCTTCTCGGGGGGTGAAGAATATACGTTTAAAATAAGTCCGGAAAGGGATAAATTGACTAATTATGAGCAGCTTTTGTTCTATAGAGCTTCATTATCTAAGTCAATTCTTGTCAAGTGACTTGCGAGTGCAAATGTTTATTTTTCAACAAAAAACCACGTATTCAGGCGGTTTTTCGCAAATAATTCAAAAAATAAGAATTTTATCAAATTAAATATTATCGAAAAATTATCGAAAAAATATTTTTAGCAAATATGTAGTTTATAAAAAACAAAAAAAAAATGGTGTACCTATTCATGAAGTCTATCGACACAGTAAAAGGAAAGTTGTAGCTCATGAAAATATTCGTTAAATTTCAAATCGAATATTTCAACGTGAAATAACCAACAAACGAATCACTTTTCGGGGAAAACTCATTGAAACTTTTTTTAATGCTTAAAAATGAGCTTTATTTTTATTTTTATAGCATTTTTATCGCATTTTATAGCAAGCTTCTAGTATCAAAACTAAGCGAGTTACGCTCAACGCTCAAAGTACGAGTTACGCTCACATATTTTTGTTTTAAACACACATCTCGCTTCCTACGAGAAAAATATTTTTATCTTTGTGCTGAACGGTAGTGAAGGTTGTGCTGAATGGGGTAAAGTGTGAGGTAACCTAAGCTATGCGTATATCATAAAAAAAGTTCATGACGGCGACGGATTCCGAGGTACCTGGTGCCCAGAGTGGAACTCGTCACCTGGAGTTTTATGTTATAATCATTTAAAATCAGTCAATAACCATTACTCGGTGACTTTGGGGGTCACTGCGCACGAATTTCATGACAGCGATGGTCTCCGAGGTAGCTGCTGCCCAGGTTGGAACTCGTTCACAAGCCACATAAAATTCCAGGCGACGAGTTTCACCCTTGGCACCATATACCTTTGAAACCATCGCCGACATGAAATTCGTGCTCAGCAACCATCAGAACTCCCGAGTAATAGTTATTGACTGATTTTGAATGATTATAACATAAAATTCCAGGCGACGAGTTCCACCCTGGGCACCAGATACCTTGGACGCCATCGCCGACATGAAATTGGTGCTCAGCAACCCCCAAAACCCTCCGAGTAATGGTTATTGACTGATTTTGAATGATTATAACATAAACCTTCAGACAATGAGTACCGCCCTGGACACCAGGTACCTCGGAGTCCATCGCGGTCATGAAATTGATGCTCAGTGACCCCCCAAAACATCCGAGTAATGGTTATTAACTGAGTTTTAATGATTATGACATAAAAATCCAGCCGACTAGTTCCACCTTGGGCAGCAGGTACCTCTGAGACCATCGCCGTCATGAAATTCGTGTTCAGCGCCCTCCAAAACCCCCGAGTGTAAAAATTGAAATCATTTCCGTCAATCTTTCCCAAGTTCAAAATTTTTCATCAATATTTACCGAATTATAAATTTTTAATTGTTCATCACTTCGAGATGCACATTAAAAATGCATTTTCCTTATGTTCGAAATTCAATTTTTATCTCCCGGAGATCAATTTAGTTCACAAAATTTCCTGACACTCTTCTGAATCGAATGCAAAAAGTTGTGACGATTCTTCTTACTGCACAAATTCCTAGGTTTAATGCTTCCTTACCTCGCCTAAAAGACTATCGTGGCTAAGTAACATCCGACAATAGATAGGGCTAAATTTTAAATATCTAATAAGAACAGCTGGAGACAGAGAAAAGTTTGCAATTGTAATAGCCAACCTCCAATGAGGAGAAGGCGCTTTAAGAAGAAGAATTACTGAATGGTCAAAAAGAAGAGAATCTGATGAAAACTTATTTGCATGCTTTCTAAAAAAGTTTATATCAGTTTAAAATATTTCGGAAGATACAAAAACCACCTTTTTAGATTAGTGGTCGATGAGTCCTTAATTATTAAAATCATGGTTCAAGAAACTAATCGATATGCAGAAGTTCTTCTACACAAACATCTCGATTTAAAAAGAACCAACCGGTTACTTATGACCAAATGAACAAAAATTTTTTACCTGCGTTATACGTATGGGTTAAAAAGTGCAATATTATAAGGAAGGATCCTAATACATTTTACACGAAGTTCATTAGTTCATAGGCTATTGAATATGCTCAAAGTTCTTCTTCTTCTTCTTCTTTTTATGTAGACATTACTCTGTCTGTTTTTCAATGTTCCTCCAGCAAGTTGTCATTCCATCTTTTTCGTGGTCTTTCCATTGTTCCATGTGGTTGTTCCATTCTACTCTTCTGTTTTTCACCCAGTTATTAATGTTGTCCACCTTGCATCTCCGTCGTATATCTGTACTTCTAGCTCTATCCCACAGTGTCTTACCATCGATTTTTTGTAGTATTTTAATCTCTGCTGTTTCTAGCATTCTTTTTGTCCTTTCTGTATCAGGTCGTGTTTCTGCCGCGTTTGTTATTATTGGTCTCATGACTGTTTTGTAAATTCTGTCTTTCACTTCTTTTTCGATGTTTTTATTTCTCCATATTGTGTTATTCAGGCAACCTGCGACTCTGTTTGCTTTATTCACCTGATCTTCCACTTCTGTTTCGAGCTTTCCGTAGCTAGATAGTAGTGTGATGCCTAGATATTTAAACTCCATGACTTATTCTATTATTTGACCCTCCAGCTCTAATTTACACCTTACTAGGTCTGCTGTTATAACCATGCGTTTAGTCTTTTTTGGGGAAATTAACATGTTAAATTTTCTAGTGGTTATGTTAAATTCGTGCGGCATACGTTGTAAATCATCTTCAATTTAAGAGATTAGTATTGCGTGGTCCGCATAGCAGAGTACTTTAAGTTGTTTTTCTCCCATTTGGTATCCTTTTTTTGTTCTTACTTTTTTTATTATTTCGTCCATGATCAGGTTGAACAACAGAGGACGCAGGGAATCTCCCTGTCTTATCCCATTGCCAGCTTCAATTGGGTCAGTTAGTTCGCTCAATGCTTAAAGTTAAGAGGGCTAAAAGAAACAATGTTAAAGAAGTTGTAGAATTTCATATGTTAAATGAATCCTCAAATATGAAAAGACCGCTGCATTTAAAAAGGTGCGTTTTTGAGAAACAGGTGAATTAGTTCCAACGCACTAGGGTGCGTTAGGGTGAATTATATGCACTCTTCGTACATGTATCTACATCTACAAAAAACTTGTTCAAAATGAAATTTCCTAGCGAAGTGTCATTTTCGTTTGCCTAAAATAATTTTTTTTGATAAACATTTGAAACCCTTTTCTTAAAAACGCACCCTTTTAAATTATAGTAGGTACTTCGCGGTATTTTAATTTTTGGGGATCCTTTTTTCAAATTCAAAAAACGAAAATTTTTCTAATCGATTTTACTATAAAACGGTACATCCTACCGACTTAAAACAACAAGAGTACCTTTTAGTACTAGATAGATTTATATGCCTGGATCCCGCGTACAAAAAAAAAGTTGATTAATAGGAAGCTGAAAATTTGTTAATAGCTTAACGGTGTCAATTTTATACAAAAAAAATGCTTTTAATCAATTTGTTCTTGACAAAACTAAGTGAATCTAATATTCAATACTTTGAAGTATAGGCCTGGAACCAGCGTACCAAAAACAAGTTGATTAATAGCAAGCTGAAAATCTGTTACTAGCTTAACGGCGTCTAATCGAACAAACTTTGATGTATGGAAACACTGGAACAGGGGAAGTTTTAATTGTGGAACAGGTTAAAAATTTGGAACGTTAGACTACGAAAACGTTTTTACGGACGTATTTTTTCGGACAGAACTTCCAATTGATTTGTTACCATTTTTACTCTGAGGCAAAAATCAGACTGCTGTTTATCACCAACTGGGCATTTTAATAAGTCCAACACGAAGAACATGTCAAGTGACAGGAATTATATTGGTGATAAATAGCATTCTGATTTTTGCATGAGAGTTTAATGAAACGGTAACAAATCAATTGGAAGTTCTGTCCGACAAAATACATGGGGCGTTCTTGTAATCTAACGTTCCAAATTTTTAAACTGTTCCACAATTAAAACTTCTCCCGTTCCAGTGTTCCCGTACGTCAAAATTTGTCCGACTACACACCGTTAACTTTTTTTGGTACGCGAGATCCAGCCATATTAATAATTCAGTGTCAACAATACTTAAAAGTTAAGGACAAAAAAGTTATGCGAAAAAATAACCGTTGCGCTACCCAAAACGGACGCCTATGACCGGTACTATAAATTTGCAATTGATGAAGTCGATTTATCTCTGGAAAATAAATAAACGTACCAGTTTTCGTTTTTCTAGAAGCGTTCTGGAGATTTTAAAAAAATTAATTACAAGGCGCCATCTCCAAAGAGCTCTTGTTCCCTTAGGAAGCATTTTCGGACTAGGTGAATTGGGTTAAATTGTCTTAAAATTATCACCCTGTATATCGAACACCCGAGTTTTTGGACATATTAAAAAGAAATTTGAACACAAATAAAATATCTTTTATTTTCGAAACAGGCATCCCAAATGTCTTAATCTTTACGACACATATATGGGTCGTGACGCTCTATGTCATGGGTTCACTACGAGACACACATGACCTATAATGCAGTAATCGTAAGTTTACAAATATCTTGTAACGCTATCGAATTTAAAACTACTAAAATAAAAAAAAATTTCACACCAATACAATCTTTTAAAGCACTATTAGTCCAGTCATCAAAGACGCAAATGTCACTGAATCTCTAAAAATCATACGAACAAGATGAATTTTGCTGAGAATGTCAATTTTGGAACCACAAAAAACAAAAGACATTTTTTTTAATAAATTTGGACCATCTTAACATTGGGACATTTTTGATGTCACGAATTTCCTAAACCTGTTGACCGATTTTTTATAGCATAATTAAGAATATCGCTGTAATAAAGTTGTTGTTAGACAGGTAAATGTCATTGTATATCAGGTGCAGGTGTACCAAGCGAACTGTGTTTTTTTTTCTCAAAGTTAGGAACATCCTGTGGAATATTCTAGCATTTATAAAATATTTAAATTTAAACTCAATTGTAGCCTTACCCTTTCTTAACATTTTGTTTTTTGATTCATTCGCTTATGTTCGATAATAAAAGAAATACGTACTTTTATATTACAAATGAGGTTTGCTATTTAGTCTTAATCAATATCATTCCATTTCAGTACTAAAAAGCTGCCGATAAAACGTGGAGTACGACAAGGTTGTGTTTTATCACCCACCCTTTTTAATCTGTACTCTGAACTGAAGAAATCTTTAGGGAGGCTTTGGATGACAGACAAGAGGGAGTAAGGCTAGGCGGAGAAGTAATCAACAATATTAGATACGCTGACGATACAGCCATTCTTGCTGAAAATTTACAAGATCTTCAGACACTACTAAATCTAGTCAGTGAAGCAAGTTATCGGAGAGGCCTTAAAATCAACATTTCAAAGGCAAAGTGGATGGCAGTTGGAAAGATTAATATAGATCAAGGTCAGCTTTCTCTTGATGGAGAGGAGTTAGAACGGGTAAATCATTTCAAGTACCTTAGCAGCTGGTTAAATGTAAATTGTGACTCTGATGAAGAGATAATAACTAGGATCGAAATATCACGGAAGGCTTTTATGACCTGGAAACCAGTTTTATGTAACAGAAACCTGTCGATGAATATTCGAAAGAAGGTGCTGAAATGTTATGTGTGGTCTATCCTATTGTATGGTTGTGAGACATGGACGTTAAAAACCACAATGCTAAACAAAATAGAAGTATTCGAATTGTGGTGCTATCGACGAATCCTAAAGATATCGTGGGTTTCGCACACTTCCAATGAAGATGTTCTTCAAATGATGAATTCGGAACGTCTGCTCATAAGCATCATAAAGAGGAGAAAAACAGAATACTTCGGCCATATAATTAGAGGACCTAAATACCATCTGTTTCGCCTTATAATACAAGGAAAAGTGGAGGGAAAGAGGTGGGATTGGTGGAAAGAAACTTTCATGGCTGCGTAATATTAGACAATGGTGTGGCTGCACAGTAGAAGAATTATTTCGCGCAGCAGCCGATAGAGAGAGATTTCAAGAAATTGTAAACATGATGACGGCCAACGTCTGAACACAGACACGGAACCTAAAGAAGAAGAAGAATATCATTCCAAATCTCGAGAGCTACTGTTTCTACCTCTTGTAGGGTTCTAGAAGACGGCAAACGCTATAGTAGTTTTCTACGAATTATGTCCCACAAATGTTCGATCCGGTTTGATCTGGACTATATATTAACAGCAATACAGGCCTTAGAGGCCCTTGGCTTCGATAGTCTTGACTAATTTCTTCCACTTTTTGCGGTCCTGTACTTGTCCTCTCCAGTCTCTTGTACCCATTTCTTCTAGGTCAGTCAGGACGGCATCAAACCACTTATTGGCTCCTCTAATTATCTTTTCCAGTACTATATTGAATAAGTCTGTTGACAGTGGGTCCCCTTGTTTTAATCCTCTGTTGACGTTAAACTGATTTAAAAAACTGCCTTCTATCATGACTTTATGGACTGTGTTGGCTAACGTCATTTTAACCTGATATTCCTAGTAGTAGTCCATTCTTTCACGGTTTTTGCTCTAAATTTTAAAGAACCGCTTGGATTAACATGAAATTTGGCATACGCATAGCTTACATGTCAAAGAAAAAAAGTGATATTGTGCAGATGTGTGCTTTTGCCCAGGGGGTGACTTTCACCCCCTCTTGGGGGTGAAAAAATATATGTCCAAAACAAGTCCGGAAATGGGTAAACTGACTAATTTTAAGTAACTTTTGTTCTATAGAGCTTTTTCGCCAAGTCAACACTTTTCGAGTTATTTGCGAGTGAATATGTTCATTTTTCAACAAAATTACCACATTTTTAGACGGTTTTTCGCAAATAACTCAAAAAGTAAGTATTTTGTCGAAAAAAACGTTCGTAGCAAAAATATAGCCTATAAAAAAGTAAAAAAAAATGGTGTACGCGTTAGGTCTCTGGATCTCGTAGAACCAGAGTTATAGCCAATGAAAAATAGATTCATATTCACCAAATTTCAAATAGAATATTTCGACGTGAAATATCCAAAAAATTAAGTACTTTTTGGGGAAAACCCAATATAACTTTTTTAAAGTATTTAAAAAAAGCTTTATTTCTGTTTTTACGAAAAGTTTCTAGCATTAAATTTAAGCAAGTTACGCTCAAGATAAAGTTGGTCCCTTTTGTTTTTGCAAAAAAAAAAATCGGGAAGACCACCCCCTAATTAGCAACTTAAATGAAATTAATCGTTGCCGCTCCACAAATTATTTTACTTATATTGTGTTTATATGATCTGTAAGTTTCATCGATTCAAAGTGCTTAGGTATTTTTGAAAAAATTTGGTTTCAAAGTAAAATTTTTAAAAATTTAAATTTTGAAAAATATGCTTTTTTTTTCAAAATAACTTAAAAATTGTTAGAGATACCAAAAATCTCGAAAAACAAAAAAAGTCAGATTTGCTTTTCTCAATATCATGTATTTTTTGTTTTTCTGTTAGACAAAAATTGATCAAGATTTGGTGTTTCTAAATTTGCATACATTCGTGATCAGTGATTCGTTCAACCCCTTTTAACTACAGCACTTTCAATAATAAGGACTTTGAACCGATGAAACTTACAGATCATATAAACAATATATACACGAGTCAAGAAACTTGTGAAGTCGTTACGATTAAGTTCATTTAAGATACTAATTAGGGGGTGATTTTCTCGATTTTTTTACCAAAACCAAAAGGGACTAACTTTATTTTGAGCGTAACTTGTTTAATTTTGATGCTAGAAATTTTTTTTATAAAACAAAAATGAAGCTTTTTTAAACACTTTAAATAAGTTGTAATGAGTTTTCCCCGAAATGTGCTTCATTTTTGGTTATTTCACGTTAAAGTATTCCATTTGGAATTTGACAAATATGAACCTATTTTTCATTAGCTATAACTCTGCTTCTACTAAATAAAAAGACGTGATATATACACTTTTCTTTAAATCTTTTATAGACTATATTTCTGTTAAGAATGCTTTTTCGACAAAATACTTACTATTTGAGTTATTTGCGAAAAACCGTCTAAAAGCGTGGTTATTTTGTTGAAAAAATGAACATATTCACTGCCAAATAACTCGAAAAGTATTGACTTAGTGAAAAAACTCTATTGAACAAAAGTTACTTAAAATTAGCCAGTTTACCCATTTCCTGATTTTGTTTGGACGAATATTTTTTAACCCCCAAGAGGGGGTGAAAACCACCCCCAGGGCAAAAGCACATATCGGCACAATATCACTTTTTTTCTTTGACTTGTTAGCTGTGTGTATGCCAAATTTCATGTCAATCCAAGCGGTTCTTTAAAATTTAGAGGTTTTGCAATATTTTACCGTTAAAGAATGGACTATAGTGCTCTCATTGCTTCGTATAGCCCGTTTCGTGAGATGGAGTCGTAAGCCTGTTTAAAATCGATAAAGAGCATATGCATATGCAAGCCTAGATTTTGTTCATAACTATTGTTTTGTAATAATTTTAGCAAAAATTTTTTTTATCTGGACTATGCGGTGGCCAATTCAAAGTCCGAAGATTTACCTGTTGTAAATATTCGGTTACAGTTCGTGAACGTGAGGTTTTGCATTATCGTGCATTAGCAAAAAATTGTTACCAATATAAGGAGCCGATATCATGGTAGCTAAGTCCTTCGCTATGTAAGTTCACTGCTTGAACACACTCGCCGCGGGTAAAATTCCTTGTAGCGCGTTCCATTTCCACCAAACAACAAAAAAAATATCTTCTTCTTCTTTAAGTACCGTGCCCAAATTTTTAGGCGTGGGTAGCTTCCATAACAAGTTGCCGATATCGTTCTCGATCTTGTGCGGCATGTAACAATTGATCTGCTGATAAGCCAGTCCATTGACCAAGGTTTCGGAGCCATGAATATTTCTTTCGACCAATTCCTCTTTTTCCGTCGATCTTTCCATTGAGTATTAACTGCAGCATCCTGTATCTGCTACCTCTCATTATATGCCCCAGATATTCAAGTTTTCTCTTTTTTATCATCTTTATTAAGTCACCTTCGCCTTGACCTACTCTGTTTAAGACTTCTTTGTTTGAAATGCGTTGAACCCAAGATATTCTGAGCATTCTACGATACGACCACATCTCAAAGGCTTCTAATTTGTTCATCATGTTAACCTTCATGATCCAGGTTTCACATCCATATAGTAATACAGGATATACATAACATTTTAGGAACTTGATTCTTAGTTGTAAATTCAGCTGAGAGTTGCTCAGAATAGATCTAAGTTTCATAAATGCTCCTCTTGCAATTTCTATACGAGTTTTAATTTCTTCATCCGGATTTAGTGTCTCGTTTATCCAACATCCTAGGTATTTAAAATGGTTAACTTTTGTTATTGATTCATCACTGACAATTAGTTGCATAGGGCCGACGTCTTGTTTACTAACCACAAGTAACTTTGTCTTTGTTGCATTTATGTTAAGTCCGTTATTGGAGCATTCTCTAGTTACTCGATCAATAAGGAATTGAAGATCTTCGATATTTTCAGCCATGATCGCGGTGTCGTCTGCATATCTGATGTTGTTAATAGTTTCTCCCCCGATTCAAACTCCACATTGTCCTTCCAAGGCTTCATTAAAAATTATTTCTGAGTATACGTTAAACAAAGTTGGGGATAACACACAACCCTGTCTGACACCTCTTTGAATGCAAATTTTGTCTGTTTCTTTGCCGTCTACCAGAATAGAAGCTTCTTGATTCCAATATAGATGTTGTAAAAGTCTCAGATCTTTATCATCTATTCCAATCATTTCTAGTTTCAAACAACCTATCATGTTGAACTCTATCAAACGCCTTCTCAAAATCTATAAAGCAGACGTAAATTGGTTTCTGTACTTCCCATGATCGTTGAAGTAATGTTAACATTGAGAACAAAGCTTCCCTTGTTTCCAATCCTTCTCTGAAACTGAATTGTTTGTTTCCCATTGTCTCTTCACATTTCTGCTTGATTCTATTAAGAATTATCTTAAGAAGTAGCTTGAGAGAGTGGCTCATGAGACTAATTAGTCTAAAGTCTTTACATGATGATGTATTAGGTTTTTTTGGGAGTGAAATCAATGTAGACTCCAACCATATCTGTGGCATCATTCCAGTCTCGTATATATGGTTATAAATGTTTGTTAATTGTGAGACATTATCGTCATCCAGAAGTTTGAGCCAGTCTGATGGTATTTGGTCAGGGCCTGGAGATTTCCCATTTTTGCTCTGTTTGATGGCTTTCTCTACTTCCGCTTTTAAAATACTAGGACCAGTATTCGTATACTTTGTGGTGTTAAGTGGTGGCCTCGTATCCAGGAAGAGCTCTTTTATATAGTTAGTCCATTCTTCCTTTTTTTCATCCAAGTCGAGAATTATGTTACCTTTGGAGTTTCTCATAAAGTGAGGAGTTCTTTTTCTCTGAGTGTAGGTAATTTCTTTAAGCTTTTTATGTATATTAAACTCGTCATGTTTTCTTTGTAGTTCTTCCATTTCACGACATCTTTGTTCCATCCAGTCCTCTTTTGCTCGCTTAACCTCGTATCTTATTTGTCGATATATCTCTCTATACCGAATCTCGTCTTTGTTTTTCCAATTTCTTCTTTGTTGAATAAGGTCTAGTATTTTATCGGTCATCCAATCCTTTTTCTTTATTGGGTCTTTTTCTGGTTTCAAAACTTCGTTTGCTATGGTGACCATGGCGGAATTCATGATATCTAGATTTAGATCGGTCTTAATTATTGAAACTTTAAATTATAAATCTACTAATTTTCACAAGAAACCAGACACTTTTGATTGTTAACAATTTGAAATTTATTAAATTCTTAATTTCCTCTTATCAATTAGGCTTGTTTATTAAACTAAACAAAAAATGAGGATATCATGATGAAAATAATTGCTAGTTGTTAAAGTACCTAATGAGGATATCGTGATGAAAAAAATTGCTAGTTGTTAAAGAACCTAACTTTTATATTGTCCAACATAAGCGAATTAATCAAAAATCAAAATGTTAAGAAAACTTGAGGGTATAATTGATTTTAATTTCAATATTTTATATCCACAGAGAACGACAGTTCTCACCAGTGGCTAGAATCTAAAGAAATACCTCGAATTCCATAGAAATTTAGTTTTTTTATCAATATGTTATGATTTACTTACACAATCAAAAGCTTTGGCGTAGTCACAAAAAATGGTGGCAGTATGAAGATTATTGTTCAGTGCTTGATAAGCCTCATGTAGTACAGAAAACATGGCATCAGTGGTGCATTTATTATTTAAAAAGCCGAACTGATTTTGTGATAAAATGTTGTTTTCAACTATAAAGGACATAAGTCGGGCTTTTATGAGTCTCTCAATAATTTTGGAGAGTACCGGTAGTAGCGCAATAGGTCTATAATTGCAGGTATTAGATATTTCACCACCCTTATGAAGAGGAATAATGATGGCTGTCTTCAGGCACTCTGGAAATTTACCTTTCTCAAAAGAATCATTAATTAGTGAGATGAGGACTTCTAACACATTTTCTGGAAGATTAGAAAAAAATTTTATCGATAGACCATCAGTATTACAGGAAGATTTGCTTTTGATACTATTGATTGTTTGGATCAGTTCAGATTTATTGACTGGTTTTATAAAGAATGAATTCGAGACCTTTCTTGAATTAGGGAGATAGGAAATGGGATCTTGTTGTGGCAAAATAGTTGATGTAATATTTTTACTCACATTAAGAAAGTATTCATTTAGATTTTCAGGGTCTGGAAGGGAAACTGTTTGAGCAGTGTGGGTTTTATTTCAAAGATCGTTTATTATGGACCAAGTTTCTTTTGCAACACTTTTAGAGCTTCCCAGACGGTTTTGGTAGTAGACTTTTTTAGCTGATTTTATAATTTTAAGATAGGTTGCCCTGTACTTGGTGATATATTCAGTGATAGAGACGTTGGTAGTAAATTTCTTGATATAGAGAAGAGAACGCATGTTCTTGGAAGATATTCGATACCTTTAGTAGTCCAGGGTTTGCGACGTTTTGGCTTAATTGCAATTAAAGGAAATGCATTATTGAAGATACAGACAAGCTTATCTAAAAAATCACTGAAATTATTATCCACGTCCATAGCAGGAAAGCGCCACTCAGAGGTTAAGCATAAATTTTGGAATTTACGTAAGTTCCGGGTGGAAAAAATCCTGCCTAAACGTCGGGTTTTCGAGGACGGTTTGCTGAAGATATTAAACTTCGAATAAACTGCTTTATGATCAGATAATCCAGCATTAATAATTGTAGAGTGGACATCAAGGGGTGAGAAATCTGAGACAGTATAATCAATTATGGTAGATGAAGTTTTTGTAATCCTTGTAGGAGAATCAACGTGCATTGTTAGACCATACGATTCAAATATGTTGACCAAGGATATTTGTGTAGCACAAGCAGCAGCATAATCAATGTTAAAGTCCCCGCATAAAATTTTTCTACTTTTATGGGGCAGGTCATCTAACAAATTTAGCAGGTTCTGAAAAAATAGTTCCACGGAAAAGTCAGGTGATCTATAAATGCAAATAATATAAAGATTAAGATTCTTATTGTAAACTAAGGAAAACTCAAAGAAGGCTTCACTTAACAAAAAGTCATATTTTGTTACCAAAGAAAAATCATTACTCGTAGACAGAATTAGTGTCCCCCCATAAGCTGAGCTTGGACGATCATACCTAGCAATTGTGGTGTATTTATCTACAAAAAAGGCTCGTTAACTTCAAGCCAGTGCTCTGTAACCGCAACTACCGGGGGAAATCCTAATTTCTCTAGGAACAAAAACAATTCATCAGTTTTGTATCTTATAGAACGAATATTAATCAGAACCATGCTAAAGTTATTATCATTAAAACAATTTGAGGATTCTAGTCCCTCAGAACACGTCGTGATGTTTAAATATTTCGTTTTGGAGAGGCAGCGGAATAGTAATTTCGGTGACATTCCCTTGATTTTTGCAGGTGTATAATTCTTTCAGAGGTAAGAAAGGACCTATAGGCATCAAGATCAGCTTCCACCTCATCTGGATCAATCCCATAGGCATTGTTAAATTTCAGCAGAATTCGTCGTAGATCTTCAGTCTTAATGGGAAGTCCCTCGGAAGCCAAAAAGAGTTTAACGCTTGTGTTGGTAAATCCATCGTAAAACACTGAAGATGGTTGGTCGTGTAGATAAGCAAGATGAAGTTTAATGGCTTTTAAGATATTCGATTCCCTTAATCTGGCTAGAAGATAGCGACTATTCGAGTTATTGGTTAATCTAACTCTTGGTGGGGTCAAAGGATCCAGATTTATCGAAGGTTCTAAAGTATTCTTCTTAATGAAGTTTATAGGCGAATGGAACGGATTCTTAGATTTACAAACTTCGATGGCCTGCTTGTCGGTACGTATGTTTGTGTTTTCTAGTTCATCTTTGTTCTTGCGAGAATTGGTAATTGGATTTTCCAAGGTAACAGGACTTCTGAGATTCTTCGGATTCTTATGTGACTCAGATGAAAGCGTTGGTTCAGAATAGGAAGATTCTATAGACCATTTAATGTTAACACCAGGTGGCCAAATTTCCTTATTAAATAATAAGTTGATAGATGTTTTAGATTTTATACCTATTTTGAACGAATAGCCAGTTGTTGTGTCGGCATCTTTAAGGAGTGCGTAGCATCTAATATATTCCTTAATGCCTAGCTTCTCTTTAATATAGTGAACAACTTGTATAGGGGTGTACGTTGGGGTCAAGTTACTAATAACTACAAAGTGACATTTATCTTCTGTAATTTTTGGCTTTTGCTCTGGACTCGGTTCGAGATGTCGGGACTCTTCAGTTTGGGTACTTGCGGTGTCATAAGATGTATTTTTCTTCAATCTCTCTTTTTTAGTTGGTATAGTAGATATATTTTTTGTAAGACTGCTCATTTGATTTGAAATTTCACCGATATTTGAAGAAAGCCTTTCTAATCCCAATTTAATCTCAGTTGAATTTTTGTCTTGGATTTCAAAAAAACTGACGATATATTGAAAATGTCGTGTTCCATCTGCCTTACAGATTTTAAAACCTTTTCAGGATTCAGCAGGTTGTTTAGTTTGTGGATCTCGTCAATTTTTTTTGTAAGATAGTCCAGTTTGCCGTTATTTTTAGTTAATAGGTCATAAGTCTCGATGAAAACAGGCAAATTGTCATTTAGTTTTTTAGAAACTTGAATTAAGGCCTCAAAGTTCTCTAAAGGTATTTGATTTTTTGATAAATTTGTAATTTTGTCATTTAAATATCTTAAGCTTGGAGAGCCACATACGGTAAAAAAGAATCTAAGATGAGAAAACTTTTGGTCCAATAGGGCTTTAGTGATGGTCTTGTTTAATCCTGTATATTTCATACAGAAGTTTCTTTGGAAATCTCCATTACATCTTAACTGGTTATATTTATCCGAGTCAGAATATTGTGTAAGACAATGTTCACAAGTATACGTCATTTTCAAGGTTAGATGTGCAAAAATTAACTAGGTCGATGTGATGATGGTAATAAAAATTGAAACACTTACAGCTAGTATTCACAACACATAAATCAAAACAAATAACAAAATTGTAAACACAAGAAAACAAATCAAAACATACATCCGTATACTTCCACTGCTGGAAAACGAATAAATTTAGCTTGTTCGTCTCGTTTTTGGAGATCAAATCTATGACGACTGGACTATATCCATTAGAACCGTTTTTTCATAAATTAGTTGATGATACGTAATCAATTTTTATACAATTTTGTATGACAGAATTTTGATATTTATATACCAATTAGAAGTCTTTGGTATAATCAATTCTCACCTACAAATCTTCACTTTATTCTTAAAGTTAAGAAATAATAAAAATATTATCCTACATTACAGCTTTATTATTATATTTATATTTATATTTATATTTATATGCTTGATAAAAATGAAAGAGTATCATGAATGCAATCTTTTTGAAAAATAAAATAGAGGATTATCAAGTTCAAAAATATGAGAAGATCATAATTTTCTTTTGTAGTTGACCCTGTATACAAATAATTGTGAATGATTTCTGTTAAATTTAATTTAAAAACTAGAACATTGTTTATATCATTACTTAAAATGAATACTTATTTATTTATTCCTTCTTTAAATACAGAGTCTTCAATTCATAGCAATTTCGAAATAAAAATTGTGATAAGTCGTTAATTACCTTGTATAGTACCGTCAAACCACAAATTGTAGGAACAGAGAAAATATACAGGGTGTTCTACTTTAAAAATTGCATGTTTGCTATACTACGTTGTTGTTATTCACCCTGTAGAATTCGGCATATTATCCAAGCCTGAAGATTATGATTGCCTACATTTTTTGTAAATATCTTTTTTGAATATTCTGTACCATAATGGAATTATCGATGTCACCCTGTGGAAAATATTATAAGTGCAATGGAAATGATGTGAAGAAGAATCTGCAGATCAACATCAATGGGCAAAGTGCTAAATGAACGGTTTGGAGAACTAATAAAAGTGAAGGAGATAATAAATTACGAAATATAAAAACGAAAATTACTCTGGTATGGACATATGCGAAGGATGGACGAGCCAAAATAGCGCTAGGAACTTGGGGGACGAAACTAAATAGAAGGAGGAGGACAGAACTTCCTAGATTATAGTGTAAGGGACAAATGAAAACAGCAACTTAAAAAAGGATGGGGTAAACGGCATACAGAATATTTTGCGAAAAGCACCGGATGACTGAGTAAGTAACTAAATTATAAAAAACAAATTATGAATATTTCAATCCGAGCATGTATATTACGACATCTTTTGTTTCTATGTAGTATTATTTAAATGAGACTAATAACTAAGAATATAGATTATCAATAAACATCAAGAAAACTAAATTTATGAGGATATCAAAGACCCAAAATAGTGATGAAAGCCTGACAATTAAAGGTAAAACTTTAGAACAAGTTGAAAACTACAACTATCTTGGCACAATAATTAATCACACAAACGATTACTCCAAAGAAATCAAAGTTCGAATAGAGAAAGCAAGAACAAACTTCAATAAAATGAGAAAGGTACTTTGTGCAAGAGAACTGAAATTAGACTTGATAGTTAGGCTGGAAAGGTGTTATATTTTCTCGACTCTGCTTTACGGGATAGAAGCATGGACACTTACCGCGTCGACTACTAAAAAGTTGGAAGCATTTGAACTGTGGGTGTATAGAAGAATCCTGAAGATATCATGGACCGAGCATGTAACAAACAACGAAATCATGAGAAGAGTCAACAAAAGACTGGAAATATTGGAAACCATCAAGACACGAAAGCTGCAATACCTGGGGCATGTTATGCGTAATGAGAGATACAACATACTTCAATTAATTATACGGGGGAAAATCCAGCGCAAGAGAAGTATAGGAAGAAGAAGAATCTCATGGTTGCGTAACTTGAGAGAATGGTACGGATGCAAATCAACCGAACTATTCAGAGCAGCAGCATCTAAGATCAGAATAGCCATGCTGATTGCCAACCTCCGTCGCGGAGATGGCACGTAAACAAGAAGATGAAATGAGACATGTGTAAGAAACTGGAAACATGAACATATAAGAGAATATTAAAAACGAAATGTCGAATACACTAATGACAGTGTATGTACCTAACCAAGTAAACTCACAAACTTAACATAAGTTATTAAGACCATCAAAAAGAAAATTTAAATTTTTCAGCCATTTTATGAGAAATGAAAAAAATCTTAATAATCGAAGATGAATATTTTGCTTAAGATTTATATAAATTTTCACGAATTGATTTAATTTTATCAGATATAAATGAAAAAGAAAAAAGTATTAACTACCTATCTCTATCGCCTGCATTTTTTATTTTAACAGTTTAAAATATGTATCAAATATTTTATTCATTCATTCAAACAGTTATTTATTATTTTTAGTACCACTTTTACATACATTAAAATTTTTCCCATCTGTTATCAAAAATTTTGTAATATTTTAAAAACTATTATATATGAATTCAGAATATTTTATATTATTTTTTATCAGGAAACAATAAGTAAAAAATACTTACGCCAAAATACTCGTATTCAAATATGTGGATAATCCCCACTCAAAATCAAAACTGAGCGTTCTTCAAATCCTAAACACGATATACCACCACTTTACAGTCACTGAACGCACAATGGTACCATTTTCCAACAATAATAACTTAGGTACTATAAGCTGCAGGTGTACCAATTAGAACTGGAAGGGGGGCAACGAAAATGATTTATAGATTAATGTTATGTATATACGAAGATAAACATTTTTTCTTCGCTCGCACTCCCTGAATTTACGCAATATCAACAGGCTTTTACACAAATGAAGAAAATATAGTATAAGGTTAAATCAGAATTCTTTCAAAACATCATGATTAATTTATTAATTTGGGGGACCAAGATCATTGAAAATATTGCACAATATTTTAATTTTCATAACATGAAATAAACGTGAAATATTGGGAAAGTATAATATTAAAAATAGTTCAATTTTATATAAAAAATGATTTTACTTAATTAGCCCAATAAATGACCGTTTTGGAGCGTAATTTTCAGGGGCAACTCCGAATTGCATAAAAATTTGGATTTAGGTTCTACTTACACTCCACTTCAAAGATGAATTTGTGCCGTTGGTTGCTTTTACTTGGGGGTGACAGTCACCCCTTCTCGGGGGATAAAAACGCGTGTTTAAAATAAGCCCGGAAATGGATAAATTGACAGATTATAAGCAACTTTCGTTCTATAAAGTTTTTTACGTAAATTAATACTTTTTGAGTTATTCGCGATTGAAAATATTGATTTTTCGACAAAAAAACTACGTTTTCAGACCGTTTTTCGCCAATAACTCAAAAAGTAAATATTTTATCAAAAAAATATTCTTATCAAAAGTGAAGCTTATAAAAAAACGAAAAAAATGGTGTATTAGTGAAGTCCATTAATTAAGTAAAAGCAAAGTTGTAGCTCATAAAAATACGTTCTTATTCGTCTAATTCCAAATGGAATAATTCAACGCGAAATGACCGAAAAATTAAGCACTTTTCGGGAAAAGCTTATTTATATTTTTAAAGTATCTAAAAAAAAGCTTTATAATTGTTTTTTACAAAAATTTCTATCGTCAAAAATAAACGAGTTACACTGAAAAAAAAAATAGTTGGCCCCTTTTTGTGGTAAAAAAATTGTGAAAACCTCCTTCTATTTAACACCCTAAATAAAATTAATCGTTACCGCTTTACCATTTATTTTAACTGTATGTGTATTGTTTATATGATCTGTAAGTTTGATTGATTCAAAGTGCTTATGTTTGAAATACTTCGGTTATATAGTAAAAAAAATTTTCTAAAATTTTTTGAAAAATTTCATTTTTTCAAAATAACTTAAAAAGTATTAGTGATAAGAAAAATCTTAAGGAGTAAAAAAATGTAGGTTTTGCTATTATGAATATACTAGTTTCATTTTGTTTCTCCGTAAGACAAAAATTGGTTAAGATATGGCAAAATTTGCATACACTCGTGAATAGTGACCCGTTCAAGCTTTTTCAACTAATAACCCTTTCAAAAATAAGCACTTTAAACCGGCGAGACTGACAGATCATATAAAAGATGGATAAGTAAGTAAATTGTTTGTAAAGCGGTAGCGATTAATTTCATTTGGGGAGCTAAACACGGGGAGATTTTCATGATTTTTTTACCAAGAAAAAAGATGGCCAACTTTATTTCGAGCGTAACTTGCTTATTTTCAATGCTAGACACTTTTATGAACAATTAAAATAAAGCTTTTTATAAACACTTTAAAAAAGTTTAAATGGATTTTGCCCGAAAAGTGCTTAATTTTTCGGTGATTTCACCTTGAAATATTCGATTTGGAATTAGACGAATAAGAACGTATTTTTCATGAGCTACAACTTTGTTTTTACTCGATTGATAGACTTTACTGATACACCATTTTTTTCGGCTTTTTATAAGCTACACTTTTGCTAAGAATATTTTTTCGATTAGATATTTACTTTTTGAGTTATTTGCAAAAAACCGTCTGAAAACGTAGTTATTTTGTCGAAAAATAAACATTTTCAATCGCAAATAACTCGAAGAGTATTGACTAACATAAAAAACTCTATAGAACAAAAAATGCTTAAAAGCAATCAATTAATCCATTTCCGGTCTGATCTTGAACCTATGTTTTTTCACCCCCGAGAAGGGGTGACTTTAACCCCCCCAAGTAAAAGCAACCAACGGCACAATTTCAACTTTGAAGTGGAGGGTAAGTAGAACCTAAATCCAAATTTTCATACAATTCGGAGCTGCCCCTAAAAATTACACGGTATCGCCGTATTTCCCGTTCATTTACTGGGCTAAATTTGTTTTTGACAAAACTTGGTGAATCTAATATTCAATCCTTTGAAGTAGAACGAAAGGCTAACCGACTAAGAAACAAAAAACCATAGGGATAGATGACATACCAGTGAAGAAACTGGACGAGACTGACGTAGATATACCTAATGATATGTGCATCATGATATGTATTATCACAGTTTGTCCAGATTGTCCTTATTCCTCATACTAGCAAAACCCTACTACATATATAATCAATGAAGAGCTAAAGATCTTTCTATTTCCAGAAAGAGCTGAAGAAAAATGCGAAGTCGTATCAGGAAAAAGAAGCCTGAGCAGATATGGAACACCAGATAGATAAGAGAAAATGCGTAGGAATACATTTTCACTCGGTAAAATGGAATTTTCTGTGGAGTAAAATGGGAAATATGGGAGTACCTATCCACCCAGATTTCTTACCTAGTAAGAAATCTGTATTACCAAAACTCAGCCAAAGTTAAAGTATAAGGAATATCAAAAATGAATAACCATCTTCAATTTCGTTGCAAAACGAAATACAGCCGCATCATATTCTAGTCCAATCAGAGAGTACAGCAAGCACCTCTGCCGGTTTCGAAACTTATTAGTCTTTCATCAGGAGGCACATATGCTGCTCTCTCTGATCCAACCAAAACAAACCCTGTCGTGCAGTCACGGATTGCAACGAACGAAATGGCATAGATGCCCTAGCGGCAACTACTAGCAAAAGTCTAAGTTTTTATTCTAATGGCATATAAAACAACGTAATGTTACTCTATATCCCACCAGACTGAAAACAATGGGAACCTTCTCTGGTTACACCTCCGAGGCTTCTACAATTTGCAAGCCATACGGATGCTGAGACTAAGGAAGATGAGAGAATTTTACAATTTATAATTCACGTCCCATCTGCTCAGCGTGGTAAAGTTTCAACGATAATGGTCCTCTTCGTACTCCAATCAGAGTAAACATGTAAATCAAAAATAAATAACCATTTTCAATTTCGTTGCAAAACGAAAATACAGCCGCATCATCTTCTTCTTCTTCAGGTGCCATCCCCGCTACGGAGGTTGGCAATCATCATAGCTATTTTAATTTTTGCGGCAGTAGCTTTAAATAGTTGTTTTGAGCTGCATCCAAACCATTATCTGAGGTTCTTCAGCCATGAAATTCGTCTTCTGCCGATGCTTCTTCTGCCATCTATCTTTCCCTGCATTATGAGTCGCAGGATGCCACACTTCTCGCCCCGCATCACATGTCCAAGATACTGTAGTTTTCTTTCTTTAATTGTAAGTTCAACTTCCTTCTCTTTACCTATTCTTCTCAGTACTTCATTGTTCGTAGTTCTATCTACCCAGGAAACCCTCATAATTCTTCTATAGGTCCACATTTCAAAGGCGTTAAGTCGTCTCATTGTCTCTACATTTAACGTCCATGATTAAAGTCCATAGTATAGTACACTATATACGTAACATTTTGTTAGGCGTACTTTAAGAGCTAATGTTAAATCTTTGCTACATAGGACCTTTTTCATATTCATAAAATTAGAACGTGCTTTCTCGATTCTGACTTTAATTTCTGCAGAGTAGTCATTATTTTCGGTTATAAGTGTTCCTAGGTAAGTGTACTTTTTTCTCTTTCGATCTGCTGGCCCTCTACTATCAAGATTTCGTTAGTATTATGGTTGTTTTTACTAATTTTCATAAACTTCGTCTTTTTGATATTGAGAGAGAGTCCGTACTCCCTACTACACCTTACTATTTTACTCATGAGTATTTGCAGGTCTTGTAATCTATCGGCTATTATTACTGTATCATCTGCATATCTGATGTTGTTAACTAAGACTCCATTTACTCTTATGCGGACTGTTTCATTTTCCAGAGTTTCTCGCATTACTTCTTCAGAATAAGCGTTAAATAATAGAGGTGATAGTATGCAGCCTTGCCTGACTCCTCTCTTTATTTCCATTTCTTCAGATGTTTCTTTTTCTATTCTTACTATTGTTCGCTGATTATAATAGAGATGTGTTATTAGTCTTAAATCTCTTTCATCTAGGTTTTTAGTTTTTAGAATTTCCATGAGTCGGTCATGTTTTACTTTATCAAACGCTTTATTATAGTCTATAAAACAGACGTAAAGAGAACGGTTAACATCCAAACATCTCTGTGTCAGCACGTTGAAGGAGAATAATGCCTCTCTGGTGCCCATACCATTGCGGAACCCATATTGAGTGTCACTAATATCCAGCTCCAGTTTAGAGTGTATTCTGGCGTGGATAATTTTCAGCAGAATTTTCAAGGTATGTGACATTAAGCTTATGGTTCGGTAGTCACTGCATTCTTTGGCATTCACTTTTTTTGGCAAACACACAAATTCTGATGTCAACATTTCTCTAGGGATGATTCCCGTAGTATCGATAGCGTTGAACAGTTCTACTATTATGTCCAGGTTTTTCTCGTTAACCAACTTTATCAGCTCGCTAGGTAATTCATCTGGACCAGCAGATTTATTAGTCTTCATAGAGTTTATTGCCTGACTAACCTCTGATTTGGTTATCTCTGGGCCTACGTCTCCGGTTTGGCTATCTACGGATGTACTAGCTTCTCTCTGGTCATGAAATAGTTCCTCGATGTACTCTTTCCATCGTCGTAGTTTTCGTTCTGTCTCCATTATAATATTTCCGTTATTGTCAAGCAATATATTTGAGGTTCTTCTATTTCCTATTCCGGCTAGTTCTTTGACTTTTTATGTAGGTTGAAGTTGTCATATCTGTTTTGAAGTTCTTCTATTTCTTTACATTTTTCAGAGAAGTAGGTTTCTTTAGCCTCCCTAATTTTACTTCTTATTTGGTTTTGAAGCGGTTTATAGCGGGTCTTATTATTTGTTTTGTTTTTTCTTCTTTCATTCATCAACTCTAGAATTTCCTCCGTCATCCATTCTTCTTTCTTACATTTGGTTGTTGTAAGTACTTTCTTACTTGAGTCGCTTACTTAAGCCGCATCATATTCTAGTCTAATCAGAAAGTGCAGCAAGCACCTCTGCCGGTTTCGAAACTTATTAGTCTCTCATCAGGAGGCACATATGCTGCTCTCTCTGATCCAACCAAAACAAACCCCGGCGTGCAGTCACGGATTGCAATGAACTAAATGGCATAGATGCCCTAGTGGCAACTGCTAGCAAAAGACTAAGTTTTCATTCTAATGGCATATAAAACAACATAATGTTACTCTATATCCCACCAGACTGAAAACAGTGGTTACACCTCCGACGCTTCTACAATTTGCAAGCCATACGGGTAGAAGGTTCCCATTGTTTTCAGTCTGGTGGGATATAGAGTAACATTACGATAATTTATATGCCATTAGAATGAAAACTTAGTCCTTTACTAGCAGTTGCCGCAAGGCATCTATGCCATTTCGTTCGTTGCAATTCGTGACTGCACGCCGGGGTTTGTTTTGGTTGGATCAGAGAGAGCAGCATATGTGCCTCCTGATGAGAGACTAATAAGTTTCGAAACCGGTAGAGGTGCTTGCTGCACTATCTGATTAGACTAGAATATGATGCGGCTGTAATTTCGTTTTGCAACGAAATTGAAAATGGTTATTCATTTTTTATTTACTTGTTTACTCTGATTGGAGTACGAAGGGAACCATTCTCGTTGGAACTTTACCGCGCTGAGCAGATGGGACGTGTATTATAAATTGTAAAATTCCCTCATCTTCCTTAGTCTCAGTATCCGTATGGCTTGTAGAAGCCTCGGAGGTGTAACCAGAGAAGGTTTCCATTGTTTTCAGTCTGGTGGGATATAGAGTAACATTACGATAATTTATATGCCATTAGAATGAAAACTTAGTCCTTTACTAGCAGTTGCCGCAAGGCATCTATGCCATTTCGTTCGTTGCAATCCGTGACTGCACGCCGGGGTTTGTTTTGGTTGGATCAGAGAGAGCAGCATATGTGCCTCCTGATGAGAGACTAATAAGTTTCGAAACCGGTAGAGGTGCTTGCTGCACTATCTGATTAGACTAGAATATGATGCGGCTGTAATTTCGTTTTGCAACGAAATTGAAAATGGTTATTCATTTTTTATTTACTTGTTTACTCTGATTGGAGTACGAAGGGAACCATTCTCGTTGGAACTTTACCGCGCTGAGCAGATGGGACGTGTATTATAAATTGTAAAATTCCCTCATCTTCCTTAGTCTCAGCATCCGTATGGCTTGTAGAAGCCTCGGAGGTGTAACCAGAGAAGGTTCCCATTGTTTTCAGTCTGGTGGGATATAGAGTAACATTACGTTGTTTTATATGCTATTAGAATGAAAACTTAGTCTTTTTATAAGGAATATATTCAAATGCGTTAAAAACAAAGAAAGGGCTGTATAATATCACCATTATTATACAACATATATTCTGAATATGTAATGAGGAAAGTGCTAGACGAATGGGGTGGAGGAATCACTACAGGAGGCAGCAAAATCAGTAACCTGCGATACGCAGATGACAAATTTATACTAGCAACGAATGAAGTCGAAATGATTACCATCACCGAACGACTAAGCCGGATAAGCAAAGAGTTCTTCGGAGCAAGAGCTCTTCAGATTAATACTCCATCCATCCATCCAATGGCACTACAGCCCAAATCGAGCCTTGGCCTCCTTCAATAAGCTTCTCCAATCATTTCGATTTACCGTTGTTCTTTTCCATGAACGCGTTCCCAGGAAGTTTCTGGCATCCTCATCGACTTCGTCTTCCCATCTCCTTTTAGGTCTTCCAACAGGTCTTCTTCCCTGCATTCTTGCATTCAGCAATTTTCTGGGGATTCTATTCTCATGCATGCGGACCACGTGCCCTGCCCACCGTAATCTCTTCAGATTAATACTGGAAAAACAAAAATAATAATCGCACATATACACCAAGTGGCGAATTTAGACGTTAGTAGACAGATTTATATACGTGGTTTCCCTGATACCCAATAATGGCGATAGCTCTTCAGAAATCAAACGTCAAAACTACAGTCAAAAGTAAATAAATTGAAGAAAAATTTTTTGTTCCAAATTTATATAAATTTGAACAAATTGATCTAATTTGGCATCTTCTTCTTCATGTACCATGTCCTTTCAGAACGTTGGTTACCATCATAGCTATCTTAATTTTATTCACTGCTACCCTAAATAACATGCTCACATTCACAGTCCAAGACTTGACACCATAAAGTAAGACCGAGAACACGTAGCAGCGAAGTAGACGGATGCTTAATGCCAATTTTAGATCTCTGTTACATAATACTTTGGACATCAAGCGTAGACAAATACAAATGTCTAGGAACATTAGTTAGTCAAAATGCAGAACAAACACCAGAGATTAAAAAGCCGTATAGAAATCTTCTTCTTTAGGTGCCATGTCTGTATTCAAACGTTGGCCGTCATCATGTTTACAATTTCTTGAAATCTCTCTCTATCGGCTGCTGCGCGAAATAATTCTTCTACTGTGCAGCTACACCATTGTCTAATATTACGCAGCCATGAAAGTTTCTTTCGACCAATCCATCTCTTTCCCTCCACTTTTCCTTGTGTTATAAGGCGAAGCAGATGGTATTTAGGTCCTCTAATTATATGGCCGAAGTATTCTGTTTTTCTCCTCTTTATGATGCTTATGAGCAGACGTTCCGAATTCATCATTTGAAGAACATCTTCATTGGAAGTGTGCGAAACCCACGATATCTTTAGGATTCGTCGATAGCACCACAATTCGAATGCTTCTATTTTGTTTAGCATTGTGGTTTTTAACGTCCATGTTTCACAACCATACAATAGGATAGACCACACATAACATTTCAGCACCTTCTTTAGAATATTCATCGAAAGGTTTCTATTACATAAAACTGGTTTCCAGGTCATAAAAGCCTTCCGTGATATTTCGATCCTAGTTATTATCTCTTCATCAGAGTCACAATTTACATTTAACCAGCTGCCAAGGTACTTGAAATGATTTAGCCGTTCTAACTCCTCTCCATCAAGAGAAAGCTGACCTTGATCTATATTAATCTTTCCAACTGCCATCCACTTTGTTTTTGAAATGTTGATTTTAAGGCCTCTCCGATAGCTTGCTTCACTGACTAGATTTAGTAGTGTCTGAAGATCTTGTAAATTTTCAGCAAGAATGGCTGTATCGTCAGCGTATCTAATATTGTTGATTACTTCTCCGCCTAGCCTTACTCCCTCTTGTCTATCATCCAAAGCCTCCCTAAAGATTTCTTCAGAGTACAGATTAAAAAGGGTGGGTGATAAAACACAGCCTTGTCGTACTCCACGTTTTATCGGCAGTTTTTCAGTACGACTGTCTCCAATTTCGATAGAGGCTACTTGATTGTAATATAAGTATTTCAGCAGTCTTATATCGTAGTGGTCAAGTCCTGCTGCCTGCAGGCAATCGAAAAGTGTATCATGTTGTACTCGGTCGAATGCCTTCTCGAAGTCGATGAAACAAACATAAACGTTCTTTCGGAATTCGGAAACAAAAACTATTAACGGTCCTTCAGAGTTACTTTAGAACAGATTACAGGGTAATAAATAAAAGAACAATTTTCTTTGGAAACTTTCATCCCAAAAATAAAAGTAATCGATTACAGGGAGTTGTCACTAAACGACAGAAGATTATAAATATGATCGTTAGATGAGCGAAACAGACGCATTAAAACTTTTTCTTTCTAACAATTTTTTGGCAATCAAAATAAGAAAATGTTATATACTTACTAAGGGTCTAACAATTTATTTTCTATTCATTAAAAAAAGAAACACATGAAAGAATTTAATACACCATTTTTTACACTTTATATTTTCTTCTTCTTTGCGCGCCATCTACCAACCGTATAGAAATAGTAAGGACAAAATTTGTGAAAATGAAACATCTATTATGTAGTAGACACCTAAGAATGGATCTAAGGATAAGATTGTTGCGCTGCTACGTTTTTATAAATTTGCTCTACGGATCTGAGGCCTGGACATTGAAGCAATTAGAGATTAAGAAATTGGAAGCTTTTGAGCGTTAGTGTTATCGAAGAATTCTACGAATATCATGGGTAGACAAGATTAGCAATATTGAAGAACTTGATAGGTTTTTTTTTTGTTTTTTGGCATGGGCTGTCGCCACTCAGCCAGTCACAATAAGTGTATTTTAAAATCTAAATACATGTCAAAAATATAAAACAAAACAAAAATAAGAAAGATAAGGAAACGTTACCGTAAAGGTGGTTGCAAATTATTGTATTCAAGAGTTAAGGTGCAATATTGCAAATTATTGTATTCAGGAGTTAAGGTAGGAATAAGACAGGGTCACTTGCTTCTTCTTGTCTAGGGACCCTTCAAGACATTTCGTTTAGACATAACTAGACTAGGTCGCGGATAGGGTTAATAAAAGGGAAAAATTATAGACACAATTATGAGGCGGAAGCTTGAATATTTCGGTCATTGAGGGCAAAATAAAAGGTACATGAGATGTAGTAAGAAGGCGAACTTGCTGGTTACTAAATATAAGGGAATGGTTTAGTTTGGGCTCTAACCAACTATTTAGAGCTGAAATAAGTAAAATAAGAATTGCTATGTTGATATCCAACCTTCGATAGAAGATGAAATCTTAAGAAAAAGTATCAGATATTACTAGATAGGTCATCATCATTCTCTTTGCCTTATCCCTATGCGGGGTCGGCTTCCCTAATTGCAATTCTCCACACAATTCTATATTGGGTCATATCAATGTTAATCTCCTTTACCAACATGTCCTGCCTTATCGTCTCCCCCCAGGTCTTCTTTGGTCTTCCTCTCCTACTCCTTCCAGAAATCTGCACTTCAGCTATACTTCCTATTGGGTGATTAACGTCTCGACATTGAACATGACCAAACCATCTTAACCTATGCTCTCTCATTTTGGCATCAATTGGTGCCACACCTAGACTTCCCCTAATATACTAATTTCTAATTTTATCCTTCTTTGTCACTCCACTCATTTATCTAAGCATTCTTATTTCCGCCACATGCATTCGTTGTTCCTCTTTCTTTTTCACTGCCCAACATTCAGTTCCGTACACCATAGCCGGTCTTATGGCTGTTTTATAGAATTTTCCCTTCAGCTTCATTGGAATTTTTCTGTCACACAACACACCACTCGCTTCTTTCCACTTCGTTCGTCCTGCCCTAATTCTACTGCATGCATCTCCATCTATTTCTCCATTACTTTGTAATACCGATCCTAGGTACTTAAAACTATTGCTTTTCACAATCATTTCACCATCCAAAGATACCATTTTATTTGTAGTAACTCCATCTTTAAATAAACATTCCAAATACTCTGTTTTTGTCCAACTAAGTTTTAAACCTTTTTCCTCCAGAGCTTGTCTCCACTGTTCCAGTTTTTGTTCCAAGTCTCTTTCACTATTTCCTATTAACACTACATCATCAGCATACATTAGGCACCATGGAATGCTACCCTGAATTTTGCTGTTATTTGGTCCAAAATTAATGAGAATAAATAAGGACTAAGCACCGAGCCTTGGTGCAATCCTACTTTCACCTGAAATTTATCAGTCTCTCCCACACCTGTCCTAACACTAGTCGTTACTCCCTCGTACATATCTCTCACAATCTTTACATATTCGCCAGGGACTCGTTTCTTATTGAGTGCCCACCACAGAATCTCTCGAGGAACTCTATCATATGCTTTCTCAAGATCAATGAATATGGTATTATAGGTGAAAGATTGCACCAAGGCTCGGTGCTTAGTCCTTATTAATTCTCATTAGTGTTGGACCAGATAACATCAAAACTACAGGGTAGCATTCCATGGTGCCTAATGTACGCTGACGATGTAGTGTTAATAAGAAATAGTGAAAGAGACTTAAAACAAAAACTAGAACAGTGGAGACAAACTCTGGAGGGAAAAGGTTTAAAACTTAGTAGGACAAAAACAGAGTATTTGGAATATTCATTTAAAGATTGAGTTACTACAAATAAAATGGTATCTTTGGATGGTGCAGTAGAATTAGGGCTGGATGGACGAAGTGGAAAGAAGCGAGTGGTGTGTTGGATGACAGAAAAATTCCAATGAAGTGTGTGACAAAAATTATTAGATAAGTATAAATAAAAAATAAAAACAGATTAACTATCTCTATCGTCTGCATTTTTTATTAACATGGTTTTAACATGGTTTTTAAGTATGTATCAAATATTTTAGTCATTAAGGGCGTAGTTGCAAAATTTGGGCTCCAGTACTTTTTAAATGCATTTATGTTTTTCGAATCCTGAAAAAACTAATAAATATTTTTGAAAAATTTAAACGCAGAATGAAAGATTACATTATTGCCGAGGGCCGCAACTCCTTAGAATAAACAAAAAGTTTATTTTAAATGAGATATTTGCAATAAAAAATCACACTAAATTTTCTCTTTTTTTTTTTCACCCCTGTAACTTGTTAAAATAAACATTATAGAATTTTTCAGTGGCTTTCGACCCTAGGTTATAACGTAATCTTTCATTCTGCGTTTAAATTTTCCAAAAATATTTATAGGCCTATATCCCGCGTACCAAAAAAAGTTTATTAATAGCAAGCTGAAAATTTGTTAACAGCTTAACGGTGTCTAGTCGAACAAACTTTGATGTACGGGAACACTGAAACAGGGAAAGTTTTAATTGTGGAGCAGGTTACAGGTTTCGAACGTCACAGTACGAAAACGTCCCACGTATTTTATACCACCAACATAATTCCTGTCGGACATATTCTACGTGTCGGACATATTAAAATGCCCAACATATTTGTCGGACAAACATTTTTCATATATTATATAAAGTTTACTATTGAATGAGCTTAAAAACAACCAGCTAGTTTTCACAATCTTAAACTTGTCAGAGTGACACGTTCCACAATTAAAATCACGTTCCAAAATTAAAACTTCCACTGTTCCAGTGTTCCTGTACATCAAAGTTTGTCCGACTAGACACCCTTAAGATATTAACAAATTTTCAGCTTGCTATTAATATTTTTGGTACGCGGTATCCAGGCCTATTATTAGTTTTCTCAGGATTAGAAAAAAATGAATGTTTTTAAAAAGCATTGGAGCCGAAATTTTGCGCCCACCCCGTTAATTAAAAACGTCATTTATTATTTTTAATTGCACTTTTAAGTACTTCAAGATTTCTTAAATTTTACTTCTGTTATCAAAAATTTTGTACCTAATAATTTAAAAACATATGAATTCAAAATATTTTATAAGTATTATTTTTTTATTAGGAAGCAATATTATTTAAAAAAAAATACTTACGCCAAAATACTCGTATTCAAATATGTGGTTAATCCAGACTCAAAATCAAAGCTGAGCGTTCTTTAAATCCTGAACACGATATACCACCACTTTACAATCACTGAATGCACAATAATGGTATCATTTTCCAACAATAACTTGGGTACTATAAGCTGCATGTGTACCAATTAGAACTGGAAGGGGGGCAACGAAAATGATTTATAGATTAATATGTTATAATATATATATATATATATATATATATATATATATATATATATATATATATATATATATATATATATATATATATATAGTGGCTAAACACCCCTTTAGGGGTTACGCCGCTTACGCTCTCTAGATCTATGTTTTGAGGTAGATCAGTCCTCATGTTCGTTATTTAATTTTCTCTGTTATTTTTCTCCACTCTTTCCTGTCTCTGGTTTTCCCTTTCCAATGTCGTATGCCCGCATTGTTGAGATCACTTACTACTTCTTGTAACCATGTAGATCTTGGTCTTCCACGTCTTCTTTTGCCAGCTGGTGTCCATTCCAATATTGAGTATATCGTCGTAGTTGATCCGGATCTCCATATGTGTCCTAGCCATTTTGCTCTTTGCTGTTTTATTTTACATACTATATCCTCCTCAATTTCTTCCAGTAACTCAAGGTTCGTTCTTTGTCTAAATTCATTGTCATTTATTTTTATTGGTCCTAATATTGCTCTTAATATTTTTCTTTCTTGTATTCTAAGGTTTTCCTCTTGTTTTTTTGTCATGCTAAGAGTTTCGGCTGCATACATCATCGTCGGTCGAATTATTGTTTTGTATACTTTCATTTTTGATTTCTTACTCAATAACTTATTTTTAAGTAATTTTTTATTTGCATGGAAGCTCTTATTTGCTGTAATAATCCTTTCTTTGATTTCGGTTTCTCTTTCTCCATTGTTTGTTATTAATATTCCTAAATATTTAAATTTTTCGACTTCTTCAAAAGTGTATTCTCCTACTCTAACCTTTCTGTTTTCAAAGTTTTTGTCAAATCTCATTATTTTGGTTTTCTCTTGGTTTATTTTTAATCCCATTACTTTTCCTTCTGTTACCATTTCGTTTAACATTCGTTCCATTGTTTTTCTATTTTTTGTTATTAGCACAATATCATCAGCGTATGCTATTATTTGTCCTTCTCTCGTTCGGAGGGTGCCTTTGTTGATCTTCCTGACGACGTATTCTAGGGCAAGATTAAACAGAGTTGCTGATAATGAATCTCCTTGTCTCACCCCTTTATTGATGACAAATTCTTCTGTGTCGCCTACTTGAGTTTTTATACTAACTACAGTTCTACTCATTGTCATTTGTATTAATCTTCTTAATTTATGTTGTATTCCCATTTCTTTCAGAGCTACCATTAGTTTTGATCTATTTATTGTATCAAATGCTTGTCGAAAATCTATAAAAAGCAGTTCAATTTCTATTTTATATCCATGAGCTTTTTCCATAATTTGTTTAACTGTATGTATGGCATCTGTTGTAGACTTTCCCTTAACAAATCCGCATTGATAGTGTCCTATGATATTCGTGGTAGCTTCGGTCAGTCTTCGTTGTATTAAGGCGGACATGATTTTATATGCTGTGTTTAATAGCGTCAGTCCTCTGTAGTTTTTACACATCTGTTGATCTCCTTTTTTATGAATCGTGATAATTTGTCCTTTGTACCATTCTTCCGGCATTTTTTCTTCGTCCCATATGTCTTTTATTAAATTGTATAATCTATCTTTTAATTCTTCACCACCATATTTTATAAGCTCCATATTGATACAGTCCGATCCTGAGGCTTTACCATTACGGCTGCTATTAATAATTTCCTCAACTTCCTCTTTTGTTGGTATTTGTAGCTGGTTTCCTAACATCATTGTCTCTTCTCCTCTGTTTTCATTTAGGTCTTGATCTTGTTGTTCTGTTAATAATTCTTTAAAATAGTTAGTCCAAATTTCTTTATACTCTTCATCGTTTTCTGATACTTTTCCATTTTTATCTTTTATGCTTTTTATCTTTCCTTTAAACGTTTTGTTCTGCTCACTAATTTTCTTATAGAATTCTTTTGTGTTTCTGTTCTTACTCTCTTTTTCTATTTCTTTTATCTTATAATCCAACCACTCACGTCTAATTTTCCTTATTTTTTTCTTACATGCATGCCTTATTATATTGTATTCTTCCCTATAATCCTGTCTATTTGTTCTTATCCACATTTGTCTCATTTCTACCTTCTTTTTTAACATTTTATGGCATTCTTCATTATACCATTCTTGTCTTTTTTTGTTTCTTTTTATCCCTACGTGTACTTCCGCTGTTTCATTTATACATTTTTTTATATTTCTCCATTCTGTTTCTATATCCTTTGTAGGTTTAGATTGTTCCTTCAGTTTTTTGTTCATGTCATCAGCATATTTAATCCTTATGTCTGGAGTATTCAGTTTTTCTACGTGCCATTTATTTTTTGTTGTCGTGTTTTTTAGTGTTCTTTTGACTTTTTGTCTTACTTTTGCAGTCACCATAAAATGGTCTGTGTCTGCATGTGCACCTCTGTAGGACCTCACGTCTGTTACCGATGTTTGCTTCCTTCTTGTAATCAGAATATGGTCTATTTGTGACCATGTTTTTTGGTCTGGGGAAATATGGTATAATATATACGAAGATAAACATTTTTTCTTCGCTCGCACTCCCTTTTAGCATTTACGCAATATCAGCAGGCTTTTACACAAATGAAGAAAATAATATCGTATAAGGTTATTAGAATTCTTGCATAACATCATGATTAATTTATTAATTTGGGAGACCAAGATCATTGAAAATATTGCAAAATATTTTAATTTTCATAACATGAAATAAACCTGAAATATTGGGAAAGTATGTATTATAGTTCAATTTTATATTAAATATATAGTCCGTTCTCTAACGGTAAAATATTGCAAATCTCTAAATTTTAAAGAACCGGTTGGATTGACATGAAATTTGGCATACACATAGCTAACAAGTCAAAGAAAAAAAGTGATATTGTGCCGATATGTGCTTTTGCCCTGGGGGTGGTTTTCACCCCCTCTTGGGGGTGAAAAAATATTCGTCCAACGAAATTCAGGAAATGGATAAACTGGCTAATTTTAAGTAACTCTTGTTCTATAGAGTTTTTTCACTAAGTCAATACTTTTCGAGTTATTTGGAAGTGAATATGTTCATTTTTTCAACAAAATAACCACGCTTTTAGACGGTTTTTCGCAAATAACTCAAATAGTAAGTATTTTGTCGAAAAAACATTCTTAGCAAAAATATAGCCTGTAAAATTAAAAAAAAAATGGTGTATATATCACGTCTCTACACCTAGTAGAAGCAGAGTTATAGCTAATAAAAAATAGGTTCATACTCGTCAAATTCCAAATGGAATACTTTAACGTGAAATAACCAAAAATGAAGCACATTTCGGGGAAAACTCATTAAAACTTATTTAAAGTGTTTAAAAAAAGCTTTATTTTTGTTTTATAAAAAAAATTTCTAGCATCAAAATTAAACAAGTTACGCTCAAAATAAATTTAGTCCCTTTTGGTTTTGGTAAAAAAATCGAGAAAATCACCCCCTAATTAGTATCTTAAATGAACTTAATCGTTACGACTTCACAAGTTTCTTGACTCATGTATATATTGTTTATATTATATGATCTGTAAGTTTCATCGGTTCAAAGTCCTTATTATTGAAAGGGCTGTAGTTAAAAGGGGTTAAACGAGTCACTGATCACGAATGTATGCAAATTTAGAAACACCAAATCTTAATCAATTTTTGTCTAACAAAAAAATCAAAAAAATACATGATATTCAGAAAAGCAAATCTGACTTTTTTTGTTTTTCGAGATTTTTGGTATCTCTAACAATTTTTAAGTTATTTTGAAAAAAAGCATATTTTTCAAAATTTTAATTTTTAAAAATTTTACTTTGAAACCAAATTTTTTCAAAAATAAGCATTTTGAATCGATGAAACTTACAGATCATATAAACACAACATAAGTAAAATAATTTGTGGAGCGGTATCGATTAATTTCATTTAAGTTGCTAATTAGAGGGTGGTCTTCCCGATTTTTTTTTTTTTTTTTGAAATAACAAAAGGGACCAACTTTATTTTGAGCGTAACTTGCTTAACTTTAATGCTAGAAACTTTTTGTAAAAACAAAAATAAAGCTTTTTTTAAACACTATAAAAAAGTTATAATGGGTTTTTCCCAAAAAGTGCTTAATTTTTTGGGTATTTCACGTCGAAATATTCTATTTGAAACTTGGTGAATATGAATCTATTTTTCATTAGCTATAACTTCGGTTCTACGAGATCCAGAGACCTAACGCGTACACCATTTTTTTTTTACTTTTTATAAGCTATATTTTTGCTAAGAACGTTTTTTTCGACAAAATACTTACTTTTTGAGTTATTTCTGAAAAAGCGTCTAAAAATGTGGTTATTTTGTTGAAAAATGAACATATTCACTCGCAAATAACTCGAAAAGTGTTGACTTGGCGAAAAAGCTCTATAGAACAAAAGTTACTTAAAATTAGTCAGGGCAAAAGCACACATCGGCACAATATCACTTTTTTTCTTTGACATGTAAGCTATACGTATGCCAAATTTCATGTCAATCCAAATGGTTCTTTAAAATTTAGAGCAAAAACCGTGAAAGAATGGACTAATAGTTCAATATAAAAAATGCTTTTAGTCAATTTGATTTTGACAAAACTAATTGTATCTAATATTCACTACTTTCAAGTAGTATAGAAGGCTCCCAACGCAACGCTCCCAACAAATTAAGAAACAAAAAAACACAGGGATAGATGGCGTACCAGCGGACACAATGTGCGAGACTGACGTAGATGTACCTAATGCTGTATATGTGCAGCATGATATGTATCACAATTTGTCCAAAATTTTATGTTAGGTATTAAAAACAAACTTCTCAGAAGATTGCAACCAATTATAGCAAAAAAATTAATTCCAAATCACCATTTTGGCTTTAGACAGAAACACTCCACTATAGACCAACTCCACAGAGCCACCGATATTAGATATAGAAAATGCACTAGATGAAATAAAAGTTTATTCAACTTTATTCTTAGATGTTGCCCAAGCATTTGACAGGGTTTACATGAAGGACTATTTCATAAATTAGAGACTATTCTTCCAAAATCATGCACAGACATAATTAAATCGTACTTAACTGATAGATATTTTAGAACCAAGCAAGATTATGTTTATTCTGAACTTCGGGGACTTCTGAAGGGAAGCCAGAGTCCCACAGGGTAGCGTCTTGGGCCCGATCCTTTATCTCTTTTATACATGTGATGTACCAGAATTCGATAACTACTCGCACGCCGGCAAGAAAAATGACACAAGTCAAAAATTGGGAATTTTGGGGTTATGCCATGGAAACGTATCAATGAAGTGTCCCAACGTTCACGAAAACCGCCACATCTCTAACTATAAATTTGTCCACGTGAGGGCAGTTGTGTCACTTTATCGAAGGCTAGTTCGTCAAGAAACCAATCAAGAAAATCGTCACTTTTGAGTTGTGTCACTTTTCGTGAATAAGATAAGTTTAATGTAATTTTTTATACGGTCATAATTAGTAATATTATCTTAGTAATATTAAACTAATTAGGTGTTAAATAACTTTTTTATATTATTATTACATACAGTAAGGTCTTTTTTTATGCAGATTATTTTAATGCGATTTTGAAGTTGTGCGGTTTATATTTCATCCAAATTTTCTATTATTAACAGCTACTATAATAATTTTATTAATATTAACTCTTCACATCCAGATATAAGCAAAGTATAGTCAGTGTTTGCAATTCGGGGAGCCCCTGGTTACATGATGTTGCTATTACATCATTATGTACAATCTGTAATTGTTTTGAAATTAAATTTTCTCTTAGCGGTGCTATTTTATAATAAGTGGAGAATTTAAATTTTGCTGATTCAAGTTGCAGTTTAATGAGCAGCACATTTTGATTTATTGATTGAAACATTTAACGTGAGTGTCATAAAGTTTCATTTTTCATTAGAAGAGGTTATTTCCATATCAGTACCGTATTTGCCATTTTGTAATTTCTTTCAAGATTTTATTTGGCCCATAATGATAAAAAAAAAACATCAAAGACAATTAATTTTGGAGGACAAACGTTTTGGTTTTATGTGATTTTAGAAAACTACGGAATGGTTACCTAGTTTTTCAAGGCAAGTAAAGTCATTTGTAATGCGATTTTTTTATATGCGCTTTTCTGTAAAACGTATCCACTGCATAAAACCAGACCTTACGTATTTTTTATTTTATGTTATCTCTCGAACTGTGAGTTTTTCTGAATAATTTTAAAAATAATTTCGTACGTTATTGATCTCAATTTTTAATGGTAAAATTTGTGCACATATTATATTTTAATGTATATGGGGTTAGTATAAAAATCTTTTAACAGTTATACAAAGTTAATAAAAAAACTGCTTATTTTATACTTTCCTTTATTAATACTTTCGTGTAAGTTTTCATAATAATAATATTCGTTTTCATGTTTCTAACATTAATTTCATAATATATTTACGTAGATATTTTTACAAGCATATCTTCAGAAAATTCGTTTTTTACAGATTCATCATGTACTCCCAGCAAGGAAGTAGAGGTAGTAAATTACTGGCACTGGCTGCTGGAGCCATTAAAATGGGGCAAGCTATGGAACAAAAAATTGGTTCAAATGATCTAAAATCTAGCACCACAGTGCTAGAATGTTATGAAGCAGACGTCGAACAAAAAAATTCAACTAAAGAAGTAGAATTGGAAGACATAGTGCCAGAAGAACATGAAAATGTTGCAAACGAAATAAAATCCAGCACTATAGTACCACAATGTAACCAAGTAGACATCGAACAAAAAAACTCAAGCAGTTTTGCCTGCACCAAGAGGGAATTCATCAACATTTTATTATAAAAGCAAAATTAATAGCTACAATTTAACTGTCACTGAACTACAGTCAGATAATGTACAGTGTTTTTTTTTGGCATGAAGGTGAAGGTGCTCGAGGAGCAATAGAGATAGGTTCTTGCATTCTGAAATACCTAGAAGAAAAAGCCAACGCCACCAACAACAATAATCTTGAAATCATACTTTATTCAGACAATTGCTGTGGTCAGCAAAAGAACAAGTTTATAATGGGAATGTACCTATACGCTGTACAAAAATATAATATTAGATCTATTACACATAAATTTCTGATTGCAGGTCACACGCAAAATGAAGGAGATAATGTTCATTCTGTCATAGAAAAGCAGATTAAGCGAGCACTTAAATCAGGTCCCATCTATATTCCCACTGATTACGTCAGATTAATTCAGTCTGCAAGAAAAAAGGGAAATCCGTATAAAGTAACAGAATTAGGTTACCAGGACTTTATGGATTTGAAGACACTGTCTCAGCAAATAGGTTCAAACTATAATAAATTATCGGACAATGAACTGATCCGAACAAGTGACATAAAAATATTTAAAGTGCAGAAGAATAACCCAGGCATTATTTTTGTAAAAACTACATACGAGCAAAAAGAATTTGCGCAGATCAACGTCAATCATAACAGAAGAAGCATGCAGATCTCTACACCGGAGTGCGTTGCAGCGTATAAGAAAAAAATGCAAATTTCTGCTCTAAAGAAAGCTCATAAAATCACTTATCTCAGCGAAAAGCATTCCTACATTGTATAAGCCCATCTATGAATCTATGTTTTCTTAAATTGCATTAATTACTTTAGTTTGTTGTATCTTATTAGTTGTTCTTTATTAAATTGTATTCATTTTTGCGTTTTGTATTTTTCTAATAAATCAATTTTCGACGTTGCGTTAATTACTTTAATTGCATTAATTACTTTAGTTCTATGTTTAGTTGTAATTGTATTGATCACTTTAGTTGTATCTTATTAGTTATTCTTTATTAAATTGTGTTAATTTTGCGTTTTGTATTTTTCTAATAAATCAATAATTTTCGACGTGTTTTATTTTTTAATCTTCCTTAAGCTGTAGTTTTTCGGTTTTCCAGGTATATAAGGTCTGATAGTCGTATTATGTTACAGTCAGTTAAAATATACAATGGTTTGGTGTTATAAAGTAACTAACAGTACAGGATCATAACAAAAAAATAAACAAATAAAGCAAGAAAAGTGACATAACTCAAAGACCCTACCTGTATCTACCTGATAATGACGCAAATTCCACAAAAGTAGACCTACATGTGCATCATGTGCATACAATAATGCTATACAATATAACATAATCAACCAATATAACTGTTTTTAGCAAAAACCTTTTAAAATATGAGGATAAGTTTTACAGCAATCTTTAAGTTGATTTATCTCAACTTCAGTATTTTTGGTTTGTGTCACTTTTCTCGCAGGGGTGCGTACTGTTTAGCTATCTTTGCCGACGACACCGCCATATTAGCAGTGGGTAAAGATAACGTAGAAACAGCCAATAAACTAGAAAATGCGATGAACAACTTCCAAAATTGGACTAAGACGTAGAAGATTACATTGAATGAAAGCAAATCAGTACATGTTGATTTCACTAATAAAAAAATTCTCAACGCACCAATAAAAATTAGTGGACAAGACATTCCTTATGCCAACACAGCTAAATAACTGGGCTTAACGCTAGACACGAGGCTTTGCTGGAAAGCACATGTAAAGAAAAAGAAAGAAGAATTAAATATCAAATATATTAAATTATACTGGCTACTGGGAAGATACTTATAACAAGATGCTACTTTACAAACAAGTTATAAAACCAGTGTGGACATATGGTATCCAAATATGGGGATGTACAAAAAAGACAAATTTGAAAATACTACAAACTTTTCAAAACAAAGTATTAAGGGGCATCGTTAACGCACCCTGGTACATCAGTAATGACTGCCTCCACAAGGAGCTACGAATGGAGTACGTCGACAAAGAAATCCGAAAACACGCAAAATGTCATGAAAAAAGATTTTTCCTCCACGAAAATCCGGAGGCTATCCAGCTCCTGGACAACTCAAACCAGAAAAGAAGACTGAAGATGACCAAACTTCAAGAGTTGGTGTATTGTGCGACAAAGCTAATAGAGGAGCATTGCGCGACTAGTGTGCAAGCAACGTGTTGGTATAGGGCGTGATAAAGTGAAAAGCAGCGCTTTGTGTGATAGTTCGCAAGCAAAAAGTTCCCCAGTGCAGTGCCGGATTAACCATTAGGCAAAGTAGGCAGTTGCCTAGGGGCCTCGGCCTCAAAGGGGGCCTCGCGGGGACCAAAACGAACAAATGTTGAAAGAATCAAATATCGCGCAAAACCATAAAAATTATGGTGGACGTATAAAGCTGCATTACAATGCATACTTTTGTTCTCATAGAAAGTATATACTGTGGGAATACATCGCTAGTGAATGCCCTTTGGTAGAAGGACCAGTACTACAGATGGAAACAAGAATCGAAAGTGAGCAAAAAAACACAAGAAAGATCAGGATAAAGTAAAGATCCTTAATCAAAATCCAAAACAGAAACAAAACTTATTTAAACTCAGTTTCACACGGAAATCCATAGCTAGTGAAGCAGCAACCAATGAAAATGCACGTGATGGAATAGAAATAACTGAGGGAAACATAGCTTCCCTAACTGAAGAAGATGAAAAAACATCTAACGACAGTTCTATTTCAGTTCAACAAGTTAAAGAACCAGAAACCGAAACTAAGTTAAAAATTGAAGTTAAAGATAAATTGGGTCCTAAATTCGGAAAACGGCATAGGATTACGGAATACAGTAACTAAAGAAGTAAGGACATTTTGGATTGGAAAAGGTCTTCAGAATGTACAAACCTTGATGGAAGTGTTTCAGCGTCAAAAAGAAATTTTGAAGGCATTACAAGCTTTTTATACAATCTATGGTTTTCGAAAACAAATCAGTGGAACAAAAATTAAAATAGATTGGCTGACGTATTTTCCCTCAAATAGAATATCATATTTTGGGTTTGTTCAGTCTGTGTCCAACTTTTTTTCATCCTCTACCCACCGTTGGTAAGTTATGATCAAATGCTTAAATGAAACTCCACTAAGCGATCTCATTCGCCACGATCTAGTCCTTATAAGAACAAGCAGCACACGCCATAAGACCTTTGCCTAAAGGTTAAAACGCTTTCAAATCTGCTCTTCATACTCTTGCTAAAGACACTAATCAGCAAGCTGAAACAGTTCATGAGGCTAATTATTTGTTGAAAGAAATGTCAAAAAAAGAAACATTCATAATGAATGAGTTTTGGGTAACAATTTTAGAACGCGTCAACGCTGTCAGTAAATCATTGCAAAGAGAAGAGATTGAACTTCAAACTGCAGTTCAGCTTCTAAATTCACTTTTGGAGTTCTTAAAATTGCAAAAAGATAATTTTGCTTATTACGAGCAGAGGGCCTGCGACCTACAATACTCTGAATATTCTCTACTATACTCTAAATACTGAGCTGAGTCGTCGGTTGACAGTGTACGGGTCAATGAACTCAGTATTTGGTCTTTTGTGTTTTTCCAAAATTGAGTGATACTCAAAGGAATGTGCTTCAAAACTACATGAAAACTATCCTGATGATATTGAATCGGAACTTGAAAATGAACTAAAACAGTTCAAATATTTTAAAGCCCAGCTTCAAACTTGCAGGGAAAACAATTTATTCCTGCGAACAGGCGAACGGACATTTTCAAAAATAAAAATTATTAAAAACGGAGAAACCTAGGTTTTTTAAGGGGTCTCATAGCTTGAGTTGCCTAGGGGCCTCAGGATTGTTAATCCGGCACTGCCCCAGTGACAATAAAAATAACTAAGAAGACATCAAAGAGTGACTCTTAGATAGTAAGTTTGTAAGATAGGATGAAGCCCCAGACGGGCTTCCGACGGGGAAGATCGACACTGGATCAAATATTTACAGTCAAACAGATCTTGAGCAAATCATGGGAACACGACATTGATGTCCACAACGTGTTTGTAGACTTTTAACAGGCATACAACTCAGTCAAAAGGAACAAACTCTACAATATATTGGCTGAATTGGCAATACCACACAAGCTAATTAGACTCATTAAAGCTACAATGGATGAAACTCAGGCATCTGCACGAATACAAAACCACCGGACAGACTTTTTCAAAATTTCGCAGGGACTAAAGCAGGGAGATGAGCTGGCCTCAACTTTGTTTAACCTGGCACTGGAGTATGCGGTTAGGCAAATGCAAACTGGACGAGGAAACCTACTGACCAACCGAACGGTTCAACTGGCCGCTTATGCCGATGATATTAATCTTATGAGTAGAACATCAATAGGAGCACAGGAAACATACGCAGAGTTGAAAACGCAAACAAAAAGGCTAGGTCTGGAAATTAACACAGAAAAACAAAAATAATGATACAGACGAGAAGAAATATAGTCCCACAAAACATTATACATGCAGATGACATTGAAACGGTTGGAAAGTTTACATACCTGGGAGTAGAACTATATGCGGACGGATCAGAAGATGGAGAAATACGAAAGATAATATCGCAGGCAAACAGAGTTTATTTTGTTCTCTCCCATATATTTCGGTCTAAACATGTTCACCGAAATACAAAGATGAGAATCTATAAAACCTTAATTCGACCAATTGCATGCTACGGCAGTGAAGCATGGGTCCTGAAAGAAACATTCAAAAACAAACTCGACACATTCGAAAGGAAAGTACTGAGGAGAATACTAGGACCTGTGATGGAAAACGGAATCTTCAGAAGCCGATACAACAACGAGCTTTATCAACTTTATAAGACAACACCCCTGTCAGACTTCATTATAATACAAAAATTGCAATGGGCCGGACATGTGATAAGAATGGGAGAGGATAGCAAAAAGAGCACTGAATGCAAGAATGCAGGGAAAGAGACCGGTTGGAATGCCAAGAAAGCGCTGGGAAGACACAGCTAGTCCGTGTATGGAGAAGAGCAGCCACAGACAAGCAAGGGTGGAGGCAAAAAATGAAGGAGGCCAAGGCTCAATTTAGGCTGTAGTGCCGTAGAAGAATAAGAAAAAGAAAAAAGACATCAAAGTGTGACTCTTAGATTAAGTAAGATAGGATTGGTAAGATAGGATAGATAAAAAGTTACTCATTGGTCAATGATCAGATTGTAGCACTTAGCAAATAAAAAAAAGGTGTTAAAAAAGTTTTTCAGTATTCAGAAAAGACATTAAAAAAAGAATTACAGTCTGACTAACTTATAGTCTTACTAACTTAATGATACTCGACTAAGGAGAAAGTATTTATCGGTAATTATAAATAATGGTGGAAATTATTTACTCTTTTGTTTACGCACCTATAGTAATAATAGCATGTTTAAATGATTTACCGTTATACAGGGTGTCCCGAAAAGATTGGCATATTAAATTATACCACAGATTCTGGGGTCAAAAATAGATTGATTGAACCTCACTTACCTTAGTACAAATGTGCTCATAAAAAAAGTTACAGCGCTTTGAAGTTACAAAACGAAAATCGATTTTTTTTTTCATACTTATATCGAAAACTCTTAGAGATTTTTTATTGAAAATGGACACATCATTCTTATAGCAGCAACATCTTAAAAAAATAAAGTGAAATTTGTGTACCCTATAAAATGTATGGGGGTTTTGTTCCCTTCAACCCCCCAAACTTCTGTGTACGTTCCAATTAAATTATTATTGTGGCACTATTAGTTAAACACAATGTTTGTAAAACATTTTTGCCTCCTAGTACGTTTTCGATAAGCCAGTGTTTATCGAGATATTTTGAATATTTGTCGATTCCACCACATATTTGTATATGGTTAAGTACGATTATAGACCTGTTACTGAAAATTTATTTATAGTTTACATTTTTAGGTATATATTTTGAAAAAGAAGCCGCATCTCGATAAAAGGTGACTTATCAAAAAAAGACTAAGAGGCAAAAAAATTTTAAAAACACTGTGTTTAACTAATGGTACCACAATAATAGTTTAATTGGAACGTACACAAACATTTGGGGGGTTTAAAGGAACAAAATCCCCATAAAATTTTTATGTAAATATATTCAAAAAGAAGCCGCATCTCGATAAAAACTGGCTTATCGAAAAAAAAACTAAGAGGCAAAAAAGGTTTAAAAACGTTGTGTTTAACTAATGGTACCACAATAATGAATTAATTGGAACGAACACAAAAGTTTGGGGGGGGTTTAAGGGAACAAAACCCCCATAAATTTTTATGGGGTGCACAAATTTTACTTTTTTTTTTAAGATGTTGCTGCCATAAGAATGATACATGTCCATTTTCAATAAAAATCTCTAATAGTTTTCGATATATTGAAAAAAATCGATTTTCATTTTGTAACTTCAAAGGGCTGTAACTTTTTTTATGAGCACATTTGTACTAAGGTAAGTTCAATCGAACTATTTTTGACCCCAGAATGTGTGGTATAATTTAAGACCAATCTTTTCGGGACACCCTGTATACCTACATTTAGTAATTGGAGGTTTTGGTATAGTGTAATTTTAATTATCAAAAATTACGATTCACATCAATGGCATAGTGTTAAACTAAATATTTTATTAAACATGTAATAGTAAACGTTTTTAAATAGTACAAATAGAGATAATATGTTTTTACTTAGTAAAAGTACAATAAAATTTACTATACCCCATTCCATGAATATACGACCCTCTTGGATTATCGCGACAACGAATATTTTACTGTGCAAAATATGAAGAACGAAAGTAAATTGCAAATTATATTGTTGTTTATTGGAGTAATTATTAGAGCAAAATACTTTCGTACTTCTTGAGAGTTCGGTCCTGGCAGGTATACTAGTTGGTGCGTATTTGTCAGCTCCAAACAAAATAGTTATTTAGATAGTAGCTAATGAGTAAAAAAATTTTATTTTCGCATATATAAGTGTATTATAGTGCGTTCAATTATTGTACGTAAGTACTCTTTAAAATTATATAAAGCCAAGTTATTTCACTGGAATTTATTATTTATCAGAAGTCGGTTTGATACAAAAAACCCTAAACACGTTTATTCGTTATCTATAACGACATGATAAAATCACCTGTTGTAAGACAGGTCCGTATTTCAGGATTTACTTAGTTTTGAATAATAAATAAAATATGTCAAATCCGACTGCCGGGACTTCTGACTACAGGAGCGCCCAAATGGAAAACACTACTAAAACTTATTCTACTGCTTTGATTGAACAACAATTTCCAACAAAAGAACAAGCCATTGTATTCCCATCCATTGAAAACCTTAAACTTCAAGATTATCTGATTTCACTAGGAAAGTTGATCGAGCCCAAAAATATCCTATTTTCCTCAAGGCTTTCTAACAACAGAGTGTGTATGTACCTTGCAAACAAAAATGTCGTTGAAAATTTCATGAATAACTATGGAGGATCCATAGAAATTAATAACCAAAAAGTCCAAGCACGCAAACTAATCACTCCATCACAAAGGCTAATTCTGTCAAACGCTTGTCCCTCCATACCGCATGCTGTATTAATTCAAGAAATTGAAAAATTGGGCCTTCAACCCATGTCTCCCATGTCATTTCTCAAGATAAGCGCCGGTTTGCCGGAATTCAACCACATTTATAGTTTTAGACGACAAATCTTTATCACACCACCGCTTGCCCCAATACCTGAATCCATATTAATGAATTATGATAACACCAACTATAGAATTTATTTTGCACAAGATTCCTTGATCTGTTTTTCATGTAAAAGGCCAGGCCACACTGCAGCAAATTGCAAAACAATCCAAGAATCAGTTTCTGAAAATTATAACCAAAACCCCCACTCCCAATCATCTTCGCAACCCATACCTTCCGAAATACTTTCAACCAACCCCTCAAAAACTCCAACCTCACAACCAATTATCAATATAGATACAACCCAGTCCACACAAAATAGCTCAAAACGCAGTTTGGATGACATTGTTACACCTCCTCTAGCGCAAGATGCTAATTCAGAAAACCAAAGTCTTGAACCATTTGTTAAACCTAATGTTGCTCCAGCTAAAAAACCAAAGAAAAGTAAGGGAAAGACTCCAACTCACGTACTCATGGAACCGACCAAGGCATTCATCTCAGAGCAAAACCCTTCATTTGTTCTTGATTTTGATCAAATATCCGATCTATTTGAAAATGTTTATGGTGCACAGGACCCAGTCAGCATCATAAAAAACTACACTAGCGAATTTGAAGCTTTAGTGAAAATGCTAACAGCAATATACCCGTATTTCAAACAAAGATCGATTAAAGCTAGATGTACAAAAATTAGAAAGAAACTATTGAAGCATTTACAGATGGCTTACTCGGATACTGAGGCATCAGAGACTGAAAGTGAGTTTTCTCAAGAATAGAGTCATGAACTTCTGTGACAATCCCAAATTTCAGTTTTATTTATTATAAATGGGCTTCTCATCAATTTTGCAGTGGAACATTAACGGTTTCTATAATAACCTTCCAATGCTCCAAATAATTCTGTCCAGACACAATCCAGATATAATTTGTCTTCAGGAGACTAATTTCAAAAATGAAAACATACAAGCTTTAAAAAAATTTAAAAATTACTGCAAAAACAGAACTAACCAAGATAAAGCCAGTGGTGGAGTAGCTATCTTTGTAAAAAAGTCAATTGAAACTACAGTAGTTCCTCTCCAAACTAATCTAGAAGCAATTTGCATTAAAGTTAACTCGAGTCCAAATATCTACGTTTGTAACTTATACTTACCTTCATCAACGCAAGTAGACTCAGAAGCATTAACTGAACTCTTACAACAAATTCCCCAACCCAGGCTTATTTTGGGCGATTTTAATGCTCACAACTTTTCATGGGGCTCTTCTACTATAAATACCAGAGGAAGATTGCTGGAAGAGATATTTGAACAGTCCAACCTTTCAGTCTTAAACGACGGCAGACCCACTAGATTTAATATACAGAACGGTGAATCTTCATGTATAGACCTTACGATATGCGAACCAGGTCTGACCCCACAGCTCACCTGGGATAGGCTGGATTTCTTGTATAACAGTGATCACTACCCAATTTTTATTCATAACAACAAAAACCAACGTGGACGGACATTTACCCCAAAATGGAATTTAAAAAATCCTAACTGGAATCTTTTTTCAAATTTAGTCGAAAGCAGTATGACCACATTTAAAAGCACCTCAAACATAGACGAGACCCTTAAGAACATTGTTACCATTATCACAGAAGCAGCAGAAAGAGCAATAGGAAAAACTTCATACATAAAACAACGCAACCCCGTCCCATGGTGGAACCATGAATGCAAAACAGCAGTTGAATCTAGCAAAAGAGCTTTTAACAAATACAAGCGCTACAAGACTCTCGAGAATAAAATTGAATATACAAAACAACGTGCAATAGCCAAGAAGACAACTAGAAATGCCAAACGCCAGTCATGGACTCAATATGTATCAACGTTAAATGCAAACACTCCCATGACTGAAGTATGGAACAAAGTCAGAAGAATATCTGGATTAAACAGCAATCAGAATATCAAAAGCCTCGAGAGAAATGGAAAGGCAGTTACTAGTAATACTGAGATTGCTAAAATCCTTGCTAACACATACAAAAACCGATCCAGTAATATTAATTATAAAAAATCTTTCATTAATTACAAACAACATGAAGAAAATAAGAAAATTAGCATTACTCCTAACACAGATGAACCGTTAAATTTACCCATTTCTCAATTAGAGTATACGGAAGCATTATCAAATATTAAAGAAACTAGCGCTGGCCCGGACGATATTCCTAGTATTTTTATTAAACACCTTCCAGCGAGCGCTCACAAACAACTTCTAGATCTGTTTAACATTATTTGGCTTCAACACAAATTTCCTGAAAAATGGCATGAATCCATAGTAATACCTATACAAAAACCTAATAGTATTAAGACAAGTCCCGAGTCATACAGACCGATATCTTTAACATGCGCCATGTGTAAGTTACTAGAAAAGATTATTAACAATAGACTAAGATGGCACTTGGAGAGACAAGATTTGATTATTCCAGAACAAAGTGGTTTTAGAGACCAAAGGTCAACTATAGATAATATCATAGATTTGGAGAGTGACATTTCTGAAGCATTCGCACTAGGGGGTAAATGTCTAGCGGTTTTCTTTGACATATCAAGAGCTTTCGATACAGCCTGGCACGACTATATAATAAAAAAATTACATAGTTGGAACATTCAAGGTCACAGCCTATTCTTTATTAAAAATTTCCTTCAAAATAGAACTTTCAGAGTTAGGACAAATAACATAACATCAGATATAATGTATCCAGAAAATGGTATCCCTCAAGGCTCGGTTATAAGTCCTACTCTCTTCATAGTGGCAATCAATGATATCCTCAAAAACCTAAAATCGCCTGTAAAGGCACGAGTCTACGCAGATGATCTTGTAGTTTTCTGCAAAGGTAAAAATATACAAAATATATTTCGTCATACACAGAACTTTATACAAGACTTAGAAATCTGGTCACAAAAAACAGGTTTCTGTTTTTCCGCTGAAAAAACTCGCTTCATCTTGTTTTCAAAGAGAAACGTCACAAATATCCCCAACCTAAGACTATGTGATGAAAACCTAAAGCGTGCAACGTCAATTAAGTTCTTGGGCATGACATTCGAAGAAACCTTAAGCTGGAAACTTCATATAACAAATCTGATGTTATCTTGTCACAAGCGACTAAATCTTCTAAAAACTCTGGCCAATAAAGAATGGGGTGCGGATCGCCAAACACTTTTAATGTTATACAGAACATTAATCAGATCAAAATTAGATTATGGGTCTACTGTGTATTCTACAGCGGCTAAGACGCTGCTGAAAAAACTTGACAGTCTTCACAATCTCGCTTTACGTATAATATCTGGAGCTTTTCGCACAACACCAATCGAAAGTCTGTATTGTGAAGTTGGAGAACCCTCCTTAGAAGACAGAAGAGTTTATTTAAGTGTAGCATACGCCGCAAAAATCAGGTGTAACTCAAAAAACCCTACTATACAAAATTGTTTTACAGAAAAGTTCCCAAATCTCTTCATAAATAAACCAAGAACGGCCAAACCCTTCTACGCAAGAATTAGAAGCTACTTAAATCAAATAAACTATGCGTTCCCAGAATGCTTTCCTTCCAAACTGTCCTCAATTCCTCCGTGGCAAATAAAGAACCCTCAGTGCCTAACAGACCTCATTTCTTTCGATAAACATTCAACAAACCCACAGTTAATCAAATCCGCCTTCAATGATATACTCCGCAATTACAAGGAGTATACACAAGTATACACCGATGCATCTAAATCAAATGAAGGCACTGGTGCTGCAGTCATAACCCCAACATCAACAAATAAATACAAACTCCCTTCAGAGTACTCTATTTACTCTGCTGAATTATACGCTCTATACCAGGCCACCCTTGCTGTCAATGCGTCCAGTAATACCAAATATATCATACTCACAGACTCTCTAAGTTCGGTACAGTCAATCCAATATGTCTACCCATCTAATCCTTTGGTTATCAAAATAAAACAAGAAGTTCATACCGCTCAACTGAATGGAAAAATTATCATATTCCTCTGGATACCATCCCATATTGGAATTCAAGGAAATGAAGAGGCAGACAACGCTGCAAAAGAAGCTGCAACTAGTGATAGTGCGGAGTGTACGGAAACATTTACGAGTGCGGATGTGAAAGCGGCGGTCAAACGTAAAGTGCGGTATATGTGGGAAGAAAAGTGGAAAGTGTCATCGGCCAAGCTACGCGAAATTAAAAAATCGATAAAACCCTGGCCAACATTACCAACAAGCCGGAGAGACCAGGTAATATTAACGCGACTCCGATTGGGTCATACGCGATTAACTAATAGTCATGTTTTTTCCTACAAACAAGAACCAAGATGTGACAACTGTGAAGAAAAGTTAACAATCAAACATTTATTGGAGAATTGCGCAGCATTAACGCCAAAGCGCATATTGTACAATATACCAAACAAACTGAGTGACATTTTAGGCCTACAGTGCAATATGTCAAATTTAAAGAGGTTCCTAAGTGCAATTAACATTTTATACAATATATAAAAACACAAATGTATTAAAAATTATTGTTCACCACTATTGTTTCGCTAATAGCCAATTTGGCTGATGCGATTTTTGTTAATAAAAAAAAAAAAAAAAAAACTTTCGTACTTCTTATGTTGCACACTAAAATATTCGTTGTCGCGATAATTAAAAACAGTCGTATATTCGTGGAATACACCATATTATCCCTACACTTCTTCTTTTGGCATCATAACCATGAATGGGTTTTTGCTTGTCGGGCTATGTCCTTCCATTCAGATCTCTCCTGTGCCCTTCTCTTCCATTCTCTTATATTTATGCTTTTCAAGTCGTCCTCGACGTCGTCCAACCATCTCATTCCGGGCCTTCCTTTTTCTAGGTTATCCGTAAATACTATGGTGTCATCTGCATATCTGATGCTGTTTAGGCGGTATCTCTTTATTATAATGCCTCTTCAGTTTTTTGGTAAGCTTTACTAAATACATATTATTTTAGAGTAATTGAAGATTATAGGAGACAAAATACAGCCTTGCCTCACTTCACGCATCAAGTGTGATTCCAGTTTCTCATATTTTTAGATCTTGGTTGTTAATTTCTGATTTTTTCTTAGTATTTGCATCATCTTGGTGTGCTGTATGTTACGTCGTAAATGACGTCTCTGCATCTCTGGAATAAGACTTGTACTGGGAACAAAGCCTCTCTCGTAACAACAGCATTTATAAACTCGAAATTCTTTTTCTTCTTCTTCTACGGCACTACAGCCCAAATTGAGCCTTGGACTCCTTTATTTTTTGCCTTCACCCTTGCTTGTCTGTGGCTGCTCTTCTCCATACACGGACTCCTAAAAGGGCTTGTGCGTCGCTGTTTACTATGTCTTCCCAGCGCTTTCTTGGCATTCCAACCGGTCTCTTTCCCTGCATTCTAGCATTCAGTGCTATTTTTGGTAGCCTAACCTCTCCCATTCTTATCATATGTCCGGCCCATTGCAATCTTTGTATTCTAATGAAGTCTGGCAGGGGTGCTTCCTTATAAAGTTGATAAAGTTCGTTGTTGTGTCGACTTCTGAAGATTCCGTTTTCCCTCATAGGTCCTAGTATTCTCCTCAGTACTTTCCTTTCGAATGTGTCGAGTTTGTTTTTGGATGTTTCTTTCAGGACCCAGGCTTCACTGCCATAGCATGTTATTGGTCGAATTAAAGTGTTATAGATTCTCATCATTGTATTTCGGTGGACACTTTTAGACCGAAATATATGTTTGCGTGCGTTATTCTCTTTGGTCACGTGCTTCGCAGAGGTTACGACAGTTTGGAGAGATTAATTGTTTCTGGAAACGTTCCGGGGAGAAGATCAAGAGGACGATCACCAACTAGATGGTCCGACCAAATAAAGAATTCAGCTGGAAACTCATTCTGCGAAGCTCTTAGAGCAGCTGAAGATAGAGACCAATGGAGAAACATTGTTAGGAATATTGGAAGGAATCACGATCCTCAGTAATGGGGAAACGACAAGAGAGAGAGATTCTCTTCCGTATTTCTCCATCTTCTGATCCGTCGGCATATATTTCTACTCCCAGGTATGTAAACTTTCCAACCGTTTCAATGTCATCTTCATGTACAATGTTTTGTGGGACTATATTTCTTCTCGTCTGAGTCATTATTTTTGTTTTTTCTGTGTTACTTTCCAGACCTAGCATTTTTGTCTGTGTTTTTACATTTTTGTTTTTGTTTATTTTCTTTGCTAACTTTCATTATCTCTCCCAGGTAGATGTGTTCGCTTACTGTTTCTAAATTTATGTCATTCGACGTTATTTTTCTAAAGTTCGGTGTATTCGGCATTACAGTCGAACCCGCTTATTCGAATAGCCTTGGTGCCAAGCAAAAGTATTCGTATAACCGGGTTATCCTAATAACAGATCATTGTGTGCTAGTAGAAACGTTTCGGGATCTCAAATTTCTATTCCTTAAACCGGGATATTCCCATAACAGGTATTCTAATAAGCGGGTTCGACTGTATTATTGTTTTTTCTAAGTGCATCTTAAGACCTACTTTTTCCGAAGCTTGAAATAGTTGCGTCACCATGGTCCGTAATTCTTCGAAACTTATAGCGAATATTACAATGTCGTCAGCATTTTTCAAATGACTCAGTTTTCTTCTCTTCCATTTACATTTATTCCTTTATCTATACCCAGTTAATGTCTTTGAACACGTCTTCCAGTCCCATTGTAAATAGCTTTGGTGAAATAACGTCTCCTTGGCGAACTCCTCTGTTGATTGGTATAGCTCTGGATTTCTCATCTATTTGTATTTTCATTGTAGCTTTCTTGTAAATATTATGTACGAGCATTCTGTATCGAGAATCTATCCTACAGTTGTTCATAGCTGTCTCTATTGCCCAAAGTTCTATGGAGTCGAATGCCTTTTCATTCATAATCAGCGAAGCCAATAGCCAATGTATAAGTTCAAATGATACCTATTCACTGGCTTTCTCTATTAGCGTTCTGACTGTAAGAAGATGATCAGCTGTAAGGTAAACCTTTCTGAATCCTGCCTGCGCTACCGGTTATCAAGTTTCGACGATAATCATATTGGTTATTATTCTCATAAACAGTTTGTACATTTAAGACAGCAAGGAGATTGGCCTATAGTTCTTCAGATCTCCCCTGTCTCCTTTTTTGAAGAGAATTATTGTCAAACTTTCTTTCCAATCATCTGGGACTTCTTTATAAAGGCATTCGTTGAAAAGATTTTTCAGTTCTTCGAGAATAATTTCACTCCCATCCTTCAGACCTATATCTTTCCATTGCTTCTTTTTATTTCGCTTCTCTGATTTTCCTTCAGGATCCCACTTGTCATCAATTGTGTTTTCATGATTAATTTATCTGCCGTTAAATGTTTTAAGTGTTTATCATGCTTTAGATGTGGTGTTACTGATTTATAATTTTCTGTAATATCTTATTAGCTTTTGTAATTTAGATTTGAATTATGGTCTTTCCGTTTACATAGTGCTCATATTTATTTTTATACCACATTTATTGCGACACTTCATATAAATGTAACGAGGCATTAAAAACTAATAAATATTAAGGATAAATATGCGTCCATCATAATTAACAAAAGAATTAGCAAGAATTCTTAAGTAATTAAACAAGTCTTTAAGAATCATATTGAAAGATCTTCGAAATGACAAATGTATTAATAGTCCAGAAAGCCACTGCGCATCCGCTAGGAAAAATATTCCGATTCGGATTTTTTGCACAATTTTACTCAAAAAGGACCCCTTTTAACAAATTTGCATGTTGCCAGGTCCAAAAGTGGGTCAAAATTTTTTTAAACGTTTTTTTTTTTCGTTTTTTTCCTAAAATTATTATTTTTTGCATCGAACAAAGTTTTTTTAGGTTGTTTGAATCATTTCAAACAGAAAAAGTCTTTAGTGAATTTTCTTTAAAGCTGATAGTTTTTGACATATAAGCGATTAAAAATTTAAACATTGCGAAATCGGCCATTTTTAATCCTAAGAAACTATGTGAAAAACTGAAAATTTTGATGTTGCCAAGGTAAGAAGATATTCTTTGAACATCGATTGATGAAATCCCGAAGAGTTTTTTGCAATACAATATCGAAAAAGCCTTAATTTTTTTTAATTGCCAATCAAGCGGGCCCTCGATTAAATAGATGATGATGATTATCCGCCGATTTCCATACATATGATCGCGGTTTCCATGGTAACATGCACAATACAAACACAATTATTTTTGTCAAACAAAATGTGTTGAAACAAAACTTACCAGGAATTACAAAATATACCAGGAATTCCAAAACTGTTCAAATATAATTGGTTATAATTTTATATAAATAAATAAAGTAAATAAATATTAAGAATATTGAATACATACTTATATTATGTATTTTATTTCAATTTAGGCATATAATGTACCTAAAAGCACCTAAATTATTTAATTTTGAACTCTTTACAACAACGCATCCATAGAAGAAGTACAGTGTACAACACTTGAGAAAATGACATATTTCTCCCTCTGATTTGCAGCACTCGCTTCGTGCCAACAAACTTCTGCGCTCGTGAGAAATATCTCTCTTTTCTCACTTATTGTACAATATACTATTGGGAACGATAATATAACGATTATACTGTAGAAATAAGAGTGAGAATTGAAAAAGCACGTGCCAACTTCGTAAAAATGAAAAAGATTTTATGCAGCAAAGATTTGATATTGGCCCTCAGAATAAGGCTAATTAAAAATGTTATGTACACAATATGCTATTAGTCTAAGAGCTAGAGCCGAAAAATCATCGTCATAAGTAATATGGAGTTTGGCATGTGAAATGTGTCTATGGTATATTGATAATTGTGACCCCTTTCAGGCTGACACCTCAGTGGATACAGGAAGTAGCAATAAGTGATGAAAAGGGAAAGTTAGTGCGGTCATTAAAGGTTTTCACCTCCTATTTTGTTAAACCTCCATCGATTTGCATGAAAATTGGTGACTAGTTAGAGCATACCCCAAGAAATAAAAATTATTTGGTGCCAACTTGCACTTTTACCCTGGGGGGTGGATATCACCCCTTCTCGTGGGTGAAAACTATTTTATTAAAAATAACCCCACAAATCGATAGAGGGACAAATTATAAGTAAAATTTGTTATATCATGTTATTAAAATAAATCAATACTTTTTAAGTTATTAAAGATCAAAGATTTGTCTGTTTAAGAGCACATGCGTGAAGTTACGAATTATAAAAGGAACATATTAATTAATTGTATGTTACTAAAATATTATTTTTATATTATTTCGATATTATAAATTTAGCAGAAGTGTATTAAAGTACGCCTAACAAAATGTTACGTATATAGTGTACTATACTATGGACTGGAATCATGGACGTTAAATGTAGAGACAATGAGACGACTTAACGCCTTTGAAATGTGGACGTATAGAAGAATTATGAGGGTTTCCTGGGTAGATAGAGTTACGAACAATGAAGTACTGAGAAGAATAGGTAAAGAGAAGGAAGTTGAACTTACAATTAAAGAAAGAAAACTACAGTACCTCGGACATGTGATGCGGGGCGAGAAGTATGGCATCCTGCGACTCATAATGCAGGGAAAGATAGATGGCAGAAAAAGCATCGGCAGAAGACGAATTTCGTGGCTGAAGAATCTGAGAGAATGGTTTGGATGCAGCTCAAAACAACTATTTAGAGCTACTGCCTCAAAAATTAAAATAGCTATGATGATTGCCAACCTCCGTAGCGGAGATGGCACCTGAAGAAGAAGAAGTGTATTCGAATATGTCAAATGTATCCATTATTGGGCACCCCCAGTTTCTGGACATATTTAGTTTATATTGATGGAAAAAATTCAATTAAATATCGAAATAATATAAAAATACTATTTTACTAACATACAATTAATTAATATGTTCTTTTTATCATCCGTAACTTCACGCATATGCTCTTAAATAGACAAATATTTGATCTTTACTCAAAAAGTATTGATTTATTTTAATAACATGATATGTATATCAAATTTTACTTAAAATTTGTCCCCCTATCGATTTGTGTGGTTATTTTTAATAAAATTGTTTTCTCCCGCGGGAAGGGGTGGTATTCACCACCAGGGTAAAAGTGCAAGTTGGCACCAAATCAGTTTTATTTCTTGAGGTATGCTCTAACTAGTCACCAATTTTCATGCAAATCGATGGAGGTTTAACAAAATAGGAGGTGAAAACCTTTAATGACTGCACTAACTTTTCCCTTTCATCCCTTAATGCTACTTCCTGTATCCACTGAGGTGTCAGCCTGAAAGGGGTCATAATTGTCAATATACAATGGACACATTTCACAGGAAAAACTCCATATTACTTATGACGATGATTTTTTGGCTCTAGATCTCCGTCTATATGGAACTAAATCATGGAAATTAAACCGAAATACAATAAATCGACTTAACGCATTTCAGTAGGGAACTTGCATATAAAAATATTTTTGCATAAAATTGTTAATTTATGTTTAAAAATGTTATATTCAAAATATTACGCCTTAACAATGAATTGTGTACGTACAACAACTGATCAAAGTTCCGCGCCCAAAATTTCCGTTTCAAACAACTTCAAAAGCGCGAGCTGGGGTCTGACGTCACCAACCACTGCTCTCGTTCGCCCGTTCGGTGAGCTATTACCTGGAATGCTTTTTGCCATTGATGGTTGTGCGTGTCGAATAAGGCCGTCCGCACATGGGTCAATCGAAGACACGTCTCTAAGTTCGCGCGTCTTGCTCGTCTTGTACGAACCCTGCGGCACAAGCGATTGCTCTCCGCATACTTGTCGATTCAGTTTGCTCACATCTTCCAACCAGCAAGAACGCATTTTTTATATATTAACCAAAACGACTATTTCGATCTGTAAAAAGTACGGTATTGTTACATTTTTAGTATAATTTGTATACAATAAGCATTATACAATTGAGGGTATTTTTCTACTTCCCCAACGAATTTTATATTAAACACCTAGAAACAGAAGTTCAATGTTTTCAGAATTTTACATTACAAACAATATGTATATATTTCCACAAAGCTAATAATAGTATTACAATCAACGAACATAACATGCACCGATCTTTAAATAAATGTAAAATTTCATTCAGCGCAAAAAACAACAAAAACGAAGGAAACAAAATAAACTACCTATTATGACTAAAAACGTGCGTCTCACTCGAACTTTCTCGTGCACTACGGATCGCAAGAGACGAGAGCCGTACAAGACGAGGAGATTTGCAATTCTAAACGCTCCGTGTACGGAGCTCAATGCCACAACGAAGGAACTTTACTGGCGGGGAGAGACCTATGTGATGTGACTGGAATCGAGTCGAGTAGTTCGAGCGTCGCCCCATGTGCGGACGGTCTAACTGTGTTGTTTGCTCGGTGTTTATATTATTGTATTTAGTGTATTTAGTATATAATATACTTTATCAAAATTGAAAACAAATCTGCCTAATATAAGTACTATATAGTGCCGGAATGCCAAAGCACAACTGTCAGAATATCCAACAAACATTTTTTTACTCTACTAGCAGAACTAAAAACGTCGATTAAAATGGCTAAAGGCAAGGTGTTGTCCCGCACATATTTGATTGTCAGCTAGATAGAAAACGAGCTTTTTCTCAGCGTGTGAGGGAAGCAGCCCTTAAAAGGGTTAAACGACAACTTCTTGAAGATGCCGCTTCTACATCTAAGTCTGTTCTAGAGGACAATGATGATAAGAGACAGTGTGATCCTAATTTCACAAACTTAGTTCAATCAGGACCTGAATTAAACCAACAAGCTTTACCTCAAAAACTGTATCACAATAAAGGTATTAAGTGTAAATTTCAAAGGAGTGTTACAGTTACAGTCGAGTTGTCACCATTGCAAATACATAATAAGGATGCAGGAACTTCACCTATAAAAGACTTGAAACATTATTTGAAGATACGAAAAGTGAATCAAGAAGTTCTGTATTTGAAGATAATAGTGAATATAGTGGTAGTGATGGCTATCGGTACAATGAAAGTGATTCTGTATCTTGTGATGAAGATGCGAAAGAAGAGGAAGCAAAACAATTTAAAACTTTGTCTCTGAATTGTACAGTGATTCAGTTTCAATACAGACCTAGATTGTATACGTTTCATTTTATACGTTTTATTATTTTTAACTCTAAAAAAGATAAGAACAGGACACACATTTATGTCTCTTGGATATGATTTCGCCATAAGTGAAAGAAATGCTTCGAAAATATTTGCAAAATCTGTTCCATTAATTAGTAAATATTTAAGACCTTGTATTTTTAATCCCCAAGTTAGTTCAATTAAATTAAACTTACCCTTACGGCCGGTTTCATAATGAAGTTAAAGGAGGCTTTAAATTTAAAGTTGCCTTTAACTTGAGATTTTCATTTCATAATCAAGTTAAAGGACCCTTTTTATCAAAAGCCCTCTTTAACTTTAAAGTGCAGATTTCGGACCTTTAAGTTGCTAAAGTCTCCTTTAAAGGGTACATAACCTATTTTGTTGAGTTGAAAACACAGTTGTTTTTGTATTTAACTTTTAAGGTTAACATAACAGTCAATAATAATAATTATATTACTAGGATGTACTTTAAAAGCACAATTATGTATTATTTTAAAACGTCTAGTTCAAGAAATGTCTTGTATTCAGAAGACCAAAAATGAACCAGAACAGATGAAGAACAAACCGTTTTGAACAATAATATGATGATCTGGATTTTTATCAAAGATTTAGGTTGAAAACAAACAGTTTTGTGTGCCTTCTTAAATAGAAAACCAAATAACTTTGCCTACTATTAGGTAAGTGACTAAAAATTTGTTGATATTAAGTAAAACCAATGCTGTTTATTTATTTTAGAGGTGGATGCATTACTCTCATGCAACAAATTATGTTGGATTTTATGAATCAGGAAGTATGCAATTAAATGTAGCTGATTTTACGGTAGTGTCCAGAGGTTCAGCAAGTAGAATTATAAAAATAATATCCTTTACAATTGCAAGAATCATCAAGAGATGAAAAGCTGTTGAAGATTTTTACAAGATTGCTACATTCCCTAGAATAATGAGTGCAATATGGGTTATACTTTAATTAAAATAGATTCTGCAGGTGTCCAGGATGCAGAAATTTTCAGGTCCAGAAAATCATTTTTTGCATTGAATGTTTAGTCAGTGATGCAAAATTTAAAATTAGAGATATTGTTGTACTGTGGCCATCAAATAAGACAATTTTAATAATAGTAGACTGAAGCATAATTCAGGGGCTTAGAATCACACAAACGTAGACAATTTGTTTTATTTTCATCTACAGAAATATTAGTGTTACAGTAAATGAACGTTATATCTATGTACCTAAGTATGCATGTGCAAATCAGAACTAAAGCAAGTGGACATAAGTTCATGTGAATCTTAAATAAGAAGTTTAATGTAGTTATGTTTGTGTGACCCTAAGCCCTTGAATTTTGAAAGTGGTATCTTTGGCCATTACATATTGGTTGGTGACAGTGACGAACAAGGAAAGTAGTAGAACAGCAATATGGCTTGTGGAAATGAAGATTTCGTATACTCCGCTTAGGAATGAGACTACAATTAGAAAATCTGACTGTGATTGTTGCAACTAGAGTGCTTCATAATATTGCCATTGATATGGATGACAATTTTCCTGTGAATAAAACTGAAGATGAAGCAAACAATGAATAATTACAACCGATAAAAAATAATGAAAATATTTCAGAAAACAATATAACTGTGTTAATAAATGAACACGTTGGTAGAGTGTAAATATATTTATTAATAAAAGCAAAATGAATATATTGTACTTTTTATTTATTGTTGTTTATCCCATTTTTTTATAGACCTAGATCCCACATACTAAAAAAGTTGATTAATAGCAAGCTGAAAATTTGTTAATAGCTTAATGGTGTCAAGTCGGCCAAACTTTGATGGATGGGAACACTGGAATGGGGAAAGTTTTAATTGTGGAACAGGTTAAAAATTTGGAACGTAGAACTATCAAAACGTTCCACATATTTTGTCGGACAGAAGTTCCAATTGGTTTGTTTCCATTTCATTAAACTCTCATGCAAAAATCAGACTGGTGTTTATCACCAACTAGGCATTTTAATGAGTGGAACACGAAGGACATGTCAAATGACAGGAATCATGTTGGTTAGTAATAGCAGTCTGATTTTTGCATGAGAGTTTAATGAAAGGGTAACAAATCAATTGGATGTTCGGTCCGACAAAATACATGGGACGTTCTCTTAATCTGACTTTCCAAATTTTTAAACTTCCAGTGTTCCCATACATCAAAGTTTGTCTGACCAGACACCGTTAACAAATTTTCAGCTTGCTATTAATCAACTTTTTTGGTGCGCGGTATCCATCCCTATTAGTTAGTTTTATTTTTAAATACAATAATTTTATTTTTTTATATTCTGCCTCTTCCCTTTCTATCTTTTTTTTCCTTGTTCTGCAAATATGCAATGCAAATGAACATTATCTTGCCTGTACATGATACTCAATTATTTGGATAATTTAAATTATTTTTAACAAATAAAATATTGTACCGACCTTTCCTTTATTCTTCACATTCATGTATTAAATTTCTCTCTTTTGTAACAAAATAAATTCCTCCTCTTTGCTAAAGTTTGTATATAGAAGTAATTTTTTGTTATCTCGTTATCTGTCCATTTTTTTTTTAGATTTAACTTTTTATTGATGAGTAATTAAGTAATAGTAGGTGTATATAATTATTATTAAATAGTAATACCTATACAATAATAAAATTAAAAAGCAAGTATTAGGTCATTAAAAGTCATAAAAAAAAGTAGAGTAATAATAAATATATAGTATTAATAATTATTATAATAATTAAGTAATAATAAGTTTTTGTAATAAAAAACAATAATTATAGGAGTATCCTACAACAAACTTGCAAAATGTATGACATTCAAATGTCATTATTTCCATTTTAGTTCAAATATAACATAATTCAGTTTAACCAACAGTATAAAATTTCATTAAAACACACTTTACTAAAAGAATCCTTTAAAGCGAATTATGAAATCAAACTCGGCTGTTTTGCATTTCAATTATTAAAGACGATTAGAATGTACTATACAATCTCCAGGATAACCTAATCGCTTTGTTTTTAAAAACCCTCATGAGTAATAGTACTTATGCGTTTTAAACCCTTTAGAAAAGTAGCAATTTCTAAAGATTTATAAATTTCACTTTGAAACTATACAATTGATTGTAGAACTATACAAGAATACAAATACTACCTGGTAATTTCCCATTAAATGCGATTAAAATGAAATATACCATTCCCGTAATACTCTAATCGCGTTGTTTTCGACTCCTAGCCCGGTTGACCGTGGTCCGTGATGTCAGACCAATAGAAGCACGTTCAAGCGCCTCCTAAGAAATTTGAATTTCATAGCATTTTCAAAGCCTCGTAATAAACATATTGGTTAAAAATATTTGTTTTTTTTTACACGCAAGCGTTTTAAGGTCATGTTACCTTATGTTTTTTAATATAATTTTAAAATTTAAAAATTTATGCAAGTTCCCTATTGCGGGCATTTAGAAGAGTGTTAAGGTAGATATTGATGGGTAGATAGTGTCACGAATATAGACGTGTTAAGGAGAAAAGGCAGAGAGAGGGAAATGCAAAACACAATAAAAGAAAGGAAATTGCAATATCTCGGACATGTGATGAGAAGCAAATGATACAACATCAAGAAGAAGGAGACTCAAGAAGACTGAAGAGACCAATCCAGGAAAAATAAAGGGAAGGAGAAGCGTAGAAAGGAGTTTGATTTGAATGGTTTCGTTGCAAGTCAAGACAACTGTTCAGAGCAGTTGCCTCGAAGGTCAGAATAGCCATGATGATTTCCAATCTTCGTCTCGTAGATGGCACTTACAGAAGAAGAAAAAAACTACATAGTATTATGTTTCCCTATCTAATAGGTCTGGATCCCGCGTATATAAAAAAAGTTGATTAATAGCAAGCTGAAAATTTGTTAATAGCTTAAGGGTGTCTAGTCGGACAAACTTTGATATATAGGAACATTGAAACAGAGGAAGTTTTAATTGTGGAACAGGTTAAAAATTTGGAACGGTCAGACCACGAAAACGGCACATGTATTTTGTCCGACGGAGCAGACTTAAACTCTCCGAACAGAGATTAAACTCTCATGCAAAACTCAGACTGCTATTTATCACCAAATGGGCGTTTTAATAAGTGGAACATGTAGAATATTTCAAATGACAGGAATTATGACAGGTGATAAATAGCAGTCTGATTTTTGCATGAGAGTTTAATCTCTGTTCAGAGAGTTTAAGTCTATTCTGTCGGACAAAATAAATGTGCCGTTTTTGTGGTCTGACCGTTCCAAATTTTTAACCTGTTCCACAATTAAAACTGTCCCTGTTACAGTGTTCCCATATATAAAAGTTTATCCGACTAGACACCCTTAAGCTAATAACAAATTTTCAGCTTGCTATTAATCAACTTTTTTTTCATACGCGGGATCCAGACCTATAAACTAGCGTCTGCAATCACTATCTGTCATAGGCCAGCAAAATTTTTCGTCATATTTCCGTGTAATTCAGTTAATAAAAATATTATTTAGTCCATGTGGTGAGACCGCTCCTGTCTGAAAAAAATTTCTGATTCGGTTTCTTTGTGGAGTCCTATTCAAAAATGTACCCTTTAGACAAATCTGAAGGGTGCCGGGTGGAATTTTTGGGCAGAAATTGTTTAAACAATTTTTTTAAACAAATACAAAATGTCACGTTTTTTGGCCTGGAACATATATTTTTAAGTTTTTTGGGCCATTCTAAACAAGAAAGGTATCTTGTAATTTTTCTTAAAAATGTATAGTTTTCAAGTTATACGCGATTTAAAATCTGAAAAATGCGAAAATACGCATTTTCGAGGCTTAAAAACTCATATTTAAATTAGTATTTTTGAGGTTGCCAGATACTTAAATCGAAGATTAAACATTCAGCTTCAAGATTCTGAAAAGTGATCGCGTCTAACCTGAATTTATACCGTTGTTTTTTAATTGTTAAATATGCGTGTTTATCCGATTTTTTTGCCGGTGCGGCGCGCTCTGTTTCAAAAATCTCCCATTTTCCTCCGAAAAATATGTTTTCTAGATTCTTTGGGATATTCTAAATAAAATAAGTTTCTTGACATTTCTCTTAAAAGTTAATAGTTTTAAAGTTATAAGCGATTTAAAATCCGAAAAATGTCAAGAAACTTATTTTATTTAGAATATCCCAAAGAATCTAATTAGAAAAAATATCTTTCGGAGGAAAATTGGAGATTTTTGAAATAGAGCACCGGCAAAAAAATCGGATGGACATGCATATTTAACAATTAAAAAACGACGGTTTAAATTAAGGTTAGGCGCAATCATTCTTCAGAATCTTGAAGCTGAATGTTTAAAGTTCAATTTAAGTATCTGGCAACCTCAAAAATACTAATTTAAATATGAGTTTTTAGTCCTCGAAAATGCGTATTTTCGCATTTTTCAGATATTAAATCGCCTATAACTCGAAAACTATCAATTTTTGAGAAAATTTACAAGATACCTTTCTTGTTTAGAATGACCCACAAAACTTAAAAATATATGTGCCGGAGCAAAAAAGGTGATCTTTTGTATTTGTTTAAAAAAATTGTTTAAACAATTTCTGCCCAAAAATTCCGCCCGGCACCCTTTAGATTTGTTTAAAGGGGACATTTTTGAATAGGAATCCACAAAGAAACCGAATCAGAAAATTTTCCAGACGGGAGCGGTCTCACCACATGGACTAATTTAATTTTTCCAAACATCTATCACCACTATATAATTTAAAAGTTTATGATAGGTTAGGTTATTAAGTAAAACTTAATATCCTAATCAATTTTAACCATTTATTTATAATTAGATCTGCAGATTACTACAATTTATAGCATTAAACAATTTATTTGATTGCTAATATTCTGTATTAACAAACGTATCATGGCTGGTAATGCGTCACGTATCACGAGGTATCAAAAAATATTTATATACCTAACCAGAATAAGACTAAATCGGGATCAATAAATGAGTCTAATACGTTAAAATATACAGGGTGTAACAAAAATACAGGTCATAAATTAAATCATATATTCTGGGACCAAAAATAGTTCGATTGAACCTAACTTACTTTAGTACAAATGTGCAAAGTTACAGCCCTTTGAAGTTACAAAATGAAAATCGATTTTTCCGATATATCGAAAAGTATTAGAGATTTTTTAATGAAAATGGACACGTGGTATTCTTATGGCAGTAGTATCTTAAGAAAAAATTATAGTGAAATTTAGACACCCCATAAAAATGTTATGGGGGTTTTGTTCCTTTAAACCCCCCCAAACTTTTGTGTACGTTCTAATGTGATTATTATTGTGGTACCGTTAGATAAACACAATGATTTAAAAACTTCTTTGCCTCTTAGTACTTTTTCGAAAAGTCAGTATTTGTCGAGATATTTTGCATATTATTTGTCAAATCCACCACATATTTTATATGACTAGGTACGATTATGGAGACTTAATAATAGGAAAATTTATTTATGATTTACATTTTTAGGTATATTTTGAACCATATTAAAAAAGAAGTCACATCTCGATAAAATGTGCCTTATCGAAAAAATACAAAGAAGCAAAAAAGTTTTAAAAACACTGTGTTAAACTAATGGCATCGCAGTATTAGTTTAATTGGAACGTACACGACCATTTGGGAGGTTTAAAGGAACAAAACCCCCATAAAATATCTATGTAAACATATTAGAAAAGAAGCCGCAACTCGATAAAAACTGACTTGTCGAAAAAATACTAAGAACCAAGAAAGTTTTAAAAATATTGAATTTAACTAATAGTATCACAATAATAATTTAATTGGAACTTACACAAAAGTTTGGGTGGGTTTAAGGGAACAAAAGAACAAAACCCCCATAACATTTTTATGGGGTGCACAAATTTCACTATAATTTTTCTTTAAGATATTCCTGCCATAAAAATGCCAGATGTCCATTTTCAATAAAAAATCTCTAATAGTTTTCGATATATTGGAAAAAATCGATTTTCATTTTGTAACTTCAAAGGGCTGTAACTTTTTTTATGTGCATATTTGTACTAAGGTAAGTTAGGTTCATTCGAACTATTTTTGGTCCCGGAATAGGTGATTTAATTTATGACCTGTATTTTTGTTACACCCTGTATATGGGAATATTTATTCATAATAAATACCTGTCAGCAAATGCGAGAAGGATACTTGCATGAGATGTCTTAATAATTAATCAAAAGATCCAAAAGATGTTCCGTCCCTCCGCACAAATTTTTACTTATTCTTGTTAAGTATTTTATTAATTATTTCTTTTCATCATCATCATCTTGGTGCTACAGCTCTTAGAGGGCCTCTACCTTCTCAAGCTTTCTACGCCATTCTGTTCTGTCCCTTGCTTGCATTTTCCAGTTGCCAACTCCGATCTCCTCGGCATCTTGTGTTACCCCGTCCATCCACCTCAGCTTTGCTCTATCCCGCCTTCTCATTCCCACGGGTTGCGCTGTTAGAATCTTTTTATCATGTTCGATTCAGGGACCCGGGCTACATGTCCTGCCCACTGCAGGCGGTTTCGCTTAATTATAGTGATAATATCTTTTCCACCAAACGTATGCTTGTAGATATTCTGCAGTTCAAAGTTAAATCAACGCCTCCATATTCCGTTCTCACAGACCGCTCCGAATATCTTGCGTAGCACCTTTCTTTCAAAAATCGATAGAGCGGATTCATCTGTTTTAGTTAGCGTCCATGCCTCTGATCCATATGTAAGAACGGTTACTATGAATGTTCTATACAGCCTTATACGAGTTTTTTGAGACATACTTTTGTTAGCTAAGTACTTTGATAGACTGACTATGATAACACCTGTTTGCAATTATTATTCCTCTTTTTATTTCCCCTGATGTGTTATTATTGGGGTTAACCGATGTCCCTAGATATATGAACTCTTTGGCCGCTTAGAAGTTTTGGTCATTGATGATTAGATCTGCGTCAACATTTCCAGCTCTTGTGTTTGTGTTAGTCGCCATGAATTTGGTTTTATTTCGATTTATATGTAACCCCATTCGTTCTGCTGCTGCTACTAGCTCGGTTAGGATTTCCGCAGTTCTAGCTCTGGTCCTTGTTATAATGTCCACGTCGTCTGCATATGCTAGAATTTGGGCAGATCTATTGAATATTGTTCCCCTGCTATCTAAATTAGCGTCTCGTACGACTTTTTCTAATGCTACATTAAAAAGCTGAAACGCATCTCCCTGCCTTAACCCCCTATGTATTTCAAATGAGGTTGACGAGTCGTTTTGAATTTTTACTGCTGATATCATCTTCGCCATTGTCACTTTTATCATAATACAAATATAAGTTTTTTTGGAATTCCTAACTGGAATGTTTCCTAAGTTGTAGAGACTTGGTCTTAAGACACTGTCATATGCAGCTTTAAAATCGACAAAAATATGGTACATATCTATGTTAAACTCTTGCGCTTTTTCCAGGATCTGTTGTAGTATTTCTTTTCATATTTAATTTAATTAACATGTGTGTATGCATTTACTATGTTACCAATACGGTCCTGTACACACAGCTCTTCACAGGCTTAAGAGAAGCGAAGCGTCTTAAAAAGTTTTCAATAGTTTCCAAGTTACACAGACATACTGTATAAGGGCTCAAATAAAAAAATGTTTTAACAGTTATTATTGATTAAGCTTGTTATTAAATGTATTTTAGGTAAGTTTTACAGAAAAAAAGTTTTAATGACTTTGTATAATAGTTATTTATGTACCAAGTCAGTAAAGTAACTCTTTATCGAACGAGTCTGATATTACGAGCAGAGCGAGCGTTAGCGAGCGAGGCGAATAACAGACGAGTTCGATAAAGAGTCTTTACTGACGTGGTGCATACAAAATTTTATCGCCAATCATAAAAAACATTAACACTTATTTAACACTTAAGGGAAAGTGGGGGAATAGTGCGCGGCGGGTAATCGTGCGCTGCATTATATTTCAAATTCCTTGGAAGATTCTATGGATCCAACCAGTCCTACACCTTTCGGCCGATCTGTTGAACAGTTGACGCCATTATCTTCAGTCGATCGATGCACGTGGACTAAGCGAGATCCAATTATTGAAAATTTCAAGAATTCTTCTAGGTTTTCTGTTTCAAAAATTAAGACGTTAAGTTCGTATGCTTTATTCAGTCAGTTTGAACTTATTATTGATTTAAATCATGTTGTTTTCCGTACATTTTGATGCATCTGTTGTTGTTGTTGTTTGTTTGGGTTTATATGACTGCGGACACTAAATCCATTCGCCAATTTTACTATTTTTTATTTTATTAGTCATTTTTTCGTATCTTATCCTAAAACTAATACTAATATAATAAACAATTCTACTAATAAATAATTATTTTTGTATTTTTTTTTAATAATTTTTTATATATACACATATATACACATATATATACATATATACATACATACACATATATACACATATATATATTTTTATTAATTTTTTTCCAAATGATGTTCTCAGAGTTCCACAGCAAAAACTGCAACATTCTTCTTTAGCCCTCTACTTCATTCGAAAGCTATTTTACTATGGACTGTCCAAGTTCGTCATTCATTTTTATCTACATATTTTTTTTTTATATTTTTTTAATTATTATATTTTTTTTTCTATTTTTTTTTATATATCTTTTTTATATTTTTTCTTTCTTTTTTTTTATTATTTTTTTTTTATTTTTTTTTTTTTTTTTTTTTTTTTTTTTTTTTTTTTTTTTTTTTTTTATTTTTTTTTTTTATTTTTTTTTTATATTTCTTTTCTTTTTTTTTTTTCTTTTCTTTTCTTTTCTTTTTCTTTTAACATATAACAATTTACAAGAAATACTTACTCTATATTTTACAATTACAATTTAAGCTTAATATCTAAAATATGTTTATACAATAGTCGGTATACCAACTCATTATTTTCTAATGTTAACAAATAATTTAAATTAATGGGATGGTGGACATCAGTCAAAGAATACAGTGAATTTAAAAACATATTAACTTTATTAGAGATAAGAGAACAGGTCAAAATTTTGTGTTGTAGATTGCCCAACTGTCCACAAATACATTGTGGACTATCAGCTATATTAATTTTAAATAAATATGATGGAGTAAGACAGTGGTCAAATCTCATTCTGCATATGGTTCTTATCATATCTTTTGTCGACTCCATTTTAGAAAACCAAGGTTTATCCGTTATATAGTTTCTGATTGATCTGTAGTGGTTTCCTGTATTTACGTTTTCATCAATATACCTTTCTTTCCATTCTTCCTTAATCTCTTTGAATAAATTTGATTCAATATCTTTTGGCGTACAAAGATAATGGGTTAATACTCCTTGTGTCACCGCGTTTTTAGCCAATTCATCTACCATTTCATTTCCAGTTATTCCACAGTGGCTTTTAACCCATGCCAACTTAACAGACTTTCCTTGTTGCTGAAGTTCTTTAATTTTATTTATGATATATAATTCAATGTAGTTCACTTTTGATTTAGGATTTATAGCACTAATTTTACTAAGAGAACTTTTACTGTCACTAAAAATTATAAACTTTGAATGATTTATATTAGATAAATATTTTAGTGCTTCCATTATCGCTATTAATTCAGCTGTGTATATACTCATAATAGAATTTAGTTTAAACATTTTACTAATTTTATTACTGCTATCCCAATAGGCACATCCCACACCTTCAATATTTTTTGATGCATCTGTATATAGCATACAATAATCTTTGAACATTTGTGAACTGTCGGAGATAAACACTAATTTTCTTAAAGATATAGGCAACTTGCTATAGTCCCTTAAAAAGTATACCTGAACTTGTTCCATACTATTAAAGTCAATATTATAATTTGGGTTTATGTCATATTTATAAAGTTGTTTATCATATATTGTCATTTTTGAATATAAATCTACCATATTTAGAGTTTTCTTTTTTATCCAATATTTTTCTGTCAAGTCTGCTAAAAACAGTTGATGTATTTTGGAAATTAAACTTGCCTTTTTTTCATACAATCTAACTAAAAGGTTGATGCCAAGTTTTTTTCGTCTTATATCCATCGGCATTTCACAGCATTCAACTTGTAGATTATTTATCGGTGTACTTCTTAGGGCTCCTATACACAATCTAAGGGATTTATTAATGATTTTGTCTATTTTATTTAAATGACACTGTGATGCGTCACTGTATAATATTGATCCGTAGTCGAATATAGCTCTTATATTATTTTTAAATAACAACAAAGAAATATTTGGATCTGCTCCCCAACGTAAGTGTGATACGAATCGAAGAAGGTTTATTCCTTTTTCTGTTTTTTTAACTATATGGTCTATATGTTCTTTCCAGAGAAGCTGTCTATCCAGAGTAATACCCAAATATTTAACATAACTTTGTACAGGATAGGATATATTGTTTATTAAGATGTGATTGGGTATTTCTTTTCGTTTTCTTGTAAAAATACATAATTTGGTTTTGGAATCAGATATATTTAGTCCATGTAATTCACTCCATATTTTAATATGTTTGTCTCCTTCTTCAATGGATTTGACTGCATTTTCTATTTTAATGTTTTCTTGATAAATAACTATATCATCTGCAAATTGTAAAATTTTTGTTGAGTTTAAATTTTTTTCTATATCAGAAGTGTAAATTAAATATAACAAAGGGCTTAATATTCCTCCTTGAGGTAAACCACCCATCGCTAGTCTTGGACCAAATGTGTTATTATTTACCGATATATAAATTTTTCTACAGTCATACAATTTTATTATTTTTTGACAGAAGCATTCTGGCAGACCTATTTGTATCATTTTGTTATATAGTATATTTAAATTAACGTTGTCGTATGCTGCTTCAACATCTAATAAAAGAGCGATTACTGAAGAATTTTTCGTAAACGCTAAATTTATATCTGTTACCAAATGACTCACAGCTTCCACAGTAGAATGATTTTTTCGAAATCCAAATTGTGTTTGTGATAATTTATTGTTTTTTTCTAGCCAACTTTCGAGCCTAAGTTTTATCATTCTTTCCAGTGTTTTTGTTATGCAGGAGCTCAATGAAATACCTCTATAAGATTCTGCTGAATCAGGATTCCGATTTGTTTTGAGAATAGGAATCACCCGGTACTCTCTCCAGTTATCTGGAATATCTTCTGATAACCATATTTGATTAAAAAAATTTAATAGTGTTTCTTTCCCTTTTTGATGTAAATTGGCCAACATAATATAATGTACATTATCTATACCTGGAGAAGTATTTTTCTTATTCTTAAGGCTTATTTCTAATTCACAGAAACTAAATGGAATTGAAAGTGGATGCATAGAGTTTTTTCTTTCCATTACATTATTTTTTGAAAATATATTATCTGGACATAATTTTCTTAAAAACTCCTCAACCCATTCTCCTTCAGTCACTGGATTTACTTGTGGTTTAAAAATGTTTTGTAATCGTTTGGCTTGATTCCACATATCTTTAATTGGTGTATTTTTGTTTAAAGTTTTACAAAAATTTCTCCATGCATTACGCTTACTCTCTAATACAACTTTTTTGGTTTTCGCTACACATTTATTATAATTTATATAATTTTGTATATTAGACTGTAGTTTAAACTTGCGTAAAGCTAGTTTTTGTTCTTCTATTACCTTTTTACAATTGTCATTCCACCAAGTTTTTCTAAATCGTGGATTAGTCCCTGTTCTCTTCTCCGGTATACATATCTTACAATATTCGTTTAATTTATTTAAAAATTGTTGGTAATTTAAATTATTATCTATTTCCATGAAATTATCAGTGATAGAAGAGAAAAGAGACCAATCCGCTTTATTTATGTTCCATTGAAATTTTGTATTTACACATTCCGCTTTATTAACATTAATATTTGACTTAATAATAATAGCAAAATGATTTGATCCTAATGTCTCGTCCACAACATCCCAATCGAAAAAATGACTAATATTTGCTGAGCATATTGTAAGATCTATTGCAGATTTATTATTGCTATTCGGTCTACGCATCAAAGTTTCTTTACCATTATTTAAAATTACAAGATTACAGTCCTCAATAGCTTCTAACAGATTTTTTCCTATAGTATCTACAGTACTACAACCCCAAACATAATTGTGGCTATTAAAATCACCACCAATTATAAAAGGCTTCTCTAGACTATTAAAAAACTTTTTCCATTCATTTAGAGTGATTTTAAGATTTGGTTTTACGTATATTGAATAAATGTTTAACTTTTTTCCGGATTGAATTTTAATTGATATGCTATTGCACATTATGTCATTAATTTGGTGAAAAGTAGGACTGTTGTAAAATTTTATTAATTTTTTCAAAAGGATGGCTACTCCACCATATCCATCATCTCTATCATTCCTAAAGACATTATAACCAGTAAAGTTAATAAAATTACTTTTTTTTAACCAAGTTTCTGATATTAATCCTATATCTATTTTATTGTCATACAAGAATTTTTCTAAATAACCCTTATTTGTTTTAATTGATCTCGCATTCCATTGAAGAAATGAAACGTTAGCCATCACGAGGTAATAATAATTGTGAAATATTGTTTTTTAATAATTCCAACGTTTTTTGATCTAAATTGTGATTAATTTGATTTAATGTTGCTGAAATAAAGTTTACTATTATTTCTCCTATATTATTTTGATTATCGTTTTGTGTTTGTGTTGTGTTAGAATAAATGGGATTATTAAAATTATAACAAGGCTGACTTTGTATTCTTGGTGTTTGCAAAATTTTTCTGCGTGCTTCCATTGTTTCTTTATCTACACTACTAGAATCAATACTACTTGATCTTTTTCGTTTAGATATTGTATATTTATTTGAAGTATTTTCTTGGTCTTTACTTACTGTTGAATAACATTTTTTATATTTATTATTAGCTTCATAATATGTTATATTTTCATTATTCATAATTTTTTTAATATATTCCTGTTTTTGTCTTTCTGTACAATCTGCTCCCTTGTCAGTAGCGCTGTGTTTTCCTTTGCACAATACACAAAGTAAATTATTCGGATTGGAACAATTAGATTTGTTGTGTTCTTCGCCACATCTTTCACACCTATCTTTTCCTCTACATTGGGCACTTATATGCCCAAATCTCAAACACTTTAAACATTGGATTATTCTGGGTGTATAATTTTCCACCTCGTATATCATTTTTTCTATTATTACATTTTTTGGTATAGACTGACCTTTAAAAGTGACAATTACGGTTCCTGTTTTTACATAATTAGTATTACCATTATCTTGAATCACTTTCCGCATAATTCTTTTTACATGTAATACTTCGAATTTAATTCCAAATCTAGGTTTAATTAATGATACTAAATCATTATCTTCTATCTCTTTATCTACCAATTTTATAACACCTTTCTTTTGAGTAAAAAACGTTGGAATATATGCCTCATACTCTTTGCTTTTAAGAATTTGAGAATCAATTAATTTATTAGCACTAGCAAAATTATTTAGTTCTACCTTGATTTTATTTCTACCAACTACTGTAATTTGTGTGATATTATTTTCAATTTCAGGTACTGCACTTAAAATCAAACGGGCCGTGCCGATCCTGTGTAATCGACCAATGTTACCGTTTTTATTTTCTATGTGTACTATATAAGGTGCATTATCTCCAAATTGATATCTATGTTTTAATCTTAAATTTATTACTTTATTTAAATTTTGCTTACCTGACTTATCTGTTTGATTTAAATTTGTCAAAGTTTCATCGTTATTGCAACTAAATTTGTTACTTACCTCAATAGTACTACTTGTTTGGTTTTGTTTGTTTGTTACCTTATTATTTACTCTATTGTTATTTTTATTTAATTCCTCATATTCCATCATCCCATCTCCTTCCATTTCTACATAAAATTTACCTTTATCTGGAGGTTCGGGTGGTATACCTTCCATATTATTTGTTTTCTGAAATTTTACTTCTAGGCGCTAAATTTCACACTTTCTTACAGATCACTGGTTTAGTACTTCTTTATACTACTCGTAATACTCAAAAAGTTAAGAAAAAACCTTAAAAATTAATAATTTTTAGGAGAACTTCTAAATAAACTGCCTTTCAATTTGACGTTTATTTGACATTGATGGATGCATCTGTTGGTTTATATGGTTCATCAGTTTTCTGTTTGTGATGATGTTTGCTGTTTCAGACATAAAGGGGTAATAGTGCGCAGGAGTGCGTACGATTCCCCCACAAAAAATGAAATGGTAAATACTAACATTATCATTTTTAGCCATTTAGCAGTTTTCTGCGTGAGTGTTGCAGGAAATTATATTTCCCTATGTTGATCTATCCTCGTAAAAGAATGTCTCTAGCACTTGTGAAAAATGGACTTCTTGATACTTTATACATATGTCCCCAAAACGGATGGATGCATACCGAACTTTTTTATGAGTGGCTGAGTCATTTTGTAAGACATGCAAAGCAAATGATCCCATCATTTTAGTGCTGCATAACCACTCCAGCTATATGTCTATTGATGCATATAATTTTTGCTAAAAAACATTCATATGATGTCACTTTCACCACACACCTCAGATCATCTTCAGGATCATGATCTTCGGACATGACTTTCTTTAGTCCTTTAAAGAATATCCATTATAGAGAATATGATCTTTATCAGTCTAACATGCCGTCAAAAAATAACCGAAAGTGACGTCGCTGAGCTGTTAAATAAAGCGTTTATGAAAGTAGCCATTATGGAGAAGACAGTGTCAGGATTTAGTGCATCTGGAATATGTCCGTTAGATCCAGATAAATTTAATGAGGATGATTTTGCTCCTGCCAATCCAGCAAAGGAAATTATAGTAAAAGTCGCTTTTCTACCAGGGGCTTCTACAACGTCTAAACAAAATGCATTTACTGATGAGTTAATGTTAGATATTACAAATGTTCAGCCTTAGGAACCTAGATTTAAGGAAAATTCGTTTTTCGCTTTTGCTTCAATAATAGCAAAAACAGTTAATCCAGAAATTAAAAGAAAATCTCGTAACAAGTAACAATCGGAAATCCTTACAAGCACACCATTGAAGACAAAATTGGAGGAAGCTCAGGAAAGACGATTAAGGGACGAGAACCTCAATAGAAAGGATTTTTTAAATATTAATTTAGTGCGCACCATTTCCCAATCCGTGCGCATGATTACCCTCATGGATGGGCAATCGTGCGCAAAGGCATTTCTTTTCTTTTTTTAATATTATGCTTTTTCACTTTGTATTTCTCTAAAACTAATTTTACGTTTTCAAAGTAGAATAATTAGAGCTTACTTAAACGTCCTGGCCGTTATGATAGATTTAAAGAATTTACAGCAGAAGCGATTACTGCTTAAATGCGCACCATTCCCCCACTTTCCCTTACTTAATTACATCCTTCTAATGAAAAAAGAGTGTGTGTACTTTGTACGCACGTAAGAAGTTGTACTTCTATTATTATGATTTCAACGAAATAAATAATATATTTGAAACAGTTTAATTATATTTTTGTTTAAACATTAAACTAATTTGAATACTTAAAATGATTCCCAAAATTAAAAATAACGATTAGTTACGTCAGTGTTTATGAACTCCCCGCAGTTGTTACTAGCCTTCCGCAGTTGCTTCTCCCTTCATGAATCGTAGAAAATCTAAATAAACATATATTTACTAACAAGATCTATCACCGTCCTATATAATATAATCGAATTAACAAAAATACCATTTTACACTTTATCTGCATTAATACCTAACTTAAAGATTTAAGAATTTTTTTTAATTTTAGACGAAATAAAAATTTCGTATGACAGTAATGACAGAATGCGTTTGCACGACGCGACGGCCGGGTTCGATGTTTAATCGATAGGTAGTTGTTATCAATATTGAATACCTAATTACTAAATCTGTAAAGTTTCGATTCATTTTGTATGAATATAATTGCAAAATGGTACATAATTTCATTGTTTGAAGTTATTATTTACGTTAATAATACCGTAAATTTTGTATTTTGTATAAAATATTTTTAATAATATTACAATAAATAAATTTTAAGTTCACTCAACTAATTAATTGATTACTGTCATCGACCACTTACATTCAATCTCGGTTAATTTGATTAATCGCGGCAGGTAAAGTAAAATTCTTCTTTCAGTACAATAAAGTGTTACTTTACTGCCGCAAATGAGTACAATAATGAATGACTTTAGTGACGGTTGGCGATAAACATTTTTAACTAATAACTTTCGGTTTTTGTATTATATTTTTTATCTATCTTAATTTTCTCAAAAAGAAAATGTTTATTTCGTTTTTAAAGAAAAATAATTAATTTTTTAAAGAGTCAATCTTAAGCTTTTAAAAAACACCTTTAAAATTGTAATATATGCGTTTAAACTTGAGTAATATCCTCTTAAAGTAGTAGTAATTCTGTAAAACTACGAAGTTTTCAAAAATTACATTATTTGAGACGTCGTATCATTTGAATGAAATTTTTGAGTTGCTTTTTGAATGGATCATCGTTTAGCAAGATGTTTGAAAAGTAAGTTGTGAAAAGTTTAGAGATTTATAGGTAAAATTGTATTAGTTCCACTGTAAATGTCCACTCGCCTTCGCACTCTACCCATGGAACGCGCTCAATTCTGGTAGAGTAGAGTAGGTAGGAGAGTACATAGGGACGCTGTCATTGCGGCTTTTTTTGTGTAAATTATAATGAAAATGAAGTTCACCGAAGATGAAACTTTAAAACTTGTAGAGCTGTATGGCGAATACCAATGTTTATGGAATTTAGGTAGTGTACACTACAGAAATAAAAGTATGAGGCAAGCTGCGGAGGATAAAATCGTCGAAAGAATGGCAAAGGGGGCATTGGAGTAAACGAGCTCAAGCAAAAAAATAAGAATTTAAGGTGCACATTATTATATAATCAAGAGTGTTTAAAAATAAAAAATCTGGTTCACTATACTAGCATCAGTACTATACTTGTACTCTCCTCGTTTGAACGGTATCGAGACATTTTTGGTAGAGTAGCGAGTAGAGTCTATTCTCCTCGCTAGTCTACTCTCCTCAAAACTCTACCCGTGTAAACAAGTCTTTAGGACTTCTAAAATTTTCAGTACTTCTTCTAGTAGTAGTAGTTTAGAAGTACTTTTAGTAGGTACTTCTTTCATCTTACTTTTTCATTTTATGACAAATATAATATTTTTCTACTAGCGTGCAAAAATGTCTACTTTCGCGCACGCATTTTAGTTTAGAAAGTTTCACTTTTCCGCACGCGTGTTACTTTTCCGCACGCGGTTTTTACTTTTCCGCACGCGTGTTAATTTAGATATGTTAATATGGCCTTAATTTAATTATAATACATGCAATAAACTAATATTTAGATATTATTTACTAATTTATTTCAAATATATCTTATTGTGTTCCTGTTTTAATGAAATTAACTCGATTATTTCATTCATAGGAGATTCTGACCAATAGAAAGCTACAGAAATCTGAATTAAATCGATAATTTTTGATAATCTCATGCCCTTCGTTGCTACGAAAAAATACATTCAGTGACATTAACGACAATTAATGTTTTAAAAATTATAAAAGTGATGACTTTCAGTCGTCAAATATTTATAAAAACTGTGTGTTTAATGGTACTTACATAAATAAATTACAATAAAATTTTGGTTTTGAACAGTTTTATTCATGAAATAATCGCAACAAATTGCACTAGACCTCTGAAATTAATATAGAATTTTTTCAGAGCTCTTGTGCAATTACTACTGACAATTCGATGAAATAAAATTATTTTGACATAATATTCGAAAGTCAAATCGGTAGACAATAACAGTCGTTTTGAATCATCGTCATGGAAACCAAGATCGTCGTCATGCTAACTAATTATATTGAAAGTTTGGTTTTGACAACCTTGTCAAAGAATTAATTTGTGTATGTATTTTCATATTAATTAAATTAATTGATTAAGATTTGGTAATTTTTTAAAGACTCTTAGAAAAAATATTGTTCCTAACTCTTGCAGAAAGTCTCTTTTCCGCACTCGACTTGTTAGGAAAATAACTATAAAACATTCTTCCTTTATATTTTTGTCATCATCAGTTTGAAAAGTCAGGGACGTGAGATTTGATTTATTTTCCAATAACCATACAAATTTATAATAATATATATGTATTTAGTAATATTAGTATAGAGTAATTTAATATATTGCGCGCTTAAGATAAAATAATGATTTACAACATTCTCTGCCATCACTTTTATGTAAGATGGTGATATATCTGCAGAATCCATATCTTTTATTTGTATAAAATAGGCAAATAATATGGCATTATTTTGCTTGCTCGTTCTTGAAAATAATTTTCTTGTTGTCATCTAATAAACTTTTTATTGCAGTAATTTAGGTACTATTGTGTTGAATTGATATATTGACTATTAATAAATAATTGGATATTCTGCAAGGATATTCTCTCATGAATAAAAGTTGAAAAGAGAAGCATAAATTTTTTAAAAATTAATATAAAAAGGTTGACATAAAGCATCACATAATTATGTAATCACCGTTTAAGATAACACAACGAATATAACTTTTCCTGACTAAATGTTTAGCAGAATTTTTATGGTGGCAATAAATCATTATTTTCTAATTGAGAATTTTAATTTACCTACATAAAAGTCACTTTCAATGTTAATAAAAACCGCTTTATAACTACAGGGATAAACTACTCCCCATGAGGGGGGAAAGGCAGTTTTGTTTTAATTTGATTCAGAGTTGGACCACCATCTACAAACAGCTATTTCTGCATCTTATGCTTCATCAGTGTAGCTATGCAGTCCCAACTCTGAATCAAAAATCAAACAAGCCTGCCTTTTAAGGGAAATCACCGCGATGCAGTAATTCCACCTGTTAGATTTTCTAACATAAAACTAATTATCATTTCTACTTCTATAAGAATAAACACATCTGCCTTGCCAAACACTGCTTCTCGAGTGTGGTCGGCGATACAAGGACCCTTGCACTATTAAACATTCGAGTTTAAGATACATCCTGTTTCCCAGGGTTTCGGTCGAAATTAAGAACAATTCCTATATCTTTAACTTAACCATGTGTGATTTAAACTGTCTCTCTGTTCAGATTTATGTTTCCTAAAATCAATAAGGAGCTTTGTCCCTGCCGGACAAAATTAAAGCTTCTGTTTCTTTCTGAAACGTAAATTAGACACGCTTAGGACTTTGATAAATGAGTTCCCCTTCTTTTTGCTTTGAACCCGAAGGAAAGAGAAATCCTTACGTTTAGTCGGGTTTAATCTCTCAGTAACTTGTGAGCCACTCTGATGGCTAGACGCTCGCGTTTTAACCTCTACTCAGAATTCTCTTGAATGATTACATTCTCACTTCACGGCTCGCATTTTCTCATTACATTACACGGCTATTCACGCGAATTATCTCTTTCACTCTTTTAATCAAATACTTGACTCTTAAATGGCGACTCAATTTACTATCAGTTCTACGTACATAGCACATGTATGTATGTTGTATGTTTTTCGTTGTAGTAAACCCAATATTAATTACATTGTATAGTACTTGTAAATAATAGTGATTGTGTTAAATAAAATAATTATTCCATACGTATTTGAATCATTTCAACACCGATTTACACCTTGCTTCGACTCGACAAAGAATATCAGAGTCTAATTATATCAACCACTATAGAAGCTGGTTCCCCTCTTGTGTGAAGGACAAGAGATATTCACTAGGTCCTTTTACCACTGGTGAAGCGTCCTGCACACCACCTTTGAGACGCAAAACAGCGACATCTCTAGTAAAACTAGGAAGACGACGAAAAGACCCAGATGCAAAGTTTACTGAAATAAAACAATTAAAATAATTGAAATAAAACAATAAACAATAGTTTAAATCCAAGACTTTTCGTCGAAAGAAACTGCTTTCTGGTTACATCCTGAATCTCCGGCTTTATAAGCACGGAGACGACGAATATAGAAGAAGTACCTACTCCCTATGAGTATCTATACACCAGGGAAATAAGGCAAAAATATACCATGTTCGGGACACTTGAGCAGCCAGGTTGCAAATGGGTTTTTTGGGTACCATATACCTTACTTACTTACTTAGTCCTAAGCCTTTCTACCTTTAGGTGTAAGGCTGGTGGAGTTGAGTTGAGTTGAGGCTTCCACAGATTTCTACTCTATTTAATTTAACCATTATAAAAAACATAGTCATTGTGTGTTTCAATTACGTGATAACCTTACTTTAACAATTAAAAGTTTTTTATGACCAATAATGCAATTTAGGTAATCGATTGATGGTACAAACAAGCAATTGGACTTCGTAAGTCCTAGGTTTTCACCCAACGTGACCAGAAGTAGAACTGTAAGTCGATATAGTCCAGAGAAATAAGGTTTTTGTCGGGACACTTGAGCAGCCAGGTTGCAAATGGAATTTTTGGGTACTATTTACCTAATACATTATAAATACAAAAATGCCCGTCACAGTTTGGAACGAGAAATTTAGTTATTAACAAATAAGGGTCAAAAATGAGAGTTTTTTCGTTTAAATCGCTACAGGTAAGAATAGGGTAATTAAATGTCTTATTTATAATATTTTTATTTTAGTAGATGAGTCATGATTTAAAATAGCGTTTTTTGAATTTTGGTCCGATTATTTGTTGCTTCGAATATTGCAAAATAAAACTAAAATTTCGAAAATAAAAAATTTGCTATAACTTTTGCGAAAATGAATTTAGGACTTTAATATTGCATGAAAAGTTGTGTCAAACAGTTCATACAATGCACAAAAAATTTTAAGACGATGCGTCAATTAGTTTAAATTTTATTCCATTTGTTTATCCCAAAGAGCTTTTTTTTCGCATTGTTATTGTTCAGAAAATAATAATGATACAGCAATTCTGTGAAAATAACATGAAAGAAGAATAGTCATGTTTTCAAAGAATTTAAAACGATCATTAAAAAGTCACTTTTATCACTCAGAAAACATTTTACTAAAATAGAGTCATTTTTGGCTTATAAACAATTTGAATAACTTTGCTAATATTGACTGTAGGCTAAAACTACAATAAAATTTGAAAAACTCGTATTTTTATACGAATTTTCAAAGAAAAACTTTTCACCTAGGCTAATTACGGTCAAAGTTAGCCACTTTTTTCATTTAATTGATGGCTATTTTGTTTATAACAATTAAGCAACCTAACTAGAGCCATTTTGAAGTTGAAGATATATAGGTTATGTGTAAAAGTTTGAGTAAACTTTGAACCTCAACAGAGTGGTTAATAAAGCTTTAAAAGTGGCGTCCGAACGGAATTAATTCGTGGTCGGTGGAGGGGAATTACTAAAATACGTGCACTCAAAAAATAAAACTGATTCTGCAAATATATGCTGCAATTAATATCGCTGGAACTTGTTGATGGATTTTAATCATAATTTTTTTAATTTGTATGTACTCGTAGTCTTATAGAGTACGTTATGTACACACAATCCCACCTAACATTACAAAATGTTGGGGGAACTCCCCTTATCACTCAGGGATATGAAAAATAGATTACGACCGATTCTAAGACCTACCGAATATACATATATAATTTCATAAACATCGGTCAAGCAGTCTCGGAGGAGTATGGAAACTAACACTGTGACAGGAGAATTTTATAGATGTAAATATATAGATGGCTATTAACAAATAGGGGTTGATGATAGAAGAGTGAAAATTAAGAGTTGTATGTATGTATTTTTTAATTCTATATCATATAAAATTAAGGTAGATAATTTTGTCCAAAAAAATTAAAAAAATGGCAGGGGGCCAACCCCCCTTAAAACTTATGGGTATAAAAAATAGATTAAAACCTCTTCAACGTCCTACAGGATAAACGTGTAAAATTTTATAAAAATTGGCCAAGCCGTTTCGGAGTGGTATGGTAACTAACACTGTTACAGGAGAATTTGATGTTTATAGAAGTAACTGCGAATTAAATAATAAAAGTGGCTAACTTTAAACCTAATTAACCTAGGCAAAAAGTTTTTTTCTGAAAATTCGTATAAAAATACCAGCTTTTGAAATCCTAAAGTAGATTTACTCTATAGTCAATATTAACAAAGTTATTCAAATTATTTAGAAGCCAAAAATGACTCTATTTTACTAAACTTTTTTCGGAGTGATAAAAACGACTTTTTATTGATTTTTTTTTCAATACTTTAAAAATATAACTATTATTCTTGCATGTGGTTTCCACAGAATTGCTATGTCATTATTATTTTCTGAACAATAACATTGCGAAAAAAAAGCTCTTTGCGATGAACAAATTGAATAAAATTTAAACTAATTGACGAATCGTCTTAAAAATTTTTTGCATTAGGTATATAAAATGTTTGACTCAACTTTTCGTGCAATATGAAAGTCTTAAAGCCATTTTCGCAAAAGTTATAGCACATTTTTTATTTTTGAAATTTTAGTCTTATTTTGCACTTTCCGAAACAAAAAAGGATCGGACGAAAATTCAAAAAGTGCTATTTTAAACCTTGGATCATCTACAAAAAGAAGAATATTATAAATAAGATATTGAATTACCCTATTTTTACCTGTAGCGATTTAAAGGAAAAAAACTGCCATTTTTGACACTTATTTGTTAATAACTAAGTTTCTCGTCCGAACTGTGACGGGCATTTTTGTATTTATAATGTATTAGGTATATAGTACCCAAAAATTCCATTTGCAACCTGGCTGCTCCCATTAAAATCTGCTCTTAATAAAATTAACTATTTAGCGAGTTAATTAGTAGAAAAAAGGACACTTGGTGTGATTTAAAAACTGATATTGATTGAGTGCGATAAACAGTGCTATAAGCGACCCCCAATGGGGGAAGCTTTTTCCCCAGGGACACCATTAGGTGAAAACTTTTCAGGTGCTAGTGAGAATAGTGAAATGGATATTATTGAATCAAGTTTAATAGAAAATTTGGATGATTCTACTGCGAAAATTACAACTAAAACCAGAGATGTTATTAAAGTGCCGACACAACAAATTCCACCTCCGCAAAAAGTTGTAGAGAAAAAATTGTTCAACGTTGCATCAGATAAGTACAATTTTAATAATGTTTATGTATATATAGAAAAATCAAACAATCAGGATATTGGCCGTTTACATCCACTTACTGTTGCGGACATTTTGCATAAAAAATTGAACATTCCTAATATTATTGAAATAAAAGCCATTGGAAAAAACAGAATTAAAGTTTTGTTAAGGTCAATCGTAGATGCAAATAATTTAGTTAAAAATATAAAATTAAAAGACCAAAACTTAGTAGCATATGTCCCTAACCATTTACTAGAAATAAGAGGCCTAATAAGAGATATTGATACTCAATACGATGAAAAGTATTTGTTAGATAATAGTAAATCTCCCTCCCCCATAATAGCCTTTAAAAGAACTTACAGAAAAGTTGACACCGATGGAAAAACTAACTATGTACCCAAAAGGACAATGATAGTCACCTTCGAAGGAAATATTCTCCCTAGCTACATTTCAATAAATAGTGTATTTTTTCCTGTTGAAACCTACATTGGCAAAGTAACACAGTGTTACAATTGCTTAAGATTTGGACATATTTCCAAGCAGTGTCGCAGTCCACAAGCACATTGCATAAAATGTGGAAAAATCAAAAATGAAGATCATACATGTCAAGATAATGATGTTCAATGCATACATTGTGATAGTAAAGATCATGTTTCCATATCCAAGAAGTGTCCAAAATACGAACATCAAAAGAAGATAAAGAACGTGATGATTGAGCAAAAAATTTCCTTTATCGAGGCAAAAAATTACTGTGAATCGTCCTTCTCGGGATTGTTTATTCAGAATAGATTTTCCACACTAGACAATATCGAAGACAGTTTTCCTCCCCTCCCAACATCTTCAAAAAAATCATCCCCTTCTACTACCACACATAAAAATCAAAACATTTCAAATAATACATGCCAATCCCAACCCTCCTCAAGCCACTATAATATAGCTAAAAAACGAAAAATATCACCAAACCAAACACAAAACAATTCACCCATGTTCCCTTTTAATTTTGGGCCCTCCAAACCCCTTCCTGCTAATTTAAAACCCCCAATTTGTCAAAGCAAATCAGATCAAAGAGTATTGGAAACACTAATTTCCAATTATATTTTTAATTTGATTACAAATATTCAAACTGTAGATGATATAAAAACTATGAGTCAAGATAGTATTTACCATGGTATAAAAACGATTTTAGAGGATATCACTCATAAATAACATGTTCCCAGAACTTAAATCATTGAAAATTTTGCAATGGAACGGTAGATCCGTTGTTTCGAATAAAAATAGTTTAATTCATTTTTTAATAACTGAAAATATTGATATTGTATTATTAAGTGAAACCTGGTTCAAACCAAATCAAAATTATACATTTAAAGGTTATAATGTAATTCGCCAAGATAGATATGACGGGTATGCAGGTGTTGCAATTTTAATTAAAACAACTATACCATTTCGTGAAATAAATATTTGAAACAATTTTAATGAGGGAATTTTAGTTTGCGGTGCTATCGTTAAATGTAACACAATAGAATTAAGTTTTCTATCTATATATAGACCTCCAAATATTAGTACATCCAAAAACGATTGGATAAATATCTTCTCACAAATCAAATCACCTTTTTTAATTGGCGGAGATATGAATGCTCATCACTCACTATGGGGCTCACTGCGTAATGATCCAGTTGGTAACCAAATTGTTAGCAGTATCGAAGACCTAGATCTTGTAATTTTGAATAATGGAGAACCTACATATCTTCCTAGATATGGTACTCAAAAATCTATTATTGACATTTCACTCTGCACAGCTAATATAGCCAGTAAATTTACTTGGTCAGTTTTATCTGACACCTTAGGCTCGAATCATTTTGCTATATCTATGAATTTTTCAATAACCAACACCTCACAAGAAATAATTTATCCAAAAAGCAAATGGAATATCAAGAAAGCCAATTGGTCCCTGTATACATCCTTAATTGAAAACATGTTTTCCAACTACAATAGCTCTTTCAATACTTATCAAAATTATAGTTTTCTATTAGATTGCATTAATGATGCTGCAATTAGATCTATTCCTCAATACAAAATTTTTAAATCTAAAAATCGATCGCCTCCACCATGGTGGGACCCAGAATGCGATCTGATAATCAATGACAGAAAAGAAGCATTAGCATTGTATAAACGTTCACCAAGCCTTGATAATTATCTAAATTGTCAGAAAGTTACTGCTCATACTAAAAAGCAGTTGAAACAAAAAGCCAAAGCTAGTTGGATTAAATGGTGTTCTAATTTAAGCAAAAATACCTCCTCTAAGGAGATATGGTCACAGGCCAACAAAATGAATCGAAAAGCATCTATTAGTATAAAACCCTTCAATGATAATCTATTAGACGACTTTTTTAATAAAGTATGTCCTCCTTTTGCTCAAAATTCACCTACACGATCTACACAAAGTCATCATTCAAATAATCACTTCCTGTTAAAACCATTTACTGAAACTGAATTAGATTTTGCCCTTAAAAACCGCATAAATACTTCTCCTGGTATCGATCATATAAAATACCCCATGTTAACCAACCTTCCAGATGTGGCTAAAAAACTTCTTTTAAATGTCTTCAATGATATCATCCAAAAAAATATAGTTATCGATTCTTTCAAAGACATCTTAGTTGTTCCTATCCTTAAACCCGGAAAAGACCCAAACATCGTAAGTTCATATAGACCAATATCCTTACTGTCTTGTATTTTTAAAACTTTAGAAAGGCTTATAAAATTTAGATTAGATTGGTGGTTACAAAAAGAGAATTTACTTCCAGTAAACCAGTTTGGTTACAAAAGAGGTTTTGGAACTCTAGACGCTTTAACAACACTTGTTGTAGATGTACAGAATAACTTAACTAAAAATAACTACTTAGCAGCACTATTCTTAGATATTAAAGGAGCATATGACTCAGTTTGTTTATCAACCTTAAAACATAAAATGGTAAATTTTTTTCATATGCCAATTGCTTTCGTTAACACAATAATCGGTTTCTATACAGATAGGGTAATTTACATCAGAGATCATAATAATAAACTAATAGGACCTCGACATAATTATTACGGTATACCACAAGGCTCAGTATTATCACCAATTTTATTTAATCTGTACACCTCTGACATACATAAGATGCAAATAAACAACATCCCATTCAAAATCATACAATATGCAGACGACTTTTGTGTCTATATGGAAAGCAAGAAATATGAAAACGGTATGCAAAACCTAAGTACAGTTTGTAGTTCCCTATTTCCATGGTTCTTAGAGAACGGCTTAAATTTATCAATTAAAAAATCAGCAGTATCTGTCTTTACAAGACACAATCTTCCTATAATCCAAGATGTATTACTTAGTGATCAATCTTTTACATTTAAAAATAATGTCAAATATCTGGGACTCATTCTGGACAAAAAACTAACTTGGAAACCACACATACAATATATGCTGGATAGATGTAGCAAAGGTATTAATTTCCTTAGAATGACAACTAGAGTGTGGTGGGGCTGCGATGTTGAAACATCTTTATTGTTTTATAGAGCTTATATACGATCCATTATAGATTATGGTGCTACTCTCTACGGTTCTGCTTCCAAAAACCTTTTAAGAAAAATTGACGTTTTCCAAAACTCTGCCTTGAGAATCTGTTTAGGTGCTATGAGATCTACTCCTATACAACCAATACATGTTGAAGCTTCTGAGCCTCCTTTAGAGATTAGAAGAAATTTACTAAGCGAAAAATGGGTACTTAAAGCACACACTACAAATTTCGAATTATTTTCCAGTATATGTCATCTTAACGAATCAGATCTTACTCACAAGTATTGGATTAAAAAACCATCTCCGCCTTTATGTACTGCATTACAGAACAATCCTATTTTTTTCAAAGGAATTAAACACAGTAGACAAAAACTTAGACTACTTTGCTCTCTTCCATAAAACTGATGTAATAATACCCACATACAACGAAAACAACATAATCAGCAACAATATCCTGAAATCTATTTTGAACTGCTACAGTGATGCAACAGTTATATACACAGATGCATCTAAATCAGGAGAAGGGTCTGGCTGTGCGTATTTTTTACCCTCAGGAGGTTTCGAATTCAAATACAAACTTCCCAATGAGTTTTCAATTTTCTCTGCGGAATCATTGGCCATACTCGAAGCGTTGAAATATATTAAAAACTCTTATACTAAAAAAACGTTAATTCTTTCAGACTGCCTATCAGTTTTACAGAATATCAAAAATACTTTTTTGCCCAAAACATTTAGTAATCCTTACATATTTTTAATAAAGGATATGTTAAAGCAGTTAGAAGACTCTGGCTTCAATATAAAATTTATTTGGGTTAAGGCACATATTGGACTCAAAGATAATGAGTATGTAGACTACTTAGCCAAATCCAGTATAACATCAGGCACTTTATTGTCATATTCTTTATGTGTATCAGATGTTATTACTATTTTTAAAAGAAACCAACTATCGATATGGAAAGATCAATGGAATCTTTACTGCTTAACAAACCCCACAAGATACACCACTTTACAACCAGTGATTCCACAAAATACATGGTTTAAGAGTTTTAAAGCTCCACGTAAATATATAACAACTATAAATCGATTACGTTTTGGGCATGCTTGCTATCCAAGTCATTTATATAAAATAAATGTGATTGAAGACAATAATTGCAAACATTGCGGAAAGCAGGGTGATCTTGATCATATCTTTTTTGAATGTACTAAGTTTCAACAGCATTCAAACTCTCTCTATAAAAATTTAATTCAACTTGATATGCATGCACCATTCAATATACAGTCTTTGCTGGCTACAGGCTCACAACAAATATACAATATCATTATAGATTTCTTGTCAAATACAGGCACAGTCCTATAAGATTTGTACGCGGGCATGAGATTTTTTATGATTTAAGTTCAGATTTGCATCTTTTTTTTTTGTCATAAATGTTTTATCACTTTATCAGAGTTCCATTATTGTTTTTATTGTATTATTATTGTATTGTATTATTTATTGTGTTTGTATATATTGTTTCTGTTTATTTTGTATTAGGATTAGGATTGTATTTTGTTTATTGCAACTGGCTGAATGACTAATGTCTATGCCATTAAATAAAAAAAAAAAAAAAAAAAAAAAAACCTGGCTGCTCAAGTGTCCCGACAAAAACCTTATTTCTCTTGACTACTAGTGTAGTGAGTAGAGATTAATAGAAAAAAAAAAACAAAAGTTGCAGAATATTTATTCAGCACGTGTTCATTAGAAGAAAAAATGAACAACAACACATCACTGACAATCGGCAGGAAATAATAAAAACTTTAAAAACCAACACACACTTTAAAAATAACATGTAAGGTGTCCATACAAAATACACTGCGCGGCATAAGTTAAGGATATAGAAAATATAAGCTCATTTTCATAGTTGATTTTTTCGTGAACGGATTCACAAAATTCGCTAATTTTTTTTATTATTTTAGATTTCTTTAGTATTTACACAGTTGTGCAAAGATATACTCAAACTTATTTTTTGTACTTACACTGGGTGGAAGAAAAGTAATGTTTTTTAACGCTTTTATTTATTTCAATAGATTGCGTCAAATCTTTGGATGTTAATTTGACTACCTTTTCTTCCATGCAAATGAATGAAAATTTGCAGACACATGCATTCGCGGTGACAATACACGAATAGACAACAAAAATTTTTGTTTATGTTTATTAATTGTTTAAATAAAAAAAACGATTTTAATGGAAAAAGGCCTAAATTCTCTTGTTTTTTACAATGTAGAAACTTGAAACTTTTAAGGATGGTAGCTAATGATATAACCTATACATAATTTCACTTTTTACGTTAATTGTTTACGTTATGCGTCATAAATAAACAATAAAGTTTTAAATTTTGAACACTCATATATTTGTTTATACAGTACGATGCAAGTGAAAGAAATAAATTCGTTATTTCGTAAAAAGGCGACTTGAACCCTGGATTGCTACCTGGGGTACACTTGTACCCCAACATTGTTTGTAAGTTACACCAATTTGCAGTAGTGGTTGTAGAAAATATGAAAATAAACTTGTGAATAATAATATAATAAAATATTTTTGTATACAAAATAAATTCTTAGCATGTTATCTTAAGATTGTTTTTGTCATAAGTTCTTAAAACATACATATATAAATATTTTAGGTCGATTTTATTTGGGGTACCACTGTACCTCGATGTAGCAGATTCAGTTTAGAAAATAAGTGTAGCAATCCAGGGTTAAGGAAAAATCCCAAAAGAGGTCGATTTTATTTTTAAATTACGATATTTTGGCATATATGTCATACTAGTGACGTCATCCTTCTGGGCGCGATGACGTAATCGATGATTTTTTTAAATGAGAATAGGGGACATGCGATAGCTCATTTGAAAGGTCATTCAATTCTTTATTCAGTAATATAAAAATTTATATAATTATTTGTACAGGGTGTCCAAAAACAATTTTTTAATTAAATTATTTGACAAAAAAGAAGAATGTATGTAATTTATTAAACGCTTTTATTTAGTTCAATAGATTGCTTCAAATCTTTGGATGTTAATTTGACTACCTTTTCTTCCATGCAAATGAATGAAAATTTGCAGACATATGCATTCGCGGGAACAACACACGAATAGACAACAAAAAATTATTGTTTATGTTTATTAATTGTTTAAATAAAAAAAAGATTTTAATGGAAAAAGGCCTAAATTCTCTTGTTTTTTACAATGTAGAAACTTGAAACTTTTACGGATTGTAGCTAATGATATAACCTATACATAATTTCACTTTTTACGTTAATTGCTTACGTTATGCGTCATAAATAAATAATAAAGTTTTAAATTTTTAACACTCATATATTTGTTTATACAGTACGATGCAAATGAAAGGAATAAATTCGATATTTCGTAAAAAGGCGACTTTAAGGAAAAATCCCGAAAGAGGTCGATTTTTATTTTTAAATTACGATATTTTGGCATATATTTCATACTAGTGACGTCATCCATCTTGATGCGATGACGTAATCGATGATTTTTAAACGCTTTTATTTAGTTCAATAGACGTCAAATCTTTAGACCTTAATTTGACTGGCTTTTCTTCAATGCAAATGAATGAAAATTTGCAGACATTATGCATTCGCGGGAACAATACACGAACAGTCAATAATTTTTTTTTATGTTTATTAACTGTTTAAATAAAAAAAACTATTTTAATGGAAAGTGCTTAAATTCTCTTGTTTTTTTTTTCAATATAGAAACTTGAAACTTTTACGGTTTGTAGCTAATGATATGAACTATACATAATTTTACTTTTTACGTTAATTGTTTAGGTTATGCTTCATAAATAAACAATAAAGTTTCAAAAATTTTGAACACCCATATATTCGTTTATATAAAATTCGGCACTTATTCGTGTCAAATTTCAATACGATACGACACAAAACTTCAACCAAAACTCGAGTTCAAAAATTCGTGTTTTTATCGTAGGCTTAGAAAAACCACCGGTAGAGACGTTTTGTGCTACAATTAACATTAGAATTCATTTTGGCGTATTAATTATTAATTAAACGCTTTTCTTTAGTTCAATCGTTTGGGTCAAATCTTTGGACGTTAATTTGACTGCCTTTTCTTCAATGCAAATGACTAAAAATTTGCAGACATATTCATTCGCGGGAACAATACACGAATACTCAATAAAAAAATTTTATGCTTATTAATTGTTTAAATAAAAAACGATTTTAACAGAAAATGCTTAAATTCTCTTGTTTTTTACAATGAAGAAACTTGAAACTTTTACGGATTGTAGCTAATTACTGTAGATAATTTTATTTTTTACGTTAATTGTTTACGTTATGCTTCATAAATAAACAATAAAGTTTCAAATTTTTTGCCGAGTTGAATGTTTAAAAAGGGTAAGACTAAAAAGTAAAAAATAAAAAAATATGAAAAAAATATTTTTTAGGAAACGCTTTTCTTTAGTTACGAGTGACTAAAATTAACAATATAAAAATCAACTAAAAAGCCAAAAATAAAAATAATTGAAAAAATCTAACACATTCGTCAAAGAAAAGCGTGGGGCGAAAACCATTTATTCGATGAAGACGCGCCACGCTTTTCTTTGACGAATGTGTTAGATTTTTTCAATTATTTTTATTTTTTGCTTTTTAGTTGATTTTTTTTATATTGTTAATTTTAGTCACTCGTAACTAAAGAAAAGCGTTTCCTAAAAAATATTTTTTTCATATTTTTTTATCTTATGTTAAGTTTGAAACACCCTGTAGGGAGAACGAGGTACAAATCTGAGTACAGATCGAAATCTTATTGTAGTCTTATGTTTTCTGAACATTTTGTTTTTTGAATCTTCCTGATATCTTTAGAAACAAAGAAAATAACAAAGAAGATAGGTGGTTTTACTGCTTAACACATTCACGGTCACGACTGCATATGAAGTCAATTTTACTCCATAAGAAGATGTGTATATGTTACAGTTCAAGTTGATTCTCAGTCAGAGTTGACTCCAACTAGTTGGAGTCAACTCCAACTGAAACGAGCAGTAAAAGTTGATTTTCAAAAATTTAAATCAACTTTTACTAGTTGGAATTGACTCTTCCTGGATCGATTCAGTAAATGTTGATTATACGAGAATCTCAAGTGCATTTTTGATGAGTGTGCGTTTCTTTGTTTTGCCCGTTTCAACTACTTATTAGTATAGTCTGTAACGTCGCCCCCGTTAGGTAAATTATTCTGATTCGATTTTTTGCACAAACTTACTCAAAGAAATATATCCGTATAACAATCCTTATAACCAATACACAGGGTGTCACGCAGTACCGCGGTCGAAAAATTGTTTAACCAATTTCAGTAAAGTCAGTCAGTAAAGTGACTCTTTATCGAACGAGTCTGATATTACGAGCAGAGGAACAGACGCGTTCGATAAAGAGTATTGAGGTGGTAAAATTGTATCGTCAATCATAAAAAACATTAACACTTACTTACAACTTTGAGGAAATTTTTTTAATTTTAGACGAAATAAAAAATTCGTATGACAGTAATGACAGTAATGACAGATGACTTTTGCATGATGGCCGGTTTTGATGTTTAATCGATAGTTATCAATATCTATTGTATACCTACCGAATTACTAAATCTGTAAAGTTTTGATTTATTTTGTATGAATATAATTGCGAAACACTATAGAATTTTACGTTTTGACATAAATTTTATTAATAATAAGATAAATTTTGTACAATATTTTTAATAATTAAAGTAAATAAATTTTAATTTCACTCAAATAAATAATCGATTGCTGCCATTGACCACTTACATGCAATCTCGATTAATTTGATTAATTTTCGCGGCAGGTAAAGTAACATTCTTCTTTCAATACAACAAAGTGTTACTTTACTGCCGAAAATCAGGGCAAATGAGTACAATAATGACTGATTTTAGTGAAGTTTGGCGATAAACAATGATTTTAAACAAATTCGCAAAAATACATAATTTTTTCACTTCGTACAAATTTTTTTTAGATCCGTTGGGCCTTTTTTTCTCTAAAATTGACTGTTGTCGAGTTATTAGCGACTTAAAATTTGAAAAACGCCAAAATAACCATTTTCAAGGTTTAATAACTCGGTTAAAAATAATTATTGTGAAAGTCGAGCGAGCGGCCGTGGAGTAACGGCATAATCGCTGGCCTCATACGCCAGTGCACGTGGGTTCGAGCCCTGCTAAAGACAAACCATTTTCATTTTCAATAATGACACGAGCCGTCTCACCGTGCCTCGAATAGCACGTTAAGCAGTCGGTCCCCCTGGGCTAGTGTACATCGACACTAGTTACTTGAAACAGGGTTAAAGATGTAATTGGCGCCGGAACTGTCCGAAAGGCAAAAATGCCATACGATATTATATATTATGAAAGTCAGCAACTAAAAAAAATCGAAGATTAAAACTACTTCTATAAGATCCTGAAGAAATTTTTGTCATTATTTCATTAATAAGATATTATTTTTAATTATCAACAATGATCGCTAACCGTGTATTGAGGCGGCCGTCAATGTGAGTGCGAGTGAGAATCACCATTGGACGGCTGGAATGGTGCATCTCTTTAGCACTCACCATTGACGGCCGCCTAATACGCACTTAGCGCCCATTGTTAATAATTAAAGATAAAGCTTAGTAATAAAATAGTGACAAAAATTTCTGCTGGATCTTGTAGAGGGGGCTATAAACTTTGATTTGGTCACTTTCTGACTTTCATAATAATGGATTTTAATCGAGTTATTAAGCCTTGAAAATGGCTATTTTCGCATTTTTCAAATTTTAAATCGCGTATAACTCGACAACAATCAATTTTAGAGAAAAATCACAAAATACTTTTTTTGCTCAGAATAACCCAAATGATCTAAAAAAATTGTTCGAAGTGAAAAAATTATTTTTGTGAATTTGTCTAAAAAAATTGTTTAAACAATTTATCGATCAAGGTAGTGCCTGGCACCCAGTAGATTTGTTATAAGGACCTCTTTTTGAGTAAGTTTGTGCAAAAAATTCGAATCGGAGTAATTTACCTAACGGGGGCGACGATACAGCCTAGACTAATTTGAACATATTCAGTAACATTTAATTTCTAGAATCGGCTGTTTGTGTAAATCAGAATCAACTTTTACTGAATGGCATTGGGAAGAGTATACTTTTTCTAGTTGGAGTCTACTTTTACTAGTAAATGTTGAATATCAATCTTCATTTTATATTTATAATCAACTTTTACTGAAACCAGCCATTAGAGTTGACTCTAACTAGTTGGAGTCAACTCCAACTGGATAATCAACTTGAACTGTAACATATACATTTGAAGTTACATACATACAGTTGTATACATTTGAATTAACAATAAAAAATAACAGTTGACAAAACTATAAAACCGGAAAGGCACATAACGTAAACCGTTCTTATCGACACCGACCAGGTAAGCGGTATGCACAGACACGAGATGTGGGCTCTGTGATGTTTTGGGGTGGAATTTCCCTAAAACTAATACGGATTTGGTGCCTACCTACGTGGAGTCTCTTTAAATAGCTAGAGGTACATTACACAGATATATTCTTTTTCTTTGAACACTCTTTTCCTTGTTGGATATAGATAAATAAATTAAATATTTTTATAGCAGTGCCATCTACTGGTCGCTTTACTAGTTACTGTATTGTGTGTTGCGTTCAACGTTTGTTCAACAAGAAGCAGTTCATAAAATACAGCCATTGAGTTAGCAACGTTTTATTTGTTCCCTAAATCTCCCATTTTTGTTCCTCAACTCTACAACTTACGAACAGGTTATGGGCCCAGACGATTAAGTGGAAGATTTTCTGGTCGTTCAAATCAAAACAGTGTGTGTTCATTCGATAAAAAGTTAGTCAGTTTGTTGGTTAACAGCGTGGTTAACAGTATCGAAAATGGCGGTGAACTATCTCACAAGTGTGCCGCGTTTAACCGGTAGAGATAACTACCAGAACTGGTCGTTCGCGGTTGAGAATGTCTTTGTTCTAGAAGGACTATCAAAGTGTATTGAGGGAACTGAAAAAGACACAACGCTTGTTGCCAAAGCCAAAGCTAAGTTAATATTGACTTTAGATCCATCCATATTATTTGCATGTGAAAGAAGCTGAAACGGCGAAAGATGTATGGGATAAGCCGAAAAAGTTATTCGAAGACTCAGGTTTTTCGAGGAAAATAGGATTGCTTCGAACACTCATATCGCTAAGGTTGGAAAATTGCAATTCCATGGACTGGACTGGCTTCCAAATTGATGACATGTGGTTGGGCTCGCTTCTCCTAGCGGGACTTCCGGAACAGTATACTCCAATGCTCCTTGCAATTGAACACTCAGGAATATCTATTACCACTGATGTAATCAAATCTAAATTGCTAGATATGCAGATAGACGGCACTAACAGTGAAAAGCAGACAGCTTTTATGTCAAAATCGAGTGAAGTTAGCACTAAGCATGTCAAAAAAGGTTACAAAAAAGACAAGAAAAATATAACCTGTTTTCGTTGTAAACAGAACGGTCATTATATGAATAAGTGCCCTAGTGCTACTAATAATGCGTTTAGTGCAACATTCTTAAGTGGAAAGTTTAAATCTACAGATTTTTATGTCGATTCTGGATGCAGCACGCATCTTACAGCGAGAAAAGATTGGTTGACAAATATCTGAGATGCAAGCTTGTCGAATATACCTGTGGCTAACAGTGAAAGTTTGGCAGTGAGATGTGCTGGTGATATGAAGGTAACCACAATTGTCGATAAAAAGAGATCAGAGGTAAGCATCAATAATATAATATATGTTCCTGATCTGACAACAAATCTTTTATATGTTTCTCAATTGATTAAAAATGAAGTTATATTTGAAAATGCAGGTTGCAAAATATACAATAAAAATGGAATTATTGCAACAGCTGAATTGAGAGATGGTGTTTATAAATTGAATGCTGAATGTATTTTAGATTGTAAAAATTGTTTATTTGTAACTGGGGATACCTGTCATAGACGTTTCGGTCATCTAAATAGCATATATCTAAATAAAATGAAAGATGGAATAGTAGATGGACTGAATGTGACTGGGAAAATTGATATTAACAAGAAAACTGTACTTACTAACTTACTATTCGAACTTGAATCTTCAGTACGCTTCGATTGATAGATATATCACATGTACTATTTCTGTGACTATAAGGTGACCCTTCCGGTTACAACTTTTTAACTGTAAGTGATATAAAACCAAAAGTATATATTTGTTCTCGTCTTGCTAAGGCGCGTCGAATAATATATCGCTTGTACTATTTCGGAGACTTTAAAATAGAAGTCAGAGTTCAAATTTCTCACCGTTAATGCCATCTTTGGGTTATAAGCTCTCATTCGGCGTCTCATTTGTCATTATATCTGTTCTAATAAAGGATGAGTTGTGTTGACGGACGGACAGATAGACATGGATAATTCAAGATTTTCACATTGTAATGTAAAATGGGTGAAAAAATAGATTCCCATATATTTCTCGTAAAAGATTGCTAATAATTAACATCCTTTATTTAAACAAATGATTTGAGTATATCCATCTAGAGAAAAACCCAATATAATTAACCTTAATTGGGGAATGTCATTTTCTTTGGCATTTTTTACGACTGTTGACTCTAATAATGAACTGAATCAATAATAAAGAAACGCTTAACTCACTGGGATTTCTCATGTCTAATGTAAAATACACTAAAGAAATTATTCATATAATATTTAAAGTTAAAATTATCATGTCAACTTTTACGTATCCATTACTTGGCTTGATCGAACTACTAAAGAAATAAGGAAAGACAGCTTTAGATTAAATTCGATTCGAGGCCACCACCATCCGCTGACCAAGGTTTCTACTTTTCAGCGTCTTCAGAGTCACCTATGGTGTATCTCGAAGCGAACTAAATTCAGCTGTTCCACTAGGCATTTAATATTTTATTAACATGCCTATTCGCCGTATGCAAGTACTTGGGGGATACGAGAAACGATCGTGCGCGAATAGTGGAGAAATCTTGCAAATTTCTTAAATAATCCATATTGTCAATTGAAATTGTCACATTGACGTATATTTCATACCTACTGTCATTGAAGAAGAAAAATTATATGTTGCTCCACAATATTGATAGGATATGCAATTATTATACAGGGTGTCCCGAAAAGAATGGTCATAAATTATACCACAGATTCTGTGGTCAAAAATATATTGATTGAACTTGACTTACCTATATTCAATAATGCACACAAAAAAGTTACAGCTCTTTGAAGTTACAATCGATTTTTTTTCATATATCGAAAACTTTTAGAGATTTTTTATTGAAAATGGACAGGTGGCATTCTCATGGCAACAGCATCTTAAAAAAAATTAAAGTGAAATTTGTGCACCCCATAAAAATTTTATGGGGGTTTTGTTCACTTAAACCCCCCCCCCCCCAAAGATTTGTGCATGTTCCAATTAAATTATTATTGTGGCACCATTAGTTAAATACACTGTTTTTAAAACTTTTTGCCTCCTAGTACTTTTTCGATAAGCCAGTTTTTATCGAGATATTTTGAATATTTTTCGAATCCACCACATATTTGTATATGGTTATGTACGATTATCCGCTCCGCGCTTCGCTTGTATCTCCACCTGCCTACAGGATTACTAGTATAACTTTTACCGGAAATTTTCTGGAAAGAAAAAAGTGTTGCCTATACTCTGTGAGTTTCGCTGGTATGGCTACTATCGCCATCTAACGGTTGACTATTTCCTATTTCGGGCGGAATTTTAAAGAGGACAGTAGAAAAGCAAATAATAGTTGTTTCAAACTTATTATTTAATTCTTATCGTGTAATATTTACAACGTAAAGAAGTAATTGGATTGTAATCGATAATTAATAGCAGTAAGTACAGAATTTTTTATTCATTATGATTATTTTTAAGATTTTGCTTATCGTTTTGACGTTTATGTTGACAATTAATATTAGAAAAAATTTATTCTGCAAAAAAGTATAATAATTTAATATAATTATAATATAATACTTCTTAAATATTAACTTATGAATGACAGTTAACGGCATCCTACGTTTGCTGTGATTCGTCGTTATCTTCACGCATTCAAATTTTGTTTCAGGATTGGATTGTAAAATTGAAACTGTCAAAATTCGAGAGTGTGCTAACTGATCCTTTAGCTCAAATTTTTCTACCGTTTTAAAATTAAAATTGTGTTTACTTACTTTTTTCTAATTGCATCAATCCGTTTTTGTCGTTGAATCACCTTATGCTTAGCGACAGGAAAGTTGTAGAATACACAGTTACTGTTGTAACCAGTATTTCGACACTCTTTAATACAACAACTTTCGTGAGACATTTAAATGCTATAATATGCAACTCTTAATACAAAACGTCAAAAAGCAAATTTCCAGTAAAGGTTTACAAACTTGTCACTACTGGCGCTCGCGAATTTTTAATTATCCCCTCTACCTACGAGCTCACAGCGTATAGAGACCTGTTAATAATCTGAAAATTTATTTGTAATTTAAATTTTCAGGTATATTTAAAAAAAGAAGCCACATCTCGATAAAAGGCGACTTATCAAAAAAAAAGACTAAGAGGCAAAAAAGCTTTAAAGACACTGTGTTTAACTACTGGTACCACAATAATAGTTTAATTGGAACGTACACAAACATTGGGGGGTTTAAAGGAACAAAACCCCCATACAATTTTTATGTAAATATATTAAAAAAATTAGCCGCATCTCGATAAAAACTGGCTTATCGAAAAAATACTGAGAGGCAAAAAAGTTTTAAAAACGTTGTGTTTAACTGACGGTACTATAATAATGAATTACTTGGCAGTACACAAAAGTTTGGGGGGTTTAAGAGAACAAAACCCCCATAAAATTTTTATGGGGTTGACAAATTTTAGTATAATTTTGTTTTAAGATATTCCTGTCATAAGAATGATACGTGTCCATTTTCAATAAAAAATCTCTAATAGTTTTCGATATATTGAAAAAAATCGATTTTTATTTTGCAACTTCAAAGGGTTCTAACTTTTTTTATGAACACATTTGTACTAAGGTAAGTTAGGTTGAATCGAACTATTTTTGACCCCAGAATGTGTGGTATAATTTATGACCAATCTTTTCGGGACACCCTGCATAAAAGTAAATTTAATTAATTGTATTTTGCTTGTAGTACTGCATTTTAATAATTAATATTATTTAGTACAAACAATTGTTTACCTTTTAATACTGTTTCGGGACAGGGATTAATATATAAACTGGCCCGTATTATCCCCTGTAAAAAGATAATTAAACTCATTGACAACATGCTGACAAACAGAGCCTTCCAGGTTATAATGGGAAAGGAGACGAGTAGACAGATGAAACTTAACAATATTCTTCCACAGGGTTCTGTCCTTGCCCCTTTACTTTTCAGCCTCTATATTGCTGACATTCCTGAAACCGAATCTCGGAAGTTTGGATATGCTGACGACTGGACCCTTGCAACAAGCCACCAATCTTTAGAAATGGAGACTACAACCAAGTACTACAAAAACTGAAGTATAAGCTTTTCATCTCTACAAAAAGCTGGCAAACAGAGAATTGCGAGTGTATTTTAATAACAAGCTGTTGAAACACAATAAATACCCGAAATACCTTGGGGTTACTCTAGACAGAACGCTCACATTCAGAGAACACCTGACGAAAACAGCAGCAAAATTGAAAACACGCAACAATATAATACAGAAACTCTGCGGCACTACATGGGGGTCCACAGCATCAACATTAAGATCCTCTGCTCTTGGCCTGATATATCCGGTGGCAGAATGCTGTGCTCCAATGTGGCTAAATAGCAGGCATACCCACCTGGTCGACACCCAACTAAACCGTGCTATGCGTATGATAACAGGCACAATTAAGCCCACCCCTACAATGTGGCTACCTACCCTTAGTAATATAGCACCACCCAACCTACGCCGCGAACATGCATTGGTTAAAGAATATAACAAAATAATGGACAGTCGCCAGCTTCTAGTCCACAACGACATCCCCGATATTCTTGGAAACCGTCTCCGATCCAGGTTACCCCCTCTACAATCTGCTCAAGCGCTGGAGCAATCCAACTTTGACTTAAATACCCGAATGAGAGAAGATTGGGAAAGTAGGACAGATCCGCATTACCATAGTCTACCGGACATCATAGGGAAACCTGGCGAATTTGAACGTCCCCGTAAGATTTGGGCAGCCCTTAATCGAATTCGAACAAACTGTGGAAGATGCGCCGACTCCCTCTACAGATGGGGTAAACTCCCCTCGCCTTCTTGTGACTGCGGCGCTGCAAGACAGACGATCAGTCACATTGTTCAGGACTGCCCACACAGAGCATACACAGGCGACCCTATAGACTTTGTAATGGCAACCGAAGGGTCAATCGAATATATAAAAAAATTGGACATCTGTTTGTGATGCATTGTATAATGCATAAATCTAAATGTATTCTGTGATGTACTTAAGCCATACGCTAAATAAATAAACCTTTTAATAACATAACCTTAGTCTTACTTTTTCTTCTTATAATTTTTTAGGGCTATGGCCTTGACAATTACAGTGCCGGATTAACCATTAGGCGGACTAGGCGGCCGCCTAGGGCCCGGGCACTTGATGGGGCCCGCATCCCACATAAATGCATTAATTAATATTTAATTATTTCATCATTTATTAAAAAAAAAAAGTAAATGTTAAAAAAATCAAATAGGGCTAACTGAGACAAAAAAAAAAAAGAAAATGGTTAATTTATGATTTCCAATCAAACTCACTTTTTTGCTTTGTCTTTTGTCAAATATCAGAAAAATACAACCGACTTCAAGACAAATTAAGCAGTTATCTTCAAAGGCATTTTTATATTCCCTGTTCTAATCATTCCCTCAATTTGGTAATCAATTTTGCAAGCAAATTTTGATAAAAGCTGGTAATTATTTTGGTATGGTACGTTTTTTTTTCAATTTCTACCCACCGATGGGCCTTATAGTCCATTCACTCACGGTAAAATATTGCAAAACCTCCGGATTTTAAAGAACCTTTGGATGTGAAACAAGAGCTTGGATTGACATGAAATTTGGTATAAGCGTAGCTAACATGTCAAATAAAAAAGTGATATTGTGCCATTGTGTGTTTTTGCTCTACGGTTGAGTCCACCCCTTCTCGGGGGTGAAAAAATATACCGTCAAAATATGTCCGGAAGTGGATAAACTGATTAATTCTAAGCAACTTTTGTTCAATAGAGTTTCTTCATCAAGTCAATACATTTCGAGTTATTTGCACGTGAATATCTTCATTTTTCAACAAAAAATAACAAGTTTTTAGACGGTTTTTCGCAAATAACTCAAAAAGTAAGTATTTTATCGAAAAAATGTTCTTAGCAAAAATATAGCTTTTAAAAAATTGAAAAAATGGTGTATGTGTGCAGTCTGTAGACCCAGTAGAAGCAGAGTTGTAGCTAATGAAAAGTAGGTTCTTATTCGTCAAATTCCAAATCGAATATTTCAACGTAAAATAATCAAAAATGAAGCATTTTTCATGGAAAACTCATCATAACTTGTTTAAATGTTTTAAGAAAGCATTATTCTTGTTTTTTAAAAAAATTTCTATCATAAAAAGTAAGTAAGATACTCTCAGAATAAAGTTGGTAAAAAAACTGGTGAAAATATCCCCCTAATTAACATCCCAAATGAAATTAATCTTTACCGCTTCACAAGCTACTTTACTTATGTATTGTTTATATGCTCTGTAAGTTTTATCGGTATAAAGTGCTTATTTATAAAAGGGCTGTAGTAGAAAGGGCTTGAACAAGTCACTAATCACGAGTGTATGCAATTTTTTTTATTTAGCTTAATGCCTCGACAACTAATGGCCATTGGCATGGTACAGTGGATTTTTCCAATCAGGTACCTAGTGTAGTGGCTAGTGTGTGTGTTGAATAAATGTCTTGTTACTTAGCAAAGTCATCATTGTTTTTGCAAAGAGATGCTAATTGTATCCGAACGTCTGCGGTCTCTCCGGTGAGTACCGATCCCACAAGGATAGAAACTATTTTCATTTATTAATTAATTAATTTTAAATAAATGAAAAAGTATCTGCCCAGGGTATGCACATTTTGAACAGTCATATCTTAACCAATTTTTATCTTCCAAAAAAGCAAAAATCTGAAATATTCAGAAAATCAAAACATACATTTTTTACTCTTTAAGATTTTTGGTACTACTAATAATTTTTAAGTTATTTGGAAAAAAAGACATTTTTTTTCAAAATTTAAAAAAATCTGTTTTACTTTAAATCCCAATATTTTGAAATATAAGCACTGTGAACCGGGGAAACTTACAGATCATATAAATAATAGGTTTATATAAGTTTATAAGTTTTTTCAAAATTTTCATAAATTTTCAAGATTTTTGTGCCAAAAAAAGGAATCAACATCATTTTAGGCTTTACTTGCTTAATTTTGATACTTAAAACTTCTAAAACTTGTTTAAAAAAAAACAAAAATAAAACTTTTTAACACTTTAAAAAAGTTGTGATGATTTTTCACCGAAAAGCTCTGCATTTTTTGGTAATTTACGTTGAAATATTTTATTTGGAATTTGTCGAATGAGAATCTACTTTTCATTAGCTCCAGTTCTGCTTAGACTGGGACTATGTACTTCATACATACACCATTTTTTTAAATTTTTTATGTGCTATATTTTTTCTAAGAATATTTTTTCGATAAAATATTTAATTTTGGAGTTATTTGCGAAAAACCGTCTAAAAAGGTGTTTTTTTTTTGTTGAAAAATGAACATATTCACTCGCAAATAACTCAAAAAGTATTGATATAGTGAAAAAACTCGATAGAACAAAAGTTACTTAGAATTAATCAGTTATCCATTATTTTGAATGTATGTTATTTCACCCCCGAAGGAGTACACTCATACCCAGGGCAAAATCACATATCGACACAATATCCTTTTTTTTCTTTGGCATCTTAGCTATGGAATATTAATGTTAATATTATTATTAAGTTGTTGCGAAATGTAAAAAAAGGAAAAATGATCTTTTTTACATTGTCGTAATTTATTTTTGGAGTAACTACTTCCCAAAACAACTGTAAATTTGTTGTAAGTAAATGGTCGATATAAAGGGGCCTACTTCTTATGGCCGCCTAGGGCCCCATGATGCCTTAAACCGTCACTGGACAATTATCTAGCAACCAGGACTAATATAATTGGCCAATATAATTAAAAGGGCGAACAAAGTTGCCGAGCTATGAAACCAGGTGTCGCTTTTCCGAACTTGCACGGTCCCAATACACCAGCGAATGATGATAGCCTATTCTTTTTTTACTGTGTACATTTTTTGCGCGAGTTAAATCTTGTGTGCGCTTAAAATTCGTAATTCAAGTTGTAATTGCGCCGGAGTAGCTCAGGCGGTAGGATGTCTGACTTTCATGCAGGTAGGCCGGGGTTCGAATCCCATCGCCGACGAGAACAGCTAGACATTTTTAAAAATGTCTAATAGTCCCCAGGTCGATTCAGCCTGAATAAAATAAGTACCTTGCCCTGTTAACATCTTTGTATGTATATCGAAGGCCCTGGATATAGCAGACTACTCTGCTATAATCCCAAAGCAGCGTTAGTGGTATAAAACGGGAGACTATTATTATAATTATAATATTTATGGGGTTTCTTAAACCCCAACAACTTTCATTTACTTATTTATCTCAAACAGTTTTTGTGAAGGGGAGATTTTGTAAACCAATTTTCAACTAAATTAGATCAACCCTCTAACGGGAGTGGACACAACCCCCAAAATATTTAATGGAAAGGTGGGTTGAGTGATACCTCATTTGAAGGGTCGTGTAACTACCTTTTTAAAAATACTACATACATCACATTTCTTTTCAGTACTTTTGGAAAAACCTTGGACTCAAAACTCCAAAAAAAATTTTGAGTTTCGATGCTTAATACCTTTACAGTTTCACTTGATTTTTCCAAAAGAACTGGAAAGAAATATAATGTATGTGGTATTTATCAAAAGGCGGTTGAACGATCTTTAAAATAAGGTTTCACTCAACCCCCTTTCCACTAAAGGTTTTGGGGGTTGTGTCCGCCCCCGCTAGAAGATTCATGTAATTTAGTTGAAAACTGGTCTCCAAAATGTCCCCCTCACAAATAAGTTTAACGTGTTTTTGCATATTTTTAGATTTTCTATAGAGACCAAATTATAGAGGCTGGCATTTTTTCAAATTGACACACTGTATGATACTTAAAAGCCTTTATTATCAAGGTGTTATTATGATACGTATGGCCATTATTGCAAAAATTAGTGCAAATAACATGATTTTATAATTATCTCGACAATATACTGATGGATTTGAATTTTTGGAAAATTCAAGTTTATCGACTCTTCATAACACAATAGTTTCTTATTAGAGAAATTGCCCATAATATTGCTTTGGGTCCTAAGGTCGTAATCATGGCAGGTTGGGAAATTTTTCTTTATCAAAAAATTTAATAAATGAAAATAATTTATATCCTTGTAGGATCGGTACTCACCTGATGAAGAAGGACTGTAGGAGAGTGATTCAATAAACGTCTCTTTGTAAAGACAATGAAGTCGACTTTACTAAGTAACAAGATATTTATTTAACATAAACATTACACATTACTCCCATAAGCTAGTGATAAACTAACAAATGTAAAATTGGCGAATGAATTTAGTGTCCGCAGTCGTATAAACCCAAACAAACTAAATTTTCGGACTCTTTGTTTATAAACAAAAATAGATACGTATTGCCCCCTATACCTATTGTGTAATAGATGTCCCACCTATTACTAACAGCTGTCAGATACCTATAATATTTTTTTTTCGCCTATTTATCGATACTTTTAGAAGAATAATGAATATAAATCACTCATTTGTTGTCACAATTGTTTCTTAATTAATTCAACTTATTGAAAGTTTATTGACGTTTGAAATTTAAAATATTTTCTATTAACTGTGAACATATTTTTTTATTAGGCTTAGGGGTACTATAGTGGGTCAAGTTTTAAATTACTTCTAGGTCATTTTATTGCTCATTTATTTTAATTTATGCATACGGTACGTAACATTAATTCGTAGTTAATTAGGTACTGATGATTTGCGAGATTTGACGATTTGCAAAATCTTTAGTTTCCACTAACACTAAATCATAAATGAACTTGACCTGCCACTGGTCTATCAAAATCTTCCTAATTTTGTAATAGATGGGATGTTATATGCAGAATACACTCTGAAGGTCACTGGCCAGTAAATCACCAAATTATTATAAAAAAAATAAAAATAAGCAACAACAATATTTTACGATCTAGCACTAAAGGCTATCTTAAAGAGCTAGGAGCTTGTAGTTCAGAGAAATAAGGAAAAAAATATCCTGTTGGTGACACAACCCCCTCCAGGCCGAAATCAAATTTTTTGAGTAGTATGGACATTGAAGTATCTAGTATAATCATAACCTATATGTTTCCTGCAGCCAATTTTGATAATATACATAGTTATAAACAAATGAAGATCAAAAAACGGTAAATTTTCGCTTTTTTCGTCTTTTACCAAAAAGTTAAGCATTTTAAGCAAATTTGAGAGTAAGAAACTCATAAACTGTATAAACACCTTCAATATGGCGTTCGCGGAATATGTTTATCCTTATTGGTTGCTTATAAAATTGCCAAATAATTCATAAATTTTGAGTTTTTATAAATATTCATAACTTATGTAAAAATTAACTTAGAACATTCTTATTACACGGAATGGGGAGACTTCTGGTGCTTAAATCATACCCTAAATTTCAAAGCAATTGGTCGAATAGTTTAAAAGTTATTTAATTTGTTTATCCCAAATTTTTTTTGCAACACTATAAGTCAGAAAATGATGAAGTTACAGTAATACTTTGGATAGTGTATGAAAGAAGAAGATTTACACTATTAATTTAATTTAAAAAAAAATGACAAAAAATAATTCTAAATATTGCAAAATTATTTTGCAAGAGCATGTGAACTAAAAACAGGGGGCTAACTTCGTTCCTAATTGTCCTAGGACAATTGTTTTTCTTTCTAAATGTATATAAAAATTCAGCCTTTCTAAATATTAAAAAATAATTTTTCTACGTGTAACGGTTAAAAAGTTATTCTTGATTAAATTAGGAGATAAGTACCGGTTGCGACAATTCCCGGTAGAATGCAGTAGGATATGGTTACCCATACTGAAAGAGGAAGTCAATAGAAAGAAAATACCACGATTAGTAAGTCAATAACATATCGAGTTAGTACAAATTTTATATTTTAGTATTACTTATTGTATATCTATGTATTATTAATATTATTTATAATTTAAACATATTAAAGTCAGAATTTGGTATTAGTTTTTTGAAAGTAAATTAAATGTAAGACTTACGATGTCGGGATAGTATCACGAGGTTTTTTCCTGTTTTTCCCTCGTGATTTACTATGGAATCTCTAACGCGAGAATTTTACTGTCATTGTTGCATTTGGTTTTTTTTAAGACAGATCACATGCTATGATTTTTTTGTGACGGATATTCTTGAGTTGGGATTGATTTCATGTAATCGAATAAACTATCTTTTAGTAAAGTCGTCCCAGGAACGCAAAATCATAAATATTGGCGATATCATTTTAAAATCTTCTACTTTAAAATGTATAATATACGTCTGAATTGCCAATATAAATGAGTCAGATTAAATAAATTATTAGAAGATTTTTTTTTTACTTAGCAACAACATTTTTATTTATTTTAGTAGTATTTTGTATTTTGACAAAGAAACCCGATTTTGGCTTCGAAACGTAAATAAAATCATTTTTTTGGTAAAATTGTGGCTTATTTACCATTAAAAATAGTTGATTATAAAAATGCCACAAGAAAATAGCTTCAGAACAACATCAAAAATGAGAGAAACAAATTCAAATACCCTAAAAACAGATTTTCGGATTTTTGTAAGATAAAATGTGTCATAAAATAAACAAAATAAAAAAAATTAGATCTGCAGTTATCTCAACAAAAAAGTTACACGACTTGTTCCAAAAAAAAATAAAACTGCATTTTGAGGTTATTATTTACCCTCAACCTACGGGTCTATAAAAAATAGACATGTTTTGTAAAGGCAAAAAAATGGGAATTTTTTAAAATTTTAAAATTGATTACATCCCACCAAAGAATAATAAAAACGAAAAATTTACGTTTTTGATTGTATGGGGAGGGGGAAGGGGTGGTGCGTTAAAATAATTGCGCCAAGTGTTATTTTTTAATCTTATTTTATGCATGTACCATGCATGTACTTTTCTCTTCAATCCTAACCCCCCAGAGGAAGTGTAGTGGTCGAAGTGATGTCGTGTATTGTCCGTCTCCAAAGATCTCTGTCTCTGGTCATTTCTTTTAACTCATGCATAGGTCTTTTGCGTATTCCTGTAATTTGATAGATCCATCTTGTTGGGGATCTTCCTCGTGATCTTCGGCCTTCCACCTTTCCTTGTATAATAAGTCTTTCCATGTTTTCTGTGTTTGCTCTCATAACATGTCCAAAGTATCTTAATTGTTGGAGATGGACTTTACTGGAGAGTCGTTGGCTAACTTTAAGCTCTCTTAAAATTGAATTATTTGTTCTATGGTCGGTCCAAGGAATTCGTAGCACTCGTCTCCAACAGAGCCTTTCAGTGGCGTCTATCTTTCTTCTTTCCGAATTTCTCAGGGTCCAAGATTCACATCCGTAGGTCAGTATTGGGAATATTAAGCAGTTGATCAACCTCATCTTTAACGCTCTTGAAATTTGACAGTACTTCTATATTGTGGTCATTTTTGCTGTGGCGACTTTTGCTAGATCACATCTACGTTTTATTTCTTCTTGCAGTGACCCTGTGTTTGTGATTAATGATCCCAGATATAAGTATGAGCTCACAACCTCAAACCGATCAATTGTGGTTATGTGTGGATGATTTTTATGTAGTCTATCTACTATCATGATCTTTGTCTTTGATATGTTTAATTGCAAATATTTGACATTCGTTTTCAACCAGTCGTATAAGATCAATCAGCTCTGCTTAACTATTTGCAAGAAGGGCTGTGTCATCTGCCAAACGTAGGTTGTTTATTTTATGACCATTTATTGAGATGCCTTTTTCCCATCCTTCAAGTGCTCTTCTCATAATATGCTCTCCATATATATTGAATAACGGTGGAGACAGTATACATCCCTGTCTGACACCCCGTTCTGGATGAAATTCGTTTGAAAGTGTGTCAAGAACTTTAACTGATCCAGTAGTGTGTTCGTATAGTTCAGTTATAAGCGAAATAAGGTGTTAAGGTAGGTACGCCTACTTCTTTTAGTATTCGCCATAAGTGTCTCCACTTGACCCTGTCGAACGCCTTACGATAATCTATAAAGCATATGTACAGTGGAATATTGAATTCACTAGATTTTTCGATTATTTGTCTTATATCCAACAGGTGTTCTCGAGTACCTCTACGTTTGGTAAATCCAATTTGCTCTTGTGGAATTTCTCTTTGAAGGAATGTTTTTGGTCTCTCATTGATTATTTTACTGGCATGTGATATAAGAGAAATAGTTCTATAATTGTCGCATTTATGGAAGCTGCCTTTTTCATGAATTGTTGTTATTGTAGATTTTGTCGTCTTCAGGCCATTGTTTAGAATGCCATATTTGGTTACAGAGTAGATGAAGTAATTTTACGCCAGTTTCTTCTGTGGCTTTGAGCATTTCTGCTGTTATCATATCTGGACCTGGTACTTTATTATATTTGAGCTTAATGATCGCGAGTCTTACTTCATTTTCAAGTATATCAGGTTATTCTTCTACCTCGTCAGAGATTTGGTTAACAGGTTCTTGGCGTGGATCATCTTTAAATAGGTCCCTGCAATACGATGTCCATGTACTGTCTCCATGTCTGCATGTACTTATGTAGCTTAAATATGCACTGTTCTGCATATGTATTGTACCCTCGGAGATCCGTGGAAAAAATTTACACCCAAAATAACAAAATTCAGTTTGGCAACACTGTGTGAATGTTGATAGTACCATATCCTTTTTAAGATAAACACAACTGTAATTTAGTCCAAACAAATTGATATATTTTTGTTGCCAACAAAAATGAGATTTTTCAACCAAATAATGTTTCAAATATGATGTGCAAAATAATTTTTAATTGGGTTCTGCTAATGGGCTTGCCTTTTTTGTCATTAAAGTAAAAAAAACTTAAAATTTCACTCATTAAATCATTATTGTCCGGTTATCGTCTTAATTATTTTAACTGTACTAATATCCGTCGAGTAATTCTGAATGATTAATATGTTGTCAAAACATTTTATCTGTAGCGGCTTCTGGAATATCTTAAAAATATCGAATTTCATTGATAAAATGCGCATATCCCACCGATCTTCGCTTCGACCATACTTAGCTTACCTTGTCTTAATCTGACGTTTTCGAGGTTTTCTAAGGATATTTTTTTACGGACTGCCCCCAACGCACGCCCCCGTATTAAGAGTCCATATGGTAGGCATATATTTACAGGGTGAAAGGTTTGTCCACATGTGATTTCCTGACGCGCTCGAGTAACGCACAATCCCCGCTTGGGCTCCCCGGCCAATGAATAATACCCCTAGCTTTCGTCTTTATTTTTATTACAAGCATATTTCGCTGTTCGTAGTGGCTGCATTTTAGAACTCATAAGTCCACTAATAGTCCATGTGGTGAGACCGCTCCCGTCTGGAAAAATTTCAGATTCGGTTTCTTTGTGGATTCCTATTCAAAAATTTCCCCTTTAAACAAATCTGAAGGGTGCCCGGCGGAATTTTTGGGCAGAAATTGTTTAAACAATTTTTTTAAACAAATACAAAAGATCACCTTTTTTGCTCCGAAACATATATTTTGGAGTTTTGTGGGTCATTCTGAACAAGAAAGGTATCTTGTAAATTTTTTTAGAAATTGATAGTTTTCGAGTTATAGGCGATTTAAAATCTGAAAAATGCGAAAATACGCATATTCGAGGCTTAAAAACTCATATTTAAATTAGTATTTTTGAGGTTCCCAGATACTTAAATTGAAGACTAAATATTCAGCTTCAAGATTCTAAAGAGTGATCGCGTCAAACTTTAATTTATACCGTTGTTTTTTAATTGTTAAATATGCGTGTTTATCCGATATTTTTGCCGGTGCGGCGCGCTCCGTTTCAAATATCTCCTACTTTCCTCCGAAAAATATTTTTTCTAGATTCTTTGGGACATTCTAAATAAAATACTTTTCTTGACATTTTTCTCAAAAGGTAATAGTTTTAAAGTTATAAGCGTATTAAAATCCGAAAATGTCATTTTTTTGTCATTTTTCGGATTTGAAATCGCTTATAACTTAAAAACTATTAACTTTTGAGAAAAATTGCGACAAACTTATTTTGTTTAGAATATCACAAAGAATCTAGAAAAAATATTTTTCGGAGAAAAATAGGAGATTTTTGAAATGGAGCGCGCCACACCGGCAAAAAAATCGGAAAAACACGCATATTTAACAATTAAAAAACAACGGTATAAATTAAAGTTAGACGCGACCACTCTTCAGAATTTTGAAGCTGAATGTTCAGTCTTCAATCTAAGTATCTGGCAACCTCAAAAATACTAATTTAAATATGATTTTTTACGCATTTTCGAGCCACGAAAATGCGTATTTTCGTATTTTTCAGATTTTAAATCGCCTATAACTCCAAAACTATCAATTTCTGAGAAAAATTATAAGATACCTTTCTTGTTTATATTGGCCCAAAAAATCTAAAAATATATGTTCCAGATCAAAAAAACATGATCTTTTGTATTTGTTTAAAAAAATTGTTTAAACAATTTCTGCCCAAAAATTCCGCCCAACACCCTTCTGATTTGTTTAAAGTGGACATTTTTGAATAGGAATCCACAAAGAAACCTAATCAGATATTTTTTTCAGACGGGAGCGGTCTCACCACATGGACTATAATAGATCTATAGATTTAGATTAACTGTTTATCACTTTCCATCACTGATATGATTTACGTACATGTGTGGTAAGAGCTTAAAGAAGAAAATGGTTACACCTGATTTAATTATAGATTTCCCATTATAAACTAGAACTACAAGCACTCTGAGATTGATAATACAAAGAAGGAAGAGATTCGTATGTTCTTGCAAGAAAAATTAATGGAATTGTTTTATGCAACACTTAGAGGGGTAGGCGCAAAATCTTGGTCCAATGTTATTTGAATCGCTTATTTATGAAAGGATATAAGTCTAATATATAGTAATATCTAATAATAAGACAATAATGAAGTTTTGAGAAAATTTTAAAAAAATGTTTATATTTGAAAAAAATAAAAAATTTGTGACTTTTCCTGGAATATGAATTATTTTATTATAATTAATAGATATTTTATTCAATATTTTATGCGGCTGACATATCTTTTCACGAATTAATTTTAAAAAAATGTCTAAACTATTATTTTTGGCCGTATTTGTCGAAATTAAAGAAAAAAGGCGTTTATTGGCCAACTTTATTACCAGTTATTAACACACGAAATATTTTAAACCAAGAAAATAAAAATTAAAAGCAGTTTTTTTATAAGATACTCATACGTTCAGTACTTTCCACTTCAATGGTTGGCCAACCAATTATTTCCTCATAAAATTCTTGATAATTTTCAGGAAGATACCTAGTAATCTTTTGAATATCAATGATTTTTATGTTAATTGCAATTTTTTTCCATAGGATAAGTTCATTCCTTTGGAAGTTGAACATTTTCGTTGTTATGACTTTTTAGAACAAAGGAACTGGTTAGTGCTCCATCGATAAACTTCCATGCTTCAACAAGTCCTTTTTTGTATTGTGATTTTACACAAGTCCTTTCTAGCGGAAGTTTCAACAAAATGGCACGTTTTTTTTGTAATATTTGGACCACCAATTTTTAAAATTTAAAATGTCATTAGTTCTGACCATTTGTACAGTAAATTTCTGCCTCTTTGCAGAACTACATATTGCTTCAAAAACTTCCATTGGTGTATACAGCCTATCCATTCGATTGAGTTTGCGCTTGGCAAATTTATGAAACGATGTAAGTCAATGACATATATCTTTTCATAAATAAATGGAACATTCTGTTCAGTGGCGGCTCGTCAGGGTCGGCAGGGTCGGCAGTGCCGACCCACACATTTATGGACACATTATAGATTTTTTAAATATTTAATTTAATCGGAGTTGATGATATTCGTTTCTGTGAAATAAAAAATATATCTGTGAGATAATACAGACTAAATTTTATTCATTGTTTTTAAAAGACTTCGATCTCGATACGTTAGTTAAGTGATCCCTGTGCGCTGTGCGTAAGAGACTTTTCAAATTAATGATCCTATAGCCATGCACCAGCACCCGATTGCGATTGTGTGAATTCTTATTATAAAGCCCGGCACGGCATGCCCTCCCCAGATCGAGGATTTGCTATATAATAAGAAGCTATGGAATATTAGCCGATATGCAACCAATTATACATTCTCCGTACTTATTTGAATGCAAAGTACGGCAGCGGGTACCTCTGCCGAGGCCGAGCGGTGATCTGCAAACGGCAGAAACTCACGTACGTAGCCACGTATTGCCTTGCTGGCGCGCCCGGGATAATTATGAAATAGGTAAGTAGTTTTACGACGTTTAATTATTAATATTATTATTGATATTGTAATTCTTTTAAGTTGTTAGGAATTACCATTTAGGGGACAGGATGTATCGAAGCATTCGTTAAATCAAGTTAATTATAGAGAACAAATAAAATTGTTTAACAAATACGATCTGGAATTTTCTAATTTATTTTCTGACTCGAAGAATATACCGGCGTACCTAAAACAGCACAGAATGAAAGAATCAATTAGTAGTTACATTTTGATCCTTTTCGGTAGAAGTAGACGAAACTACTGATAGAGGTAACATGTCATTCACAAGTATCAGTAATTGTTCTTCGATACGCGTTACGTCTAAATTTATGAGAGGTTGTTAGGTTTTCAGACGTGAGTAGAAGCCATAAGACAGAATATATTTTTGGTGTTTTAATTTAAAGGATAGATTAAATTTTTTAATATCAAAAATAAATTGGTAAGGCAAATTTATGACGGGGCTGTCTTGATGTCCAGTAAATTATATGGTCTCCGGACAAAAGTTAAAACAATTGCACCAGGCAAAACTATTATTCACTCACTGTTATAAGTCATTGACCTCTTTGACAATTCAAAATTTAAAAGTTACGCCAAAGAATTTTCAAAATATCTATTAGACAAGTTCATTAAAAATTATCCATCATTTTTTAATCAAATAAAATAAGAAAATGAATTAACAGTTTTATATTCTGATCCAAATATTTTCGGAAGGTGGGATAAGTTACAGACTATGTATAATTTTATATACTGCAATTCATTAGGTACAACAAACTGTTCCCGAAATTAATAAATTATTGTGCTCAAATGTGGGCAAATTCTGTCTCAAATGAACGGGATTTCTCTTGTCTCAAAAGAGTCAAAACGTATTGTCGAAACACCATGAAACAGGAGAGAATGTCAAACTTGTCTCAAATGTCGATAGAAAAAAACTTTTAAAATCCCTCCAAAACAATAATAAATTTTACAATTACATACATTATAACCCATTTTGCTACTTCGAAACAACATAGACTAGAGTTAATTTATAAACAGGTATAGTTTCTAAATTTATAGGAAAAAAACAAAAAAAAACAAAAAAAATAAAAAAAGAACAAAAACCAAAGATCTCCTATGAAATTGAAGCCTTTGGAGACAAAACCTTGCCGACCCTGTCCCTAAAGCCAAGAGCCGCCACTGATTCTGTTCACTCCCTACCTATCAACAGTACTGAAGCCTTATATTCTTTTATGACTAAACGTTAGATATAAGTATTGAAAAAAAATTTTTGCCATAATCTCAATTTATCTAAAATAGTGACTTATATCCTTTCAAAAATAAGCGATTCATTTAGATGCATTAATTTTTGTTTCGAATCCTGAGAAAACTTAAACTTGTAAGTATTTTTGAAAAATTTAAACGCAGACAGAATGAAAGATTTCATTATTACCGAGGATCGAAAGTCTCTGAAAACTTATATAATGTTTATTTTAATAAGTTACAGGGGTGAAAAAAAAGAGAAAATTTATTGTGATTTTTAATTTCAAAACAATTTTTTCGGTTATTATAAGGGATTTTCAGCCCTCAGTAATAATGTTTTCATTCCGCTTTTAAATTTTTTAAAAAGACTTATTAGTTTTCTTAGGATTCGAAAAAAATTAATGCATTTAAATAGCATGAGACCAATGCATTTAAAAGATGCTCTGCAATACCAAACACAACTCTCCATGACTGTATGAATAGCAGACTCATTCGACAAAATTACTTTACTCTCCTAAATCAGGGACTATGTCTGAACTAAGCTTTATTATACGCATTTGTTTAATTTGGTTTTACTATGTAGGTTCACCCTATAGTATACTAAAAGGAAGTCTCACTTTTCTGGCCTACATTCCTGGATTTGTTGATTTCAAAGTTTCCACCAAAAGTTAATAAAACCTTCGTTGGCTATATGAAGAACGATTACAAAATTCTGTCAAAAAAAGTTAGGATTTATAAAATATAAGTGAAGATAAAATGTGAAGAAAATATGTTTTACAATGCAGAACACAACAAACATAACAGGTATAAAATCATTATAAACGAATCAGAAATGAAAGGAATACTTTAATCAGCCAAATAAAAAGGAAATATTTACTGGCAGACCTTCTCAAAACGAATTGAGCACGACTTATACGGAACACAAAGAGAAATATGGAGAATGATCAGTAGAAAAAGAAAAGAGGTGAACGAGCTAATAAAACGAGACACTTCAGAACAGTGGCGTGCTGGCCATATAAATGAATCGGTGCAATCACCGAGAGGCCGCGGCCTCTTGAGGCCGGTCAGATAGGTTTTTTTACCAAAAATTTTAGACATAATAAAAAAATATTTTTTAATTTCAAAAACATTAAAAAAAATTAATTTTCTTTTAATTTTAAAATACAGTTTAAGTAAATGAATAAGACTCTATATACATAAATTATTGCTACAGATAATATTTATTTTCATACATACAAGTATATTAATTGTGGTATTCCAACTTCCTTCAAATATCTAATATGTACTCTGCAGAATAAAAAAAGGAAAAAAGTGCATTTTTTACCGAATTATTGGAAGTATCGCCATTTGATCAAGACAAATCGTTTTATTGCGTATAAGCCCTCTACATCCTAGAGATTTTGATACAATAAAAAAATGATATATAGGTCTGGATCCGGCGTATGAAAAAAAAGTTGATTAATAGCAAGCTGAAAATTTGTTAATAGCTTAAGAGTGTCTAGTCAGATAAACTTTGATATATGGGAAAACTGGAACAGGGGCAGTTTTAACTGTGGAACAGGTTAAAAATTTGGAACGGTCACACCACGAAAACGGCACATTCATTTTGTCCCACAGAACAGACTTAAACTCTCCGAACAGAAATTAAACTCTCATGCAAAAATCAGACTGCTATTTATCACCTGTCATAATTCCTGTCATTTGAAATATTCTACATGTTCCACTCATTAAAACTTATTTGGTGATAAATAGCGGTCTGATTTTTGCATGAGAGTTTAATCTCTGTTCGAAGAGTTTAAGTCTGTTCTGTCGGACAAAATGAATGTGCCGTTTTCGTGGTGTGACCGTTCCAAATTTTTAACCTGTTCCACAATTAAAACTACCCCTGTTCCCGTGTTCCCATATATCAAAGTTTGTCCGACTAGACACCCTTAAGCTATTAACAAATTTTCAGCTTGCTATTAATCAACTTCTTTTTCATACGCGGGATCCAGACCTAATACCTTTAACGGCATTTAAATAATTTGCTTAAAAATTTAAAACATTTATCCTACCATATTATCTGCGACTGCAATTCAAGAAGAACTCGTAGATTTTCTGATAAATGGATTGTATTAAAAATAGGATTTTGCAAATAACTGAAATTATAGAAGATCGAGTTTATGATGAATATCTACAGAAAATATGAAGGATGATATTATTAATCCAAGTGATAACGAACATAAAGTAACAAATGACAAAGTTGTTGACATCGTGAAAACTTCACCTCCCTGTGGTACTAAAAAGTGTAAATATTGTATAGCTTGCTGTTACGCTCTTTTGCATAAGTATAACTTATATCAGTGTGCTTATCCAAATATAAATATAGTATACCTATAAACATTTATTAACTCTTTCAGTGACGCAAGTATCTTGAAAAAGAAGCTTTTCAACGTTGAAATACATAAAAAATCGGTTAAGAAGTACTTTAACAAAAGATCACTTGAAAATATTTATGCTAATGGCTATAGAAAAATAAAGTATTGGCTTTATATGAGCTTATACATGTTTAGATTATAGAGCTGTATTAATATTTAAATATCGTTAAATTAAAGTATTTGCACTGTACTTGTATTTGTACTCTCATGTATAATTGATTTACTAAAATTCAACTTACCTAATACATAATTGAAAAATGCTCAAAATTTTATTTTACTTTTATCTTAATTCCTAAATCATATTCATATTATATTTATTCAGGAAATTATGGTTCCTACTTTACTGCATACAATATTGTCATACATGTCATTTATTATTTGTAAGATTGCTTATTTTTAAATAAAAAATATACCTAATTAAAAAAAAATCATTACATTCAAAGTTTTGTGTTTTCTAAAAATAATTTACCTGTCGTTTTTTTTTTATTTTATAAATAACGAATAAAACATCCTGATAGATAGGAGGTAAAATGAGGATGGGAGGCCGATTTTCTATAAAATCACCGGGCCGCCTGAAAAGTCCCAGCACGCCACTGCTTCAGAAGGAAACGTGGTCAGACTAATTTTGATCCCTATGTGCTAAAAGGGCTGATAATGAACCACTAATACCAAAGTGACGACAAAATGAAGAAATAAACATTGAAGAGGAAGAGGTAAAGGAAGCATTAAGGAAATCAAAAAATAGAAATTAGAACAAGTGATTATGCAGAGAAAAATCCGAGACGTAGAATATAATGGCTGCGAAACTTAAGAGAATGTAGGATACATATCAATCAACTTTTCAAAGCAACCGTCTCTAAAACCCGAATAGCTATTATGATTCCGACGCCGACCTCCTGCACGGAGATGGCACTTGTAGTGCAGTTACTGAAGGTGGATATGAGCTATTACCTCCGATTTCGTTGAACCTCCATCGATTTGCATGAAAATTGGTAAGTGGTTAGAGGATATCTTAAGGAACAAAGGTGACATGGTGCTTGCGCTTTTATTCTGGGGGTGGATGCCACCCCTTCTCGGGGGTGAAAATTATTTTATTAAGAATAATCCCATAATTTGATAGAGGGGCAAATTCTAAGCAACATTTGTTATATAAAGTTATTAAAATAAATCAAAACTTTTTGAGTTATTAAAGATCAAAAATTTTAATTTTTCGTGAGAAAAATACATGTTTTTAATCGATTTTTCCCAAATAACTCAAAAATTAGTTAGTCAAAAAAAGTTTTTATAAAAATGTTATTATTACCAAAATTAAAGCTAATAAAAAACGAAATAAACCCCTTACTAGAAAAACCTTTGAGTCTTAACTTAAAGTGAGTTATAGATAATTGAATGTATTTTTTTTTTCGGCGAGTACCCAAATCTATGTATGCAAGCTTAAATAACGGGAAAATTATGCATTTTCTAACATAAACTTATTAAACAAATGTCAAAGTACTTAGAAATATACATCAAATGAGCTCCCGAACGAGTCAATAGCATTAAAATGTATGCTCCAAAAATTTTTCAAAATTTATCTTTTAAGAATTTTTCTATAAAATGTTATGTTTTTTTTTTAAATAACTTCGTTAATTCTTACGATATCAGGTTCACCTAAAAACCATTTAAAAGTTAATTTCAAAGGCTATTAGATCACATTGAATTTAATCTTTTAAACCCCTTACTTTTTTTAAAATAAAAGGTTAAATTTCCCCGGTTACATGGTTCTCGCAGCAAAATTTAAGTTTTAAACGTTTCTATCTCCGTTATTTTTTACCCTACAGAAAAAATTAAAAAGATAAAATATTTGGCATAAATAAACTAAAATTTGGTTATATATCATTTTTTACGTCGGTATATTGAGTATTTTTAGAGTTATTATCAAAGGAATAAGAAAATTACGATAATTTTAAAAATTTTGATTTTTTTAAATTACATCTTTTTTTCAAAAATATCCCTTTTAAACCGGTGAAAATCGTTGAAATAATTACTTATTGCAATATAAAGAAATTCTTGTAAGGATTACTATAAATTTTAATTTTTGTGGAAATGGCATTTGTTTATTTTTTCACTTTTTCCTAAAAATTTCGAAAGGGTTCTCTTATTTTCATCATAACTTGCTTAATTTTGATGCTATTAACTTCTTTTGGAGCTCATTTGATAGGTATTCCAAAGTACTTTGACAATTGCTTAAAAGGTATATTTTATAAAATGCATCGTTTTCCGTTATTTAAGCTTGAATACTTAGATTTGAGCCTCGTCGAAAAAAATATACATTCAATTACCCATAATTCACTTTGAATTAACATTATTAGTTCTTTAAGTAAGGAGTCTATTAAATTTTTTATTATCTTCAATTTTGGCAAATATAACACTTTTTGTAAAAGCTTATAGTTTTTGAGTTATAAGTAAAAAACAGCTTTAGAACACGCATTTTTTACGAAAAAATAAAATCTTTGATCTTTAATAACTCAAAAAGTATTAATTTATGTTAATAACTTCATATAACAAATTTTGCTTAGAATTTGTCCCTATATCGACTTATGGTATTATTTTTAATAAAATAATTTTCACCCCCGAGAAGAGGTGGCATCCACCCCCAGGGTAAAAGCGCAAGTTGGCGTTATGTCACCTTTGTTTCTTGGGGTATCCTCTAACTACTCACCAATTTTCATGAAAATCGATGAAGGTTCAACGAAATCAGAGGTGAAAACCTTTAGTGACTGCACTATTGAAGAAGATGTCAACGGATACCCTACAGATTACCGTTTACAGATTTTGCACATATGACCACTTTACTTTTTAACATTTGGTGGAATTAATTTGCACCGTATGTCTTTCAGATAAGTCTAACTGTACTTTTTAATTGAAATTCTGCCTATACTTCTTTTTATTTTGGTCATCGTAAAAGTTGTGAAAGGTAGTCGAAACACATGTATAATTCTAATTAAATATCAATATTCATATTAAAAAGTTATAACTGGAGTAGGTACCTAGTGAAAATATTCGGTACTGGTACTTCATAATTCGGTACTACTCAGTACTCATTCATACGTGCGTTGGCGCCATTAAAGTGCAGTTTACAAATTTGCTAAAATGAGACAAGTAAGGACTATTTTAGTAGTTACAGTGATTATGATAATTATTATAACTGGAATAGAAGCGAAGAAGAAGAAAAGTAAAAAATATAGTAAAGAAATGATTTTGAGGCAAAAAGAAACAAATGCAGTGAATTTTATAAGGTAATGACTCAAATTTTTGTATATTTGTTTGATTATCCTATTAACATATTTACCAATAAAAATACAAGATTCCTTGTAAAAGGTATATTTAAAATTCCCTAAATCAGGGGCACATCAAATCACAGAGCGTTTTCTGATTAAAAAGTCCATCATCAGTGTTACTAAAAGCCAAAAAATAGAATGCCTGAGCCACCAAAATGTTTTGGAAAATGTTTGGGATTTTACCTGAAAAATCTGAAAAACCATATTTTTTATTTCAAAGGAGATTTTTTATTTTTATTTTTTATTGCAATAAATTAATTTTATTGCAATAAAATTAATTTATCATGGGTCTTTTACTTTTTAAAACTTTTTAAAACAATTTTTACTGATCTTATATATATATATTCCTCGTTCTTCCATTTTAACACTCCTCGAACTTCCAATGTCAAAATAGTAAAAGTGACTTGCAATCCTCAGATTTAATCTTAAATCATTAACAAAATCTATAAAATATATAAATAACTTAATAAAATTTTAATAAACATATTACCAAAATTCAATAACATTATATTACTCAATATGCCAAAGTACCAACCAAAAAAAGGGGAGTAGGTCAATATTATTTGAGGTAAAGGTATTCTTTACAAATCATTCATGAATTAATGAAGTGTATGAACTTAAGAGGAGATTCGATGGTCAAGTATCGATCAAGGTTATCGCGCTTCGCAATTGGGCAGATTATTAAAACAAAACAATAAACGTCAGAAGCACTAAACACCTTTAAAAAAATACTGAAGACATGGGTGGAGTATTATTACACGAGCGGCACACCCTCAAAAAAGCGCTTAGTTTTCGAGATACTGACCACGGAGGGGTGAATGGCTAATTTTATTTATATAATATTTATTATATTAAATAATATTTTCGAGGGTGCTGAAAACGAAAATGAGGTTTATTTTGAATTTTATGTGGGGGAACGTTGTCAAAATCGCAATTTTACCCCAAAAATAAAAAAAAATAAAATCACGTTTTTTTGCGTTTACCTCGCTACAACTCTGTTCCATTTTAACATTTTTTCTGAAATTATTACAGTATATAGCTCTAACATTTCTGAAGACAACGGTACCTCTTTCAAGCTTTTATTCTTATTCTGATAAAGGTTATGAATTTTTCAAAAGAAAAGGTGCGGATTTGTGCATTGCAAAGTTTAATCGCAAAAGTTGTGAGACGAAATTTAAAATTTAGCTTCTTAATCACGTTAATGTTAAAATAGAGAGTACAAAGAAGTTTTCTCTGGTAAGTTTTGGATCAAAATGTTTTATAGAAAAAAAATAGTGCAACTTTTAATGTCGACATTAAAAATTCCCAATATACCGCTTATTTTTTGAGATACTGACAATGGGTGGTTAATAGCTAATTTTGGTCTTAGATTGTGTTTTTGACCCTGATGAAAACGAAAATAAAATTTATTTTAAATTTTAGGTGGGGGAATATTGTCAAAATTGCAATTGTACCTAAAAATAAAAAAAAATAAAATCACGTATTTTGCGTTTAACTCGCTACAACTACTCTGGTTCATTTTAATATTTTTTTCTAAAGTTTTTACACTATATATGTATATCGCTCACTTTTTTGAAGACATTGGTTTCTGCTTTAAGCTTTTAGTCTAATTCTAGTAAAAGTTATGAATCTTTTAAAGTACAAGGTGCAGATTCGTGAATTGCAAAGTTTAATCGCAAAATTTGACTGAAAAATTTTGAAATATAGATCTTAAATTAAATTATTTTTAAAACATGAGTACAAACAAATGAAGTTTTCTGGAAAGTTTTGGATCAAAATGTTTTATAGGAAACAAATGGTGCAACTTTTAACATCGACGTTATAAATCCCCAAAATAACGCTTTTCGAGATACTACTCATTGGTGGTGAATGGCTAATTTTTATCTTACTTTATGTTTTTGATGGTGCTGAAAATGAAAATCAAGTTTATTTTAAATTTTAGGTGGGAGAACATTGTCAAAATCGCAATTTTGCCCTAAAAATAAAAAAAAATAACCACGTTTTTCTTAAAATTAAAAGTTGTACCATATTTTTTCTATAACTCATCTAGATCTAAAACTCCCCATACACCTTCATTGAACTCTATGGTTTAACATAAACGTAATCAAATAGATAAATTTTAAATTTTGTCACTTAATTTTTGCGATTTAACTTTGCAATTCACGAATCTGCACCTTTGATTTTTTTAAATTCATAACTTTTATAAAGGAAAGACTACAGTTCCTTTCATAGTCTCCACAAAGGTGAGAATTATATGCTGTAGAAATTTCAGAAAAAAAATATTAAAATAGAACAGAGTTGTAGCGAGTTAAACGTAAAAATTCGTGACTTCATTATTTTTGTCATTTTTAGGTTAAAATTGCGATATTGACAATGTTCCCTCACATAAAATTCAAAATAAACCTCTTTTTCATTGTCAGCATCATCGAAAACATAATCTAAGACCAAAATTAGCCATTCACCAGTATTAGCCATGGTCAGTATCTCGAAAAATAACCGTTATATTGGGGATTTCTAATGCCGATAATAAAAGTTGCACTATTTTTTTTTTCTATAAAACATTTTGATCTAAAATTCTCCATAAAACTTTTTTGTACTCTCTTTTTTAACGTAAACTTGATTAAAAGGCTAAGTTTTAAATTTCGTCACTCAACTTTTGCGATTAAACTTTGCAATGCACAAATCCACACCTATTACTTTGAAAAATTGATAACCTTTATCAGAATAAGAATTAAAGCTTGAAACAGGTATCGTTGTCTTCAAAAATGTTAGTTACTGTAAAAATTTCAGAAAAAAAATATTAAAATAGAACAGAGTTGTAGCGAGGTAAACGCAAAAAACGTGATTTTATTTTTATTTATTTTTAAGGTAAAATTGCGATTTTGGCAATGTTCCCCCATATCAAATCTAACATAAATCTCCTTTTCGTTTTCAGCACCATCAAAAACATACAGTATGTCTAAAATTGGCCATTCACCTCTTCGTGGTCTGTACCTGGTCATTTTAGGGGTGCCTGCCGCTCGCCTATATTTGGTTATGTGTCATTTACCTATATACGTTTTAAAGTACTATCTAATATATAAAAAGAATGTGTGTGTACTTTGTATGCACGAAGAAGTTTTACTTCTATTATATAATTTCAACGAAATAAAAATATACTTAACTGTTGATATTTGCATTTTATTTAAATATTAAACTAACTTTCTTACCTACCACTTTCAAAAATTTTTTATTAAAAATACCAAAAATTAAAAAAAAACGTGAATCATCCGGGATTTGAACCCGCGACCTCTCGATCTTTAGTCCAATGCTCTACCTCTTATCTGTTTCCTCTCCAGAGTTCGGAGCCGTTTTTTAATTCTGAACAATTCATTGTAACTAAGTACATACTGTCTGTGTGCGCATGCGAGCAGAATTATGAAATTTTACTCTCAATTGCGCCTAAAGAAGTATAACTTCAAAAATTTTGTATAGAAATGAACCGGAAACTGGCTTCCTTCCAAAAATTAAGAACAAATATTTAATTAACTTAATTAGTCCAGTCGTCAGAGAGGAAAATGCCACTCAATCTCTAAAAGTATCACAAAGAAGCTGAATTTTGCTGTGAATGTTAATTTTGGGAACCCAAAAAAGTTTGCCGTTCCTACTCCCGGGCTTCCTCAACTCAACTTCTTTGCTAGAATCACGCCAGGATATACCTTGTATCAATAACCACGATATGCGCCAGTCGCAAACCTTCTAGTCAATTTTTTATTCAAAAAAATCTTTAAAAAATCCAAAATTTTTCATTTTTGCTCCCATTTTCGCTCCTGTTAATAAATGAATGTTTATTAAATGAAGAAAAAGACAGACGTACTCTCAATCATTTAATTGTGTACTTCCGACGACCGGTTTCGCTCTCTATAGGTTGCAGAGCATCATCAGGTCAACGGCTACAAGTCACCCGTGTTGAGCTGCCCCCCCCCACTTGCAAAAATTAAAAAACAAATAGCCCTGATTTATGAGCTATTTATGAGCTCTCATATTCCGCAAACTAAAAATTTTGAGCTCGTTCCACTGAGCAGGAATTTAATACCCTACCCCCACTACTTAAAAATAGGAATATTGAATCGGTTTTTACGGCAGAATTACGAGCTATTTATAAGCTCTTGAAATTATATAGTTTCGATTTTTGAGCTCATCCCCTTCACCCCCAAACAACCCTTTAATTGATTTAACTTAAGAGAAAGATGCTGAGAAAACTTAAAATATATCGTATTGCGAATATAATTCCTATAGCTTATATACTCTAAGAATAAACTATTAAATCAAGAGCATTTCGATTATTGAGCTACAACCCCTTCGCCAGAAAACCACCCGATCTTCCCGGCTTAAGAGAAAGTTGTACTTAAAATGCGTTAAACTAATTATTTGGCGACTACATATCATTTAATAATTCATAACCTTCCAAATTACGCGCATTTAGATCAGTAAATTGCAATTTATTTTGTATAGTGCAGTCACTGAAGGTAAAAATCAACGATTACCTTCAATTTCGGTGAACCTTCATCGATTTTCACGAAAATTGGTCAGTGGTTAGAGGATACGTCAAGAAACAAAGGTGACATGGTACCACCTTGCGCCTTTACCCTGAGGGTGGATACCGCCCCTTCTCGGGGGTGAAAATTATTTTATAAAAAATAACTGCACAAATCAATAAAAGAACAAATTAAAAGCAAAATTTATTATATAAAGTTAATAAAATAAGTAAATACTTTTTAAGTTATTAAAGATCAAAGATTTTAATTATTTGTGAAAAAAATGCATGTTTTGAAGAGGTTTTTTGTAAATCACTGAAAAACTGTAAGTTTTTACAAAAAAGTTAATAGTAGTTTAATTCGTATAGCTTATATTCTAAGAATAAACTCTAAAATCACGCGCCTTTCGATTATTGAACTACAACCCCTTCGCAAGAAAACCATCCCATATTCCCGGCTTAAGAGAGGGTTGTACTTAAAATAATTTAAATTAATTATTTGTCGACTATATATTGTTTAATAATTTATGAGCTCGCAAAATATACGCATCTCAATTATTGAATTGTCATTTTCTTTCTATAGTGCAGTCACTGAAGGTAAAAATCAACTATGACCTTCGATTTCGGTAAATCTCCATTCATTTTCACGAAAATTTGTGAGCGGATTTTGATACTATCAACTTTTTCTGGATCTTATTTTTCATAGGTATTTCTAAGTACTTTGACAAGTATTTAGTACCTAAGTGTTATAAAATGCATCTCTTTCCCGTTATTTAAGCTTGAACCCTTAGATTTGAACAGTCGCGGAAAAAATATACATTTAATTACCAATAACTTACTTTAAATTAACATTACAGGGTTTTTCAAGTAAGCAATTTATTATATTTTTTATTAGCTTCAATTTTAGTGATGAAAACTTTTTTGTAAAAACTTACAGTTTTTGAGTCATTTATGAAAAATCGCTCTAAAGCATGCATTTTCTTTCCAAAAATTAAAATATATGATCTTTAATAACTCAAAAAGTATTGATTTATTTTAATCACATTATATAACAAATTTTGCTTACAATTTGTCACTCTCTCGATTTGTGGGGTTATTTTTAATAAAGTAATTTTCACTCCCGAGAAGGGGTGACATATACCCCAGGCTAAAACCCCAAGTTCTTATTGTCAATTCGTGAAAATAAATGGCGATTTACCGAAATCGAAGGTAATAGTTGATTTTTACCTTCAGTGACTGCATTATAGAAAGAAAATGGCAATTCAATAATTGAGATGCGTATATTTTGCAAGCTCATAAATTATTAAACGATATGTAGTCGCCAAATAATTAATTTAAATTATTTTAAGAACAACTCTCTCTCTTAAGCCGGGAATATGGGGTCGTTTTCTTGCTAAGGGGTTGTAGCTCTATAATCGAAAGACGCGTGATTTAAGAGTTTATTCTTAGAATATAAGCTATACGAATTAAACTACTATTAACTTTTTTGTAAAAACTTAAAGTTTTTCAGTGATTTACAAAAAACCTCTTCAAAACATGCATTTTTTCACAAATAATTAAAATCTTTGATCTTTAATAACTTAAAAAGTATTTACTTATTTTATTAACTTTATATAATAAATTTTGCTTTTAATTTGTTCTTTTATTGATTTGTGCATTTATTTTTTATAAAATAATTTTCACCCCCGAGAAGGGGCGGTATCCACCCTCAGGGTAAAGGCGCAAGGTGGTACCATGTCACCTTTGTTTCTTGACGTATCCTCTAACTACTGACCAATTTTCGTGAAAATCGATGAAGGTTCACCGAAATTGAAGGTAATCGTTGATTTTTACCTTCAGTGACTGCACTATACAAAATAAATTGCAATTTACTGATCTAAATGCGCGTAATTTGGAAGGTTATAAATTATTAAATGATATGTAGTCGCCAAATAATTAGTTTAATGCATTTTAAGTACAACTTTCTCTTAAGCCGGGAAGATAGGGTGGTTTTCTTGCGAAGGGGTTGTAGCTCAATAATCGAAATGCTCTTGATTTAATAGTTTATTCTTAGAGTATATAAGCTATATGAATTATATCCGCAATACGATATATTTTAAGTTTTCTCAGCATCTTTCTCTTAAGTTAAATCAATTAAAGGGTTGTTTGGGGGTGAAGGGGATGAGCTCAAAAATCGAAAGTATATAATTTCAAGAGCTCATAAATAGCTCGTAATTCTGCCGCAAAAACCGATTCAATATTCCTATTTTTAAGTAGTGGGGGGGGCTGACTCAGCCCCCCCCCCACTAGGGTATTAAATTCCTGCTCAGTGGAACGAGCTCAAAATTTTTAGTTTGCGGAATATGAGAGCTCATAAATAGCTCATAAATCAGGGCTATTTGTTTTTTAATTTTTGCAAGTGGGGGGGGGGGGCAGCTCAACACGGGTTTACAAGTCACTAAATGCTACAAATAAAACCAGAGTTAGAACAATGTCTGGTTATAAAAGATGCTAAAGATCCATAAGATCAAGCCAATGTTGAACAATATACATAAAATAGTAAAAACAGCAGACAAATACATATGCATGTAAAAAGAGGGGCAGTAACAAACATCCCCAAGCTTACAAACACATGCAGATGTATACTGTCAACAATCATGCAATTATAACGTGTCGTACTTACATTCGGATACAAGGAGCTATAACCTCATTATTCCATTTTACACACGTTATAATTGCATGATTGTTGACAGTATACATCTGCATGTGTTTGTAAGCTTGGGGACGTTTGTTACTGCCCCCCTTTTTACATGCATTTTATGGAATAATGAGGTTATAGCTTCTTGTATCCGAATGTAAGTACGACACGTTATAATTGCATGATTGTTGACAGTATACATCTGCATGTGTTTGTAAGCTTGGGGACGTTTGTTACTGCCCCCCTTTTTACATGCATATGTATTTGTCTGCTGTTTTTACTATTTTATGTATGTTGTTCAACATTGGCTTGATCTTATGGATCTTTAGTATCTTTTATAACCAGACATTGTTCTAACTCTGGTTTTATTTGTAGCATTTAGTGACTTGTAACCGCTGACCTGATGATGCTGTGCAACCTATAGAGAGCGAAACCGGTCGTCGGAAGTACACAATTAAATGATTGAGAGTACGTCTGTCTTTTCCTTCATTTAAAATGTTCATTAAAATTCAACATTTTAATGTTTATTATTTAAAAAACAGGAATAATTGGGAAAAAGTGCGCAAAATTGAGTTTCTCCTTTAATTTTTTTCGAACGCTTCCTATTTCGTCTAATAGTTTGATACAATTGATTCAAAAGATGGCATAACCCACAGTGGCGTAACTAACGCCAATGCAACCAATGCGGTGCATTGGGGCGCAGGCCTTAGGGGGGCGCAAAAAACTGATATTCTGGAAAAATTTTAGCAAAAAAATATGTTTAAGCAAAACTCCCTGTAGCTTCCCGAAAATAAAAAATGTAAAAAAAATATTCGTGGTATTTTATTCCGAATCTCCTTCAGAAGTGTTTAAAGACTGTGAGCGAACTGCGAGGAGAATTCGACGATGTCCTGGATCAAGCCAGAAAGTTAGCTGCGAAGTGGAATATTGATTCCTCAATGACCTCCAAACGCAAAAGAAAAGTAAAGACTTTTTTTGACGAACTTTCTAGTGACTATGAGTTTAGTGATCCTGTGCATTGCTTTAAAGTTAAGGTATTTTTGAGAGCTGTTGATATTCTTATTTCACAGCTAAACGAAAGGTTTAAATCTATGGTATGTATAACTGACATGTTCAGTTTTTTAAACCCAGATAATTTATTACATGTTTCTGACGAACAACTTGTAAAGTCAGCCTCTGAGTTTTGTAAAAAATATGAATCTGATGTGACTCATACTTTGACCAATGAAGTAATTTGCTTTAGAGATGTAGTCAAAGACGATATCAAAAGTTATAAAATAAGCAAAATCAGCCACTTGGCTGATTATCTATTGATTAGGAATAAATTTATTGCATTAAGTGGCCCAAACGTAAGTACAGCATTAATAATGTTTCTTACATTACCCGTAACTGTTGCAAGTAGTGAAAGATCTTTTTCTAAACTAAAAATAATAAAGAACTACTTAAGGAACTATATGTCCAATACTAGACTGTGTGATCTTAGTGTAATTAGTATTGGACATGAAAGAGCTCGGTCTTTAGATGTAGAAAAGTTAGCAAGACTGTTCGTAGAAACAAAGAGCCGCAGGGGCTTTGTCAGGAAAGAGGAATTAACGTACAGTGTTGTTCCTATGAGCTGTAGGTAGCCAATTGTTTTGAAAATTGGCATAAGCATGTACTATAAAAAGAAGTAAAACAATTTTCATTAAAAAATATTAAAAATTAAACGATTTATGCGCCAGATACTGGCACCGTGAAAATAAAAAACAAGTTATTTCCTATACCATCAACTATGATTTTTGAAAAATATTAAAATTTGGGAAAATGACGGAAGTGTTGAAAATTTTTTTAAAATTAGCTAAAACATTTGCAGTTTCAGAACCTGCCAAACTGACAATTTTTTTCCGATCAAAAACCCCTAGTTGATGGTATAGAAAATAACTTATATTTCAATAATAACTTTGAAATTTCATGTTTCAGGGTCTCTATTAGTCCCAATCACTGCAGCAGTGTAGCTGTGTTTTTATTTTCACGGTGCAATGCTCATGCAAATTTTCAAAACAATTGGTACAGTTCTTTTTATTTTAGAAATAAAAAAAAAGTATGTGAATTTCGTACTTTACACTAGGATAGCCCCTTAACTTTACTTTCAATTAATTTTTTGAATAATAACTTTTTAATAATTAACTTTAAAATTACTGTTATAATATTTCTTTGTATAATCTTCCTCTGGAGAAATGTCGTTGTTAGTTTCGTTGGAGGTTCGGGGGGGGGGGGAATAAGTCTGGGAATAGGGGCGCACGAGGAATACTTGCATTGGGGCGCAGGTCAGACTAGTTACGCCACTGATAACCCAGACATCCAAAGTGAAAGTTATCCTCCAACACCAAATTGTTCTATATGGTTCATATAATATTCATGAAAAAGTCACACCATTTTGAGCGTCGGGTTTGCTCTATGGAAACTGGCCTGACTTTTTACGGCAAAATGCAAAAAATTGCCTACGAAAGCTGCACATTTACTTTTAGTACGCATTTTGATTTTTGTCGATAGGACACCCTGATCAAAAGGTATCGATTTCTTACCGTCGAGCTGATATAAATTTTATTTAAAAAATTGATTTCGCGCGCTTGAATGGCATTCAAAATCGCCGGTCGTTTCAAGTGTTGTTTCATTCTAACCAAAAATGCTAACAAACATTTTTGTTCAAAATTATCTTAGCTGTATTTCGTGTTTTAACCATTTTTTTCTACGGCGTACAGATTCTTGGGAAATCGATGTTTTACGCTTTTCCCCCTACGAGGGAGGTTTTAAAGAGAAGCCCGATGGTAAGAGTAGCAAACTTCATTGCATCTTTTTTGGGGTCTCAAAATTGACTTCCACAGCAAAATCCAGCTGGTTCGTTTCGTTTTTATAGATCAAATCTATAACGATTGGACTATAATTAAGAATTATTTAATAATGCTTAATTATTGACTAATGAAAACAAACAAAAATGAGAATTCAACTTAAAATTGACAAAAAAAATATTAAAATATCTCTGTAACTTAAGAAGACAAAAAATCTACCTGTGTAAATAAATGTCGATCGAATGGTCATGTCCCTATACATTTAAACAAATTTAGTGGTTGAGGATGTTGCCGTTTGGTCCCAAACCTTGATTTATTCGGAAGGTGCATCAAAACAATTTACCTGTTTCTCAATAATACATTTCAAAGAAGTTGGGGATTCCCTGTACAAAGACTGAGGTTCTGAATTACAAGATTGTGATTCCCACTATTTCATTTCCCTCAATTAAAACTCAAATTTTATGCGGTTCAATACACTTAGCTGAAGGGAAACAAACATCTGGTCAATCGTAAATACTTAATGTCTGCAGGGTGTCTAACCATTCAAGCATCAGCCACATAATTAAAAAATGAAACCGAAAAACAAAATAGTCCATTGAACTGTTACAATATTTACAATGGCGGATCCAAGGGGGGTGTCACGGGGGTCATGACCCCCTCTCCCCAGACGAAAATAAATATCATTTCAATAATCCTAAAAAAAGAAAAACCGAGAACCTTCAAACAAAAAAAAATTAGGCCCATCCAAAAAATAATTGAAACCCCACTTATCCTAAGGGTGGTAAGACTAATATGCCAGTCAATGGGAGCAAGAATAGGATATTACCTCCGAATTCTATCCTACTGCATGGATTTTAATGAAATTTTGGGCCTAGCCTCTACTTATCTCCTAATTCAAAGTCTACCTTACATCGATGTACGCTTTTATCTTGGGGGTGGTTTCCACCCCTTCTCGGGGGTGGAAAATTGTTTGGTTCAAGTAACCACGGAATTGGCTAGAGAACCTAATTCTAAGCAAAAACTGTTCTATAATTTTTTTTGTAAACTCAATACTTTTTGAGTTATTCGTGGTTGAAAATTGGCCATTTTCATTGAAATATAACACCTTTTCGAACGGTTTTTTTGCGAATACCTTAAAAACTATACATCTAACTAAAAAAACTGTGTATAACATTTTTGTAGACTATAAAAAAAACAAAGAGACTCGTTCCTTCATAAATCTTCTAGCCATAATAAAAAAAAAAGAGATATCGTAGGTGAAAAGAGTATGTTTTTTTGGTGCATGCTCAAATTGGTGTATTCAACTTGAAATAATAGAGAAACGGTCGACTTTAGATGTATAATGCTACCAATTCCTTCTGTAGTGCTTGAAAGGACCTTTAAAATTAGCAATGTTAAATGTTGATTATATTCAAACTAAGCGAGATCTGCTGCAAGAAAAATTGATGACTAATGTATTTTAAGAAAAAATGAGAAGTACAGTAGAATCCCGATTATCCGTGCTCCTCGGGACCGGAGGTGGCACGAATAATTGAAAAGCACGGATAATCCGGACATCTATTTCTTATGTATAATACATATTGTATGTACGTATACACATACATGTGTACCTACCTACCATAAAAAGATAACAGAAAAAATAAATCTTTCATTGTGAGTCTCTCTTTCGTCATATAGGGTTTCCGTCAAGTGATTTACGATGACGCTATTTTGATAAAACCTCAAAAATGCAACTTGAGTAATAGAAAATCATAGCACGGATAATCCGTAGCACGGATAATCCGCACCCGGATAATCGGGGTTCTACTGTATATGTAACCCCCATCCAACAGAATTTAAATGTATCGTTTTCCTTCTACATTACCTTTTATTATAGTGTTATTTCTATGTTCAAAAAGTTGAACGGGTTCAAAATGAATGGTTTTTGAAAAAAATAAGATCAAATTAAGGAACGCATTTTTAAATTTTCTTAAAAATCTTCCTTTTTCTCCATGTAACTTGAAAATTATAAGAGATACATTAATGAGAAATAAAAACAAATTGTTTATCCAAAATAACCCTACATTTTTGTGTGGTATCTTTATTTCGTATCTCTTATCATTTTCGAGTTACATGGAGAAAAAGGAAGATTTTTAAAAAAATTTAAAAATGCGCTCTATAATTTGATCTTATTTTTTTCAAAAACCATTCATTTTATTCTAGTCCAACTTTTCAAACATAGAAATAACACTATAATAAAAAGTATTCTAAAAGGAAAACGATGCATTTAAATTCTGATGGATGAGGGACTAAATATATTTCTCAGTTCTTCTTAAAATACATTAGTCATCAAATTTTTTGCAGCAGATCTCGCTTAGTTTGAATATAATCAACATTTAACATTGCTCATTTTAAAGGTCTTTTCAAGCACTACAAAAGGAATTGGTAGCATTATACACCTAAAATCGACCGTTTCTCTATTATTTTAAGTTGAAAACACCAATTTGAGCATGCACCAAAAAACATACTCTTTTCATCTACCATATCTCCTTTTATATTATAGCTAGATGATTTATGAAGGAACGGCTCTCTGTGTTTTTTTATTCGCTACAAAAACGTTATATACAGTTTTTTTAGTTAGATGCATAGTTTTTAAAGTATTCGCAAAAAACCGGTCGAAAACGTGTTATATTTCAATGAAAATGGACAATTTTCAACCACGAATAACTCTTGAGTTCTCAAGAAAAAATTATAGATCAGTTTTTGCTTAGAATTAGGTTCTCTAGCCACTTTCATGGCTATTTTAACCAAAAAATTTTCCACCCCCTAAAAGGTGTGGGAACCATCCCTAAGATAAAAGCGCACATCGGCATAGGGTAGACTTTGTTTCTCGAGCTATTTCCTCGTTACTGTGAAAAGATCAAGTAAATCGATGTAGTAGGATGGAATTCTAAGCCAAATACCCTCACTGACTGCCCTATAAGTAACCTTGCATCAGAGAAAAGTAATTAAATCACCCTCAAGATCCATGACTTCTCCCACAAAAAGTTTCTGAATCCGCCACTAAATGTTTACGCCTTAGCGTGCAATTTTCAGAGGACACATTTTTATTTTTTTGGTGTATTGGGGGTAAAAGCTTAAGTTTCTTGAGGTCAAGTTTTCTGATTCCACCGGCCGCAATCTTGGAAAAGTGGTTGCAAAAGGTTTTCGCGCTGTATCTCGTAAACTAGCAACCCCACAGAAAATGTTTTTATATAAATATTATTTGTAGCTAATTAAATTATCCAGAACTTTATTTTTATTATATTTTATCGTAAAATGAAAAATAAAGAGGTTGTAAACAAAAATAACTAAAAATTGTTGAACTAACTTTCTTTTGGGCCTTATAACTTTTTTCTGCTCATTTTACAATAAAATGGCATTATGGTACGGGAGCCCAATCGGGGATTTTTGCAGCTACTCGAGCGCGTCAGAAAATCACATGGGAAGAAACCTTGTAACCCTGTCCCCTTGTACCCCTCCATATATTGGCTCTTAATACAGATTAGTTCGTTAAGGGGGGTACGAAAAAAAGTATATCCTTAGAAAAACTCGAAACCGTCAGATTAATGTAAGGTAAGTTATGTAAGTACATGCAGAACCGTGTATATTTCAAAAATCTGATGATTTGAGCGAGGCTTATAGACAAGGCGAAAACAGCGGGTTCGTTGGAAAAAATATTCCCATGAGATTTTTTTACATAATCACATTCGTGAGACATCCCAGAATAAGGTTCAAGAAGTCGCCCACGTGAAAAGTGGTCCAATTTTTTTAACAATTTTTTTTAATCAAATTGCAAAAATCAATATGTTTGGCCCGGAGAAATTTTTTTTAGATTTATCGGACCATTCCAGACAGAAATG